>NW_028317864.1:3420000-4020000 GCF_062004578.1 Staurois parvus
GAATTGCGGCGACTCTACCTGAAATCCCAAAACGCCAGATATGAACAAGGCCTTAAAGTTCTCACCAATCTGACTACGCCTGTGCATTACAATCCTATAGACTTCGATGCGGCCATCTCCGATCGTCTCCAGCCTCTGGACACAACCCCATAGAAGTCTAAGTAGCAGTACTGAGCAGGACAGTGTACAAACCAGTAGACGTGCAAAACAAAAAAAATTGTTTTGTTTCGAAAGCTAACAAATTTTGTGTAGATGGATTCGGTAAATTCGTTCGAATCGTTTTCAGGATTTGTTTTGGTATTTCATATTCAAATTCAATTTGAAAACGTTTCGACCAAAAAGTCGTTCAAAATTGAAATATTTCAACCGAATTCGAAAAGTTAAGCTGGCCATACACGTGTAGATTTGAATAAATAAATAAAAGTCAGACGGCTCACTTTTAGAAAACGGACACTTACCTGTCCCTCGATCTCACAGCGTGTCCCCGCCCCCGTAGCCCGTTTTACCGGCTGCCCTGTGTTTCCGCTGCCGGCATCTTCAGTGTGGGCACCCGGCTGTGACAGCTTGCGACTTAACAGCTGGGTGCCAAATGCACATGCGCGAGTAGTGCTGCGCTTTGTGAATGGCCCCGTCATCTTCTGGGACCTGTCACGTGTCCCACAAGACTATGGGGAGGGAGGGGGGAGGACAATTTCCGCTTACGTTCACCTAGGCGATCGCAGCGGACATGGAAGTGGGTACCTGTCACTTTCGCGTACCCGTTCCCCAAAGGTGCCAATCTTTAACGGGGAGCAGGGGACCAGCCCTTAAAGCGGAACTTCCCCTTTTGGGTGGAGCTTTGCTTTAACCAGTTGCCTACAGGGCACTTTCACCCCCTTCCTGCCCAGGCCAATTTTCAGCTTTCAGCACTTTCGCACTTTGAATGACAATTATACGGTCATGTGACACTGTACCCATATGACATTTTTATAATTTTTTTCACACAAATAGAGCATTCTTTTGGTGATATTTAATCGCCACTGGGTGTTTTATTTTTTGAGCTATAAACAAAAATAAAAACACATTTGAAAAAAAAAGTTTTTCTTTGTTTCTATTATAAAATTTTGCAAACAGGTAATTTTTCTGATATGCGTTGATGAGGCTACACTAATGAGCACTGATAGGCGGCACTGATGAGGAGGCACTGATGAGGCAGCATTGGTGGGCATTGATGAGGAGGCACTGATGATGCTGCACTGATAGGTGGCACTGATGGGGGCGCTGACTGACGGCCCTGATTAATGGCACTGACTGGAGTCACTGCTGGGCACTGGTAAGAGGCACTTGTGGGTGGCACTGATCATCAGTGCCGATCTCCTCTGTGACAGCTGCCGGTTATCGGCAGCACTTTTGCTGCCAATAATAGGCAAATGTATTTACTCTGTGATGAACTGTGTCATTGGACACAGCTGATCAGGTGGTAAAAGGCCACTGTGATTGGCTTTTTACCTCATCACGTGATCAGGAGATCGTCAAGTGCGCGCCTGTGGGGGGGGGGTGGTACAGGAGGGCTCGTTCTGGGAGGAACGATGATGCCCCCCCAGAACTGGGTAACTGCACTGTAGCCGTTATTCAGCTATAGTGCGGTTACCAAGTGGTTAAATTAATTTTCAAATGTTTGTTCGATTTTGTTTTCGCATCAAATTTTGGCCGAATTTCGTTTTGTTATTTCGAATTCATTTAAATGAGTTATTTTTGTCATTAAGATTTTGATACATCCAAATCTCCGAATAACGAAAAAAGTGGTCCGAAATTCGATTCAGAACAAAGCGAACCACACATGCCTACAAACCTGTGGAGTCGCATCCATCAGATGGAGATCCATCTGTGGTGGAAGAGGGTGATCTAGGTCAGGAGAGGAGAAGGGGGAAAATAGGATAAGTGCATATATCTTTAAATCTGAACTCTGGGCTAACAATCTTTCATCTATATATATTCCTCAATAGCCACAAAGGATAGAAATCCACTTTATGAGCACTAAACACATTTTCATGCCCAGATATTTCTATAGAAAGGTAGCCGTGACATCATAGCCCACAATGCACTATCAAAGCTGTGCCAGTGGGTGAACCTACACAAGCTTGAAGAATTTGTTCAGATAATAAGTCCTTTAGTTTAAAAACTGAGGTCATTATGGAACGATAAAAAGACAGAAAAAAACATCCACAATGAACTGAATAGAGCCATGAAAAGGGAAGAGCGGGGAGGTATTGTTGGGAGACGGTGACAATATAAAGAAGAAGCGCTTGTCTGGCAGACCTATATTTGTCACCACTTAGCCCGCTGAGTTTGCAGCTATTACACAAATTATTGAACCCAATTGGCCCATTTTACATCGGGATCATCAGCTGCATATTACATGACAAGAGTGGAGTTGCTTTTTCCCCAGAAGGCACGCACCTTGGGATCGTTTCTTTCACCCGGTCTTTTTCATACCAATATGATGGCTTAAGGTAAAAGGGTCTTTCAAAGGTGGGCTTTGAAAGGATCGATTTTCTTTATCCCCTTAGAGACACCCGGTCTGTGGAGAGATTCCTGGTTATCAGCAGAATTCTGGGAACACCCTATGAACACGGTTAAAGGCAGCTTATGTTCAAAAGATGTTCAAAGTTTATTAGACATTACTAAGGTTATATAGAGTACAGAACAGAATTAAAAAGGGAGGGGGGGAGCAAGTTTCAAAACTGCAATTTGTAACTTTCCATCATAAGCTGACTACATGAAACATGACATATACATTTCTTGGTATAAACTGTTTCTGCTAGCTTTCTGAGAATTGGCTGGACACAGAAAGCTCAGGGACATCTTATCTTTTGTTTATGCATCCTTGAGCAAACTAAAACAGTTACACTAAACTTCTAATATATCTGCAAAAACCTAATTTAATACTTAAAATGGCGTACATCAACAAAATGGAGGTTATCTAGATCATTTCAGGCTTCACACATATCGCTATTGTAAAGTTCATACAAAGACCACAATGGCCCAATCTCTAGTGACAAATGAGACCTTCTGTATACATCAATTTGTGAACTATAGTTGGGACTTCAGGTTAAAGTATTGTATGTGGCAGCGCAATGGCTAAATGGTTAGCACTTCTGCCTGGCAGTACTAGGGTCGTTGGTTCAAATCCCAGCCACGGCACCACCTGCCTGGAGTTTGCATGTTCTCCCTGTGCCTGCGTGGGTTTCCTCTGGGACTTTGCTTTCCTCCCACACTCCAAAGACATGCTGGTAGGTTAATTGGCTCCTGTCTAAATTGGCCCTAGTATGTGTATGTATGAATGTAAGTTAGGGACCTTAGATTGTACGCCCCTTGAGGGTTAGGGACTGATGTGAATGTACTATATATATATATATATATATATATATATATGTAAAGCGCTTTGTAAATTGATGGCGCTATATAGCTACCTGAAATCAAAAAATATGTGGGATACATTGGAAGCAGGCGCGTCCCTAGGGTTGGTGTCACCCGGTGCGGTAACACTTGGTGACACCCCCTCCGACAATCCCCGCAGAATGGATCGGATCTGCGGATTGAGCATAATGGATGAGCTCAATCCGCAGATCCAATCCATCCTACGGGGATCGTCGGCTTTCTTTACAACTTACCTTTTCTTGGAGCGGGTCTGGGTGTTGCGGCAAGATGTGTCTCCCACGTAGATATGTCCCCCCTGAAGCAACTGCGCATGTCCCGGTTTCAGGCACAATCAATCAATGATAGCATTTGTTCTATCATCGATTGATCATACCTGAAACTGGGACATGCGCAGTTGCTTCAGGGGGGACATCAACAAGGGAGATACATCTTGCCACTACACCGGTGTCACCCTGTATAGGTTGCATGCCAACGATCCCCATAGGATCGTCGGCATACAACCTATACGAGGTGACACCGGACCCGCTCCAAGAAAAGGTAAGTTGTAAAGAAAGCTGCCAATCCCCGCAGGATATTTATATATCTATATATATATTTATATATATATTCTGCATATTGAAAAATATTTTAAAAAAAACATTTCAAATGCACTGTATGTCTTTAAAAATACAAATCTACATATTTGGAATGCATTTACAAATATATGTAAACATATATGTTAAAATTACTCATTTATATGTTAAAAAAAATATATGTTTTAAATGTAGTCTTTAGATACATATAAAAAAGTGATTTTAACATATTTTTACATATGTTTGTAAATGCATTCCAAAAATGTAGATTTGGATTTTTAAAAACATACAGTGTATTTGAAATGTATTTTTAAAAATATTTTTCATATATTTTGTAATAAAAATGCATTTCAGCATGCAATATATATATATATATATATATATATATATTGAAATATATTTTGCAATATATTTTAAAAATATTATTCCCAAATATATTGACATATATTTGAAATGCTACAATTTTGGCCTATTCAATATATTTCAAATATATTTTTCTTCCATGTGGGTTGTCAGTCAGAATCAAAATGCAATCTCTATCATTGATTGGTTCCAGACTTAAATCAGGCACGTTGAGCCAGGTCCCCATATATCTACAGTTCTCCAATGGTAACAAGCATAAACCGTTCCTACCGGGTACGACAGATACTTCTAGAGACTGCACACAGCCAAAGAAACAAGCCAATAATTTCTATTCCAGAAGTCGATTCTTCTGTTTCCAGCCTGAGGCTACAGTAGATTTCATGCGGTGCAGTAGCAGCCTGGTGCCTTTTAGATGTATGTAACATGCGTTGCTCTATGAAAGGTGCATTTTGCTGGAATCTGGACCAAAGATGAAGCAAACAGAATGTTTTAACATGGCGTACCAAATCCGCAGAGATGAAACAGCAGCCTAGCAGTTGTTAGAAGAATGGAAAGGGTGGAGTTACCCTTTAACCCAGCAACAGACAGCGACCTTGCGTTTCCGCTGCTCCTGTTGGGATCTTGATGCTTTTGACGAGGCTTCTGGTTTTGGTTACTGCAGTTTGTCTGAGTCTGCAATCCCAGATTGTCCACTGAATATTTAATCTAAATTGCTTTTTACGTGCTATGTAATATTTAATAATGTGCTTGCCCTCTGAAGTCAGGGGGAAGATGCAGTAGTTTTCCCAGGCTTAAAGTAATTGTACATGAGAGATAAATGTTATTCTGAAATGGAGCTGATAGGGAGAAGTCCCTCCTAATGCAGTGGAGTAATTACAGCTTGTTTCACTGCGTGTGTCTGAAATAAATGAATACCAGCACACACAATCATGAGGATATATGCACACTTTATATGCATATTATATATGGTATACACACACACACACATGTATTTATCTCATGGTTGTAATATAAATGGCCATGTTTGCACAGAATCATATTACACCATTTTTAAAGCCGAATTTTAATTAGCTTATATTTTGCCTTCCCTCCCTCCAAAACAGGCGAATTACATTTTTAATTAAAACCTGTTTTCATAACATACCTTATTTTAGATCTATTGATGCCATCACTGGGTCTCTGTGCTTCTCTATGTAATATCGACAGATTATGGCTGGTGGGATGAACCGGCAAGGCGCTATATATAGCTTCCTGAAAATATCCCAGGACCCTGCTTCAGTACTGCTCACAGGAGACCTCAGCCCCGATGCAAGCATTGTCAGCATAGGACTGGAGTTACTGGCAAAATCATCAGATGAACATAGAGGAATAAAAAGCTTAAAGTGCTGGATATATAATTTATAGGGGAAAAATGGAATGTACACTCAGTAAGACACAGTTAAATAGG
Source organism: Staurois parvus (assembly GCF_062004578.1). Lineage (NCBI taxonomy): Eukaryota > Metazoa > Chordata > Amphibia > Anura > Ranidae > Staurois > Staurois parvus. The sequence goes on from NW_028317864.1 coordinate 3,425,803, forward strand.
ATTATTTGGCTTCCACAACAGTTTAGAAAATGATCGAATAATACTAGCACTTTTAACATGCAATGTTTTTAGGATTTGGGATAGAATTCACTGTTAATACCGTTGTGGGGAACAGAATTTTTCCCCCCCAGGAAATGAGAATATTGCAGGTAATTGGATAAGAGATAGAAATGCACGTTTAAAGGATATTATGGAGAAAGGGGAATTAAGCACTTACCATATTTTTCGCTCCATAAGACACACCTGACCATAAGACGCACCTAGATTTTAGAGGAGGAAAACAGGAAAAAAATATTCTGAACCAATAGACTACAGACACAGTACAGGAGATGACCAGAGACTGCGGACACAGTACAGGAGATGACCGGAGACTGCAGACATAGTACAGGAGATGACCGGAGACTGCGGACACAGTACAGGAGATGACCAGAGACTGCAGACACAGTACAGGGGATGACCGGAGACTGCAGACACAGTACAGGAGATGACCGGAGACTGCAGACACAGTACAGGGGATGACCGGAGACTGCAGACACAGTACAGGAGATGACCGGAGACTGCGGACACAGTACAGGAGATGACTATAGACTGCGGACACAGTACAGGAGATGACTATAGACTGCGGACACAGTACAGGAGATGACTATAGACTGCGGACACAGTACAGTAAATGACCAGAAACTGCAGACACAGTACAGGGGATGACCGGAGACTGCAGACACAGTACAGGAGATGACCGGAGACTGCAGACACAGTACAGGAGATGACCGGAGACTGCGGACACAGTACAGGAGATGACCAGAGACTGCGGACACAGTACAGGAGATGACTATAGACTGCGGACACAGTACAGGAGATGACTAGAGACTGCAGACATACTACAGGAGATGACCAGAGACTACGGGCATAGTACAGGAGATGACCAGAGACTGAGGACACAGTACAGGGGATGACCAAAGACTGCGGACACAGTACAGGAAAGGACCAGAGACTGCGAACACAGTACAGGAGATGACCAGAGAATGCGGACACAGTACAGGAGATGACCAGAGACTGCGAACACAGTACAGGAGATGACCAGAGACTGCGAACACAGTACAGGAGATGACCAGAGACTACGGACACAGTACAGGAGATGACCAGAGACTGCGGACACAGTACAGGAGATGACCAGAGACTGCGGACACAGTACAGGAAAGGACCAGAGACTGCGAACACAGTACAGGAGATGACCAGAGACTGCGCACACAGTACAGGAGATGACCAGAGACTGCGAACACAGTACAGGAGATGACCAGAGACTACGGACACAGTACAGGAGATGACCAGAGACTGCGGACACAGTACAGGAGATGACCAGAGACTGCGAACACAGTACAGGAGATGACCAGAGACTGCGGACACAGTACAGGAGACGACCAGAGACTGCGGACACAGTACAGGAGACGACCAGAGACTGCGGACACAGTACAGGGGACGACCAGAGACTGCGGACACAGTACAGGAGACGACCAGAGACTGCGGACACAGTACAGGAGACGACCAGAGACTGCGGACACAGTACAGGAGACGACCAGAGACTGCGGACACAGTACAGGAGACGACCAGAGACTGCGGACACAGTACAGGAGACGACCAGAGACTGCGGACACAGTACAGGAGACGACCAGAGACTGCGGACACAGTACAGGAGACGACCAGAGACTGCGGACACAGTACAGGAGACGACCAGAGACTGCGGACACAGTACAGGAGACGACCAGAGACTGCGGACACAGTACAGGAGACGACCAGAGACTGCGGACACAGTACAGGAGACGACCAGAGACTGCGGACACAGTACAGGAGACGACCAGAGACTGCGGACACAGTACAGGAGACGACCAGAGACTGCGGACACAGTACAGGAGACGACCAGAGACTGCGGACACAGTACAGGAGACGACTAGAGACTGCGGACACAGTACAGGAGACGACCAGAGACTGCGGACACAGTACAGGAGACGACCAGAGACTGCGGACACAGTACAGGAGACGACCAGAGACTGCGGACACAGTACAGGAGACGACCAGAGACTGCGGACACAGTACAGAGATGACCAGAGACTGCGGACACAGTACAGGAGACGACCAGAGACTGCGGACACAGTACAGGAGACGACCAGAGACTGCGGACACAGTACAGGAGACGACCAGAGACTGCGGACACAGTACAGATGACCAGAGACTGCGGACACAGTACAGATGACCAGAGACTGCGGACACAGTACAGGAGATGACCGGAGACTGCGAACATAGTACAGGAGATAACCGGAGACTGCGAACATAGTACAGGAGATAACCAAAGACTGCGGACACAGTACAGGAGATGACCAGAGACTGCAGAGATATACAGGAGATGACCAGAGACTGCGGACATAGTACAGAAGACCAGAGACAGCAGACATATTACAGAAGACCAGAGACTGCGGAGCTTTGGGAAGCAGGGGTGGGGGGGGCCCAGAAGATTACAGGGCCATTCAAAAAGCGCAGCGCTTCTCACGCATGCGCAGTGGGCACCCGGCTGTGAAGCCACAAGCTGTCACAGCCGGGTGCCCATACCGGCGCCGGAGAGAGAAGACTGAGGACACCGCTAGACCTAGGAACAGGTAGAACCGCTGGAGGTCTGCAGAGAAGAGCCGAATGGCTGGCCTGATATTCTAACACTGGGGGAATACCAGGCTGCCCGCTTCATATTCGTTCCATAAGACGCACAGACCTTTTCCCCCATTTTTTTAGGGGAAAAAAAGTGCGTCTTATGGAGCGAAAAATACGGTATATAGAGTTAAAAAAGGAATTATTTTATGTTTTAGATAAGTGGAGTTATTTTCAATTAAGACACTGTGTCACAACTCTCCCACAGCCACTGAGGACAAGGGAAGAGATGAGCCCATTCCAACAACTCTTTAGTATGGACATAATGAGAAGGCATGTGACCTCTCACATATATAAGATTCTTACTGTTGTGTCTGGAGTTATCTCTCCATTGTTCTTAGAAATTGGGAAAAGGAATTAGAAGCAAAATTGAATGATAAAAGAAAAAAAATAGAATATTTAAGTTAATACATGGCACAGTGGATATGAACACAATAGAATGTAATGTTTAGCTAGGTGGTAAGTAAAATCGAGTGTAGCTCATAAACCACGGATAGAGAGTTCACCTCTATGCTGGAGGGGATGAGGAATGGAAGGTACAATGGCACATATTTGGTGGGAGTGCCCAAAAATACAGCAATATTGGGAGGAAATAATACAATACAGGAAATATCTGGAATTAGTGTACCCAAGGACCCCTGGGTGTGCTTATTTCACAATATGGCCCTCATGGAGAAACAATAGAAGAGTTCAATCAATGATTTTTCATATGATTAACGCAGCAAAAAGGGATTGATCCCCAGGTTTTGGCAAGGACAGGAAGCCCCTAAAATTACAGACTGGATACGTAGAGTGGAATTTATACATAGTATGGAGGAGTTATACTACAAGAGAGAGGATAAAGTTGATAAATTTAGAAGTATCTGAGATAGATGGGTAGTCTTTAAAACATCAAGGAGATATTCAAAACTGACTAATATAAATATAGGAAGGGAATAAGAAAGGAAGGGGGAAATCAGAGATGTGGAATTGTGGTAGCACCCAGATGTTGTAGAGTTCCCCTTTAAACTCTAACACTTCTGTGTTTATAAAAGCAAGGTTTTCAGCTCACTCCCCCCTCCCTTATTTCCTGTGAATAATGTGTAACAGTCCATAGCTGGTATTCTTATCTGCAGCTGCTGGCCAAGGTTATTCTGTAGAGTTTAGGAAGACTTTTGAGTGTATAGAAAGTTAAAGAAGAAATGTATGCTTTGTGACGTAATCAATGGTATATACGCTTGTAAAAAGTTTTCTATAACTCACTTAGCAGATGAGAGCACGAGCCATCTGTTGAGTCAAAACAGCGCTGTTTTTAATAAATCAGTTGTATTCCTTAACCTCCCTGGAGGTATTCCCGAGTGTAGCTCGGGGTAATGTTTTAGCACCACAAGCGGTAACCCCGAGCTACACTCGGGAATACCCTGCAGCGCTGCTCCGGGATCTCTTATTCACTTACCATGTGCTTCGTTCCTGCAATGTCCCTCCTGCAATGTCCCCGGCAATGTCCTCCGGCCGATGCTGGCATCTGTCTTCCGGGTTCAGTTCCCTGCGACGTCAGCACGTATGGGGACGGAACGGCGGGAAATTTAAAAATGTGAAAAAGTGACATTCACTAAATACACTAAAATCACACAGTAAAACATTACTGTATCAAACCATTTCACATACATTTTGTCCTGAGTGCTTTGTCCTGTGCCCTGCTTGCATTTTTACCATCCTTTCTGCCTGGAAACTGAGAAATGTCCATGGTGTCCAAAGAGCGTCCGTTTAGGTCAAAAGTGGTTTTAGATCAGCTAGAGAACAGCGATAGTAAATCAGAACCACTTGCAGAATTGAGTGATAATGATTCGTGGGGAAATTCGTCATCAGACACTGAAAACGATTTTGCGACTTTGCTCAGTGATGTGTGAACTTGGCGCTATATTTCAAATTTCAGTGTTTTTGGTTTGATTATATTATTGAATTAAATGTATTATTATTATTTTTTATGATTATTTATTAAATTATAATTTATGATTCTGTTTTTCAAATTTTAACATACCCGGGATGTTTACTAGACTCCTGTTCGGACAGATTTCAGTGAGTTATTCCTAAAAATTACAGGCCTACAATAAAAAAAAATACATATTTCCATGCAAAAAAATTTACCGCTTTGAGCACAGAAATACTGACATAATCAGACCGCTAGGGAGGCTACGAGTCTGTGTCCGGAGTTCTCTGATTTTCCAAACATTGCTACTACAGAATAAAATAGAAAAGTGGAACAGGAAGAAAGAGGTTTGGAAATAGGGGGTGACCACTGGGAAGGGGAGGGATGGTTGGAGGAAAATAGGCATATGAAAAGAAGAAAAATAAGATCTCAAAGTGAAGCTCCACCCAAAAGGGGAAGGTCCACTGGTCCCCCGCTCCTTGTTAAGGATTGGCACCTTTGTGGAGCGGGTACCCAAAATTGCCAGGTACCCTCTCCCACTTCTACTGCAATCGCCTAGGTGATCAGAAGTTGCCCCCCCCCTCCCCCCGTAGTCTTCTGGGACATGTGACAGGTACCAAAAGACTAGGAGACAAAGCACATGCGCAATGAGCACCCAGCTGTGAAGCCCCAAGCTGTCACAGCAGGGTGCCCACACTAAAGATGCCAGCGACAGGACACAAGGTGGCTGGTGAAACGGGCTGCAGGGGGGAAAAAATAAACCACAGGATTGAGAGACAGGTAAGTTTCCAGTTTTTAAAAGTCAGCAGCTACAGTTTTTGTAGCTGCTGACTTTTATTATTTTTTTATTGTCACTGGAACTCCGCTTTAAGAAATTAAAAACTAATGCAGCTGCCACATCAAAGGACTTGTAAGCTGCAATATGTTCCATTTTTGTTTTTGGGTATAGATACACTAAACATACACTTTATAGATAGATATATGTAAATTGCATAGACACAGACACAGTGGGGGAGATCTATTAGCTTCTAACTTGTTAAATTAACCCTTAACAATAAAACCTGAAAGCTGATTGGTTTCTATGCAGAGCTGCACCAGATTTTGCACCATGCAGTTTTAGTAAATAATCCTCAGTGTATATCCACTTCCATTCCTGGCCAATTCTGACTTCCTCTCCTACATGTAAAAAAACATACCGTATTTTTCGCCGTATAAGACGCACCTGACCATAAGACGCACCTAGGTTTTAGAGGCAGAAAACAGGAAAAAAAAATTCTGAACTAATGGACTGCAGACACAGTACAGGAGATGACCAGAGACTGCGGACAGCACAGGGATGACCAGAGACTGCAGACAGCACAGGGATGACCAGACACTGCGGACAGCACAGGGATGACCAGACACTGCGGACAGCACAGGGATGACCAGAGACTGCGGACAGCACAGGGATGACCAGAGGCTGCGGACAGCACAGGGATGACCAGAGGCTGCGGACAGCACAGGGATGACCAGAGACTGCGGACAGCACAGGGATGACCAGAGACTGCGGACAGCACAGGGATGACCAGAGACTGCGGACAGTACAGATGACTGCTGACCTTTGGGGAGGTGGGGAGCGGGTACCTGAATTTGACAGGTACCCGCTCTTACTTCCGCAGAGTTTTTGTTTGATCTTACCTGTTCCTCGATCCAGCCGCGCGCTGTCTTCCCGGCTTCTGTAATGGCGCTCGGCATGACAGCCGGGTGGCCAGTGCGCATGAGCGAGAAGCACTTGCGCTTTGTGATTGGTCCGGCGGCTTCTGGGATCTGTCATGTGTCCCAGGTACCGCCTTACCATTCACAAAGCGCACCGCTTCTCGCGCATGCGCACTGGGCACCCGGCTGTCATGCCCAGTGCCCACACTACAGAAGCCGGGAAGACAGCACGCCGCTGGATAGAGGAACAGGTAAGGTCCCGCTGCAGAGCTGAGCGGCCGGCCCGGTATTCTGACACGGCCGCGGTGGAAATACCGGACCAGCCGCTCCATATTCGCCTTATAAGACGCACTGACATTTCCCCCCCAGTTTTGGGGAAGAAAAAGTGCGTCTTATACGGAGAAAAGTACGGTAATTCAAACTAAGTAGAACCACCAAACACTACATATTTTTTAAGCAAAGGTCCTAGACAAAATAGTGGGTGTTGCATATTTGCGCAGATGTTTTTCAAATGCAATTTAAAAAAAATTATGAATTTTAAAGCACAAAAACACAATATAATACCCAATTGTTTGGTAGAGTATAAAAGATGTTACGCCAAGTAAATAGATACCCAACATGTCACACTTCAACCACTTGCCCTCCAGAGGATGTACCCCCTTTCCTGACCAGGCCATTTTTTGGCAATATGGCATTGCGTTATTTTTTTTAAAACCAAACAACCTTTATTGTCAAGATAATAGAGAAAATGGAACAGTACTTACAGAATCCACAATGACATTACTACAACAGCAGAATTACACATAAATAGAACAACATGGATACGCAGATCCCGTAATAAACAGAATAACAGAAATGGTAATCAAACAAAACAGAGACCACAAGGATCCAAAACATTCTTGACAATATCTTGCTTTTTCCTTTTTATGTCTTATTCCTTCCCGATCAGATGTAAACAGAAATGGGGGAAAGGAACAAAGCCCAAAGCATGTCTTCACACAATTAAAAAAAAAAAACCACATCAACAACAACCTCGGGTTCACTCAAGAGGTCTCATCAAAATGAATGGGAGCCACACACCTGATATAAAATATCATACCTGCAGAAGTCGGTTCACTATCAATTGAGGAGCGGTGAGCCCAGGTGTATCCAGCCAACCCTGCCATACCTGCTGGAACGTACGATAAGCACTGCAATGTTGGTATGCGAGTTTCTCCCGTGGGAGTAAAGAATTAACATAATCTATCCATTGCTTACTAGTCGGATCCGACGATAACCAGTACCTTGCTATCAACTTCCTAGCCAGATATAAAAGTCTAGATACCATAATATACCCTCCTGGTTAGAACAATTCTTGGTGCTACATTACTTTAATTCACAATTGAGCGGTCATGCAACACTGCACCCAAATGAAATTTAGGTCCTTTTTTCGCACAAATAGAGCTTTCTTTCAGTGGTATTTGATCGCCTGTGCGTTTTTTTTATTTTTTGCGCTATAAACGAAAAACAATTTTGAGAAAAAAAAAATATATTTTTGACTTTTTGCTATTAAACATGTCTGGAAAAAAATCTTTAAAAATCTAATTTTGTCATCAATTTAAGTCAAAGTGTATTCTGCTACATGTCTTTGCTAAAAAGAATCCCAGTATACATATATATGGCGGTATATACTCTGGAATTGTTTAAATTTTTTTTCTAATATTAATGGCGGCGATCAATGACTTATAGCGGGACTACAACTGCATTCTGACACTGGGGGGTATTGACTAACTGTCACTGACATCCCCAGGGACACTATTACAGTGATCAGTGCTCTGCTATGCAGAGCAATACAAAGCAAAGTGCAGGAGCTGACAGGGGAGAGATCTGCATTGTTTCGGTGATTGCCAGGTGCCGACCAGGACCCGGTGATCGACAGCTGAGGCCACCAATGGCGGTGCGGGTAGCATGCATCCACCCCCTACCTGGAAATGCGAAATAACGTATATATACGTGATTCTGCACAGCCCTGCCACCCTGTAGCAGTATTTCTACTATAGGGTGGCGGGAAAGCTAAAACTATGGTATCTAAAACTCTCCAAAGCCATTTTAAAAGCCTTTACAGCTTACCAGTTTAGAGTTACACAGGAAGTCTGGTACCAAAATTATTTCCCTTACTCTGATGATACCTTACGAGTATGGTCAACATTTACATATGCATGCAGGAAATACATGCATGAGCACGGGGGAAGGGGGGGGGTAATTTTTTTTTTCACTGAATCTTTAAATATTTTTTAATCTTTTTTATTGGCATCAGAAGGGATGAACAACATCCCTTGTGATAGCATGGAACGTGACAGGTCCTGTTTATGTAGAGATCTGGGGTCTATTGGATCCCAAATTTCTCCTCTGCCCTCCAAATCATCATTTTTATTCTCTTTTATTGTCATCAGAAGAGATGAACAACATCCCTTGTGATAGCATGGGCCGTGACAGGTCCTGTTTATGTAGAGATCTGGGGTCTATTGGACCCCAAATTTCTCCTCCGCCCTCCAAAGCATCTGATCAAACCAAGGCCGGTTTGATCAGATGCTTATTCAATCCAGTAACAGCTTGCTCATGAGAGTGTCCCAGGAACCAGATGCCGCTGCTTGCATCTTTACTAGGTTCTCGTATGGCATGGCAGAGTTGGGTCAAGGCAATGGTGAGAGGGGGGTGAGACTGGAATCTCCAGCACTAAAAAATATCTTGATTATTGCTGTAGCTGATGACCACGATATCACCCTTCCTATTCAGTGATGTACTAGTACGTCGCTGGACAGAAAGTGAGTGTGTGTATATATATATATATATATATATATATATATATATATATATATACACACATATACATACACACAGACTGTATATATTGGAATTGGCTGTAACACCAAATATTTTTCCTTTGGGTTGGATAGTGTGCAGAAGTGTCACAAAGAAGTATTGCTAGCTAAAGTTTAAAGAAGAGATGAGGGTATCACACTGTTGGTTGTAAAGTTCAGAACAGTTTCTTACTTATTGATCAGGACAATACAAGGTGCACATCTAACACGTTCCAGTGGTGAAAACAACCTCCCCCAATGAGAGCTGGAAAAGCTGAGTATGATCGTATGCAAACACTTTCTATAAAAGTCCACACTATCCAATCATGATGAACAGCTAAGATAAATAGATATACTATCATACACACATTAAGAAAACTATGCAGTGCTCTGAACTTTTTTTTATTGATTCTGGATACAAGTTCATAGCCCTGCATTTTTTTCTTATTGTGTGTTTCTAAAGACTATTTCCTATTTTCATTCTAATGATAAAGATTAGCAGCTGGTTGTAAGAAGTAAAAGCTTTACTGAGTTGCTGAAGATATTTATCAAACCTTCAAAGTTCACAGAATCCACCATTCTTTCCTACACAGCTTTTCAGGAGCTAATGAAGGGGGCTGTTTTAATCCCCGAAATGCATTGGTGTATTCATACTATGTTATCCCAATCATAAAGTAATAATGTTTCTTAGTTGTACATTATGGGATACAGGATAGTATTCTGAAACCCTGCACTATAGTGATATCAACACTGGCAAAGCAAAGCTGTAAGCAAGCCTCAACTTGTTTGCTAGTGTGCTTTTTATCCCTTTTATCAAAATATTTTTTCCTCTATTAAGAATCTTCATTTGCTGCAGAGCTATTGGTTACTTCTCAGCTTTGCCTTGTGGAATTGTAGCTGGACCCTGCTAGGAAGAAGAGATGCAGGACCAGCCTATAATGTTACCTACCAGGCACTGGATCCTGTCTTTACCACTCACTCAGGCTTGTGGTGCAATGCTTTATGTTAGCCAAAGGGTACTGTACAGGTCCTGGGCCAAGGTTCACCTGTCAAGTGGAACCCAGTTTTGCCCACTGGATGGCCAAAGATTGCAAAGACTGCTTCCGAATACCTGGTCTATGTTCTTGGGAAATCTGCAGCAACATATGCCCTTTAAAGCCCAGGTGAGCTGCTCCAATCTTCTGGGTATTTACCAATGGAACATCATCTGCAACATTTTTAGCAGCAGACGGGTGGCAGGAGAGGATCACTTTCTGTTTAACTTTAGTGCCATTTTCTGTATTCTAAGGTTTGTCCCCAGTGCCTCACTGAGCATGCACAGCCTCCTCCTAGGTTAGGCTCACTATGCATGCATGTGTCATCTTGGGCCACATGATGGGACATGGCTTAGCCTCTCCCACCTATTCCAGCACTTACACAAGCAATCCTCTGTGACATTTCTTCTGGGTGCCTTCGGTGATGGCCAAAGAGGGTGCTGCCCTACCCCGAGTACCCTTAGTGGAGTTCTCTTATGGTGGATCAAAGATCCAAGCAAAGGATGGGCTAGGGTTCCTGCTGGTTCAAATTCAGCTAGCAGTGCAAGGGTGTCTGCAGCTTTTCACCTGAGGTCCAGGGTGCTGCCCCTAGACTGAGTCAATGGCCTCCTCAGGGGCCACCTTAATCTCTTCTGGAGTGTTCTATTCCTATTGCTTGTTGAAGGAGGAATTTTCTGCTACCATGTCAGAAGTTACTAGTCAGCTTTCGGTCTTGTTACAGACCTCATGGCCCTTTCTATCTCTTACTCAGAGTCTGTCTCTGATCTTCCACTGGCAGAAGTTGCTCTTTCCTATTCAGGTGTGGAAGATGAGCATGGTGCAAGAGGAGAGAGTCAAAAGGCTGAAATATTTCTAAAGCCTTAGATGCCATTTTGGTTCTTATTGATGTTGTGTGCACATGCCCTGACTTTGAGCAGCCTGCATTGACCTTGTCTAAGGTCACCAGCCTTGGCTCTGTAAAAATTCCTTGGCCTATTAAAGCCTTCCTGTACACTCACTGTTACAGTCCAGCATCTAATACTGGTCTCAGTCCAAGAAAATCTTCATTTCTCCCAAGAGTTTTGCTCAGCAATATGGACCCAGCCATTTTCTGTCTCAACAAGATATTTCCTGTCCCTGTTGAGGATAGGCCAATGTTCAAGGACATGAAAAAATGATTGGAATCCTTTTCTAAAGCTCTGTTTGCTATTGTGACCATGTCCATTTGCCAGTCATGGTCATCTGGTCATAGGCCATGTCTTAGAATTATGTTTCTTTACATACAGATTCTTCTGTCCTTCAACACCTGGAGCTACAAAATGTGGTCCTACCCTATTGTGCCAAATAACCAAGGAATATGATAATTCAGATATCCAGGATAAGCCTCTTTTGAACATACACAAAGAACCCTTTGGCTTAAATGTTCGTCTAAGCTTCAGTGCAAGAGGCATCTCTTGCAGGTGCCTTTTACTGTAGAACACCTTTTGGTGAATCCCTGGACAGGATCGAGGAAATCAACGCAAGAGGAGGAATAGTACCCTTTTTGCCCAAGAAAAATAAGGCAAACATTTTTGTGGTGCTCCTCAAACTAAAAAGAGCACCTTTCAAGCATTCAAGGCAAAGTTTAGAAACCAATCCTGCCGTAATCCCTTTATTCCTAAACACGCTGTTCACCATCCCCATACTGGATCCTAAAGATTCTTCATAGATGTCTTTGGGTTCAAAAAGTCTGCATGAAATCTACCTGGTAATCATTGTTTCCTTCCAGCCAAATTTTCTGGCCTGTCTGGATATCAAGCATATGCGCGTAAATATTCCCATCTTCCTAGCGCTTCAACACTACCTGTGTTTTGCTATGGGAATACAAAGTTATCAGTTAGTGGCTCTTCCCACTGAACTGCCCACCGCACCTCAAGTCTTCACCAAGGTTCTAGCCTTTGTTCTTGCTCTTCTTCGCTCTCAGGGCATCTCCATTGTGGGATATCTGCATGTCCTTTTTCTTAGGCCAATTTCTATCAAGTACCAGACTGTCCAGACCTTACAGCGGTTCTGGTGGATCCTAAATTTCCAGAAGTCAGAGCTGGAACCATCTTACCGCTTGGAATATTATGCTTGGACTCTACAGTTCAGGAGCCAAACAATCCTCCACTTTTGCATGAGGGTTCTGGATTTAATGGTGACCTCCTTTGAGGCAGCTCCATATGCCAAAAATCATTCCAGACCTATGCAACTCAACAACATTAACATTCTGGCAAGGTGGAAAAAGCAGGCTTAGTCTCTGGACTGGTACATATGCCTGTCCCCCCGAAACCAGGCTTATCTTGGTCTGGTGGACGCTAACCTGTCAGACTGGGTAAGAGTCTCTCATATTCTCTTGCAGCGTTCTGGAGCTCCGAGCAATTTGGTTGTCTCTTCAAGGCTGGACCTTTTGTCTGCAAGGTCATCTGACCAGGATTCAGTCAAAAAACGCCACAGCAGTGGTTTATATCAACCATTGAGGAGAAAAAAAACCCCTCACAACTCAAAAAGATGTTTCATGTTTCATCCCTGTCCACCATGCACATTCTGGGTGTCAGAAATTGGCAGGCAGACTTCCTCACTCAATGTCTGGGCTTCAGAGAGTGGTCACTTCACCTGAAGTTTTTTTAATATTTCTGGTGAAGGTGGGGGTGCCTTCTGGCTTCCAGGTTTAATAACAAATTGGACAAGTTTGGCCCCAGGCCCAAAGATCCTTTAGCCTTTGCAGTGGATGCCCAGGTGTCTCAGTGGGATCTTTTCAACCTGGTTATTTCCTTCTTTCCCTATACTCTCCTTCTTTGCCTGCTTCACAGGATTTATATTGAAGACATCCTGGTGATTCTCATTGAACCAAACTGGCTCAGGTGACTGGTATTTGGATTTAACTTCATCAGGCTCCTGGTGGACTTTTTGTGGACCCTCCCAGATTATGCAAATCTTCTATCCCAAGGACCAGTTTACCACCCTGCTTTTCTGTCCCTGGCTTTAATGGCTTGGCTGTTGAAGCTCAGGTCCTAAATGATAAGAGCCTACAAAACCCAGTTACTTCTACACTCCTCAAGGCTAGGAAGTCAACCAATGCCCCTGGAAAGCATATTTCACATGGTGTAAGACCAAGAAGTTCCACCCCAGGAAGTACTCCATGAGATGAATCCTGTAGTTTCTCCGGTCTAGTCTGGAAGAATACCTGGGCTTGGGTGCCATCAAGGATCAAATCCCAGCCCTAGGAATTCTTTTTCAGAGACTGTTTGCTTCTCACTCCTTTATGAAGGCCTCTTTTACAGGAAGCCGCTCGCATAGTTCCCAGGGACTCCACGGAATCTCAACCTGGTTCTGTCGGTTATTCAAAAATCAAATTTTGAACCCTATTTCGGATATTCCTCTGTCTATCCTTGTTCACAAGGTTGACTTTCTCATCACCATTACTTCTGTAGGTGGATTTCTGAGTTGGTAGCGTTACCCTGTAAAGAACACTTTCTTGTGCTACAGCAAGATACGTTTGTTTTGAGTCCCAGCGCCTCTTTCCTTCCCAGGGTGTGTTTTTCCTTTTACCTTAACCAGGACATTGTCCTACCATCTCTCTGTGCTGCTCCTAAACATCCTAAATAGATTTCCATCCATTGTCTGAATGTGGTGCATACTATTTGAGTTTATTTCCAAGCTCCCTTTCAACAGACCAAATCTCTCTTTGCTGTTCCTGAAGAAACAAAATATGGGCCTGTTATCTTTTTGTTTGCCGTTTCTCACCCCTAAATTGGACTGATTTAGGAAATCACAGTTTTTCAAAATACTATCTTGTGTGCAGTAATGCATGACAAAGAAAATGGTATTTTTGTTTTACTGCTAAAAATCTTTTCTTGGAGTACATTATGGGACACAGATCCTTCCCCTTTGTTCTTATAATCCATTGCTATCATTGCTTGCTACTAAGCTAAGGCATGTTAGGAGGGGATATTCTGACCTGTCCTTACAGCTTTGCTTTGCCAGTGTCCATTTTTTCTGAAGGTGGCAGTACAACCCAGTGATTCCGAATACTATCCCGTGTCTTGTACTGTGCTCCGAGAGAAGGATTTTAAGAAATAAATCATATTTTTGATGGTCTTTGCAACCATCTGTGTTCAGTTCTCACCTCTTTTTTAACCTTTGTAGTAAAAGCTGTCTGAAGCTCCCACATGCACAAGACCAGATAGTCATGGCCATTGCACTCCACATATTAGAACTCTGTTCTATAATATTGGACTAAAATAGCATAAGATCCAGCACCTCACAGTCATACCCTTTAAGGATTTATTGCAGTTCTTACCTCATTTGAGGCAATTCACTCGCTATTTGTTCTGTTGACCAATGTTATCAGGACAAGAAGTGGTGGGAATAGAAGGGGAATCCTTGCATGAGTGATAACTGCCAAAGAGGAGATTTACCTTCTCTTTGGAGAGAATTCCGCTCACTTCCTGTTACCTCGTCACTTCCAAGACGGGAAGTAAAAGGAAATCTACTTGATGAGATGAAGACGGCAAATTAGTCACTTTAGTAAAACACAAGAGCACCCCCCCCCCCCACGCCATAAGTAGTTTCTGGTACCCATACTTACCTTCACAGCCATCCTCCTACCCCCAGCAAAAATCTTTGTTCTTTCTGTAATGGACTGTATATCCAAAAAATAAAATATGTACTAAACGCTATATAATCTTTATAGTTGACACTATGTAATAAAGTTAAAAATCAGAACTTTATCTTAAAGTGGACCTATTATAGCAGAAATTTAGGTCAGATTAAATGTTTTCGTTCTACTTTGACATTAGCCCCATAAAAAAAAAAATGAAATTTGAAGAACACTGATGGCTGAACACCACCTGCTGACTTTTGCAGTTGTCATAGACTAAAGGACTTTTGATGTGGCTGCTCCCTCCTGCCCGTGCAAAATTTTCATTTCAGGACAGGCTACACTAGCAACTGTCCCCTTCATACTTTGTCTGCAGTGCATTTCCAAACTCAAGATAAAATTTGTTTTTTCACACATTAACCTCCATTGCAATAAGGCAGTCTAATCATTTTGAATGAACTGTCAACCCACTGCAATGCATATTGTAATGGACCTGCATTATTTTCTTTCAAAGCAGCACCCCAACAACGCACAGATGGTTTACACCTGTCTTTTGTGGTACATGAAACCGAATGGTGAAGCACTTAAAAGAAATGGCACGCTAACACACTGCACTTAGCTTTGAATGCTAATGTGTATTGCAAAAACGCGCAATAAAATTTACTTTTTCTGCACATTACTGCAATAAATACTGTGAATGGGCCCTTTTTGTTCACTGAACCCTTTAGGGAGAGAACAATTAGTGTGTATGGAGGCTGGGAGTCGCTGCTGGACACTAATCTTGTCTATGTCCTATTTATATGCATCATGGTACATTATTCATATGTGTTGCCTTATAGATAAATTTAGACCTATTTTATGGCCTTGCCTTTGTGTATCAGTCTATAAATATTGTGTGTATGTATAATTTTTTTTTTGATGATGATGATAATGTATCGTGACATTAACTAACTGTGTTGAGTAAGGGTTTTTTCTATAAATATACCCTTGAAGGTGTAGGACTTTGTTATGAAAGTGACTAGACAGAATGCAGATTTCCCATTCGATCATTCTGATGTACTGATATTTCTAAACAAAGAATTTTAGGTTTCAAGACTGAATATTTAAATAGGTTTCGGTGCATGAGAGATACTCATTTATTATGTGCCACACAGAGTCTCTTCCTCTAATCTAATGTGTGATTTTAGTGCCCTGAAGAAGCCAGTTTCGTGCAAAACCATTCGTGCAATAAAAACAATTGAGTACACACAACCCTGATGTTCCCAACACACTCATGACTTATTCAAGCGACTTATAAATGAGACTTGGCTGAGCAGTATTTTAGAAAAATAGGGGAAAAGTTGACTGAATGAAATGGAATTATTCAAAACTGTTACAGGAGGGCTTTAAATGCGACGTATCGATCTGTAGAAATAAAGTGATGTATCGTGTTTATATCAAGGGATTTCACCCAGCAAACATACTTGCATAAAATGAACAACCTCAAATTATATTGTTAAAGGGGAACTCCAGACAACAATAACAGGATAACATTGAATAGTCCATTAAAACACTTTCCTTGTCCTTTTTTTTCTGCACAAATAGAGCTTTCGGTGGCATTTGATCGCCTGTCAGTTTTTATTTTTTGTGCTATAAAAAAAAGCAACAATTTTGGGGAAAAAAAACAATGTTTTTGACTTTTTGCTATTAAACATATCCAGCAAAAAAGATTTAAAAAAAAATCTAATTTTGTCAGAAATTTAGGTCAAAATGTAAATGTGTAAATTAACCACTTGCCCTCTAGAGGATTTACCCCCCTTCCTGACCAGGCTATTGTTTGCGATACGGCACTGCGTTACTTTAACTTACAGATGCGCGATCATGCAACGCTGCAACCAAATGAAATGTATGTCCTTTTCTTTCCCACAAATGAAAGTTTCTTTCGGTGGTATTTGGTCGCCTCTGAGTTTTTTACTTTTTGCACTATAAACAAAAAAAGACCAACAATTTTGAAAAAAATAACAATATTTTTGACTTTTTGCTATTAAACATATCTAGTAAAAAAAATTTGAAAAATCAAATTTCATCATAAATTTAGACCAAAATGTATTCTGCTCCATGTCTTTGCTAAAAAAAATCCCAATCTGTGTAAATTAATTGGTTTACATGAAAGTTCTACAAATGGCAGTATATATACTGGAATTTTTTTTTTTTTTTAATACTAGTAATGGCAGTGATTAGCAACTTATAGTGGGATTGTGGCATGCATTCTGACACTGGGGAGAATTAACTGCCACTGACATCCCCAGTGACACTAATACAGTGATCAGTGCTAATAAAAAGCACTGACACTGTACCAATGACACTGGGCAGGAAGGGGTTAACATCTGGGGCAATCAAAGGGTTAACTGTGTGCTGTGTGTGTATTACTGTGTGCTGTGTTCTACAAGGGGGGCATGCTGTTTTGTATTGGTGTGCTATGCAGAGCAATACAAAGCAGCATGCTGGTGCTGACAGGGGAGAGATCTGTATTGTTTACATACAGACCTCTCCCCCTGTCAGTGTTCCTCGGTGATCGCTGGGTGGTGGCAGGGAATCATCAGCTGGGTCCCGGTGATCGACAGCTGTAGCTGCCAATGGTGGCGCAGGCAGGGCGCATGCACGTCCTCTACCCAGAAATACAAAATCACGTATATATATGTGATTTTGCTCAGCCCTGCCGCCCTGTAGCACTACTTCTTCTATAGGACTGTCGGGAAATGATTAAAAGATAACATGACAAAACGAACTTTTGCTCCAAAATTTACATTTATCCCAGAGGTTAGCCTATAATACTTTTCTCTGCCACTAGGGGCTCAATCCACCAAGAGTTAAATACCGAGTATCTGTACTATATAACTATTTAACTCAGGACCATGCAATTTACAAAAAACGCACATTACAGTAAATACCATACCAGTTATTTTTTTATTTTGTATTATTTAACCTGGGGTTTTGCACCTTTTTTAAAGCAGACTAGACCTCTGGCTGTAGCTGGAAGTGAAACATTTATCAGTGGTATTCCTACCACTGCTAAATCTAACAGTTCAGGGCTGATGGTTGTTAGGGAGCCGGAACCCACTGACTTCCAGCTGACAATAAAATGTAAACAAAAGAAGTGGCATGGATTTGGGGGGGGGTTCTCATGCCAAAAAATGTTTAAAAATTGTATGAGGTCCACTCAAAAGCCAAACCAGACTCTTAACTAAACATGCAGCCTGGTAGGCCAAGAAAGAGGGGACCAGCATGCGCTCCTTTCTCCTGAACCATAGCAGGCTACATGCCCTCAACATGGGAGGGTCTGGTAGGAATTTGGGGAAGTCAAACTATTTTTTTTATGCTTGGCATGAGGTCCCCTCAAAATCCAAAACAGACCCAAAAGCCCTGGCCTGGTATGGATTGGGGGTAAACCACAGGTCTTTTTGTTTTAAATGTTGGTCTTTTTTGTTTACATTCTGCTGTCAGCAGGGAATCCCCACTGATAGCAGATGAGTCACTGGTTGCCGGCTCCTTAACAACCAGTTAGTAATTGTATATATTTATTTAATAGTGCGTGGCTAGACCAATGCTAATTTAACAAATGTATTGGTTTACTTTTTTTATGAATTGACTTTTAGACAGGTTTATGTGTATATACCAAGCATTTCTTATTTTTGCAGTAAATACTGCATAAAGCTGTAGTGAACTGACATTTTTACAATTTGCAAACTATATCATAAAATATTCTAGTCCATATAAATGCGTAAAACAAAGTGCAAAAAACTATATTAAAATGTTCCACACCACAATATGAGTAATATAGTGCTTAACTATCTTTCTTCCTCCTATTTGATTACTTTGGTGCTCCACCACGTGTGACACTCCAATGCACTCACCACAGATCTATGACTCCTTAATTAAATGGAAGGTCATAAGCACTTATTGTCCCAGGATCCAGATTAAACTCCCAGCTGGTATCCTTCTTCTCTATGGATCGCTTCCTCAGCAAAAAGTTAATGTCTACCAGGAAACAAATAATCTCATAATGTAGTAGTTATTAAAAGGTTAATATTTACAAAGGAAACGTATAGGAATGACACTCACATTTTCTGGTGCCCAATACCTCAGCACCAATACACTCAGCCTCTGGCAATCGCCGCTACTTAGCTCTCTGGAGCTGGAGTGCGGTCCAATCACTGGAACCAGAAATGACGACACCATGTTAACCAGATATGGTGGACATATTGACTGCCCCTACATATTTTGCCATCACGGCGTCCTCAGGAAGCACTTTGACCATGGTCCAATTATCACATGCAATATACTGTAGTGAACTGAGCCCTAGGTGTCCTCAGTCAGCATCATCCAACTCATTTCCTTTGATGCCGGGTCATCCTGGAGCTCAGTGCACCTGATATGCAGACATCGCAGCGGCTGAGCAGTTTTGCAGCTGGGTGGGTGGAGATACACAGGGATCCATAGTCCATAGTTGGTCTCAGAGCTGGGACAAGGCAGGGGGAGCTATGGGGACACTTGCCTCAGGCGCAGTCTTTTGAGGTTGGAGGGAGGGCGCCAGATTTCCAGGCTCTGACATTTCCAGATGAGGACAGAACTTCCTTCTCCATACTTGTTGGTTCTCAGTGCCCCAGCTTCCACCCATCTGTCCTGTCCTGTAGCTGGCTGCTGCACTGATGTAAGTGGGTTCTCCTGGGAATATAATCTAAGGGAGAGCTCTGGGGACCCTGACATAAGGAGAGGGAACTCTGGGGGCCCTGACATAAGGAGAGGGAACTCTGGGGGCCCTGACATAAGGAGAGGGAACTCTGGGGGCCCTGACATAAGGAGAGGGAACTCTGGGGGCCCTGACATAAGGAGAGGGAACTCTGGGGGCCCTGACATAAGGAGAGGGAACTCTGGGGGCCCTGACATAAGGAGAGGGAACTCTGGGGGCCCTGACATAAGGAGAGGGAACTCTGGGGGCCCTGACATAAGGAGAGGGAACTCTGGGGGCCCTGACATAAGGAGAGGGAACTCTGGGGGCCCTGACATAAGGAGAGGGAACTCTGGGGGCCCTGACATAAGGAGAGGGAACTCTGGGGGCCCTGACATAAGGAGAGGGAACTCTGGGGGCCCTGACATAAGGAGAGGGAACTCTGGGGGCCCTGACATAAGGAGAGGGAACTCTGGGGGCCCTGACATAAGGAGAGGGAACTCTGGGGGCCCTGACATAAGGAGAGGGAACTCTGGGGGCCCTGACATAAGGAGAGGGAACTCTGGGGGCCCTGACATAAGGAGAGGGAACTCTGGGGGCCCTGACATAAGGAGAGGGAACTCTGGGGGCCCTGACATAAGGAGAGGGAACTCGGGGGGGCCCTGACATAAGGAGAGGGAACTCGGGGGGGCCCTGACATAAGGAGAGGGAACTCTGGGGGCCCTGACATAAGGAGAGGGAACTCTGGGGGGGCCTGACATAAGGAGAGGTAACTTTGGGGGGGCCTGACATAAGGAGAGCGAACTCTGGGGGCCCTGACATAAGGAGAGGGAACTCTGGGGGCCTGACATAAAGGGGGGGACTCTGGGGATCCTCATGTTGGTGGGGGACCCTGTTGTAAGGTAGGAGGACTCTGGGGAACCTGATTTAGGGGGAACTCTTGGGGCCCTCATGTAAGAGGGGAAGGGGAACTTGAAGGACCCTAGTGAAAAGGGTGGGGGGCTCGGATGTAAAGAGGGAACTCTGGGGACCCTGAGCACCCAATCAAAGGGGGGACTTTGATGTAAGGGGGAGGGACCCTAAGAACCCTGATGAAAGGGGGAGATGCCTGGGACCCTTATATAAGACAGAGGAGAGACTCAGGTGTAAGAGGGGACTTTGGCAACCTTGATGTAAGGGGGAAACCCTGGAGGCCCTGATGTAAGGGGGTGACACTAGATACCCTGATGTAAGGGGGGACTTTGGGGACCCTAATTCAAGGGGGGGACTCTGATGTAAGGTGAGAACTTTGGGGACACTAATGAAAGGGGAGACCCTGATAAAAGGTGGAATGGATCTGAGAACTCTTATGTAAGGGATGGTGACACTGGGGACCCTTATGTAAGAATGGGGGACTCTGGCAATCTTGATTTAAGGGTGGAGGACTCCAAGGACCCTGATGTAAGGGGGGAAATTTGGGGACCCTATTGAAAGGGGGGGGGGGGACTGTGCTGTACCTGGGGAACTTTGGTGACCTTGATGTAAGGGGGGGGAGCTCTGGAGACTCTAATGAAAGGTTGGACACTGATGCAAGGGGAAGGAACTCTTAAGAACCCTGATGTGGGGGGGGGGGGGGACTTGGGACCCTTATATAAGACAGAAGGGGTACTTTAGACTCACACCAGCCATATAGGAACATTTTTCCTTCCAGTGACACTACCAATGGCGTACCTTTTTCTCACACTGATACAGGGCATTTCTTCCTACATCACTGTTTGCTCCATATTTCACTGCGAGATAGAATGTGTACAATTATTGAACTCATATTGCATGTTTTAGTGAGGCATGCTGCGTGCATCGCTATTAACCCCACCGCACCTGCTACTCCACTTTGGGGGGCGCCGTTTGACATCTTTGCTCTGGGTACCAGATGACCTTGCGCCAGCACTGGTTAGTCTGCTATTCGCTATGGACTCTGGCCACTGCTTGCTGTCAGTCACAAGGAGAGTAAACCTGATGGAGAACTAGTCCTTCAGCATTCTCATCAGGCTCTGCCCACTGTCAGCGTTACTGGTTGCTAGGAGCCTGTTGGCTGTGAAGCCACCAGTGTCCATGAAAACCAATAAGAAGGGAGGAGATAGTGGTGGCTAACATGCTGCCTGCTACACAGTGTACAGGGACAAACTGTCTGCCTGTTTCTGTACACCCAGTTAGAGTTGGTCCTAATTACTTCAAGTTTCATTATCTATGAATGGAAGGCAATGTGTTTTGAATTTTGTGCAGCGTTAAAAACTACCTGAATCTGTTGCCCATTTTAGTAAAAACACCAAAACTGGTGGCAGGGGTTTCTTGATATCTTCCACAGGACTTTTTAAATGACTATACCACTAGAAAAGTGGTGCAGATGCCATCTTGAATAGCCCCTCATTGTGTCTAGATACCTACTCATTTAAAGAACGTAACAAGCATGAGCCCAATTCATCAAGCTGTGATAACACTCACAGTATGCTATATTTTCCAATTATCACTTGAGGGCCACTTAGGTATACCTTTGCTGAGAGCCCAGGAGTCTAAAACTGCAAAGAGCTCTATAATGAATACCCTACCTCTCTATACTTTGGCAGCAAACAGACTATTACAGACGAGGCTTTTGTTATTAAAGCACACTTGTGAATTCTCTAAACTTTAAATTACCTTGACATAGTTATCACTAATATTACCCATTTTCTCTAGCTCCCTTGGAAACCTGAATTTTGGGATACTCTAAAATGCAAGTTAGGACTCTTCCCAACCCCTCCTTCACCCTCCTGTTGACCATCATTTAGATAGGTAGCCATATAGGCCTCATTTAGATAGGTAGCCATACTGGCCAGTAGAACGATATGGGAGGTCATCAGCTGTCCACACCGAAAGGGGTTATTAAAATGTGCATAATAAGGAGGCCTCCGGCTTCTGGGCTCGCAGGTCACTCGGCAAGGCTCCTCTTGGTCCATTGGCCCATTAATTTGGATTTGAGAATTGATAGGTGTTCTGTAAGGTACAGTTGACCTATAAAACTGCTGCATCCCAATTCTCCCAGCTTTTAAGATTGCTTCTGAGATTGCCACCTAATCTGGGAAAAACTCTCAGCTGCTATAAGTGTGTGGGCATCTGATATCTCCCCGGGGTTAAAATTATGCTTTCCTGATACATCTTCCTTCTTATTTTCTATCCTTTTTTTTCTGTCCCTCTTCCCTGTTTATTGCCTTTTCTAAGTGATGCAAAGTCTTTACATCAAGATTTTCGATACAAATGTCTTTATTCATACAGATAATGCTTATAGGAAATGACACATTTTCTATTGACACAGTTCAATGTTCCTTGAAGCTGGCTGTACCTTTGTCATTTGTTACTCTGATTGATATCTCCAACATATACAGATATCTGATGTGCTCAGATATACGTGACATTTTTTCTAAATAAAGCAGTTTAAAAAATACAAACTATTCCTTGTAATACTAGTTATGATTTCTTGGAGATATATATATATATATATATATATATATACACACACACATACATATTTTGCGCGTGTGTGTATATATATATATATATATATATATCTTTCATTTATTTATTATTATTATGAATAATAATTTTTATTATTTTTTTCACTATTATGTTCTTATTGTTATTGTACTTCTCCCCACCTCCTCTCTTATATGGTCCATGCACACTGGGCTTAAAATAACATCAGTTCTCTTGGCTGAAAAAAAGCACTCATATAGAACATTTTTGAATAGACATTTAGGGACATTTATTGTTTTTTCTCCCAGAAAACTCCTCTCAAAAATGCAAACGAGGTTTCTTTTGAAACCTTCTAAAGTACATGGATACATAGGATAACAATGAGCTGCATCTGCAAGCAAAACACCTGTAAAAGCAGCGATTTTTAAGCCCAGTTTGCATGGATTTAAGTGTGCTAATAAAGAGTGCTTAAAAAACCACATGCTGGTTCACAGGCACCCTGGACTCCTAAGTGACCAAAAGACACTCAGTGAGAGGTACCCAATTTGAATCCTATCTTGAACCATTTTTTGACCACAATACATCTGTTTAGGTCCTCGCGCACAATTACCAATGGAGAAGAAAACCAAGAAAGTAAATATGTGAGGGGAATCTCACCCCTTTAAGTGGAACTTCACTTCCCCGTCCCCCACGTTACCCTTCCCCCTTACTTCTTTTGCTGGGTTTTGCACAGAAAAGATACTCACATGCCTAGCGATCCAACGGTGTCCTATAGGGATCCACAGCCCCACTGCAGTATATTAGGTCTGGTGTTGCCATCTTCTTTGGTGACATCATCAGAAGGCTGGCTATCTTCTCTGGGTTCTTGCAGCCAGCCTCCTGATGACGTACATGTGCTGATATTGCATCATCAGGGGGCTGTCTGCAAAAACCAGTAAGAGACAACTGGTCTCCTGATAACATGAGGCTGAGCATGTGCAGTAAAATACTCATGGCCTCCTGGAATGCACGACATGGGTATCCCAAGATGCTGCGGGTGCTGCCTGTAAACGTTAACCTCCCCTAGGTAATAAAAGAGGGGAAAATTTGTTCCCTGAGAAAGGTACAAAAATAATAAAGTTATGATCATGAGTCTATGCACACTGGTTTAAAAAAATGCCCGTGCTCTTGGCAGGAGAAAAAAAACCCCCGCAAATTTTGAGCGTTGTTTGTACTAATGTGCTTCTACCATAAAATAGTGTGCATGGACACATAGGATAACTCTATTAGCTTCTAGGTACAGAACAAAATGCTCATAACAGCTTCTAGGAGCTTAAAAAACACCAGTGTGCATGGAGCCTTAATGTCGTAAATTGAATGGACACATAGGATACATTACCTGCTTCTACAGGCAAAACTCTTCTAGAAGTACAAACAAATGGCAACTGCCCCAGCCTTTGCAGCAAGGAGCATATGGAAGGGAGATGCATGTCAAACAAAAAAAAAGAAAAATTCCCAGCCTAACTTACCAACCAGAAGAAAATCAAGCAGATGCTTTGACTCCTGCGCTGGACGATAAACTCCACAGTAATTGTAACCACACATAGGTAGCCTATGGGATGCACGCCTTGCTGCCCTCAATGGACCAGGGGAATCCAAATGAACTGCAAGCAAAGAAACAGAGTGCACACGGGCCTAGTTCATTACCTTAAAAAATGGGTTCATTGTATCAAAAGTGATATACTCACAAAGAATAAAAATCAAAGGCACATCATATGAAATACAGCATGGTCCAATCTCCCTGGAAGGTGCTTTGTAGGGGACTAAAGACATCCAAATACTGACGCGTTAGGCTAAGCCTCTTCCTCAGAGCCAATACCTACACAACCTGTGTCCTCTCTTAAATGAGCTGATTTCTATGGAGTGGACACTGAGCTCTGAGGGAGAGGCTTAGCCTTGAAACGAGTCAGAAATTTGGAGGTCTTTAGTCCCCTACAAGACATCTTCCAGGGAGATTGGACCATGCTGTATTTCATATGATGTGCCTTTGATTTTTTTGTGAGTATACTACTTTTTATACAATAAACCCATTTTTTAAGGTAATGCACTAGGCCCATGTGCCCTCTGTTTGTTTCTTTGCATGCAACCTACCAACTAGCCTGCAACCAATCGAACTGTCCTGTCTAACAGTTCACATTAAAAACAGCGGTTTCCTTTGCACACATTTGCAAATACATGCATAAGCCGCAAAGCCTCTTCATGGCACCCCAGTGTTTTCTGCAGTCCTAACTCTATACATTTTGAGAGCCTCCATAGTAGAAGCAAATGCATAATAATGTATAGACTGAGGGCAGGCTAGCCTGGAGGGAGCCCACCCCTCCTTAAAGGCACAGTAGAACACTGGACACCCAGCATATATCCAATGGCAGCTAATGTGTCCAGTGCGCCCTTCACCAATATACCAACAGTAGAAACAAATGGCAACACCCCAAATGTTGGTATACAACTGCCATTGTGCTATATATGCTGGGTGTTCCGTGCACCCCTGTGTCTTTAAGGAGGGGTGGGCTCCCTCCAGGCCCAAGTCAGGAAAGCACAATACTGGGATCAGGAGGGCACAGTACAAGTTTTGGGATGTTGCCTGGGTTATTCTGGGACAGCTTGGTAAAAAGAGTGACTGTCCTGGCAAATCCGGGACAGTTGGTAAGTATGATGTAAAGCAAGATTATCATGGGGCCCCCATGCACCTAGGGCTCCTGTGTAGTGCCCATGCATTAAGACAGCCCTGAATATATATGAAGACAATACCAGTATATAGAGCTGTAGTTGGTGTCCATATACTGTCAGTATACAGCTGTGTGCCGGGAGCTCCACTTACATACACTGGGGAATTCTGTACTAGTAACCTGGCAGAATGAGCTCTATCTAATTACAGCAGGAGGAACCTGGCTATTGATCCATGTCAGAGATCAATTCATTTGCAATACAAAATGGTGTGAGCTGAATGGGTGAGCTGGATAGCAAAGCCGGGAAGTAAACAGTGCAGTATGTTTTATTAATGGAAGGCTCCAAATAAAACAAAGTCCTTACGCTAAATAAACTGTAAATGTAGCTATTACCTCTCTCTGCATTGTAGTCTTACATGCATCAATGAGAAAAGGATGAAAGGAAACCCATTGAATAGGTAACAGCATGGCTGGATAAGGGGCACTGCAAGAGTTTATACTCACCTTCCTAATGCTCCTGTCACCCTAATCTGTCACTGCAGTCCCCAACCTCCACCCCCCAAGTTTTGTGCATGATTGGGCAGACACACGCTCTTCCCCTTACAGCCAAAACCCCTAACCATTGCCTACTCTATCCCCCATCCCTATACTCTAAGCCGCAGATGTCAAACACAAGGCCCGAGGGCCAAATTCGGCCCTGCAGGCTATTTCATGTGGCCATTAGCTGTGGCACCCCCTCATCTCAACAATCAGCAGAAGAGAGAAGTACAGAACTCCTTCAGCAGATCCTGTGCTTCTCCATGCAGCCGCAGAGAGGCTCATCTCTGCAACCTCCCCGCCTCTGGTCTCAGTAGTTGGCAGCAAAGAGGACAGAAATCCTCTTACAGATCCTGCACCTCTCTGTGCAGCCGCAGCACCCCCTTGTCTCAGCATTCAGCTGACTCCAGACCTCCTCTAGTCCTCCTCCAAACCCTGCATTTTCTGCTTCCCAGCTCTGCCTCCAGCAGGTAAGGGGAGGTGGGCAATGATGTAAGGGAGGGTGGGGTGCTCTGGACATCTAGTCTTACAGATACAACCGGCCCTTTGAGGGCAACCATAATGCTGATGTGGCCCACCATGAAATTGAGTTGGACACCCCTGCTGTAAGCCCTCTTTACCCATATGGAAGAAAAATCTACTTGAAATATATTTTAAAAATATTGTTCCCAAATGTATTGATATGTATTTGAAATACTACAATTTTGTCCATACTCAATATATTTCAATAAAAAAAATTATATATATATATATATACACATATACACACACACATACACACTGTATGTTGAAATGCGTTATTACAAAATCTGAAAAATATTTTTCAAAATACATTTCAAATATACTGTATGTCTTTAAAAATACAAATCTACATTTTTGGAATGCATTTACATATATATGTAAACATATATGTTAAAATTACTTTTATATATGTTAAACAAAATCTGAAGATTATGTTTAAAAAATATAAATATTTTTAAAAATTTCACGGACATAAAATAATAATATAGCAAATACAAATGCTACCAAAGCCATTGTGTAAATTAAATTTTAATAAAGAATACCTTTCCATTTCAGTCTGTGGTCCCTGTAATTTTCTAAAAATGTTTAAAAGAAATTCAGTGCAATATGGCAAAATGGAGGTGTTTTGCTCACCAGTGGTATATGGCACAGCTCCAGAAATGTCATTTCCTGCTTGTGTGATTGGCTGACTGATTCTCTCAGATGTCTGAGCAATATTTTAGGCATCCTCTGCAACATGAATTAAATTTTTGGTAATATACTTCCTAAGGGTTAACTTTTTCCACAGGGATAAAACCACTGCAGCTTTTTCTCATTATAACATCTAAAGTGCGGCAGGTGGTTATAATGAGGGCATTCCCTCCCATGCAGGGAATCAGCTAGGGACATTGAGAAACAAACAGCTAATTCTTCACAGCAACAAAAGGTAGAATTTGCTACAAAGTTTGTTAAAATCCCTGCAATGTGCACAGATTAGCCAGAGGAGAATTTTTTTTTTCACTCAGCAAAAGTTATTCTCTCTTTTATTGCTTAAAGTGGTTGTCAAGGGCGGACTGACAACTCATGGGGCCCCCAGGCAATAGGGATCATGGGGCCCCTGTGTCCTTGCAAAAACTCAAAAAAGCCTATGAAAAAGGTACCAGGGGCATTTCATGGGGCCCCCTACTGACCCCGGGCCCTCGGGCACTGCCCGAGTTTCCAAATGGTCAGTCCACCCCTGGTGGTTGTAAACATGAAATATGAAGAAAGCATGTCCCTCTATAGTGTGTACTTGTCTCAATCCAGAGCACTACATGTTATTTCTGTCTGCTGCCCCGTTCCTCTGCTATCTGCAGAAGTGACTTCTGACAAATTTTCCTGACACCAAGACAAAAAAGGTGACAGTGGAAGGAGTTCCAGCACACAGCCTCAGCTCTGTTCCTGTGTGCTGTGTGGAGGGGGGTGTGTCCCTTCCCTCCAAACAGCTCTTAGAGCTCTCCTTACTGAGCTCTGCAGTAAAACATACTGCACTGCCCCTTGCTTTCTGAGAGCTCAGACAAGCGTTTTAAATTCAGCACTTTGAATGGATGTAGAGAAGACTGAAGATAGACAGGTACAACTTTTGTAGGAGGATTGGTTTTATCCCTGTGTATCACCTGAGGCCAGTCACTTCACTGGGTATATGTGAGGGTCTACAACCATTTCAATAATATGTAAATACTGTTTCGTCTTAAGCTGGCCATACACCAGTAGAATGTAGTTCAAAAATGTTATTTTTGGAATGTTCAATAAATTTTCTAATAGCCAATAAGGACAAATGAGAATTGTTTTCAACCCCCGCCCCCCCAAAAAACAAACAATTCTAACAGTTAATGGTTTCATTTGGGAAATTTAATTATTTAATTTATTCCCAATGCAAATCCTAAAAGCAAACTTATTTTCTGAAGTGGTTCTAAAGGCAAGACATTTGTACCTTATTGCATTTCCTGCATTAAGGTAAAAATTGTCCCAACAGCAATATAGACCACACACACACACAGAAAAAAAAATTTAACCTTTACAACCGCTCTTAGTATTTTTGAATGACGCTTGTCAAGTGTCAGATGGCAATTATGGATATATTGACATTTTTTGCTTGTACAAAAATCTAGCAGTGTATAGCCAGCTATAGTCTGGGCACAGTTGCACATTTTAAATTGTTATAATATAAACTATTAAATGTATTTTACATGGAACTGGTGCAAAGATCTGAATTTGACTTTATTTCAGCTTCTTGTAACCCATTGCTGACAAGGGAAAGAGTAACAGGAGTAAAGAGAAAAGAGATGATTTTCTGTAGACTGCTTCTCCTTTACTGTCCAATCACAGGGTAGAGTTAGTGAGGAGACATCTGCAATGTCTATCACTGCTGTGTGAATATCTTAGGAATTGATTGTCAGGCAGGTAAAATGGCTCGAATATATCTAAATGTTCATTTAGTGGTTTGTCCAGAGTTGAGCTACAGTATAGAGCAACTTTCGGCCAGTTGTGTATCTATGTGATACTTCACTAGCTATATATCTGACTGTTGGGGAGGTGGAGGGGAAATGAAAGGTTTGGAAGGTTTTTGGAAAATTATATTCTGGACACAGTGGTCAGCAATTTAGTCCTCGATGAAGTGTGCAGCATCCACATGAAGTCCATCGGAGGGAGGTGTGTTCCTGCAGTAAAATTTTAACAAGCAGAGAAGAAAATATTATATTTAAGATCCTTCTGATGCTTTTTGGTGATTATGTCAGCGGGTAAGCAGTTTATTGTTGTGGAATCTTTTATAGGCCAACTTTCTTTTTCACCATTGTATTTCTTTTCTGGCCATTATTATTATTTTCTATTTCATGATTGTTACTTTGGCCATTGGCCACCAGTGTATGGCACTGCTGCACTGAACA
This sequence comes from Staurois parvus, assembly GCF_062004578.1. Lineage (NCBI taxonomy): Eukaryota > Metazoa > Chordata > Amphibia > Anura > Ranidae > Staurois > Staurois parvus. The sequence goes on from NW_028317864.1 coordinate 3,455,439, forward strand.
CCAACATTTTCACCATTGTATTTCTTTTTCCTGCTATTAATATTATTTTCTATTTCATGATTGTTACTGAATTGTATTTCTTTTTTGGCCATTAATAATATTTTATATTCTATTTAATGTTTTTCTTATAGAACAGGAGAGTGTTAAAAAAAAATATCTATTCTGTGTGTCAACTATGCTAGATAAATGGCATTTTTTATTCTTATGTGTATTATTATATTTACAACTTACTGACCATGCAATTGTGCTGTGAACTAGAACTAATAATTTAATTGTAATAATTTAGCAGAGGTTCCCCAAGACATGAAAATTATTTAAATGGTTCCCCTCTATGAAAAAGGTTGAGAAAGGTTGTTCTAAAAGAGGAGTATGGCCAAAGCTTTTTTGGTCATACTACTATTGTGGATCACAGGAGTGCACTTTTTTTTGCTCTTCTGTGACCCAATAGTGGGCTATTGCGTCTCAATGCTCTGAAAGGATCCCAGCAATATTGTTGAGTTCCATGTCTGCTTGATTGACAGCTCCACTTTTTGGAGCCAAAGCCAGCTGCACCTGTCCCTTCTGCACCCCAGTGCTGTAGGGAGCCCTGGAGGGGCAGAAAGAAGAGCATTGATTGACAGTCACCACTCTGTGCTCCAAGCAGACTAAGAGCTACACGATTAGTGGTCATGTAATAGCTCAATTCTGAGTCTTAGCACTGACGTAAGACAGCTGCAGCATCACGGTGGTTCTGCAGCATAGAGGGGAGTATGGATATTTTTTATTTTCATAAACCCATATTTCTCCTTTAATAAATGCAAAGTATTCTCTATTCAAATAAGGTGGAGATCGTAATGTCATTGCCCCAACTCTCCACCTTGTCCAATCAGAGAACGTTTTAGATGCATTGAGAAAAATGCAGGGCATTCTCTGAATGGCAGTTAGAAGACCCCGGCCATTACTGTAGTGGTTTTGGCTACCTACAATGATGTACTGCTTTCACAGACGCCGATCAAGTATCACAGTAGTATACTTACATTGTGGCAAGCTGGTCGTATGCAAGTATGCAAAATATATCATCCCCTCAAGTTCTACTTTAACTATAGTAAGTCTTCTGACTTATCTCAGCATCCCAAGGATCTCTTCTTCTCCCTACAGCTCTCCACAAGTGGACAGAGGTTGTTGAAATGGGAACAAAAACAAGGGAGAAGTTATCATGCTTTGTAGAGTTTGAGGCTTGGCGCCCCCTCTAGCACTACTGCCCTAGGCACTGGCCTATGAATGCCAGCATGACAAATACAGGCTCTGCTGATATGAATTATTGTAACAAAGAAGAAATAGTTTGGATTAGTATTAGTTAGCAGGGATATTACCATAAGAAAATCTTACTATGATGAACCTGGGCAAGCTGAGAAAGCAGACAGGTCAGACTAGGTACAGCTGATTGCCCTGCAGAACCAGACTCTCCGGCCGCAGTGTCTACTGGGTGACTCAGAGTTATCAGCGCTCTCTCACTCGCCCCACTTTGTGCAGTGGGCAGCTTGATTAGCCTGTCACTTTTAAGAGCACTGAACATCAGAATAATAACACCTTAACCTCCATTGTGTGTTTAAACCTTTCACTGCGACAGACACCTGAGTCCTTTCTGGCAATTAGGGAACTGACAGTTTGCAGGGATATAAGGGGGGTTAATGGACTGACATTGCCCATCATAACACAGGGCACCCATTAAAATTAACCCTTCCATGGCCTAAAATGCATACAGCATCATTGTGTGGTCTTTTAGTATCCATAACAACCTGCCCCACTTTATCTGGTCATTTCATCCTTTACAGTTCCAGCTTTCAATCTACACTATATTGCCAAAAGTATTGGGACACCCTTCCAAATCATTGGATACCAGTGTTCCAATCACCTCCATAGCCACAGGTGTATAAAAATCAAGCACCTAGGCATGCAGACTGCTTCTACAAACATTTGTGAAAGAATGGGTCGCTCTCAGGAGCTCAGTGAATTCAAGTGTGGTACCGTGATAGGTTGCCATCTGTGCAATAAGTCCATCCGTGACATTTCCTTTCTACTAAATACTCCAAGATCATCCGTTAGTGATATTATAACAAAGTGGAAGCAACTGGAAACAACAGCAACTCAGCCACAAAGTGGTAGGCCACAAAAAATGACAGAGAGGGGTCAGCACATAGTGTGCAGAAGTTGCCAACTGTTGTCTGCAGAGTCAGTAGCTATAGACCACCAAACTTCACGTGATCTTCAGATTAGCACAAAAACAGTGAGTAGAGAGCTTCATGGAATGGGTTTCTATGGCCGAGCAGCTGCATCCAAGTCTTACATCACCAAGTGAAATGCAAAGCAGCGGATGAAGTGGTGTAAAACACACCACCACTGGACTCTAGAGCCGTGGAGATGTGTTCTTTGGAATGACCAGTCACGCTTCTCTGTCTGGCACTGGTGGACTGGGTTTGGCGGTTGCCAGGAGAATGATACTTGTCTGACTGCATTGTGCCAAGTGTAAAGTTTGGTGGGGGGATTAAGGTGTGGGGTTGTTTTTCTGGGGTTGGGTTGGCCCCTCAGTTCCAGTGAAGGGAACTCTTAAGGGATCAGCCTACCAAGACATTTTGAACAATTTCATGCTCCCAACTTTGCTGGAACAGTTTGGGGATGACCCCTTCCTGTTCCAACATGACTGCACACCAGTGCACAAAGCAGTCCATAAAGACATGGATGAGCAAATTAGGGGTAGAGGAACTTGACTGGCCAGCACAGAGTCCTGACCTCAACTCGATAGAACACCTTTGGGATGAATTAGAGTGGAGACTGCAAGACAGGCCTTCTTGTCCGACATCAGTGCGCCTCACAAATGCGCTCCTGGAAGAATGGTTAAACATATCCATAGACACACTCCTAAACCTTGTGGACAGCCTTCCCAGAAGAGTTGAAGCTGTTACAGCTGCAAAGGGTTGGCCTCAATATTGAACCCTATGGACTAAGATTGGGATGCCATTAAAGTTCATATATGTGTAAAGGCAGATGTCCCAATACTTTTGGCAATATATTGTATATTGGAATCTGAATTCACGGAAGTTTTTCTGTACTGCAGAGGTGAACTCGCACTTTAAGTCTCAGCAGAAAAGTTTGGATGACTGGAGCACATCACCCGCTGGTGTCAACGGCTCGGCTTCTATCCGACAGGTGATTGTGCGGCGTGACATTTGCAGAACGGATCGGGAAGATATATCGTAGTCCTGCGTCAGCTTCGACATTCTAGGCTTTGTCTTTAGCCCGGATAACAATCAATTTATCCCACAATCTGCATTCCTGTGGCAGCGGCGGAATTTTTAGATATCAGAGCTCTCATGAGGGGAATAAGCTCTGCTGCGGGGTATTTTATTCCGATGCTGAGACAAGAAAATCACAAGAGAAAAAAAATATTATCTGGGATTTCTGAGGGTTGCTGAGACGCAGTGCAGATATGTTTGCTATTTGAAGATGGTTGTTTTATTGTATCTTGGATGAAGGTGTGGTGGATGGGCTGTGCCGTGCTCTGGGTTTACCTAGGTGGTGATATCTCTATTGCTTTCTGTACCACTAACATGCAATTAGCGGTCACCTTTAGCCATACATTGCCTAAAGTAGGCTGTTCTTTGGGTCACAGCCTGTTAAAACGGAACTCTAGACAGATATGGTAGACAGAAAAAATGCATCTCTGTAGTCATTAATTGTATTTTAAAATACAAGCAGTGGAAGTACCTGACCTGCTATGAGCCTCTTCCAGACTATAGTATAGCAGAGCTGGAGTGTGAGAAGAAGCAGTACAAGGAGCAAATCAGATCATGTGGTAACAAGAAGCATGTTAACTGAAGGAGAGAGCAAAATGACAGAGCTGAGCTTATCACTGTGCTGATTCACAGGACTCAGAGGGAGTGGGTTAAATGATGTTATTAGACTGACGACATTTTCGACAGAAAAGCAGCATTGTTAGCTCTGAACCAAAAGTGAATATTGCAATATATTTCTCTTTCTTTATTTTAGCTTTCATAAGGCTATTCGTTTAAATCTGATTTTTGGTTGAAGTTCATCTTAAAAGTATCAGGATAGAAATCTGGAGCTACAATTGATAATCCCCTGAATATGTTAATAGGAAAGTCAAAGAAAAAAAAAACCACACACACACACACACATATACAGTCAGGTCCATAAATATTGGGACATTGACACAATTCTAACATTTTTGGCTCTATACACCACCACAATGGATTTGAAATAAAACAAACAAGATGTGCTTTAACTGCAGACTGTCAGCTTTAATTTGAGGGTATTTACATCCAAATCAGGTGAACAGTGTAGGAATTACAACAGTTTGCATATGTGCCTCCCACTTGTTAAGGGACCAAAAGTAATGGGACACTTGGCTTCTCAGCTGTTCCATGGCCAAGTGTGTGTTATTCCCTCATTATCCCAATTACAATGAGCAGATAAAAGGTCCAGAGTTCATTTCACGTGTGCTATATGCAATTTGAATCTGTTGCTGTCAACTCTCAAGATGAGATCCAAAGAGCTGTCACTATCAGTGAAGCAAGCCATCATTAGGCTGAAAAAACAAAACAAACCCATCAGAGAGATAGCAAAAACATTAGGCGTGGCCAAAACAACTGTTTGGAACATTCTTAAAAAGAAGGAATGCATCGGTGAGCTCAGCAACACCAAAAGACCCGGAAGACCACGGAAAACAACTGTGGTGGATGATCAAAGAATTCTTTCCCTGGTGAAGAAAACACCCTTCACAACAGTTGGCCAGATCAAGAACACTCTCCAGGAGGTAGGTGTATGTGTGTCAAAGTCACCAATCAAGAGAAGACTTCACCAGAGTGAATACAGAGGGTTCACCACAAGATGGAAACCATTGGTGAGCCTCAAAAACAGGAAGGCCAGATTAGAGTTTGCCAAACGACATCTAAAAAAGCCTTCACAGTTCTGGAACAACATCCTATGGACAGATGAGACCGAGATCAACTTGTACCCGAGTGATGGGAAGAGAAGAGTATGGAGAAGGAAAGGAACTGCTCATGATCCTAAGCATACCACCTCATCAGTGAAGCATGGTGGTGGTAGTGTCATGGCGTGGGCATGTATGGCTGCCAATGGAACTGGTTCTCTTGTATTTATTGATGATGTGACTGCTGACAAAAGCAGCCGGATGGATTCTGAAGTGTTTCGGGCAATATTATCTGCTCATATTCAGCCAAATGCTTCAGAACTCATTGGACGCTTCACAGTGCAGATGGACAATGACCCAAAGCATACTGCAAAAGCAACCAAAGAGTTTTTTAAGGGAAAGAAGTGGAATGTTATGCAATGGCCAAGTCAATCACCTGACCTGAATCCGATTGAGCATGCATTTCACTTGCTAAAGGCAAAACTGAAGGGAAAATGCCCCAAGAACAAGCAGGAACTGAAGACCGTTGCAGTAGAGGCCTGGCAGAGCATCACCAGGGATGAAACCCAGCGTCTGGTGATGTCTATGCGTTCCAGACTTCAGGCTGTAATTGACTGCAAAGGATTTGCAACCAAGTATTAAAAAGTGAAAGTTTGATTTATGATTATTATTCTGTCCCATTACTTTTGGTCCCTTAACAAGTGGGAGGCACATATGCAAACTGTTGTAATTCCTACGCCGTTCACCTGATTTGGATGTAAATACCCTCAAATTAAAGCTGACAGCCTGCAGTTAAAGAACATCTTGTTCATTTCATTTCAAATCCATTGTGGTGGTGTATAGAGCCAAAAATGTTAGAATTGTGTCACTGTCCCAATATTTATGGACCTGACTGTATATATATATATATATATATATATATATATATATATATTATTTGAAAGAAATCTTGCGAGCCAAATAATAAAATTCCTGTTGTTGGATCGCAAACCTCTAGCACATAACTACCAATGTGAAAAACGTGAAATAAAGATAAATATAGTATTGCGCTCACAACCCTTCAATCTAAACATCTAAACAATTAAAATGTGTACTGATAAACATAGATGACTGTATTTGTGAATCTTTAAGAGTCCACTTAAATAAACAATATGCATAGGACAGTGAAAAAACTAATGAATAAAATAAAATAAAAATGAAAAATAATTATGATTCTGTATAATAATAATATTGTCCCACAGAAACAGTGACTTTGTGCTGAAAAATCTTCAATATCATTAAATCGGTGACTGCTTGTGCCTCCTCCCTCAAGTGAAGATATGCGCTCACCTCATAGAAAGCCTGCAATTAGGCTATTAAAGCTTGCGGTTCACCTCCTTTGGAACCTACTTGTTTAAGAACTCCTGTTTGTGAGATATCCATGGAATGCGACATGTGCTATGGAAAAAATCTCCTCTCATGGGGTGCCCCTCCAATATCTTCCTGTCTCCATGCGGTTCTCCATATACAAGAAAAATCCTGACATGGTGCTTTATCGTTTTAAAAGCTTTAATTATGCTGACAGGTGGCACTCACATAAATTCGTATAGTGGTAGTGCAAATATATTTCAGACCGCCGCTGACTGCCGGAGCTGTGCGCTCGTGGTCCGATAACCGGACTGACTCCCTCCGAGTGACGTACACAGTCCCACCCCTACGCGTTACGCCACTGGTCACGTGGGAGTGGGAATGCACCTACAATGTGAATTTCAGACCCCTCCATGATTTCTAAGTGAGAGAACTTGCAAAATCGCAGGGTGTTAAAATACTTCTGTTCCTCACTGTATGCCTTCTTGAGGACGGGGACCTTGTGGGTGCTGCAGGATTTCAAGCTATGGCAGTGTATTGTGTTACCAATGGTTTGTTTGGTGACTGTGGTCCCAACTACCTTGAGATCATTCACAAGCTTCTCCCGTATAGTTCTGGTCTAATCTCTCACTTTTCTCATGATCATCCTTACCCCATGAGGTGAAATCTTGCATGGAGCTCCAGACCGAGGGCGATTGATGGTTATTTTATATTTCTTCCATGTGCAAATAATCGCTCCAACAGTTGTGTCCTTCTCACCAAGCTTCTTGCTGATGGTCTTGTAGCCCATTCCAGCCTTGCGTATCTACAAGTTTGTCTCTGATGTCCATTGACAGCTCTTTGGTCTTGCCTATGAGTTTGAATGGAAAAAAGAGATTCTGTGGACAGGTGTCTTTTATACGCATTACGAGTTGTCATTAGGAGCACCTTCTTGACAGGACTAATCTGTGGTTGGTAGGGGACCAAATACTTATTTTACTCAATCTCAATTTATAACATTTGTATCGTGTGTTTTTTTTCTGGATGTTTGGTTGATATTCTGTCTCTATCATTTAAAATAAACCTATGTTAAAAAATATATACCCTTCATTTCTTTGTAAGTGGGAAAACTTACAAAATCTGCAGGGGATCACATAATTATTTTCCCCACTCTAGATATTTTTTATGCATTTATTTTAAATACTGTAAATAATACACTCGCCGACCTCTTTATTAGGTACACCTGTGCAATTGCTTGGTAACATAAATTGCTAATCAGCCAATTACATGACAGCAACTCAATGCATTTGGACGTCTAGACGTGGTGATGACAACTTTCTGAAGTTCAAACCGAGCATCAGAATTGGGAAGAATGGGGATTTAAGTGATTTTGACCATGGCATGGTTGTTGTTGCCAGACAGGCTGGTCTGAGTATTTAAAAAACTGCTGATCTACTGGGGTTTACACGCACAACCATCTCTAGGGTTTATAGAGAATGGTCAGAAAGAGAAAATATCCAGTGAGTGACAGTTGTGTGGACGAAAATGCCTTGTTGAGTTCAGAGGAGAATGGGCAGACTGGTTCAACTGCAACATTCAGATGGTAGGGTCAGAATTTGGCATAAACAACATGAAATCATGGATCCATCCTGCCTTGTAACAACGGTTCAGGCTGGTGTGGTGGTGTAATGGTGTGGGGGAGATTTTCTTGGCACTAGCAAGGTGTACCTAATAAAGTGGCTGGTGAGAGTATAATAATAAACAAATATGAAAAAAGAAGCACAATGTAAAGAAGGTTAAAACCCAATCTCTGTACAGTCAGCCACATTACACCATTGAAGTAAATGGGAATCTGCTGATCTGCATTGATATTTAAGTGCACATCAAGTGCAGAAACACAACGCCCATCTACATGAGCCATTAAACTCACCTGTCATCAATCCAGCAAGATATTGGCTGTGGGGCCTCCTAAGCACAATACAGCCTCTTGTGAAAATGTCTGCTAGGTCCACACACACAGCATTCTCTTCACTCAATCCTATAGAAAGTTTTGACGTTTGAGTTCCAAAGGTGAATGTCTACCAAGGTATGTTTATAAATGGCATGATATACAGGTGGTAACTCAAGTTCACAGCTTTAAGAGCCAGAGATGGGCTTTCTGATAAGAGTGAACCACCGTGATCACTTTTATGGGACTCTCAGTGCACCCACCCCTGTCAGCAACTCTCGCAGTGGTTCCCAGGCTCTCCCATTCCTCCAGGAAGCCTGGTACTACGGGAAACAGTTTGTTCAGTACTCTATCGGTTGATCGAGTTCTGTACAACCAGCCCGCCCATACATGGATGGAAATTCATCTGGTCCCTGCTGAAATTGCCAAATTTTGCTCTGCGCATGGCCAGCTTAAGAATTGACTGTGTTTATCAAGCCCTAACATAGGTCTCCTATTACAGCATTTCCCAATTTTTTTTCAGTGAGGTCACCCTTCAGTGACATCACCCTTTAAAAATATGCAAAATCCCAAGTCACCCCAATCTAAAATGTAAAAAATTTAAATTTTACTTATCAATAGGAAGTATGAGCCTGGGATGGTGCACACAACCACCATGATCAAATTAACTTTATATCCAAAGCCCCTCCATCACATCAGAGCATCTCTCTTTACGTCAGAGTTCCCCTTCACCTTACAGGCCCCTACCACGTCAGAGTCCCCTCCTTTATGTCAGAATCCTTCTTACGTATATATGATAGCCCCCATCACACAGCAAAATTTCCTGCATCACCACAGAGTCTCCCCATCACATCAGAATGCCTCGAAACACACAGTCTCCTTAGCACAGAGCCCCCTAATCACATAGTCTTCCCATCAACCCCCCCCCCCACACACACACAACCACACAGTTCCTTCTTCACATCCTTGAGTCCTACCTATTGACTCAAGTGGGGGTGGACTTTCATCCTCTCCTGAATGATGGGGGTGGTTCTGCATGCTGCTTGTCCTGGATCCGCATAATGAACTGCCATGGTGCAGACAGGCAGGCCACCAACACATCAGCAATTAACAATCCTGTGTGTTCTGACCTTAGAGCACCAATGCTTGTTATGGTGCTGGTGGCAAGCCCATCCACACCATGGCAACTCATGACATCGATTCAGGGCAAACTAGGTCCCATGCTCACAGCACATTAGCGGAACCCCAACGGCACCTTGGTTGAGAAACACTATCCTATTGCTCGTGATTCTAATAACACTAACTGCTCAAACCCCGAGAAAGGAGGGGGCCTTTCCCAAAATGGCGCAGCAAGGCTGGGACCACAGGGTTCAAAATTCTTAGGGGCACAAAATTCAAAATCATATCTCACAACAGTCCCAGATTCTGGGGGACTGTCCTAGAATTTAACAAAATCCTGGCAATTTTTATGTTTCCCTCTTGGGCACAAGACGGCCAGGCTGCATTCTTTCCCCCTTAACAGGTGCTGTGAGTTTGACTGAAACCTGCTCCCCTACATGTTGTTGAAATTCGTGAGTGTTCCTGGTTTGGCTGTCTTCTTCCCACTTGGTTTGTTGTGCACTTTATCTTGGCCTTACCTCAATACAGGTTCTTTACTTTGCACCCGGACTGTGTGTGTTATTGCTGCACCCACCTACACATTAGCCCCATCGTAACTTGCCATTTGGCAATACAACAGGCATTTAGGAAGAGGTAGGATTGCCTTCTACACGCCTGACTGTGTACATGCTAGTGTGAACTTACACAAAGGCTTATGTCCTGCAGAGGAAGCACCACTATGTGGATATGAAAAAAAAAATAGATTAATTCAGTTCAGAATTAACTGTGCTCCCAAATCAGAATGATTAAGTTTATGGAAAACCTTTTTCACACCGACAGGGTGTTAGTGCACCGCTAATCAGTTAGCTCCCCATTCAAAATGAATTGAGGCGATTAAAAATAGCAAGAGAACACCTTTTTTCGGTTCATTAGCACATTAAAGTTGAGCTGCAATTGCATTTTTTATCTTCTGAAACACGTGCCATGGCTTGGCTCTGGTTCAGCTCTAGCTATAGCCCCCACTGCCAGTTTTTATGGGCTCATCGCTGGTTTTTGGAAAATCTCTTTGATATGCTGAGACACATCCGCAAGGCTTGTTTATAAGGAAGTCCCTGTCTATCTTGCACTTTTTTTATTAGTCTCCAATCTGTAAAAAAAACAACACAAAAAACTGCTGGATTTATCGCACCATGAAACCCATTATCTGCAATAAATCCCGGACATTCTGTCATTCTGTGTTCAATACCTATTACTCTGTGGGAAAAACATACATGCTTTGCCAGTGAATATTACAGACTTTTTTTTTTTTTTTTAAGTAAGCAAGACTCTCTTTTTCATTATCAGTGTATGGATGACGCTCATTAACATGTCAGTACCCGGAATCCTTTGCTTCCCTGGTACTTCGTTAGGTATATAGCTGCAGGAGGCACATTGCATTTTATAGTGATTTTTTTTTTGTCTTTTCTTTGTGCTTTTATGACCAATCAAGTCAGGATTTGAGGTCTTGACTGTTAATAAAAGCTGGCTTTAAGTTATGAGTCGGGAGTTTTACCGGTAGATTGAGGTTTTCCAAGTTTTTTATGTTGCCCACCAGACAGAATCATTTAATATCTCCTCCTTTTTATATAGATCGTTCCATTGCTCCATACCACTTACAGTCTGCTTACTGCGCTCGTTAATGCACAAGTACGCGAGAGGGGAAGGAGCCGTTTGTGGTTAGCATGGTAGCTGGAGACGTCACAGCCATACTAAGCCTATCTGCAAAAAGCTGTTTGGAGTTAATTTCAAGAGGGCTTAGTTCATTGATATGTGAAACAAAGCTTGGTTAAACACTGTCTGATAATGCCGTAGATTTGTTGTGAATTAGGATTTGTTCTGCAGCAACTTTGTAAGACGATAATCCTGGTAGAAGACTTGGCCATTTTTGCACAAATTGATTTTGTCATAGTGCCTTTCGTATTGTTTTAAAAAAAAAAGCTTTCACTGCAAAGGACAGGGGAAAATTTATTTGTTTGTGCACTTCAACTCCCTGTAGCAAAATGAGTTGAATGGTATTTTTCAGGCATCTTCATTTTTATGGGACACAAGGTACCTTTAGACATCTAGCGCTTAGTGCCAGAAGGTCAACTGAGAAACTCCAGGGGCAGTAAACCTAAAGAGGACCCGTACTACGAAAGCTGCGCCCAAAAAAGGCGCTCAGAAAACAACGGACTAGACACTAATATTGTGAGCAGTGTCGTACCATGCACATCTGGCACCTGTGGCACGTAGTTTTTCTAACCCCCCCCCCACATCAAAATTATTGAGTAGTAATCTTTAAATTAAAGGTCCCGCGTGTTGGAGATGGGAGTAAATTTAACTGGTGGAGGGTGAATAGCAGCAGCTGTAAACACGGTTGCAACTTAATGCGTAGAACTTAGCATGTCAGTCCACCTGATGTGCAGGAGCGCGATGTTCTGCAGAGTTACCACCATTTCTAAAAGTTAGATGATTGGTTTTAAAAATATCAAGAAGAAACACTGCCAAACACTTGGAAGTGGGTGTCATTTCATAGTGTATTGCTTGTAGGATAGAAAGAAAATGAATCTATCAGTGGTGTCACTGGCAGTCATAGTAAACGCTAGCAATAGCGTCAATGGCATTGAGAACCCTCAGCATTCGTGTAAATGGCCGCAATAATCACCCCACCTTGCTTCGTTGGTGGTCAGTGGTAGGAATAATATCCTCCTTGCATTGGGGGTCAGATGCAAGCTATAAAAATAATCCATTCACCCAGTACTGAATTTCAATGGATAGCTAACAATCTAAAATCCCCCTCCCCCCCCCCCCCCAGCATTGCTGCATAGTCCAAAAATGTCGGCAACAGGTGAATACAAGAATCTTTTTATTGCATAAAAATATTCTATGGCGAACTTACACTAACAGGTTTCAGTCTAAAAACAGACCTTATTCATAAGTGTTTAGTGGCTGGCTTTAACAATAACTCCACCCCAGTAGGGTTGGTCAGTGGATGGCTATACCAGTAACCAACCACCCCAGGACTGGTGGTCAGTGAATGGCTATAACAATAACCCCCCAACCCAGCATTGGTGGTCAGTGAATGGCTATAACAATAACCCCCCAACCCAGCATTGGTGGTCAGTGGATGGCTATAACAATAACCCCCCCACCCCAGAATTGGTGGTCAGTGGATGGCTATAACAATAACCCCTACCCCAGGACTGGTGGTCAGTAGATGGCTATAACAATAACCCCCACCCCAGTAGTGCTGGTCAGCGGATGGCTATAACAATAACCCCCACCCCAGTAGTGCTGGTCAGTGGATGGCTATACCAATATCCCCCACCCCAGCATTGGTGGTCAGTAGATGGCTATAACAATAACCCTCACCTTAGCATTGGTGGCCAGTGGATGGCTATAACAATAACCCCCACCCCAGGATTAATGGTCAGTGGATGGCTATAACAATAACCCCCCCCCCCCAGCATTGGTGGTCAGTAGATGGCTATAACAATAACCCTCACCTTAGCATTGGTGGCCAGTGGATGGCTATAACAATAACACCCACCCCAGAATTAATGGTCAGATGATGGCTATAACAACAACCCCCACCTCAGGACTAGTGGCCAGTGGATGGCTATAACAATAACACCCACCCCAGAATTAATGGTCAGATGATGGCTATAACAACAACCCCCACCTCAGGACTAGTGGTCAGTGGATGGCTATAACAATAACCCCCACCCCAGCATTGGTGGTCAGTAGATGGCTATAACAATAACCCCCACCCCAGCATTGGTGGTCAGTAGATGGCTATAACAATAACCCCCCACCCCAGCATTGGTGGTCAGTAGATGGCTATAACAATAACACCCACCCCAGGATTAATGGTCAGTGGATGGCTATAACAATAACCCCCACCCCAGCATTGGTGGTCAGTAGATGGCTATAACAATAACCCTCACCTTAGCATTGGTGGCCAGTGAATGGCTATAACAATAACACCCACCCCAGAATTAATGGTCAGATGATGGCTATAACAACAACCCCCACCTCAGGACTAGTGGTCAGTGGATGGCTATAACAATAACCCCCACCCCAGCATTGGTGGTCAGTAGATGGCTATAACAATATCCCCCACCCCAGCATTGGTGGCCAGTGGATGGCTATAACAATAACACCCACCCCAGGATTAATGGTCAGTGGATGGCTATAACAATAACCCCCACCCAGGGGCGGACTGACCATTTGGAAACTCGGGCACTGCCCGAGGGCCCAGGGTCAGTAGTAGGCCCCATGAGATGCTCCTGGTACCTTTTTCATAGGCTTTTTTGAGTTTGGGCAAGGACACAGGGGCCCCATGATCCCCTATTGCCCGGGTGCCACATGAGTTGTCAGTCCGCCCCTGCCCCCACCCCAGGACTAGTGGTCAGTGAATGGCTATAACAATAACCCCCACCCCAGCATTGTTGGTCAGTAGATGGCTATAACAATAATTCTCACCTCAGCATTGGTGGCCAGTGGATGGCTATAACAATAACCCCCACTCCAGTAGTGCTGGTCAGTGGATGGCTATACCAATATCCCCCACCCCAGCATTGGTGGTCAGTAGATGGCTATAACAATAACCCTCACCTTGACACTGGTGGTCAGTGGATGGCTATAACAATAACACCCGCTCCAGCATTGGTGGCCAGTGGATGGCTATAACAATAACCCCCACCCCAGCATTGGTGGTCGGTGGATGGCTATAACAATAACCCCCACCCCAGCATTGGTGGTCTTGCAAGGGATCACATGCATGGGCTTTGATCTGTGTCTGAGTCACTTTTCTTCCACATACAAGTCAAAGTGAATGCAAAAGTAACTCTAAGCAGCATGACACACATCTACAGCAGTTTAAAAAGTATTTCCACTTTTGCAGTCAAATTTGACAAAACCCCACTATAGGATTATTATGTGTTTCCATTCACAGAGCATACCTAAAAAAATAAATATTTGTAATCTTTTAGATTAGTTTCTAAGAAGTTGTCATGACTGGGGGTCAGTTCATACTGGAACCTGTGCATTCACGCCCTCCAGCACGTTCCAGTTTTGACAGCTCATATATGTCACTGGGATGCCAAATGCACAGGAAAGCGCAAAAAGTACAGCATGCACTATACTTCATACAATGAAGGAGGGCAGTTTCAAAATGTTTAACCCTTTGTTAGGACAGGTAGTGTCCAAATTCAGTTTACAGACAATAATGAATAACTGCGAACACAGTACAGACAGGGTTAATTATGTTAAATGTAACTCCACAATCCACATCTAAACACCACAATGCAGGGAGAACAGGTAAGGATTTGATTTTTAAACAAGTAAAAACCACTTAAAAAGGTAACCAGCATTTTTTCTTCACTTCAAGTCCAGACACTTTCACCCCCTTCCAGTCCAGGCCAATTTTCAGCTTTCAGTGCTGTCACACTTTGAATGACAATTGCGCGGTCGTGCAACACATAGGAAAATGAAACAGATGCACAGTGGAAATATGCTTTATACAAATGCTACTCTTGCAAGCAGTCTATCTTTTGTCATGCGAACACATACTGTATATGCGGGGCTGTGGATAAGGGGGTACCACTAGTCCTCCTGTACGGGGCCCAGGTCAGCAGGGAGGATGATCAGCATGGCGGGGGTCAATTACTGGAAATGATTCCCTATATGCCTCTCTCTGCAGCAGCTGAAAGCCAGCTTCTTCTCCTCTCCCTCCTGCTGCTGCAGAGAGAGCCATACATGGGATCAGTTTCAGTAATTACCTCCTCCCTGTACACCATATGTTCCCCCCTGCTGCCCAGACCCCCTGTGTGCCTCCACCCCGCAGTGCTGCTCCTCTCCTTCCCACTGACAGCTGCAAGCACACAATAGGATCCTTCAGGATGGAGAGCGGGGGAAGGTCCGGTAATTATGTCACATTCAGGGGCGGACTGACAGCTCATGGGGCCCCCGGGCAATAGGGGATCATAGGGCCCCTGTGTCCTTGCCCAAACTCAAAAAAGCCTATGAAAAAAGTACCAGGGGCATCTCATGGGGCCCCCTACTGACCCCGGGCCCTCGGGCAGTGCCCGAGTTTCCAAATGGTCAGTCCGCCCCTGGTCACATTTACCACCCAATTCTTTCCTGAATGAACACAATGAGTAATCCATACCGATCACTCACTGTGTTCATTCACCTAGTAAACTTGGGGGGGGGGGCTCTCAAGTTGGCTGTATGGGGCCCCGTGGTTTCTAAAAGCAGCCCTGTGTATATGTTACACCAAACTACAGCCAGGAGATATGTCATGAAGAACAGCAGATATGGAAAGATTTGTCCTTTCTTGTGTTTATAAACCAGTGGTGACATTTATCCAACATCGGGTGACAAAGTACCCCTCTTTTCTGCCCAAAAAAATATAAAACACCAAAACAGTGGCAAAGTTATCATTTATATGATCCCCCCCCCCCCCCCCCATGTTGTTGTTGTCCTCATTGATGCTCCAGGGTTCGCCCCTACACTAGCCGATATTAATAAGCAATGTTCAAGATTGATTGCGTTGGTCGAGTTGCTTTCTTAACATCGAACCGTCTATCGAAGATCTGTCAATTGCTTAAATATCTTTTTTTGAGCTAATTAGTTTTAATTTAGTGACCTCCGCTTGCTGCTTGGCAAGTTGAGCGTGAATGAAGTGGCGCTGTAGCGATGACTGCCCTGGGCTAGTTTGCATTAAAATTCTAAAAGGGAAAACGTTGAAGAATAAATGACTCATCTGTAATCTGTAGCTATTCCCGACCACTGGATTTTAAACAAGCAACGCTTCCGCTTTTCGGCAGGCCAGCTCGATCGATTGATTAATCAGGGTTACCTGTTCAATTTACATATGCAGCAGAACGGGAAAGTAATCTATGCAATTGCAATGCAGTCACCGAAATCCAGTTTTGGATGCTTATTTTTGTATTTTGTTGCTATGCCTTCAGCCAGCTGGATGTTGTGAACTGTTTTATCTAGTAGATTAAATATTAATCACAGGAAACCACTAAAAATGCAGAAAAATGCACACCCGCAAGCACACACACACACACACACACACACACACACACACACACACACACACACATATATATATATATATATATATGTATGTGTATATGTATGTATGTATATGAAGTAGTTTAGATGCCAGATGATTTGTAGAGATCAGGTTATCCCTGCCATACACTATAGCCAGGTACTTTCTGAAGCAGCAAGCAGCACATGCTTAGTGAAGAACACATCCCCTTGTAGAAATACATTTTCTTGCATTTTGTTAAGAAAATGCTAGTTTTCTGGCTGCCATGCTGATCCACTGGCATCATTGCTGTTTTATGGCATAGGCGCACAACCAACAAAGGCAGAACT
The DNA here is from genome assembly GCF_062004578.1 of Staurois parvus. Taxonomy (NCBI): domain Eukaryota; kingdom Metazoa; phylum Chordata; class Amphibia; order Anura; family Ranidae; genus Staurois; species Staurois parvus. The sequence goes on from NW_028317864.1 coordinate 3,472,157, forward strand.
TTTAGAATGTACACTTGTTCAGTCTCAGGGGATTAAACTGCTCAAGCAAGAGGATCATGGCAGCCAGGAAATTAGCATTTTCAGAAGGATGTTGGAAAAGGCAGCCCTCAAGTTTTTGCAATTTCTGCTTACCGTTCCGTGCGCTTTTATCACACCTGCTATATAGTGCAATCCACAATATAAATATTTCTTGCGTAGTTTGGATGAAAACCGAACAGCAATTATTTGGTATATGTGCTTTTTACTATGTTACTCCACCTGTTTGACTAAGGCTAGGTTCACACTTGTGCGTTGCAGAAACGCATGTAAATTTGTAGGCATTCCTGCAATGCACAAAAACATACCAAATTACCATGCATTTTGGTGTGCAACAATTTTTTAAATGAATCTTGCACTTCTTTTGTGTGTTTTTCACCTGTAGGGGAGCCCACTGAAATAAATGGGCTGCCCTAAACACAACACGCTCCGTCACACCTATGTAAGTGTGAACAGACCCCAAAACTAACACTCTCAAAACCACAGTCGTATATACAAGTATAATCAGACCATACACTGCACTGATGATGAGCAACAAGCCTGAAACAGCAGAATGGTTATACACCCTCATTGTTCCACATGGTTTCCATGCAGTGCACTAGTGATAGGCAAAAGCCTAAGCCCTGGTTCACATATGTGCGGGTGGTGCCGCTGCGGAATCACACGAAAATCCCTGCAGCCGCACCACCCACACAGATGACCCGCGGACGGGTGCCATCAATTCTAATGGCGCACTGCCACACTGGAAAATGCAACCGTACTGGAAACCAAGATTCCCGTGCGGGCTGCAGTTTCCAAAGAAGTGCAGGGACTTCTTCCCTGCGTGTCTCGGGGCATGGGAGTCCTTTCAAATGAATGGGCTCTCGTGCCCACGCAAAACGCGGACCACACGGCTGCTGATATGTGAACCAGGGGTTAGGGTCCATGCACACTGAGCATAAAAAAATGCCACCTCTAGAGGAATTTAGCAGTTTTTTTTTCCGCCTCTAAATGCCCCTCCATGTTAGCCTATGTGTCCTTGCACACATAGGCGTTTAGAGGCAGGAGCGTTTGAAAGCAGAAAAAACCCTTTCCTTCTGAGTTCAGGAGAGGAACATTTTGGCACACAAAAAAAGCCAAACATGGCAAAAATGCATGTAAACACACCTAAACGCTAGGCCGTTTTACAGCTTGGCCATTTTTGCTTTCAGTGGCCAGAAAAAATGTATATTCTGGCCAGCGAAATTAAGAAATGCCCAAACGCTTGACGAGCATAAAGGCGCCTAAACATGTTTACAAGTACATGGCTTAGGCGCGTTTTTTCTGCTGCCAGGAGAAAAGCATTTAGGAGTGTGCCAGTGTGCACAGACCCTTTAAACTGAAGTGAAGTTTGGAATAGATTGGTTGTATTATATGAAGTCGGCCATACATGGATCAAAATTCGGATGGTTCAGCAGGGATCGTTCTACTTCTACGTTCTACTTCTGTGCAATCATCCTGTTGGATTTTTGTTGTTCGATCAGCGCTGATCAGTGTATACTGAAGGCAGGAAAGCCTCCTGGCTGGCAGAATACAATAGCCTAGCAGGGAGGATTCATCAATATACCTCAAGTATGTGAATGGGGGAATCAAGTCTTTTTTTTTTTTTTTTCAACCTGGTGATTGAATGAAAAAAAAAATGACATCTATGGCCAGCCTAGGCTGTACCCATGCTATAAGCCAGTGGTTTTGGATGAAGTGTTGACCCAAGGTCATAAAAGGCATGGCTTTGCCCACTATCCCAAAGTGAGGGGTGAACCCTTTTCTTTGTTGACATTGTGATGGAAGTGAGCCATATAGGTACCTCAATGCCCACCGGTTAAAATTTTGCTTCTAGAGGAGTTAATGTTTTGCCTGTAGAAACAACTCATGTTATCCTAAGTGTCCATTCACATTAGGTAGTCTCTAGAGCTCAGCTTTTAGAGGCAGAAAAAAAAAATCTTCTTTGCATTTTTTTTAGAGCGTTTTTCTAGTAGAAAAAAAATGCTACTACAAAAAATGCTCAAAACGTGTTTTTTTTTCTGCCAAGAGCACTAGTGTTTTTTCAAGCCAGTGTGCATGGATCCTAGGAGAGCTTTGCTGTACTTACACTAGGATATACATAGAACATCATATAAACTCATTTACATCTTTTGTAGTAATTTTGTGCTGCTTTAACTCACATTTCCTGGCAGATGAACAACAGACTAAAAAAAAAAAAATTGCTTATCCATTTTTTGAATGCATCTGCAAACATACCTGTATAATCTCAGTAGCGGTGCCTCCTCCCCATGTCTATGCTAGGAAGATCAGCACTGATCATCCAACAGACGTGACTGATTTGCTACACTAATTGACAAGCTTTGCAAAGCCCTCATTATCTCTGCAGTTCCCTTCTTTTGACAAATTTGAGTAGAGAAAATGTAGCATCCTCAGAGCAGAAAGATTCGTCTGAAATAAAGTTTCTAAAAAAATCCTTGCAGAGGGAAGGGAAAGGGTTAAACAAAAAGTTCAACTTTAAAGATAAATTCCAGCCAGATAAGAGAGTTGGATGAAGTTTGGCAAAGCTTAATTTAAACTTTACTTAGCCTTTATTCCGTGTTTTATGTGATCTGGAGTGCTCTCCCGATCCATCAGTCTGTTCAGCGCTGTCAAGGGTTCCTATACTATAAATGTCTCATTTGCAAATCATTAGTCGCCATTAGAACAGGGGCCAAGATAGAATGACAAAGCACAGGTCATTTATACTTCATGCCTTCCTTATTCATAATTCCACCCAAAACCAAACATTTCAGATAAAACTGCTGATGGCTCGGACAGAAATCTTTCTTTGTCCATATGTAATATATCAAAGAGCCTCTACTAAGAGCTTTTATTACTTACTGTTAATTTCCCTGGTGGAAAGCTAGCCCATAGATACCGGTCAAACGATCAGATCAGAACACTCTGCAATAGAGCTTTTGTTATAAAACCATGTATACTTACACAGGTTGAAAAATGACTCAAATTCATCAAGTTCAAACAATAGAATAGAATAAATAAGTAGAAAAACCTCCATATACAGAATTGTTATAAAACCATGTATACTTACACAGGTTGAAAAATGACTCAAATTCATCAAGTTCAAACAACAGAATAGAATAAATAAGTAGAAAAACCTCCATATACAGAATCCTATACCCTACATCCCTGTGCATTGCGCCTGCTAAGAAACAGATCTAAACATTTTTTAATTATCTCTGAGCTGACACCACCAACTGTGGAAGGGAGTTCTACATTCTTACCGCTCTAACAGTAAAGAACCCCTTAGCAGTTTGAGACTGAAGAGCTTCTAGTACAGCTTTATTCTGTGACCACATCTTCTTTAGAGACCTTAGGTGAAAGTGTTTCCTCCCAGTGCTAGAGTTACCATTTAAAGATTTGTCTATTGAGATCATATCGCGTCTTATTCCCCGTACACACGATAAAATCGTTGGAAAGATTTTGCCGAACCACTGATCGAACGATTTTCTCTTCGTTGATGTGCAGGATGTTTTAACCGATAACGAAACGAAAAAATCCGGTTGAACAACAGTGAAAAATGTTGTCGTTTTGCATACAAACGACTGATTTTCTATGCAGTGGTTTGACAGTCATACGAAAAAAAATCTATCAAGCGCTATCACGCATGAGCAGAAACAGAAGATGACCCGGATGTTTATGTCCAAGGAATCTTCGGAAACACAAACGAAAAATCCAAATGGTAAAAGTAGATTGGCCTCATGAGATAATGAAACCAGAATTCTGCAGATTATATTTTATGTGTCACTATTTATGTATATAGGTCATGTAATAAACTATATTATACTCATTGCTGGTAATTGTTGTGTATATCGCTTGTTCTGGCCACAAGGGCGTGGCTACAAGGTCACACGCACACTGCATCATTTCCACTTGTACGGAAGACATCAACACTACGTACTGCCCGACTAATGATTTTTTTTAGATTGGTTAATGTGGGCCACGATTTCGACAAACAAACGAATGCCTCACGGTCGTCGGATGACTGATCTGTCGATTTTCTAACAGTGTATTCCCACCTTAAGGTGTCTTCTCTAGGGAGAAGAAGTTTTATGAATGTAGTTGTTCCTCTTGATTGATAACTCACAACTATTTATATGTGGTGATCATATCCCTCTTAAAAAGGTAGCAAACTGAGAAAAAAAAATGAAAAAAATATTTTCTCTGCAAGCTAAACATAATGTGCTAGTATGCATCTCACACTAGCACATTATGAAAGACTTACCTGAAAACTAAGCCCTCCAGCGGAGTGCTGTCATGGCTGCCCAAGGCTTCCATCTTCTCCCGGTCTTCCTTCCAGGTTTGTGAGCCCTCTGATCGGCCGAGCTGCGATGTCATCACTCCCACACATGCACGAGTTTTGCCTGTGGCACGGCAGTGCGCATGCACCAATGATGTTACCGACACTTCCTCGGTAAATATCTCCTAAACGGTGCATGTTTAGGAGATACAGTTGTGGCCAAAATTATTCAACCCCCACTGAAATTGAGTGTTTTGGCCAGTTTGACATTGCTTTTGATCATTCAGTCATCTTGCTTACATTTACATTAAAGAGGCACTTGTAGGTCAGACAAATATAACATAACAGTTATAATGAAATAACCACAAATGTCTTTTCTGTGCTCACAGCATTATCAGTTTTATTCAACCCCCAAGTGACATTCAATCTTAGTACTTAGTACAGCATCCTTTTACAGTTATAACAGCTTTTAAACGTGAAGCATAGCTTGACACAAGTGTCTTGCAGCGATCTACGGGTATCTTCGCCCATTCTTCATGGGCAAAGGCCTCCAGTTCAGTCACATTCTTAGGCTTGCGCACTGCAACTGCTTTCTTTAAGTCCCACCAGAGGTTCTCAATCGGATTTAAGTCTGGTGACTGCGATGGCCACTCCAAAATGTTCCAGCCTTTCCTCTGCAACCATGCTCTAGTGGACTTGGAGGTATGCTTGGGATCATTGTCCTGTTGAAAGGTCCAACGTCTCCCAAGCCTCAGGTGTGTGACGGACTGCATCACGTTTCCATCCAATATCTCCTGGTACTGAAGAGAATTCATGGTACCTTGCACACGCTGAAGCTTCCCTGTACCTGCAGAAGCAAAACAGCCCCAAAGCATGATTGACCCTCCACCATGCTTCACAGTAGGCAAGGTGTTCTTTTCATCATAGGCCTTGTTCTTCCTCCTCCAAACATAGCGTTGATCCATGGGCCCAAACAGTTCTAATTTTGTTTCATCAGTCCACAGAACACTATCCCACAACTTTTGTGGTTTGTCCACATGGCTTTTGGCATACTGCAGTCGACTCTTCTTATTCTTTGGAGACAGCAAGGGGGTACGCCTGGGAGTTCTGGCACGGAGGCCTTCATTACGCAGTGTGCGTCTTATTGTCTGGGCTGAAACTTCTGTACCCACATCTGACAAATCTTTTCTCAGTTCCTCAGCAGTCACACGGGGACTTCTCTCCACTCTACGCTTCAGGTAGCGCACAGCAGTCGAAGTCAGCATCTTCTTTCTGCCACGACCAGGTAGCGTTTCAACAGTGCCCTTTGCCTTGAATTTGCGAATGATGCTTCCTAAGGTGTCTCTTGGTATGTTTAACATCTTTGCAATCTTCTTATAGCCATTGCCCTTCCTGTGAAGAGAAATCACCTCTTCTCTTGTCTTCCTGGACCATTCTCTTGCCTTCACCATGTTTGTAACCACACCAGTAAATGTCTAGAAGGAGCTGAGTATCACAGTCATTTTAAAGCTGCCTAATTGGTGCTTATTATGCTTGATTGCTGCTCGGTGACATCCACAGGTGTTTTCAATACCTGATGGAAAGCACCTGTATGAACCTCTGTTCTTCAGAGTGGTAGTCTTTAAGGGGTTGAATAATTGTGGCAATGAAGAAACCACATAAGAACCATTTACTACTGTATTACATAAACAATTGATGTCATTTTAGTTGCATTTGGGTAGTTACAACGTCCTTGTAGGATTTGATTCTGAATACAATTCCAAATGTACACTATAGTCCCTAAACCCCTTTACAGCATTGGGGGTTGAATAATTTTGGCCACAACTGTATTTACAGTACCTACAGGTAAGCCTTATTAAAGGTAAAAGGTGCAAAATAGAGTTTACTTCCACTTTAACCATTTGCCGCCCGCTCTATGGCCGAATGGCGGCCGGCAAATGTCATCAGCGTTCCGGGTGGACGCCATATGGCGTCCTCCCACACATGCACAGATTGCGCTCCTGCAGAGCCGTGCAGCGGCGCGATCTGTCACCAGCCGTGTACACTTGGACACGGCGGATGACAGATCTGAGTATCGGCCCGTTGCCAGTACCATGTGACCTGCTGTGACCAATCACAGCAGGTCACATGAGAGTTGTATACAATGGATGGCTTCATTCATGCCATCCATTGTATACTAGTGTCTAGCTGTGAATGGTCACAGCTAATCACATGCACATGTCATGTGATTAGCTGTGGCCAAATCACAGCTAAGCACAAAAAAAAAAAAAAAACCCTGAATGAATCGATGTCATTCAGGTAAATGCTTGCTTTTAGCAAAATAATTCTTTGCTATAAGCAAATTGTGTAAAAAAAAAAAAAAACCACTGATCACTTCCCCAAAGTAATACAAATGTCACTATGGTAACATTGTACTACTTTGGTCATAGTGAAATATGAAAAAAAAATCTTAAAAAAAAGAAAAAAAATTTAATAAAAAATAAAAAATATATATATATATATTTTTTTTCATACTGTCACCAGTCAGTGTCCCTGATCACCGCCATGCCAGTTATATGATGACGCTGTACTGCACTGGTGACAATATGTAAAAAAAAAATAGTGAAACTAATTTTTTTCATTTTTTCATTTTCCGAAAAATTATGTCAAAAAAAATACAACTTCAAAAAACTCGCCATGCCTGTTATGAAGTACGTCAGACTGTCTACTTTGCAAAAAGGGGTCATTTGGGGGATATCTGTACTATTCTGACATTCTTGGACCTCAAGAAATTAGATTGGCTGTCAGTACTTCAGGATTGATCAATATTCAGATCTATACCATAGTTTGTGAACTCTATAACTTTCCTACAAACTAAAAAATACATCCTAATTTGGGTTATTTTCACCAAAGACATGTAGCAGAATACATCTCGGCCTAAATTTATGAAGAACAATTATTTATTTGCAAACTTTTATAACAGAAACAGAAAGAAAAACGTGTTTTTTTCAAAATTTTTGGTCTTTTTTTTGTTAATTTAGCAAAAAATAAAAACCCCAGCGGTGATTAAATACCACCAAAAGAAAGCTCTAGTTGTGTGAAGAAAATGATAAAATTTTAGTTTGGGTACAATGTTGTATGACAGCGCAATTGTCATTCAAAGTGTGAGAGCGCTGAAACCTGAAAACTGGCCTGGGCAGGAAGGTGTAAAATTGCCCGGTATTGAAATGGTTAATAGAGAATAAATTCAGTTCCTCTAATCTTTCCTCATAGCTGAGCTCCTCCATGCCTCTTATCAGATTGGTTGCCCTTCTCTGTACTTTCCCCAGTTCCCCAATGTTCTTTTTGTAAACTAATGCCCAAAACTGAACTGCATGTTTCAGGTGAGGTGTTACTAATGATTTGTACAGGGGTAAAATGATGTTTCTCTCTCTGAAGTTTATACTTCTGTACAGGGCTGCTTATAGAAACCACGGGGCCCTATACAGCCAACCTGACAGGGCCCTCCCCTTTAAAAAAACTGTTTACTATGCTTCAGTTATGAATGAACACAGTGAGTGATCAGTACTGATCAGTCATTGTGTTCATTAAGAAAACAAAGAGGCTGGTAACATATTTACTGGACCCTTCACCCAGTCTTCATCCTCAAGGATCCTACTGTGTGCTTGCAGCTGCCAGTGGAAAGCAGAGGAGGGAAGCTGGTAGCACTGTGGAGGTGGGGGCACACAGGGGGGCCTGGGCAGTAGGGGGAAATGTATAGTGCAAAGGGAGGGTGATGGGTGTTTCCAGGGCAATTACTGGAACCAATCCCCTGTAGGGCTCTCTCTGCAGCAGCTGCCAGCAGGAGGAAGGGGAGAAAAAGCCAGCTTTCAGTAATAAAAGAGAGATCTCAGCACACTAATGGATAATGTCCAGTTGTTATATGTCCATATTTCTAATAAAGTCTATGGCCAATAACCGCTTCAGATAGCAGCCATCTCACAGTAAGCCAGCTCTGTATGCAAAAGGAAAAGGAAAAAGAGAGGTGCCTTCTAAGTGCAGTATGTAAAAGAAGTTTATTGGTGCACAGAAGGCGCCTCTCTTTTTCCTTTTCCTTTGAAGCCAGCTTGCAGTTGCTACAGTGAGAATCCTACAGGGCATCAGTTCCAGTAATTGCCCCCCCCCCCCAGCCGTGTCGATTTCCCCTTTCCGTGTTGATCACCCTCCTTGCCCACATCCGATTCACTCAGCTGCCTGGGCCCCATACAGGAGGCCTGGTGGTACCCCCTTATCCACAGCCCTACCTCTGTAGTGCTACCCCCCGCAGGAAACGTTTAATATGATGGTTCCTCTGTTTACTGCCAACACATCTGGCTACACAAACCTATGTAACTCAAGCATTTATATTCTATCACTTTATATTAGAAGCCAGAACATAGACCACAAGCACCTTAAGAAGTAATAAGTGAGCGTATTACTGAAGAATAAGCAAGCGCAATACTTAGAACAAATAAACAGGACAAAGAATATGCTAGATTAACTGACAGGCAGGTTAGCTTCACCTATGGCTATTAACTTACATTGCAGTAAGGCTACGTCCCACTACAGTATTCCACACAACATCAATGGTTGGTAAACTGTCCATAAACACATATGTAGAATGGTTACAATTTTTTGGGCTATCCTGTCAGGGAAATTTCCCTCCACTTCCTATTTTAGAGAAAGAAATATGACAACTGTACAATTTTGGGTTTCTGTACCATTAGCAATGGTCAAAAGATCAAATAGAGGACTGAATCTCAGGGCACATACAGCAATAAAAGCAGGGTTTCTGAAGCTTTCATATGCATTTTCAAACAGTCTTGGATATAAAAGAAGTTCTAAACCACCTAATAGTTTTCTATGTCTTGGGGACAGATCGCAGCACTGGATTCCAAGGTCTGCACACTTGCTATACCTTATTTTATGTTACAGAGAATGTAATAGAGGCAGCTGGAATTTGTAATATGGATGGGAACACCAAAAAGGCAAAGTGTTCAGTGACAGAAACTCTGTTTGGCCCCATATGTATTGAACAATCAGAGAGGAGGTGAATAGGGAGGGGTTCTTCACAGTAAGAGTGGTTAAGCTATGTAATGCATTGCTGCAAGTGAAAGTGATTTAAAAAACAATAGACATTAGTACTCAAACATCTGGATAATATTAATGGCAATAAAATTATCCAGTCCTTTTTAACTGTGTCTAAGTGGTACAGAACTGAGCTGGCTTCTCTTAATGTTTCCTGTTTTTTTGTTGTTTTTTTTTTTAACTATCTGTATACATTCTTTGTTATAAAAATAAACATTTAGAACATGATAAACCATTCCCAGAGCACTGAGGGTGTACAGATGCCATGTGCTTTGAGGCTGGCTTTGTGTGACTGATAGCTCAGATGGAGTCATTGATTAAGGGATGAGTCTCTACTCAGGCTCATTCTTGAACCTGAGCTACTGAGCTTTGTAAACAACTTTTTCTATTGTATATTTTTTTAAAGGCGGTAACCAAAAAGGGGGAGGTGTTTGAAAAGAAGAGGAGAACTAGCTGGATGTATCATACATTTTGTATTTACCAAACCAGAAAAATTTCAAATATTATCAGGATTGTAATGTATGCATTTCCTTTAAAGATTTGGTAACTGAAATCAAAGAACGTCAGAAAAGCTCACCCATTTTGTGGCCCCCACACTAGTTTTATATTTGTCATCTACAATTATGGTTTGTTAGAAGAACAGAAAAAGGAAAACTGTTCTGGTTGTACACAGGGAGCAAACGCCCAGCTCATCAAACCCATTCAGATCACACATCAGTCATTCCATTTTGCTGCTTGTAGATTAACCTAACAGTGGTGTTTGAATGTTGGTCCTCCCTGGGTTTGATTCCGTTTGATGAGGTCACATGGGGATGAATGGCGCTACATTCCCAATAAACTTGTTAACTGCTAATCTTAGTTAGTTTGAATTTAAAGGGAATGTACAGTCTTTTCAAAGATTTTTCAGAAAAACACATAAAAGATTCTGTATTATGATAACTATGATGTATTGTATATAATCTTATCAGTATATGCTAAGGTTTTGAAAGGCTCCTTTTTCTATATAATCTTTTAATTATACATATATATACTTAAGAGCAGCCATAAGTGCATAACGGGTTCTGCTTCTTGTTTTGTAGTGCTACACAATGGTTGTGCTTTACTGTTGTTTCTCACAATGTACTACCCAGGGGCGGACTGATCATTGGGGAACTCGGGCACTGCCCGAGGACCCGGGGTCAGTAGGGGGCCCCATGAGATGTCCCTGGTACCTTTCATAGGCTTTTTTGGGTGTGGTTTGAGTGTGGGCAAGGACACAGGGGCCCCATGATCCCCTATTGCCCGGGGGCCCCATGAGTGGTCAGTCCGCCCCTGGTACTACCTATGTGGCTTTATCTCAATATGTATTAAATCTACTCTCCAGTCTGCTTCTACAGACACACACCTCACTGCACCACCTGCCCTAATTCATTGCTGGCATAGAAAATATAAATAATCTAAACGCCCCTTTTGCTCACCTTAATCCATTGTTACATGACGTCCTGAGCTTTCTCTGTGTATTCTGTGCAAAGGAGGAAGGGTCCTACTTTGGGTCTCATTTTCACACTGCCTATTGGCTTTCCAGCACGGGGGTCATCTCAGAATCCAGAAAAGGGGCTGAAGTGATTCAGTACAGGGGGACTGGCAGAGACTGGGTGGCACAGGCACAGTTACAGTGCTGGATTACTGGCCCCCTGTTTTGGAAAAAATGTTGGAGAGGAACATCATCAATTGCCTTACGTTGTTAGGAAGTCATTGGACTACCTATCCTGGACTCCAACCTATCCTTCCAGCCCCAAGTCCAATCTTTAACAAACTCGTGCAGACTCCACCTCCACAACATTGCCAAAATCCGCACGTTCCTAACCCCAGAAACCACTAAACAGCTCATCCACTCCCTCATCATATCACGACTCGATAACTGCAACTCCCTCCTCACTAACCTGCCTCACCGCTGGCTATCCCCGCTTCAGTCGATCCTGAATACGGCTGCCAGACTCATTCACCTTTCCAACCGCTCCATCTCCGCCAGCCCCTCTGCCAATCCCTCCACTGGCTTCCGATTGCGCAACGGATCATATTCAAAATCCTAACACTGACATACAAAGCTGTCCACCATACTGCCCCGAACTACATCACTGACCTAATATCCAAGTACCACCCAACACGCACACTCCGCTCCTCACAAGACCTCCTTCTCTCTAGTTCCCTGGTCTCTTCCTCCCATGCCCGCCTCCAGGACTTCTCCAGGGTGTCACCCATCCTCTGGAACTCCCTGCCCCAACCCATCCGATTATCACCTACTCTCCTCTCCTTTAGGCGCACCCTGAAAACCCACCTCTTCAGGGAAGCCTACCCCGCCCCCTGCTAACTTGCCGACCTCCTCCACTCTTCCTACCACTCCGTCCCCCACAGCTTTCTCCTCCAGTGCCACCATCCCCTCCCTCCTACATTGTAAGCTCGAAAGTGCAGGGCCTTCGATCCCCTCATGTTTTGCATTGTATTGTTATTGTTCTGTCACATGTTCTGTCCGCCTTTGTAATGTACAGCGCTGAGCAAACTATTGGCGCTTTATAAATACTGTATAATAATATAATAACTTGCACAAAATTGTTTTTAACTTCTATTTCACCCCCAGGGGACCAAGCACACATGGCACTTGGCCCCATTCTAATCAATGGCCCGTTTCCAGACTAAAAACAGGTGCTAGTTTTAGCTACAACAAAATCTGAAACCTAATTTATGGGTGTTCTCGTAGGGGGATGTATGGCCACCACTAAGCCCCCGCCCCGTCTATAAGCTGAATGTCTGATTGGTCATTCATAATAGTAAAAGATCAGTGTTCTGGGGTTGTGTGATCTATCTGCAGGAGCCCATAAATACACAGACCTGAACCATATTTCTTTTTTATGAATGGACAAGCAGCGCTGATGAGTATGGTGCCATGTATGACATAACCCTACAGAGCTCCCTGCTCATTCATGAAAGTGTTGCTGTGTGATCCATCTGTCAGGACTGTAGATTTACAAGCAGCCACATATAGATCACACAACCCTGCAGGCTGTGATCTGTGATGAATGACAGAGCTGGTCTCCAGAGTGCCCCCTGCTGCCAGAAACCAGTGCATTCACTCATAAATCTAACTCCTTGCTAACAGGATTGTTGAACAGCAGGGGGCAAAACTGTTCAACTACACTGCTTAGCAATGGCTGGATGGATCTCTTAAGACAGTTGTCTCCAAATCTTTAACAGGCCCTTGGGGCACAATTCCACCATTTGACACCAATGGTGGGACATCATTCCTCCCACTGACACCATTAATGGCACTATTCACCCCATTGAGACCAACAATGGGGCCTTCTTCCTCCCAATAAAACCATGGATGTGGCATTGCTTAAGCCCATTGATGCTGGGGCATTTTCTACTCCCACTTGCCATAGTATAGTCCCCTTTAAAGGCTGAAAAACAGTAAATTGGCCCTCTGCTTAGAAATTTTGGAGACCCTCTCCTAAGGGATTAAAAAAAAAGCTCTAAAATTGTTCATGAGATTTCTTCTTTAAACATTGAAACAGTGAAATGCAGACAAAGAGCACCTTCTACCTGATTAATTTTGAAATCCTAAGTTGCTGTTTGTAGTGCTGGAAAGCACAGCTTGCCACCTCCTACTTATATGAACCCCAATGTAAATAGAGTATAAAGAGCTTTCGCACAATCGCCAATCAGAGTCAAACCTGTCTTGAAAGTCTGTATTTGATTGGTAATGCAGGAAGTTGTTACACAGCAATGGATCCAAGCACTTTCCACCTGATTCCCTACTGATCCCGTAAGGTTGACTGTGTGTGCTGTGGAGGAGAAATCAAAGATACTTTTTAATTTTAACAGTTACATGCGCTGAAATGTACTTATTTTTTTCAAAATCACCTTTGAAATCTCTAGTTGTTTTCCAATCTTTGCTTTTATATTTGTTTCTGTAGACAGGTTATTTGTCTGTCCATTGCTGATTGAGCTTTTCAGAAGCAATGTTACCTACTTAAGTGGAGCTATTGTGCCGTAATTGTACTTCTTGTTTTCTGTCGAGGGTCAATGCCTGCTGTCAGCGAGCTCAGAGTATCTCTCAATGTGCTTTGGTTCAGGTTGTCTCGGTGTTCATAAATGAAAATACTTATTTTTTAATGCAAACCTATTGCCACAATGAAATATTTCCTCTAGCTGCCCCTCGTAAATGAATAAATGGAATATGTTCTTTTCTGTGGGGCAGCAAGAGTTCTTCACTCAGAGCTGCAAAGGATGAGCGAACCTGCCAGGGTTCAGTTCACGTCCAGATTCCTGAAACGTCCTCTAAATCTGAAAAAAATTCAAACTTTTCCCAGAACCCCTTATTGAAGTCTATAGAGGACAAATCTTGATATACAATTTGTTCCTTTTTTGAGGCTAATAAATAAACTAATGTGAAACAGAGGCATAGAAAAGGATATATGTACCAAAGGCAAAATAAAAAAAAAATACGTTTAGCAGAGAGAGAACCTTTTATTGTGGTTTGGGGGCTACACTGAAGATAAACAAATCCTTTGAATTACAAGTTAAGGGAATGTGTTAAACCCTTCCCACGGCCACCTCCCACCCCTTTAAGAGAATCAAAATACTGGGAGGCAGAGGTGGGCATTCCAATCATGCGACCACTGAGATTGGCTGCCACAGAGGTCAAATGATAGGAAAGCTCCCAATCGCAAGAATGCATTGGGAGCTTTCTGGTACAGATGTTTACTACTGTGCTGGCAGCACCCATTGAGCATTTTCTCAGCACAGTAAAGTGTTTACATAGGGGCACATACATGCAGCTGCTCTGCATTAAAGCCCACCCCCTGAGAAGCTGCATATATGTGTACGGACAGCGAAAAGCGGTTAAAGCTGTATGTGGTGTTAAGGAACAGCACAATGTTCAAGGACAGGAAATACGGCCCATTAGTAGCACTACCAGACAACTGGCTGAATGTAGATGTAATACCCTCCAGATTAGCTAGATAGCTTCTTTTTTTTTTTTTAGATAGAGGCTGAGTAGCAGCGTGGGATGAGTCAGTCTGGGAGTGAGGCAGGAGCTCTCCCACCTTCCGGAGCCCTTCCACCTTTCCAGAAGCTAGAAAAATTTCTGGAACTGGAAAAGAGGGGGGGAGGAGGCCCACATCTGCATGTATGTGGGACCTTGACAAATCCCCTGAAAGGAGGCTGGGTATGATGACCAAGGCAACCATCGAATATGACAGAGCCTGGGAAGGGAGGTGGAAGATGGATTGAGGGAAGGCTGGAGTGTAGAGCCTGGGAGGGGGCCCCAGGGAGAGCAGCCTATCTGCAGGCTGGTTGCTGGACAGGAGGATCACCACTGCCCAATGTCTCCTGTGGAGGACATCCTGAGTAGCAGGGAAGGAGCCAGCCCAGCAAAAGGCCTGAAAGCAGCTACCAACCCACCATGCTGACATGACAGGACAGTGTAAGTACTCCAACACCCTCTGGGCCAGATAAGGGGAGAGGGCGGTCAGGTGCAGTACTCAACTAGTCCTCATCCAGGACTGCTTAATTGCAAGCTTCTGAGACATTTTGCTCAGAGATACCCTCAATACAGCTGGTGGAAGAGGAGGATTCATTTTGGGTCTGAGGTACACCAAGAAGGGATGGTGCTATATTTTTTTACTAGTCCACATTTTTTGTACACAGTTGCTAAGAAGTTTGTTAGACCCCGTCAAAGTTGTTAACCCGTTACTAAAAAAAAACCAATTAATTAAAAACCAGCTCAAGGACTGTTTTACTGACTCTAAAAGTTTGGAAAATGTGTGTTGCCTGGTCGTGCAAAGCTTATCAGGACCCAAACAAATCCCTTACGAGGGTAGTGCTACATAGATATAAAGTTTTTTATTAAATGCAAGTTCAAAACAACACATAGGTTGCCCTCGCAGTGGTTTTTCAGCATTTCCCTACCATAAATGAATCAGTCTCTTGGATTTATCTTCCATACCCTTGTCCTGGCTTCAATCCTCAGGCTCTTGTCTGATCTGTCGGAAAGTACTCATACGTCTTGTGTACACATACACCAACTGTAACTGCTCTCTGTTGTACGGACTCACACCCTAATTCATGTGAAGAGCCTCTTGTCTCCCAGGTGGAGCCCTGAACATTAGTAAACTCTCTGTAGCACACTCCTAGATAGGCTGCTAAGATGTTAGGTAAATTTAGTTAATTTTGGCTTCTCTGAAATCATTGGAGCAGCTGTTAATTTCTTTTGGCTGGGTTTCACTGGCTGCACGGTTGATTGATCTCCCCTGCCTTTTGACGATTTATGGAACATAGGAGGTTGGGCAAGGAAAAAAGGGCAGCATGAATATTTATTGTGTAATGTCCAATCACTCGGCAAATTTGCCCAGTAGTTGGCTAAAGAGCACTAAAATTGTCTGAGACCTGGAGAAGCCCCGTTCCATTCCTGGGTTTAACCCTGCAGGAGAATTTCCCAATCCAAGGAGCTCTGTCCCACTGGGCAGACAGGTTGAGTTTATTGCAAATTCATTAAGGGCCCAGCTGTGGCATAGCTGGGGGGCCTACTTCTCAAAATCCTTTCTTGAAGCTAAGCAAGGGAACCCTCATCTAAGGACCAGCTTGGAGAGCTCACTGAATATTGCTTGGTGGAAGTTAGCAGGAGTTTGTCTGTTCTGTAGCATTGTGAGCATTACCCTCTAAAGAGTGTCTGGTAGATACTGGAAGGAGGCACCCGGTGACATTGTGAGTACTGACCTGAGCTCAGGGGCCTAGCAATTGTGTGTGGTTTCCTTTGGGTCTGCCCAAAGGAAACAGCACACAGTTGCTAGGCCCCTGAGCTCACAGCCAGTGGTAGTCTTGACTGGGGTACATTTTTAAAAAGGACTCTGCCATCTGTACTTGTTCCTGCATAAAGACTGTTTAGAGAAACTTAGCCAAGTGGAGGGTCCTCCTGCAAATATTCAGTTAATCTGGAATATCTCATATCACCCTACACCCTATCTGAGTTCTTCAGCAATTAAATTCCCAAAAAGTAATCTCCTAGACTCTGAACTGAACCAAGAATGAATGAACGGTTGCTGTGTGCCTGGTAGTCTCCTGTAGTTTTGGGAAAGAACAGGTTAAGCAGGTAGCGCTACATCTCTAACAAAAGCCCTGTGTACACCTGCATAATCAGTTGCTGGTTTTCCACAAAATGTGGACAAAAGGCTGGAGGTTTCTAATCTTCCAAGTCTCTACAAAGCCTCCAGGTTCCAAGATCCAATCCTGGATTTACCTGTTCCTGAGGAAACTGAATATCCAGTTTCCTCAGGATGATACAAGGACCTCAAGGCCCTTCAACTTGTCTGGGTAAGAACCCTGAGTGGCACTAAATATTTTTTATATCATGACAGGACACCACACAGTCCCAGTATTGGAATATATAGTACTGTATAAAACTGTACAGCACAGTACAGCACTGTACAGCAGAGTATCTCTCCATAAATAGATTTGTCACCTTTCCCTGACTAACACACACTGACAATTTGGCAGCTGGGAGCCCAGCCTTTTCTCATGAGATGACTGGGTTATTAGCCATATTATTATGTCTCAGGGACCCTTCTGACCAAGGACACGAGGTATGCAGTACAATATGGGTTTAGGCTTGGCCAGAAATTCAGAGGTTTACCGAATCGCAAAAACGCGACTGTCTCAAACCCCAGTTGGCTCTGAACCCCAACCTCATCCCTACTGCCAGTAACGTTATGCCTAAAACCAGCCCCATCCCATCACAAAAATATAGGTGCAAGGTTTGTACCTTGTCCGAATTTCCAGGGCCTAGTAAGACCATGTGCGTTGCTTTGAAAACCTATTGGTGGGCAAAACAGCTCCCATGTTTGTGCTGTATATTCAGGTAGAGTTGCCCTTTATTGCAGGAACTTCTTATTATTCATATATAGATCTTCAGCTGCAATTTTTTTTTACTTTTTTTGAGAACAACATAATCACACATTAACATTTTATTTGGCATTAAAAAAAAAACTACCCAAACTGTTACCGTGGAAACAGCAACCAGCGTTTTGGTTTGTCCAAATTAATTCTGTAAGGTTGCGTTGGTTGAATGTTGCCTCGGGCTGTTGTGAATGGGGAGAAAGGAAAAGCCTGACATGATTTTGGGGGGCCCGATGGTTTAGAAATTCAATATTCTAGCTCCGCACTTCTCCCTGTTTGATTTACAGACTCGTGGTACATTTATATACAGGTCAAAGCTGTCTTCTATAAATCGGGCAGATAAGGGAGCTTCTCCAAGGCATTTTTAATAACGCTGGATCAGCACACATCAATTTTTTATACATGAGTCCTGGTGTGTGTGTGTTTATTAAACCAGGGCTGTCAACAAGGACAAGATTGTTGGTCGGGCACAAGTCCCCTTCCGCCTAAACCGGCCGGGACCCCTGGAGGTACAGGGACAGGCAAGAGTGAGCTGTGTCCCCCCTTTGTTGTTTTCCGCAATGTCACAAACAGGTGGAACACCTCGAAGCAGTACCCCTGGCTTCTCTGTATAGTGGCAGATCTGTCATAATTCATTACACCACCATATCAATGATTCTGACTTATCTCCAGCTAGCTGTGTGCCTGTAGGCTTTTATAGAAAGTAATGGCACTTTGACAGGGCAGTGCGAAGCAAGCTAAAATAGCTCAACTCTGTAACACCTTTAAAGGGAAAGAAAAGTGATTTGTTACAAAGAACATGCTTTTAGTTATTCTTGTAACATTTACCTAAAAGCAATTTTTGTCAAGACATTTTGCATTTGTACTGTGTTGTTCTATACTTACAGTGCCTTGAAAAAGTATTCATACCCCTTGAAATGTTCCACATTTTGTCATGTTACAAACAAAAATGTAAATGTGTTTTATTGGGATTTTATGTGATAGACCAACACAAAGTGGCACATAATTGTGAAGTGGAAGGAAAATGATAAATGGTTTTCAAAATTTTTTTACAAATAAATATGTGAAGAGTGTGGTGTGCATTTGTATTCAGCCCCCCGGAGTCAATACTTTGTAGGACCACCTTTTGCAGCAATTTCAGCTGCAAGTCTTTTTGGGGATGTCTCTACCAGCTTTGCACATCTAGAGAGGGACATTTGTGCCCATTCTTCTTTGCAAAAAAGCTGCAGTTCTGTCAGATTGGATGGATAATGTCTGTGAACAGCAATTTTTAAGTCTTGCCACGGATTCTCAATTGGATTTAGGTCTGGACTTTGACTGGGCCATTCTAACACATGAATATGCTTTGATCTAAAGTTCTAAACCATTCCATTGTAGCTCTGGCTGTATGTTTAGGGTCGTTGTCCTGCTGGAAGGTGATCCTGCACCACAGTCTTAAGTCTTTTGCAGACTCTAACAGGTTTTCTTCTAAGATTGCCAAGTGGCTCTATCCATCTTCCCATCAACTTCCCTGTCCCTGCTGAAGAGAAGCATCCCCAAAACATGATGCTGCCACCACCATGTTTCAAAGTGGGGATGGTTTGTTCAGGGTGATGTGCAGTATTAGTTTTCCACCACACATAGCATTTTGTTAAATTTTGGTCTCAACTTACCAGAGCCCCTTCTTCCACGTTTGCTGTGTCCCCCACATGGCTTCTCACAAAAACTGCAAACAAGACTTCTTATGGCTTTCTTTCAACAATTGCTTTCTTCTTGTCACTCTTCTATAAAGGCCAGATTTGTGGAGTGCACGACTAATAGTTGTCCTGTGGATAGATTCTTCCGCCTGAGCTGTGGATCTCTGCAGCTCCTCCAGAGTTACCATGGACCTCTTGGCTGCCTTTCTGATTAATGCTTTCCTTGCCCGGCCTGTCAGTTTAGGTGGATGGCCATGTCTTGGTAGGTTTGCAGTTGTGCCATACTCTTTCCATTTTTGGATGATGGATTGAACCGTGCTCTGTGAGATGTTCAAAGCTTGGGAAATTTCTTTAAAACCTAACCCTGCTTTAAACTTCTCGACCACTTTATCCCTGACCTGTCCGGTGTGTTCCTTGGCCTTTATGATGCTGTTTGTTCACTAATGTTTTCTAACAAACCTCTGAGGGCTTCACAGAACAGCTGTGTTTATACTGAGAAAAAAATTAGACACAGGTGGACTCAAGACTCAGGTGGACTTCCTGAGGGAGTCACATGATGTGATGTAACGCGCAAAGTGGGCCAATGACGTCAAGCTGCTAAACAGGAAGTTTACGAGCCGCCATCTTAGAAATCCCTGAACACATTGAAAATACATTATGACAAGGTTTTTTACTGTGGTGTCCCAGCAGGACACTTTTAAATGTGAGTGCAAAGAGATTTTTATACACCAGATCATTTGTCAAAATGATGAGGTTTTCCTCAGCTTCCGGTCGAGAAGAATGATTTCATGATTTTTGAAAAGATTGAGCACCCACTTGATTCCGGAGACATCCAGGTTTGGGAGATATTTCTGGAAAGAAAGTTTTCAATATTTCCAAATTCTTTCTGTGGAACCCTTGGAGCTTCTCACGGAACCCACTTTGAACAACACTGAGTTACATCATCCACAAGTCAACTAGAAACCATCGGATTTTTATTGCAGATTTTTTTCTCACTTCTCGTTTCGTGAAGCTTTTGCCACAGTCCTCACAATAAAAATGAGGAAATCTCTCGAATGGAGATTAGTCCGGGATAACAGGAATTCTGATCTCAAACATAAAGAAGCATTTTGGCTGGACTGTTCTATTGTTTGGCAGAAGCACCTCTGTGATGCATTATTTGTACATGATATGCTCAGACTGTAGTACGTGATATTATACTCAGCTTTGACGCTGCTCCACAGCTGTTATACCTCTGTTGTGAGATGCTTCACAGACTCCTTTTGAACACAGCTTTTGAAATATGCCTGCGGTAAACAGAGACAAAGCTTATTATGTGTGCACTGTACTAGTCAGTGATTGATTTGCAGATCCCCTGTAAAATGACAGTGCAACCATTACCTAGGTGTGCTCCGACTGAATCTGGGGGGAGATTCTGGGAACAGGTTTGAGTAAAGGTGACAATTGTGGACACATCAGCTGTGGATGGGCAATGCAGCTGAGCAGTGAAAGGCATTACCGGGCTGTTACCTGCTCAGACCAAATGTGAGAGTGAGACTTGACCAAGATGATCTCCCATCTGACAGCTATGAAGTACAATTATTATTATTATACAGTATTTATAAAGCGCCAATAGTTCGCTCAGCGCTGTACATTACAAAGGGGGACAGAACATGTGACAGATCAATACCAATACAATGCAAAACCTGAGGGGATCGAGGGCCCTGCTCTTTCGAGCTTACAATCTAGGAGGGAGGGGATGGTGGTACAGGAGGAGATAGCTGTGGGGGATGGAGTGCTAGGAAGAGTGGAGGAGGTCGGCAAGTTAGCAGGGGGTGGGGTAGGCTTCCCTGAAGAGATGGGTTTTCAGGGTGCGCCTAAAGGAGAGGAGAGTAGGTGATAATCTGATGGGTTGGGGCAGGGAGTTCCAGAGGATGGGTGACACCCTGGAGAAGTCCTGGAGGTGGGCATGGGAGGAGGAGACCAGGGAGCTAGAGAGAAGGAGGTCTTGTGAGGAGCGGAGTGTGCGTGCTGGACGGTACTTGGATATTAGGTCAGTGATGTAGTTCGGGGCAGTATGGTGGACAGCTTTGTACGTCAGCGTTAGGATTTTGAATTTGATTTGTTGCGCAATCGGAAGCCAGTGGAGGGATTGGCAGAGGGGGGTGGCGGAGACGGAGCGGTTGGAAAGGTGAATGAGTCTGGCAGCCATATTCAGGATGGACTGAAGCGGGGATAGCCAGCGGCGAGGCAGGCCAGTGAGGAGGGAGTTGCAGTAGTCGAGTCGTGATATGATGAGGGAGTGGATGAGCTGTTTAGTGTTTTCTGGGGTTAGGAACGTGCGGATTTTGGCGATGTTGCGGAGGTGGAGTCTGCACGAGTTTGTTAAAGATTGGACTTGGGGCTGGAATGACACCAAGTACTCTGGCCTGCGGCGCGGGTTTGATGGTGGCGTTGTTCGATGTGATAGAGAAGTCAATGGGGGGTGGGGTCCGGGCTGGGGTGAAGACAAGAAACTCGGTTTTGGAAAGGTTCAGTTTAAGGAAGTGGAGCGACATCCAGTCTGATATGTCGCTCAGTAGATGTGTGATTCGGGCGGAGACCGAGGGGGTGAGGAGGGGGTTGAGAGATAGATTTGTGTGTCGTCGGCATAGAGGTGATAGTTGAAGCCATGAGAGTGTATGAGTTGGCCAAGGGAGGAGGTGTAGCTGGAGAAAAGAAGGGGCCCGAGGACAGAGCCTTGAGGGACCCCAACAGAGAGGGGGAGTGAGAGGGAGGTGGTAGCATTATAGGTAATGCTGAAAGAGCGTTGATGCTCTGCTAATCAGCACAGACATACAAAACTGCACTCCAATCAAACATTAAAAAAAGTGCATTCATATAGAAGTATTGTGTTTTAGTGTTTGTATATAGTTTATTATTGTCGGAACTATACAAAAATATTTAAATTAATATTCAGAGTAAAAAAAAAAATATATATATATATATACAGATATACACACACATACACACAATATATACACGCACGCACACACACCTCCACCTTCAGTTGTAAAAAGCAAGTTCAACTCATCTGAGGTATCAGTCAGACAAAGCCAGCCTTGAGGCAGGAAACATCTGTGCATTCATAGTGCTCTGGGAATCATTTATCATGTATTAAAGGATTATTTGTAAAACAAAATTATATAGAAATAGTAAAGAAATAACAAGGGCAATCAGCTCAATTCCCTAGACTAAATACTGTTCCCTTAACCGTTTGCAACCATAATTCTGGATATTGTTAGCTGCAAAAAAGCCCTTTTTTAAAAGTGTATGTCAAGGTAATTTTCTTTTGGTTTGTGCAGATTCTTGAAAGGGGTAAAACGTTGAGGAAATGTACATGCATTGCAGATATATACTGGGGGAGATTTACTAGTGCTGGAGAGTGCAAAATCTGGTGCAGCTCTGCGTAGAAACCAATCAGCTTCCAGGTTTTACTGTCAAAGCTTAATTGAACAAGCTGAAGTTAGAAGCTGATTGGCCACCATGCACGTCAGCACCATAATCCGAATGCACTGAGTGCATCAGTTTTCCATCAATCTCTCCATTGTGTGTGTATATATATATATATATATATATATATATATATATACAGTCAGGCCCATAAATATTGGGACATGGACACAATTCTAACATTTTTGGCTCTATACACCACCACAATGGATTGGAAATGAAACGAACAAGATGTGCTTTAACTGCAGACTGTCAGCTTTAATTTTAGGGTATTTACATCCAAATCAGGTGAACGGTGTAGGAATGACAACAGTTTGCCTATGTGCCTCCCACTTGCTAAAGGACCAAAAGTAATGGGACAGAATAATAATCATAAATCAAACTTTCACTTTTTAATACTTGGTTGCAAATCCTTTGCAGTCAATGACAGCCTGAAGTGTGGAACGCATAGACATCACCAGACGCTGGGTTTCATCCCTGGTGATGCTCTGCCAGGCCTCTACTGCAACTGTCTTCAGTTCCTGCTTGTTCTTGGGGCATTTTCCCTTCAGTTTTGTCTTCAGCAAGTGAAATGCATGCTCAATCAGATTCAGGTCAGGTGATTGACTTGGTCGTTGCAGAACATTCCACTTCTTTGGCTGCTTTTGCAGTCTGCTTTGGGTCATTGTCCATCTGCACTGTGAAGCGTCCAATGAGTTGTAAAGCATTTGGCTGAATATGAGCAGATAATATTCCCGAAACACTTCACAATTCATCCGGCTGCTTCTGTCAGCAGTCACATCATCAATAAATACAAGAGAAGCAGTTCCATTGGCAGCCATACATGCCCACGCCATGACACTACCACCACCATGCTTCACTGATGAGGTGGTATGCTTAGGATCATGAGCAGTTCCTTTCCTTCTCCATACTCTTCTCTTCCCATCACTCTGGTACAAGTTGATCTCGGTCTCATCTGTCCATAGGATGTTGTTCCAGAACTGTGAAGGCTTTTTTACATGTCGTTTGGCAAACTCTAATCTGGCCTTCCTGTTTTTGAGTCTCACCAATGGTTTCCATCTTGTGGTGAACCCTCTGTATTCACTCTGGTGAAGTCTTCTCTTGATTGTTGACTTTGACACACATACACCTACCTCCTGGAGAGTGTTCTTGATCTGGCCAACTGTTGTGAAGGGTGTTTTCTTCACCAGGAAAAGAATTATTCGCTCATCCACCACAGTTGTTTTCCGTGGTCTTCCGGGTCTTTTGGTGTTGCTGAGCTCACCGGTGTGTTCCTTCTTTTTAAGAATGTTCCAAACAGTTGTTTTGGCCATGCCTAATGTTTTTGCTATCTGTCTGATGGGTTTGTTTTGTTGTTTCAGCCTAATGATGGCTTCACTGATAGTGTCAGGGCTCCCAGGTGTGACCAGAGATGTGTGACTGACGCAGGGAAACGCAGACCTCAGATATGTTATAAACAATATAATTTATTAACACTAACAATACAAACATAAACGCAGTGCAATACTAAAACATAATACAGTGCAAACAAACCAAACCAAACCACCCACAGATAACAGTACATACAAGCAAGCGTCGTCAGGCAGGCCGGGTCAATATCAATAGGGCAGGTAGGTACAGGGGGAGCAAGCGGAGATTGGTCAGGGTCACAAGCCAGGGATCAGAACAGGTAGCAAGCAGCGTGGTACAGAGGGTCAGACAGAGGGATGGTCAGGAGCGAGCCGGGATCAGAGCAGGAGAAGTCAGCAGCGGTTCAGAAACAGGATGCAGGACAGAAACAGGATACAGGGCCCAGGACAAACACACACCAAGGCAGAGTCTGTGGGTCTGGCCATCCCTTAAATACCCCAGCATAATCAGTTACAGGTGTTAGCTGGCTGCAAAGTTGAGTCTCTGATTGCTGGGAACACCCGCTGGCCAGCCCTAGTACTGCAGATCAAAAGGCAGGTGAGTCCCACCATAGCTGGCCAGTCCATTCCTGACAGTACCCCCCCCTCAAGGAGCGGCCTCAGGACGCTCCAAACAGTCCTAGCTGGGAAAAATGTTCCACCGCCCGGGTCTGGTAACTGGCGGGATATCAAAGACTGGCACACCGGGCAGGACTCCGGGCAGCGGTACATCGGGCTGGACTCCGGGCAGAGGCACATCGGGCTGGACTCCGGGCAGAGGCACACCGGGCAGAGGCACACCGGGCAGAGGCACACCGGGCAGAGGCACACCGGGCAGAGGCACACCGGGCAGAGGCACACCGGGCTGGACTCCGGGCAGAGGCACACCGGGCTGGACTCCGGGCAGAGGCACACCGGGCTGGACTCCGGGCAGAGGCACACCGGGCTGGACTCCGGGCAGAGGCACACCGGGCTGGACTCCGGGCAGAGGCACATCGGGCAGAGGCACTCCGGGCAGAGGCACATCGGGCAGAGGCACTCCGGGCAGAGGCACATCGGGCAGAGGCACTCCGGGCAGAGGCACATCGGGCAGGACTCCGGGCAGAGGCACATCGGGCAGGACTCCGGGCAGAGGCACATCGGGCAGGACTCCGGGCAGAGGCACATCGGGCAGGACTCCGGGCAGAGGCACATCGGGCAGGACTCCGGGCAGAGGCACATCGGGCAGGACTCCGGGCAGAGGCACATCGGGCAGGACTCCGGGCAGAGGCACATCGGGCAGGACCCCGGGCAGAGGCACATCGGGCTACCAGGCGAAGCAGCAGGCAGCGGGCCACCAGGCGGGGCGGCGGGCGCCGGACCCTCAGGCGGAACTACAGGCCTGGGGCCCTCAGGCGGGGCGACAGGCATCGGACCCCCAGGCGGGGCGACAGGCATCGGGCCCCCAGGCGGGGCGACAGGCATCGGGCCCCCAGGCGGGGCGACAGGCCTCGGGCCCCCAGGCGGGGCGACAGGCCTCGGGCCCCCAGGCGGGGCGACAGGCATCGGGCCCCCAGGCGGGGCGACAGGCATCGGGCCCCCAGGCGGAGCGGCGGGCGCCGGACCCCCATGCGGAGCGGCGGGCGCCGGACCCCCATGCGGAGCGGCGGGCGCCGGACCCCCATGCGGAGCGGCGGGCGCCGGACCCCCATGCGGAGCGGCGGGCGCCGGACCCCCAGGCGGAGCGGCGGGCGCCGGACCCCCAGGCGGAGCTACAGGTCTCAGGGCCCTCAGGCGGAGCGGCGGGCACCGGACCCCCAGATGGAGCGACAGGTCTCGGGCCCTCAGGCGGAGCAACAGGTCTCGGGCCCCCAGACGAAGCGGCAGGCACCGAGTCACCAGGCACGACAGTGGGCACCGAGTCGTCTGGCAAGACTGCGGGCACCGAGTCGTCTGGCAAGACTGCGGGCACCGAGTCAACTGGCGGAACTGCGGGCACCGAGTCAACTGGCGGAACTGCGGGCACCGAGTCGTCTGGCAAGGCTGCGGGCACCGAGTCGTCTGGCAAGGCTGCGGGCACCGAGTCGTCTGGCAAGGCTGCGGGCACCGAGTCGTCTGGCAAGGCTGCGGGCACCGAGTCGTCTGGCAAGGCTGCGGGCACCGAGTCGTCTGGCAAGGCTGCGGGCACCGAGTCGTCTGGCAAGGCTGCGGGCACCGAGTCGTCTGGCAAGGCTGCGGGCACCGAGTCGTCTGGCAAGGCTGCGGGCACCGAGTCGTCTGGCAAGGCTGCGGGCACCGAGTCGTCTGGCAAGGCTGCGGGCACCGAGTCGTCTGGCAAGGCTGCGGGCACCGAGTCGTCTGGCAAGGCTGCGGGCACCGAGTCGTCTGGCAAGGCTGCGGGCACCGAGTCGTCTGGCAAGGCTGCGGGCACCGAGTCGTCTGGCAAGGCTGCGGGCACCGAGTCGTCTGGCAAGACTGCGGGCACCGAGTCGTCTGGCAAGACTGCGGGCACCGAGTCGTCTGGCAAGACTGCGGGCACCGAGTCGTCTGGCAAGACTGCGGGCACCGAGTCGTCTGGCAGAACAGCGGGCACCGAGTCGTCTGGCAGAACAGCGGGCACCGAGTCAACAGGCACGACAGTGGGCACCGGGTCATCAGGTATCGGATTGTCTGGCTCGACAGCGGGCATCGGGTCACCAGGTATGACAGCGGGCACTGGGTCACCAGGCATCAGGTCATTTGGCTTGCCAGCGGGCACCGCGTCATCTGGCAAGGCAGTGGGCACCGGGTCACCAGGTATGACAGCGGGCTCTGAGTCAATTGGCACGACAGCGGGCACTGGATCAGGTACCGGATCATCTGGATCAAGAGCGGGCATCGAGTCAACTGGCCTAATAGGATCGTCGGGCTGGATCAGTTCATCATGCTGAGTAGCGGCATCAGGCTGAGGAGAGGCATCCGGCTGAGGAGAGGCATCCGGCTGAGGAGAGGCATCCGGCTGAGGAGAGGCATCCGGCTGAGGAGAGGCATCCGGCTGAGGAGAGGCATCCGGCTGAGGAGAGGCATCCGGCTGAGGAGAGGCATCCGGCTGAGGAGAGGCATCCGGCTGAGGAGAGGCCTCAGGCTGAGGAGAGGCCTCAGGCTGAGGAGAGGCCTCAGGCTGAGGAGAGGCATCCGGCTGAAGAGAGGCATCCGGCTGAAGAGAGGCATCCGGCTGAAGAGAGGCATCCGGCTGAGTAGAGGCTTCAGGCTGAGTCACGGAAGGCAGGTTCACCGGTTTGGATACTGGCAGGATGGTATTGGTTGGAAAGAATTTTCGCTTTTTTCTGGT
Source organism: Staurois parvus (assembly GCF_062004578.1). Lineage (NCBI taxonomy): Eukaryota > Metazoa > Chordata > Amphibia > Anura > Ranidae > Staurois > Staurois parvus. The sequence goes on from NW_028317864.1 coordinate 3,499,352, forward strand.
TTTAACTACTGGAGCACTGCAAGTAAACGCAGGTCTGCAAACGAATGGAGCAGCTGGAGACAGAGAAAAACTGGAGGATGGAACAGGAGAGGGAGCAGTTGCTACAGAGGGCTTTTTTACAGGGTTAAAGGCAGGATAGGTGCAGCGAGTGGGAACAGGGTACTGACATGCGGTAGATAGCCAAGTATACTGGGCTGTAACTGGAGGAGCTGGTGGGAATACAGGAGTAGAGTTAGAAGCAGGACTGGGTCTTTGTAAGCTGACTGAGGCTGGGTGCAACAAGTCTGTCCATGTCTGCAGTATGGGTTGAACAAAGCTGAGCTTACACAAAGCCTGTCTGGTCAATGACTGCACTGCGTTTATACAATCTCTTAGTGTCTGTGGTGAACATGTGGAATAACGCTCCAGAAAGTAACCCACATCATCCTCTAATAACCACACCAGGGACTCAACCTGGTCTGCACTAAATGGTGGCAAAAATTCATCCCTGCATTCGGGGGAACCAGATGAAACCAACTCAACACAAACCTGAATCAATGGCTGCACCATAGAGAAATCTGTGCCCTGATCTACTAGAACATGAGCGAGCCGGATACATTCTAGCAGTTCATCCCGGGGATACTCCTTCAGAGTCTGATAAGCATACTCTCTGTCATCAAGCACTAGCAGAGATAAATACTCAACCTCATCCAGATCCATCCTTCCCATCAACAAGCCAAGATGGCTTCCCTGTGCAGCCACTTCTGGTCAGGATTGGCCTTGGTGTAATGTCAGGGCTCCCAGGTGTGACCAGAGATGTGTGACTGACGCAGGGAAACGCAGACCTCAGATATGTAATAAACAATATAATTTATTAACACTAACAATACAAACATAAACGCAGTGCAATACTAAAACATAATACAGTGCAAACAAACCAAACCACCCACAGATAACAGTACATACAAGCAAGCGTCGTCAGGCAGGCCGGGTCAATATCAATAGGGCAGGTAGGTACAGGGGGAGCAAGCGGAGATTGGTCAGGGTCACAAGCCAGGGATCAGAACAGGTAGCAAGCAGCGTGGTACAGAGGGTCAGACAGAGGGATGGTCAGGAGCGAGCCGGGATCAGAGCAGGAGAAGTCAGCAGCAGTTCAGAAACAGGATGCAGGACAGAAACAGGATACAGGGCCCAGGACAAACACACACCAAGGCAGAGTCTGTGGGTCTGGCCATCCCTTAAATACCCCAGCATAATCAGTTACAGGTGTTAGCTGGCTGCAAAGTTGAGTCTCTGATTGCTGGGAACACCCGCTGGCCAGCCCTAGTACTGCAGATCAAAAGGCAGGTGAGTCCCACCATAGCTGGCCAGTCCATTCCTGACAGATAGTGACAGCTCTTTGGATCTCATCTTGAGAGTTGACAGCAACAGATTCCAAATGCAAAAAGCACACTTGAAATGAACTCTGGACCTTTTATCTGCTCATTGTAATTGGGATAATGAGGGAATAACACACACCTGGCTATGGAACAGCTGAGAAGCCAATTGTCCCATTACTTTTGGTCCCTTAACAAGTGGGAGGCACATATACGAACTGTTGTAATTCCTACACCGTTCACCTGATTTGGATGTAAATACCCTCAAATTAAAGCTGACAGTCTGCAGTTAAAGCACATCTTGTTCGTTTCATTTCCAATCCATTGTGGTGGTGTATAGAGCCAAAAATGTTAGAATTGTGTCAATGTCCCAATATTTATGGACCTGACTGTATATACACACACACAGTGGGGATTGAAAGTTTGGGCACCCCAGCTAAAAAATCGTATTAATGTGCATAAAGAAGCCAAGGAAAGATGGAAAAATCTCCAAAAGGCATCAAATTACAGATTAGACATTCTTATATGTCAACAAAAGTTAGATTTTATTTCCATCATTTACACTTTCAAAATAACAGAAAACAAAAAAATGGCGTCTGCAAAAGTTTGGGCACCCTGCAGAATTTATAGCATGCACTGCCCCCTTTGCAAAGCTGAGACCTGCCAGTGTCATGGATTGTTCTCAATCATCATCTGGGAAGACCAGGTGATGTCAATCTCAAAGGTTTTAAATGCCCAGACTCATCTGACCTTGCCCCAACAATCAGCACCATGGGTTCTTCTAAGCAGTTGTCTAGAAAACTGAAACTGAAAATAGTTGACGCTCACAAAGCTGGAGAAGGCTATAAGAAGATAGCAAAGTGTTTTCAGATGTCAATATCTAACTTTTGTTGACATATTATAAGAATGTCTAATCTGTAATTTGATGCCTTTTGGAGATTTTTCCATCTTTCCTTGGCTTCTTTATGCACATTAATACAAATTTTTAGCTGGGGTGCCCAAACTTTCGATCCCCACTGTATATATTTATATATATATATATATATATACACACACAAAATGGGAAGATTGATGGAAAACTGATGCACTCAGATTCTGGTGCAGCTGTACATGGTAGCCAATCAGCTTGTAACTTCAGCTTGTTCAATTAAGATTTAACCGTAAAACCTGGAAGCTGATTGGTTTCTACGCAGAGCTGCACCAGATTTTGCACTCTCCAGTATTAGTAAATCTCCCCCAGTATAAATCTGCAATGCATGTACATTTCTTCAATGTTTTACTCATTTTAAAAATTTGTACAAACCAAAAAAAAATACACTTTGATCTTCCAGAAATGCAGCCCTAAGCTCTGTAGTGGGCCAACAACACATTTTTGTGGACTGAGCGGTGTCCGCCATTCCTACTTTTACTTGCTAGACTACTCAACCAGTCCCAGTCTCAGATCTGTTGGAGGGTGTTTTTTTTTTGTTTTGTTTTTTTTAGATAACATGGACAGAGGACATAGGACATCTCTGAATTTCTGGCAAGATCAACTTTTTTTTTGCATTTATCAGACAAGTATAACAACATTTTTAAACAGCATATTAAACAGAGCAGAAGATTAAATAGGAGAAGTTCATTGTTAGGGTTTAATGCACCTTACATCTCACTATTGTTTTAGCAATTACTACCTCCTGCAGTAAAGCATTCTAGAACCATTCTTACACTAAAGAATCCCTTCCTAAACTGATAAAAATTCTTACACCCATCAGCGATAACATTATGACCACCCACCATAACCTGTCATGGTATGCACTCTACTAGACCTCTGGCACCAAGCTGTCAGTAGCAGATCTTTAAGGCCCTGTAAGTCACGAAGTGGTCCCTTTATGAACCAGACTTGTTTTTCCAGGATATCTCACAGATGCTCAGATGGATTGAGATATGGAAAATTTGGAGGCCAAGCCAACACCTCAAACTTGTTTTTGTGTTCCTCATACCATTCTTGAATTCATCAGACCCGGCCAACTCCTTCCATTGCTCTGTGGTCCAGTTCTGATGCTCATGTGCCCATTACAGATGGTCTTGGCTTTGGACATGGGTCAGCATGGGCACCATGGCTGGTGTGTGGCTACGCAGCCCCATACACAACAAACTGCAATGTACTGCGTGTTCTGACACCTTTCTTTCACAACCAGCATGAATTTTTTTCAGCAATTTTAGCTACAGTATCTTTTCTATTGGATCAGACTTTACAGGCCAGCCTTCACACCCCATGTGCATCAGTAAGCCTTGGCCACCCATGACCCTGTCCTTCCTTTTGGTGGGTCTTGTCCACCACAGTCCAGAAACATCCCACAGGAGCTGCAGGCCTCCTGCGAACAGAACATTTTGCAAACTCTCCTAGAAGTCTTTTCTCCTGGCAGCAGCGTTTTAGCAGAAAAAGAGCCTGATGCCTGTAAAAGTTTCTAAAGCTTTTACAAGCTTTTAGGCACATTTATAGGCATCAAGAGTGTGGACTCATTAAAGTGAATAAACCCTCAAGTGCTAACTGCACCTAGCGTTTAGATGCGTTTAGACAGGTTTAGCAGTGCCAGGCATTTTTTCTGTCAAAACTCTGTTGCTCCAGGACGCTCTGGCAGTGGGGGCTTTTTTACTGCCTCTGAAAGCCCTGCCACTAAACACTGCTAAAATCCTATGTGTGCATGGACACATAGACTAACATGCAGGGGAGTTTAGAGGCAGGAAAAAGAAAAAAAAAAAAAAGAAACCGTCTGATTCTGCTAGAAGCAGCTGCAGAAATGTTCAATGTACATGAGGCATGAAGCTGGTCTGACCCAGTCCTCCAGCTGATATGGTTTGGCTCTGATCAAAGTTGCTCAAATCTTTATGCTTGCCTGTTTTTTTCTGCTTTCAACACATCAACATTGGGGACATGTTCACTTGCAGCTTAATATATCCCACTGACTTTCAGATGCTGTTGCAACAAGATAATCAATGTTATGGATGATCAATGTATTTCCTCCGTATGCTACCAGAGTCCTCTTGTTCTACAAAAATTAATTTGCAAGATCTTTATAATGATTTTGGATATATCTGAACTGTTGGAATACAGTGTTTATGTATTTTGTGCAACAACTACATAGTATTCAATAGAGATATATTCTTCAACCAGTAGATGGCAGTGTTTATAGATTTTTAGCTGCTTCTATGGCAGGCATCACTAAATGGCAGACCGCGGTCCGGACCTTGACCAAATGACTGTTCTCTCTGAGTCGTGGCTCCGCCTCCCAGCAGTCTAAAAATCTCCATCCTCCGCCTCAGCTTTCATCCCTACAGCAGCTGGCAGGCAGAAAGCATGGCAAGCCCAGACAGAGAGCAGAACTGCCTAAGCTTCCAAGCCGATGACTTGCCACCCCCTGTCCAGACACACCGCACCCACCAACCGCTGTGCAAGGTAGTAATAGAAGGGGGTTAGAGAGGGTACAATTGGATGTAAGGGAGGAGTCTTTCATGTAAAGGGGACTGGGGCGTGTCAAGAAGGGGGGGTGAAAGGAACTGGGAAACAAGAAATGGAGGCTGTGAAGAGACTGGTATACAAGAAAGGGGGGCTGTAAAGGGACTGGTATACAAGAAAGGAGGGCTGTGAAGGGACTGGTATACAAGAAAGGGGGGCTGTGAAGGGACTGGTATACAAGAAAGGGGGGCTGTAAAGGCACTGGTATACAAGAAAGGAGGGCTGTGAAGGGACTGGTATACAAGAAAGGAGGGCTGTGAAGGGACTGGTATACAAGAAAGGGGGGCTGTGAAGGGACTGGTATACAAGAAAGGGGGGCTGTGAAGGGACTGGTATACAAGAAAGGGGGGCTGTGAAGGGACTGGTATACAAGAAAGGGGGGCTGTGAAGGGCACTGGTTTACAAGAAAGGGGGGCTGTGAAGGGCACTGGTATACAAAAACGGGGGGCTGTGAAGGGACTGGTATAAAAGAAAGGGAAGGCTGTGAAGGAACTGGCATACAAGAAGCGGGGGGCTGTGAAGGGCACTGGTATACAAGAAAGGGGGGCTGTGAAGGGCACTGGTTTACAAGAAAGGGGGGCTGTGAAGGGACTGGTATACAAGAAAGTGGGGCTGTGAAGGGACTGGTATACAAGAAAGGAGGGCTGTGAAGGGAACTGGTATACAAGAAAGAGGGGCTGCGAAGGGCACTGGTATACAAGAAAGGGGGGCTGTGAAGGGCACTGGTTTACAAGAAAGGGGGGCTGTGAAGGGCACTGGTATACAAAAACGGGGGGCTGTGAAGGGACTGGTATAAAAGAAAGGGAAGGCTGTGAAGGAACTGGCATACAAGAAGCAGGGGGCTGTGAAGGGCACTAGTATGCTTGAAAATGGGAGGCTGTGAAGAGGACTGAGGTGCAAGGAAAAGGTGGGGCTGTGAATGGGACTGGGATGTAGGGAAGGGGGGTCTATGAAGGGAACTGGGGTGCAAGGAGAAAGATGGAAGGGCTGTGAAGGGGGCAAGGAAACAAAAAAGGAGAGGCTGTGAAGGGCACTGGGACACAATAAAGGGGGGGACTGTAATGTAAGATGAGGGCTGTTATGTGAAGGGAACTGGGTTACAACTAAACTGGGGGGCTGTGAAGGGGACTAAGATGCAGGTAAAGGGGACTGGGATACAAGGAAAGGGGGGGGCCTGTGAAGGGGACTGGGACACAATAAAGGGGGGGGACTGTAATGTAAGATGAGGGCTGTTATGTGAAGGGAACTGAGATGTGTTGTGGCGATGAAGGGGTGACAGAGGACACTGATGTGAAGGTGAAGTGAACTGTACTGTGAGGTGAGGGCTGAGGATACTGATGTAAAGGGGCCTGTGATGTAAGGAGAGGGGCTGTGATGTGAAGGGGGACTGGGGACATTGAAAGAAAGGAGACAGTGATGTAAAGAAGGGCTGTATTGTAAAGGGGGGCCAGGGGCGGACTGACCATTTGGGAACTCGGGCACTGCCAGAGGGCCCAGGGTCAGTAGGAGGCCCCATGAGATGCCCCTGGTACCTTTCTTAGGCTTTTTGGGTGTAGTTTGAGTGTGGGCTAGGACACAGGGGCCCCATAATCCCCTATTGCCTGGGAGCCCCCCTGAGGGGAGCCATGATGTAAATGGGGGACTTTGATGCAAAGAGGGCCCTATAATGTAAAGAGGTGGACTGTGATGTAAAGGGGGATGCTGTAATGTAAAGGGGGCTCTGTAATGTAAAGAAGGGGCTGTATTGTAAAGGGGGTCTGTATTGTAAAGGGGACTGCTGTGATGTAAAGGGGGTCTGTATTGTAAAGGGATCTGTATTGTAAAGGGGACTGCTGTGATGTAAAGGGGGTCTGTATTGTAAGGGGGTCTGTATTGTACAGGGGACTGCTGTGATGTAAAGAGGGTCTGAATTGTAAAGAGGAGTGTTGTGATGTAAAGGGGGTCTGTATTGTAAAGGGGAGTGCTGTGATGTAAAGGGGGTCTGTATTGTAAAGAGGAATGCTGAGATGTAAAGAGGGTGCTGTGTTGTAAAGGGGGGTACTGTTATGCAAAGTGGAGCTGTGATGTGAAGGGGGTGATGTAAATTAAAAGGGGGCTGTATTGTAAAGGGGGGGTGCTATGATATCAAGTGGGGCACTGTGACGTAATGAGGGGGGTACTGCAATGTGTAAAGGGGGTGCTGTGGTTTAAAGGGGAGACTGTGATGTGAAAATGGCTGTGATATAAAGGGGGGAGCTGTGATGTAAAGGTGGGGAGGAGCTTTGACATGAAAGATCTGGGTCATAGCACAAATATGGGACTCAGACCACTGCCAGAAGAAAATTTTATTTTTTTGTGAATTGTAATTCCATACCCCTGCTCTATGGTATAAGCTTTTCTCTGAATAAAGTTTCCAGTTTTCCTTGTTGCAGTGAAGCAGAAAATAACTTATGGACTGTGCAGTGTCTGTTCTGTAGGGTTATATACAGAATCTCAAACATGAACATGGTAATTAAAATGAATTTAAAGCCAAAACCTGTTTAGTAGGTTTAGATAGAGTGGTGAAGGGTTAGAATCTCTTTCAGGTATTTATTGCTTTCTGTGATCCCAGTAGGGAGATTAAACATTTTTGCTTGTCTTGGTGACCATTATCGCCAATATAAAATACAAAATGCCAAATCACCAAACAAGAATACAGGGAAAACATTTAATAGGCACACTTGTTCTTGTGACAAATGTGTAAAAGGAGATTTCCCCATCTTCAGGACAAGAAATGAAGAGATTTCTCCACAATGGAAAAAAAAGGAAGTCACCTGGTGTAAAATGTGACCCTATAGGTGATCAGGATGATACAGATGAATATACCACTTGTGCTGCATCAAATATTTATTTCAGCAATTGGATGGACTATGACAATTGGATCAAATGTTAGATGACATGGAAAATTGATGAAAGTTTGGCCAGTTTTAAAATAGTTCAACGTACAGTATATATTCACTGTGAGTCAACAATACAGTTGTTTGTCAACTTACATGAAAAGCAGCTCATGTGAAGTAGGAAAGTTTACAAAGGTGCATGTGGGGTTATTGGATTTAACCTCCTCACTGATTCATTGAAGTTTCTGATGTGGAATGAACACAACTTCAGATCTATATATATATATATATATATATATATATATATATATATACCGTATTTGCCGGCGTATAAGACGGCCCCCTACTTTTCCTGCTAAAATGTAGTGTTTGGGCTATACTCGCCGTATAAGACTACCCCTCTTCCAATGCACACCAGTGGGAGGAATAGTGCCCCATCATCGGTGTCAGTGGGAGGAATAGTGCCCCATCATTGGTATTAGTGGCAGGAATAGTGCCCCATCATTGGCATTAGTGGCAGGAATAGTGCCCCATCATTAGTGTCAGTGGGGGGAATAGGTGCCCCATCATTGGTATCAGTGGGAGGAATAGTGCCCCATCATTGGTGTCAGTGGGAGGAATAGTGCCCCATCATTGGTATCAGTGGCAGGAATAGTGCCCCATCATTAGTATCAGTGGGGGGGAATAGGTGCCCCATCATTGGTATCAGTGGCAGGAATAGTGCCCCATCATTAGTATCAGTGGGGGGAATAGTGCCCCATCATTGGTGTCAGTGGGAGGAATAGTGTCCCAACATTGGTGTCAGTGGGAGGAATGGTGTCCCATCATTGGTGTCAGTGGGGGGTGGAATAGTGCCCCATCATTGGTGTCAGTGGGGGGTGGAATAGTGACCCATCGTTGGTGTCAGTGGGGGGTGGAATATTGCCCCATCGTTGGTGTCAGTGGGGGGGAAGAATAGTGCCCCATCGTTGGTGTCAGTGGGGGGGAGGAATAGTGCCCCATCGTTGGTATCAGTGGGAGGAATAGTGCCCCATCATTGGTATCAGTGGGAGGAATAGTGCCCCATCATTAGTGTCAGTGGGAGGAATAGTGCCCCATCATTGGTATCAGTGGGAGGAATAGTGCCCCATCATTGGTATCAGTGGGAGGAATAGTGCCCCATCATTGATATCAGTGGGAGGAATAGTGCCCCATCATTGGTATCAGTGGGAGGAATAGTGCCCCATCATTGGTATCAGTGGGAGGAATAATGCCCCATCATTGGTATCAGTGGGAGGAATAGTGCCCCATCATTGGTGTCAGTGGGAGGAATAGTGCTCCATCATTGGTATCAGTGACACCAATGATGGGGCACTATTCCTCCCACTGACACCAATTACACTTGCTGACCCTGTTCTAGTATGGTGCTGCTGCAGCCAGCATATGTGGTTGCAGCAGCACCTCTACACTGAACACTTACCTGCTGCTCCTGCACTCGGTTTTCGTGGGGCCGCTCGGCTCCGCCCCCTCGCCGGTGATTGGCCGCCTGTGTGCCTTTCCTGAGCTACAGTTCTGGCGGCCAATCACCGGTGAGGAGGCGGAGCCGAGCAGCCGCGCGAACATCCAGTGGCCGAACTGAAGGAGCAGCAGCGCTTCCTGGACCGGATCGTCGTGGGACCGGAGCCAGGTGAGAGACAGCCCCTGCCCACCCCTGTACTTAGTGTCCCTTCCGTTGGAAGGGGGGGGGGCGGCGGCACTGCGCCGCCCCCCTAAAAAGTGTCAGTATGCCGTATACCGGCGTATAAGATGACCCCCGACTTTTGAGAAGATTTTCAAGGGGTAAAAAGTCGTCTTATACGCCGGCAAAGGCTTACAAGAGAGCGAGGATCTTCCCACCTAGCACAGAAACCACAAGATCCACATTAGATCCACATTAGTATAAAAAGCCCTCATGAGCCTCCCACCACTAGTCCTAGTATTACACAATAACAAAGGCCTAATATAACATAAATCCTCAAACCCAATATATACCACACATACAGTGGCAAAAATAATTATTTGATCCCTTACAGATTTTGTAAGTTTGCCCACTTACAAAGAAATGAAGGGTCTATAATTTTTATCATAGGTGTATTTTAAATGATGAAGACAGAATATCAACTAAAAAACACATGATACAAATGTTATAAACTGAGTTGCAGTTCAATGAGTAAAATAAGTATTTGATCCCCTACTAACCATCAATAATTCTGGCTCACACAGACTGGCTATGTGCTCATGTGGTACACAGATTAATCCTGCCAATTTAAGAAGATGCTCCTGTCCACAGAATCTCTTTCTTCTATTCAAACCTCACCACCATTTGCAAGCCCCAAGAGCTGTCAAAGGACTTCAGGCACAAGATGTAGAACTACACAAGGCTGGAATGGGCTACAAGACCGTCAGCAAGAAGCTTGGTGAGAATGAAACAACTGATGGAGCGATTATTCGCAAATGGAAGAAATACAAAATAACCATAAATCTCCCTTGGTCTGGAGCTCCATACAAGGTTTCACCTCTGGGGTAAGGATGATCATGAGAAAAGTGAGGGATCAGCCCAGAACTAGATGGGAAGAGCTTGTGAATGATCTCACAGTCACCATATAAACCATTAGTAACAAAATACGCCGCCATGGATTGAAATCCTACAGCGCCTGCAAGGTCCCCCTCCTCAAGGAGGCACATGTACAGGCCCGGCTGAAGTTTGCCAGGGAGCATCTAAATGATTCAGAGAAGGATTGAGAGAAAGTACTGAGGTTAGAGACCAAAACTGAGCTCTTTGGCATTAACTCACCGTGTTTGGTGGAAGAAAAATGCTGACTATGACCCTAAGGACACCATCCCAACAGTCAAGCATGGAGGTGCAAACATTATGCTTTGGGGCTGTTTCTCTGATAAAGGTACAGGCCAATTTTGCGACATTGAAGGGCCAATGAACGGGGCCGTGTACTGTAAAATCTTGAATGAGAAGCTTATTCCCTCAGCCAGAACACTGAAGAAGGGTCGTGGATGGGTCTTCCAGCATAACAATGACCCAAAACACACCGCCAAGGCAACAAAGGAGTGGCTTAAGAAGAAGCACATTAAGGTCATGGAGTGGCCTAGACAGTCTCCAGACCTTAATCCTATAGAAAATTTATGGAGGGAACTGAAACTTTGAGTTACCAAGTGACAGCCAAGAAACCTGAAGGATTTAGAGAAAATCTGTAAAAAAGAGTGGACAAAAATCCCTCCTGAGATGTGTGCAAACCTGGTAACTTGCCCTACAAGGGTCATGTCATGTTTTGCTGGGGGATCAAATACTTATTTTACTCACTGACCTGCAAATAACATTTGTATCATGTGTTTTTTTCTGGATTTTGGTAGACATTCTGTCTCTATCATTTAAAATATACCTATGATAAAAAAATATAGACCCTTCATTACTTTGTAAGTGGGCAAACTTACAAAATCTGCAGGGAATCAATTTTTTTCTGCACTGTAAGGGAATGGCGCAGCGCCATCCTGGAAGATTCCAAGAAATCTATTTAACAGGTAATAACTCTGTTTTCCCAAGTCATCTTTCAGGACGGCTTACTAGAGAGGACATAATAGAAATACATGCTAGGGAAGGACTACCTCCTGGAGCACTTTTCTCCCAAAAGACTGGTCAAGGCTGGACAGCAAATCCAACCAATAGTATCTGAAAAAGGTTTGAAAACTCAACCAGGTGGCTGCTTTGCAGATTTAGATCAGGGTAGCACCAGCCTTCTCTGTGCAAGAGGTTGCTAATGCTCTCATGGAATGAGCTTTGATATTTGCTGGAGGCTCCAATACTGCAGCCTTGTAAGCTTCCAAGGTATCCAAACTTTTCTTAGGTCCAGAAAATAATACAAATAAATTGAGAACTAATCTCCAATCTTTGTGTTTGTGTCCTATGTAGCCCCACAGGCTTATATTTCCCTTTTAATAGGCTTCCTTCCTCGGATTACTTGTCTCCCCACAGAAAGATTGAAGGATGATTTCCTATGTACTGTGAAAATCAGTAGCTGTTGGAGGAAACCCGGGTTCAATGTAAGGATTATCCTGTCGTCCAGGAGGATAATGCAATAGGGCTCTGCTGCCAACATCACCTGGATCTCACTGACCTTCCTTGCTGAAACTAATGCCACTAAAAGAACAAATAGGGAGGATACAGTGTCTGGAAGAGCCTGTTCCTCAGACCCCCCCCAGGAACACTGCTCCAGTCTGGGAGTCTTATGACTGGAAGGCCCCTGCCCCCCCCCCCCCCCCCAGCACAAAGACCTAATATAAAACAACAAATACATGAAGTGATCCTGTCTGGCTAGGGGAGCCACTGGGGAGAACTACTGGAACCTGAGGGCTTTTTATATTAAAGCGGATCATGGGTTTCCTGTTCTAGGTGGGAGGAGCCTCCCTCTCTCATAAGCCATCCTGGAGGATGACTTGAGAGAAATGTATTGGATCCCCATGTCATTAATATGGGCCGCATCTGTATTGATCTGATCGTTTGATAAAACAATTATTTCAGTATCTGAATTCTGCAGCTATTGATATTTTTTTACCACCGTGTTGATTACTTTCCACTGATCTGTGTAGGGTCAAATACAAAATTTAGGATTTAGATTGTTTTGACAATTCCAGAATTTCAAGTTGATCATGTGGTATGTGAAATAACTGGCTGATCCTGAAATGAATCATTTTATTTTTTATCTTTTTTGGGCCTTTAAAGATGTTGGACACACACACATTGAATTTTCATGCAATTGACCATTAATTCCGATTGCTTGAATCAATCAGATGTCTGAAATGATTGTTTTGGTACAAGACAAAGATAGATTTATCTGTATCAGCCTGATCACTTTGAAAGAAAAAGATTGATTGGAAAAAGTGATCATTTCATGACTTACCGTATGGATCTATATACACACAATCTATTTTGAAGAAATTTTTCAACCATTTAATAACTTTTATAAATGATCCTGCCAAAGTGATCAAGGTAAGAAAAAATGACCAACAATTGCTAGATTTAATCAAAATGTTGAAATGATTGTTTCATGGAATAAAAAATATACAAAATCATGGGAGTTTTAAGGCACATACAGTAAGACAACCGTGTATATTTAAATAAAAGGCTAATGTGCCAAATGTATTGCAAAAGAGCCACAGAGTATACAGTTACAGTTTTTTGGCTAAAAAGTATTTAAAACCCTGTGTCCATAGTATATAAAAAATTGTAGTATGCCTATCGTGGCTTGAATTTTAGTAGAAACATCAGAACAAACAACGCATTTGAGAAAAACACCTTCAGGGAATAAAAGCAGGGGTAAGCCATGTATACTAGATCAACAACAACAAATAAATGATAGTTGAATACAAATAAATACAGGAATAGTGATGCCAACACACTGCTTGCCCACCTCAGACCCAAATGGTGATACATCCCAGGGGCCAACGCACATCCACTGGGGCCACCATGTGTGAAACAGAGCAACTACCGTTCCCATCTTGATGTCAATCATGACATTTTTTATGTTGTTTCATGGAATGATCAGCTCTATACCTATATGCCCAGCATGGATGTCACACCACTACCTTAAAATCAATGTTTCCAAAACCGAGCTTGTAATATTTCCACCTTCCTGATCCCCCACTCATTAAGAGCAACAGCACAACCATTGGTCCTTTCTCTCATGCCAGGATGCTAGGCATAATCCTAGACACTGACCTCACCTTTGGGCCCCACATCCAATCACTGGCTAAATCCTGCCGCCTGAACCTCCGGAACATTTCCAAAATCCACCCCTTTCTGACCAATGACACCACATAACTTATCCACACCTTGGTCATATCCCTCCTTGATTACTGCAACTCCCTCCTCACCGGTCTACCGTTACACAGGCTATCCTCCCTTCAGTCTATTATGAATGCTGCTGCTAGACTCATACACCTTACTAACCGATCAGCGACTACTGCCCCTTCATTGGCTTCCACTAACCCTAACATATAAAATTCAAAATACTAACCACAAGATACAAAGCCATCTACAACACTTCCCCTAGCTACATCACCAACCTTATCTGCAGATATCGTCCAAATAGCCCACTCAGCTCCTCCCAAGACATCTTGCTCTCTAGCTCCCTCATCACCAGGACTTCTCCAGAGCCTCTCCCATCCTCTAGAACTACCTACCACAGTATGCTCGGTCAGCCCCCACCCTGTCTGCCTTTAGGCGATCTTTGAAAACTCACTTATTAAGGGAAGCCTACCCCACCTCCACCTAAGAACTGTACTTGAGCCACCTCCATCAGAACATCGCCTACAGCTATCACCTTTTGTAACACCTCCCCCTTCCTTTAGATTGTAAGCTGGGCCCTCCTATTCCTTCTGTACTAAAATGTATTATAATTGTACTGTCTCCCTTATATTGTAAAGCGTTGTGCAAACTGTTGGCGCTATATAAATCCTGTATTATAATAATAATAGGACCAAAATAAATAAGGAAGAAGGAATAAAAAAAAAAAGTCTGTGGTTGGGTACTTCTCTTCCCCAGCAAGTCATAGATGGGCAGTTCGATGCAGAATGCAGTAGAGGCTTCCTTTATTCATAAAAGTTGTGCTACGAATCAGAATTCACGGAGAAGGTCATCACAAATATCTATGGTCTGCTGACAGTGAGGGTAAGGACTAAAAAGGTGTTCCTTTGGTACATTTAGTGATTTCAAAATCTTGTTGTGTTAAAAGCCTCATCCTGCTTACAGCTAGACCAGTGTTCATCTTTAAATGTTATTATAATGTCTTTTATACCTGGAGATTTATTCTTTTGCTTTAGCGGCCCTTTAAACCCATTCATATGGGAACAGTATGCTTATAATGCACATAATTACACTCCGCCTCTATCTCCTGTCTATTTGATGTCAAGGGCAGGAACAAAGAGACCCTCTCATCTCCGGGATTCTGACATGTCTCTTTCTGCCATATCAGAAATTCTTTATGTCTTTGATGCTAACAACTCACCTCTCATACTGTCTTCCAGGGTCTTTTGTTGTACGCCGCGCTGTAATATGACATGTCTGGGCCACAATTGGGTTTGTTCTGCTTATTCAGGTGTTTGATGACAGGTTCAGGCTGCGGTCCTTTGTGTGTCAGCAGACTAAATCAACAAGCCCTTCAGAACAGACGTACTTTTGTGTGCTGTATAAGGGTACGCTCGCACAGGTTGTGAATGTGAGAGAACATCCAGTACCCATAATGTATCAGCCTCCAATAAGGGGGAACCAGGGAAAGGAATGACATGTGTTTGGGTCATAATGGTATCCAGTGACCACAGAAGTATCTGCGTTGGTTCTCAGCAGTTTGTGGACATTTTCCTGCCAAGCACCCATTTTTGGCATTGTGAATTAGGCCTTAAATTGGAAATAAGCCTTAAAATTCAACAAATCAAGTGCAAAGCCTCAAGTTATTCACAATGATGGAAACAACCAACCCATATAATCATTAGATTCCATTCACTTACATTGGTTTCTCACTCTTCTGAAGCTCAGTCTGAGAACAGCTTTTATTTGATGTTGGGAAGCGGTAGGCAGGGATGTGACATCACAGGCTCTCAGTGTGTTGAATGGCCACCACTACACACAGACCATGTGGGCTTCTCTCCTGGAAAAAAAAGAAAAGAAAGAGCCTTAGTGTTAGAAAAGTAGGGCCTTCTGCAAAGCCTCACTTGAAATGGTTGTGCACATGCTACTTCTTCACTTGCACTGTCAACCATAGGCTGTTCCCTGCAGGAGAAGGGCTGAATGACACCATGGATGGCATGGTGTCGCTGAAAGTGACTGCAGATTTACAAGACTATTCTGCGATTTGGAGTGTGGCCAGAACGCAAACAATGTGCAGTAGAAATATACGAGGGGCGTTCAAGTCAAACTGGGACTCTTGAGTTTATATAATAAAAGAACAAATTTCAAAGAACGGAAACTGCATTTATTTTTCAACATATTCCCTTGCTAGATTTAGACATTTATCCCAGTGTTTATTGCCTGGAAAACTTCTGTATAGAAAGATTTGTCAGTACGTCTGAACCAGGGGCGGACTGACAAATCATGGGGCCCCCGGGCAATAGGGGATCATGGGGCCCCTGTGTCCTTGCCAAAACTCAAAAAAGCCTATGAAAAAGGTATCAGGGGCATCTCATGGGGCCCCCTACTGACCCCGGGCCCTCAATAGGGGATCATGGGGCCCCTGTGTCTTTGCCCAAACTCAAAAAAGCCTATGAAAAAGGTACCGGGGGCATCTCATGGGGCCCCCTACTGACCCCGGGCAGTGCCCGAGTTTCCAAATGGTCAGTCCGCCCCTGGTGTGAACCATCCTAGGACAGCCTGCTTCACTTCGTCATCATTGTGTTCACTGTTCCCACAGAAAGATTCGTCTCTTGTGCAATTTCACAACAGGTTATGCATTGATTATCTAAGATCAGGCGTTCCACATGCTGAATGTTCACAGGAATGACTGCAGTGGGCTAGGAACCACCATGCCCGGGATTACCAGTGACAGATGTATGGCCATCTTTTACACCATTCAAATGTCTTACTGCGGCTGAGTGTCTCATCACCATACCGTGCTTGAAGACTTCTGTAGATATACAGAGATTTGACACCTTCGTTCACAAGAAACTTCATCACCACACACTGTTCCATGCACACACTAACACTGTTGTCTGCCATGTTGATGAACGATCTCTGGACTGGCCCGCGATGTGTGTGCTTCCTATCAGTAATAGGACACATTTGCCATTTACTACTGCATGTAGTACAGCCATGCTAGCATCCCTTTTTATACCTGTAAATTTAAAAGTCCCAGTTTGAATTGAACGCCCCTCATACCAAAGGTATGTTAATGTAGATTTAATATTTCAAAGGTGATCTTCCACCTTAAGGGAGTTAGCCAACTAGCTGATGGTGGTGTGTAATCCATTCAGACTCCAGCAGAGTGGCAGAAGAATCCATGAACCCCATAGATGGTGGGAACTCTACACCCTGTTCCAAATTATTATGCAAATTTTATTTTTCTCATTTACCTAAATAATTGATGTAAAGAACAGTCAGCATAATTCTCGTTATCAACTATTAAGAGTACAATTCACATTTTATTGAACAAACCTCCTAATGATAACAGGATTTTTGTTAAACATAAAAAACTTACAATGCACTGTTCCAAATTATTCTGCACAGTAAGTTTCAAAACACTTTATAGGTTGTAAAGAACTGAAAATTGTCATTTGTTGTGTTTGCAGCATATTTACTGAAATCAAAAGCTATTTCAATCAAACTTTTAACAACATTTTAACTTTGTAAACATTTTAACAGGTCACGTTACATTTTAACATAGGACCCCTTATTTGATAGCAGCTTCACAAGTCTTGCATCCATTGAACTTGTGAGGTTTTGGACAGTTTCTGCTTGAATTTGTTTGCAAAATGTCAGAATAGCCTCCCAGAGCTGCTGTTTGGATGTAAACTGCCTCCCACCCTCATAGATCTTTTGCTTGAGGATGCTCCAAAGGTTCTCAATAGGATTGAGGTCAGGGGAGGATGGAGGCCACACCATGACTTTCTCTCCTTTTATCTCCATAGCAGCCATTGATGCAGAGGTATTCTTTGCAGCATGAGATGGTGCATTGTCATGCATGAAGACGATTTTATTACGGAAAGCATAGTTCTTCCATCTGTACCAGAGAAGAAAGTGGTCAGTCATAAATTCCACATACTTTGCAGAGGTCATCTTTACACCTTCGGGGACCCTAAAGGGGCCGACCAGCTCTGTTCCCACGATTCCGGCCCAAAACATGACTCCACCACCGCCTTGTTGACGTCGCAGCCTTGTTGGAACATGGTGGCCGTCCACCAACCATCCACTACTCCATCCATCTGGACCATCCAGGGTTGCACGGCACTCATCAGTGAACAGGACTGTTTGAAAATTAGTCTTCATGTATTTTTCTGCAGCCATTTCTGCTTGTGAGCATTGGTTAGTGGTGGCCGAATAGAAGGTTTATGCACAGTTGCAAGACTCTGGAGGACTCTACACCTTGATGTCCGTGGGACTCCAGAGGCACCAGCAGCTTCAAATATCTGTTTGCTGCTATGTAATGGTATTTTAGCAGCTGCTCTCTTGATCTGATGCATGGATCTGGCAGAAATCTTCCTCAATGTGCCTTTATCTGCACGAACCCGTCTGTGCTCTGAATCAGCCACAAATCTCTTAATAGTGCGATGATCATGCTTACGTTTTCATAAAATATCTAATGTTTTCATACCTCGTCCAAGGCATTGAACTAGTTCACTCTTTTCGGCAGCAGAGAGACCCTTTTTCTTCCCCATATTGCTTGAAAATGGTGCTCTGCATAATAATGTGGAACACCCTCCTTTAGTAGTTTTTCCTTAAATTGGGCTCACCGGCCAATCTAATTATCACAGGTGTCCGAGATTGATTTCAGTGATCAAAAGAGCCCTGAGACACAATGCCATCCATGAGTTAAACTGAAAAACAAAATATTTAATCTTTGTGACACTTAAATAGAATTTGCATAATAATTTGGAACAGGATGTACATTGGGGTTGATTTACTAAAACTGGTTAGTGCAAAATCTGGTGCAACTCTGCTTTTTGGTTGTTTTTTTGTCAAAGCTTAATTAAGCTGAACTTAGAAGCTGGTTGGCTACAATGCTCAGCTGCAACAGACTTTAAATTCTCCAATTTTAGTGAATTAACAGATGGTCGGGGACAGACAATCCTGACATACAGGGCCCCCACCAAGTGCAGTCAGCCATCAACTGGGTTTATCTTCCTAACAACAACCTTTACTATGAAAGCTGCACTCACAATTTGTTCTCTTCAATATTCCTTATCGCCTTTGGGCTTTGTCCAGTTGTTTCTGTGCCTGCAGAAGGGAGGAAAAAATTTAGAATGGCTGAACCTCTCCTACAGCAGAGTGGGCATTGCCAAGGCAGTTTTGGTTATGTGAGCACTAGGCATGGGACAGCATTTTCTCCAGGAAAGGTATTTCATCTTCTCTGCCACTACTTTTGTATCCATCTCAAGAAGACTGTTAATATAGCTGTATATTAAAGTGGTTGTAAACCTCAGACATGAAATATGACCAAAGCATATCCCTCTATAGTGTGTACTTGGCTCAATTAAGAGCACCAAATGTCATTTCTGTCTACTGCTTTGCTCATCTGAATCACTTCTGACAAGTTTTCCTGACACCCATTGAGCAAAAAGGTGTCGGGGGGGATTGACAGCCTCTGTTAATGTGTGCTCTATGGAGGGGGGTGTTTCCCTTCCCTCCAATCAGCTCTCAGAGCTCTCCTCACTGAGGTCTGCAGAGTGTAATTTCAGCTCTCCGCCCCTTTTTTCTGAACTCTCAGATAAGCTTTATAAATTCTGGACTTTGAATGGATGTAGAGAAGATAATACAGATAAACAGGTACAGCTTATGTAGGAGGATTCATTTCATCTCTGTAACACCTGAGGCCAGTCATTTCACTGGACATATGTAAGGGTTTACAACCACTTTAATCTTGCATATACAGTAGATCCAGTTTTAGACTTGGTACCTGGCTATGGCTAACACCAGCAAAAGGCTATATACATGAGCTTCCAGTTGCTGACAGAAGAATGGTCAACACCTTGATCAATTTCAGACTTGCCCAACTCAGATATATACTGTATTGTGGTGGAGCCTCCCTATAACGTCATAGTGCTGGTTGGCACCCTTGGAAGCTGTCTTTTTTAATGCTTTTATTTGTTCTACAGCTTGTTAGTAGGATTTTACTTGCGCAAATAAAGGAGTTGACACATGTTACACTATGAGAGACATGTCTTTTCTTTCATGACATTATTTGGTACCGATTTTCAAGTTCACATTTGGGTCTGAAGGCTTGGAAGATCCCTGTTCTGGGTATGGCATAGAGAACCTGCTAATATCTCACATTGCAATGCTGGTTGGGACGCCCTATAATTAAGGGGTCTCCATTTCTGGTAAACCTCCATTTAATTAATTTGGTGGTGATACACATTTTGGTGAATATCTGAAGGAAGACTACCCATATTGCACCTACAGCATCGATTTACAGCGTTATCACCGACTGTGGAGTCTTTATCCATATATGGACTTTATTATAGGTTTACATGGACAATATGCCACTGTTCTGTTGATTTGATCACATTCCAGTTTTTCCTATGTATGCATATTTTTTGTGGAATTTGCACAGTATTATTTATTTATTTATTTGTATTGATTGCCTTTCATAGGTATGAGGGTCTTCATAGTGCATATGCATGTTGTATGAAGTTTGTCGTTTCACATAGCGCAATATTTATTTAATTAGATACTGTATTGTGTCTAATCAGCCAAGTTCCATACCAATTCTTTTGTTTTGTACAATGCAGGTGAAAACGTTACCTCGGCTGATACCCGTATTAGTGAGCTGGTTTGATTTGCTTGATCTGGAGCCAGTTCAAGTGGGGGCTGTGCAAAGTTGCATAGATAGGTATAATCAGAGTGTCATTTAGGGGTGTAGTTATAAAGCAGCAAGCGATCGATTCTCAAATTCCTCCCAACTTTTTTCCTGCTGAATGGCCATTAGATGAGTTGACAGTCTGCGATTGCCAGTACTTTAGGCCAATCAAGTTCTATTTGCTGCCCTTTGCTCAGCGTGTAGATTTTTCCTTTCTTTAAAATGGGAATCCAGGCCTTATTAATATTCTCCATACTTGTCCGGCCGTTCCATTCGTCAGCAGCGGTCGCTTTTAAACATTTGCCATTTTAACAGTGATTAGTCATTGATTCCTGCGGAGACCTGCAGGGCTGAATCCGCTCAGTCACCAACACACTTCAAATGAGGATTATAACCTTAAATCCTTATTTGCATACATCAGCGTTTATCCTCTCTTACCTGCTGCAGAGTCGCATTATAACGAACATGATGCTAGCAGGTTAATGCGGTCACATCCAGGGGGGCCAAAGATTTCACTGGCCTTTTTTTAATATGCCTTGCTGAGCAATACTATTGGAATGTCCACTGTGGTACAAGAATGTCAGTGTTATGACCCGCTCATGTCAATATCACTAAATAGCCAGCTCCATCTCATACGTATTTTCAGGGCTTTTATTGTGGAGGAACAAGTTCCGTCACCTCCAGTACTGAATGTATGTAATGGCAAGGGGTGCTGGGGTGTCTTGGAAGGTCTATTGATGCTTGCTGTGGTGGGATCACAGGGGGGGTCTATTTTTGTGTGGCAGTCTATTGTTGCTGGGGAGGTCTATTGTTGCTGGTGGGGGATCTACTGTTGATGGAATGGTCTACTGTCGCTGGCTTATGCAGAGTCTATTGATGCTGGCTGCTGTTGTTGCTGCTGGAGTGGTATTTTGTTGTGGCGGCCCATTGTTGCTGGGGGAATATATTGTTGTGGGGGATCTATTGTTGCTGGAAGGGATCTACTGTTGATAGAATTGTCTACTGTCGCTGGCTTATGGAGAGTCTATTGATGCTGGCTGCTGTTGTTGCTGCTGGAGTGGTATTTTGTTGTGGCGGCCCATTGTTGCTGGGGGAATATATTGTTGTGGGGGATCTATTGTTGATGGAATGGTCTACTGTCGCTGGCTGATGGAGAGTCTATTGATGCCGGCTGCTGTTGTTGCTGCTGGATTGGTATTTTGTTGTGGCGGCCCATTGTTGCTGGGGGAATATATTGTTGTGGGGGATCTATTGTTGATGGAATGGTCTACTGTCGCACCTATTCTCTGAGAAAAAAAGCCCTGCTTATATTTCACTTTAAAATGGGTGCTAGTAACTTGTTATCACCCTCTGGACAGTCATTTCATTCTGAAAATCTACCAACAAGATCTCCTTGCAGCAGTTTGTGTCTCCAACCCTCCTAAAACCATTAAAATTATCAAATTCTGACAGCTGAGCTAACAGTTATTTGTTCAACATTGTAAAGTATCCATCAATATACAGTGCCTTGAAAAAGGTTAAGCTGCATTTTTACTGCCCCCAACCTATCCCCCTTAAGCTGCAAAAATAGCAGACAGTGGTGTACATGTTGTGGTGCAAAAATTATCCCCCCTTGTTGTGTTTGTCAGGCAGTACCACCTGACACTTGCAACCTATTCACCTGAATGAGACCATGCTGCAATCTCATGCAGAAATGCAGTTTTTAGGGTTAAAACAGGTGGTGAAGAGGCATCATAATGTCTTCATGCCAACTGTCAAAACACCCTCTGATAAGCGTGGCGCCGCAAATTTACAGGGCAAACCTTGTGTAAATGAGCAGCAAGAGCTAGTGCTAATCATTCGAAAGGTTTCTGCATTGGGATCCAAAACAACCAATAAAATATCAGGATTTTGCAGATTACTGTTGCCCATGCAATTTGGATAGCTGTTATTCAACTTGGCCAAAGCCATGTTGAAAGGACCTTCAAACCTTTGGTTCAAGTTGTCCTTTAAAGAATGTTGCCCAAAAATTCTCTAAGGCTTGGGACATCTGGCTCAATTTCCCTTCCACCAATGCCCCCCCAGAACCACTCTCTGATCATTGAGCCCAAGAGGTGGGTTGGTTGATGCATGTGGGGCTTTATTTGATTCTGCAGGTTTCTCAATATTGTGAAGAGGGAATCTATTTTGTCATAGGGGAAGTCATCCTGAAGTTTATGGGCGATGCATTTACTGTAAGGTGATGTAAGGTGATGTAATGGATGTAGCATTTCAGCTCGCTCGATTGAAGTGCCTTGGTTGTTATTTACGTTGCTATGTGTGTTGCTATTTACGAGCCAGGATATGCCCAATTGGCTCTGGTTTGTATATTTATAAGAAAACCTTAATAAAAAGAAGTTAGGGGAAAAAAGAATGTGGCCCATTTGGTAAGTACAGCCCACTTGGTTTGATACTCCCCCTTGCCCTTGATCCAGTGATTTTCACTTTGCTACCCTGCCAAAACTGCTTCTGAAATCACCCTTACAGTGTTTGCAATGCATCCCCATTCATTCCAATGGGGGAAGACATACTTTGCAGGACCAGTTGAGGCTGCCATGAGTATGGCTCCCATAGGAATAAATGGGAAAGCACATGTGCAGGCTGAAGAGGACCCCATGGAGACATTTTCAGAAGCAAGGCTGTACAGGGCCTTAATGGAACTCCTTACAGATTTGTCAATAGTAATCTGCAAAATCCTGATATTTTATTGGTTGTTTTGGATCTTAATGCAGAAACCTTTCGAATGATTAGCATTAGCTCTTGCAGCTCATTCACACACGTTTTGCCCTCTAAATTTGCTGTGCCACGCTTATCAGAGGGTGTTTTGACAGTTGGCATGAAGACATTATGATGCCTCTTCACCACCTGTTTTAACCCTAAAAACTGCATTTTTGCATGAGATTGCAGCATGGTCTCATTCAGATGAATAGGTTGCAAGTGTCAGGTGGTACTACCTGACAAACACAACAGGTGGGATAATTTTTGCTGCACAAAATGTACACCCCTATCTGCTATTTTTGCAGCTTAAGCGGGATAGGTTGGGGGCAGTAAAAATGCAGCCTAACCTCGTGTTTTTACCACCCCTCAACCGTACGTGTAAACATGGCCATATAGTGTGTAATCACCCTAATACTGACCATGTATGTTATATTTGCCTGACTGAATAAAAGGACTGAATTGGTAGGCCATCACATAAGTGCGTTTTAGAAAATCGAAAGGACCTTGCACCAAGATTGTCCAGTCAGAATGTAACGTGCATTGCCTGTTCAACAACAAACAAACCTCTGCTTAATCTTTTGCCTAAATCGCTCGTTCTACACACCAAAGCTCAATCTAGACAAATTTGATTGCATTTTCCGCCAGGATGGAGGATTCCTTTTCTATGGAAACTGTCATATGCATTGAAATGATGGCTTAGCACAATTGACTTCTGAGAGATGCAATCGTTTGTGTTGATAAGTGTATGGGCAGCATTTTGGAAAGGGTTCTGGCTGGCTGGCTTCTACATATCCTTCATTGGTTTGAATTGCAGGGCCAGGCTGCGGCACGGAAGGTATTTTACATAACAGGACAGAATACGGCTTAATGGATGGTGGAGTGTCATCGGTAACATGAAGGTGAGAGTCTTCTTGAGGCTCTGCGGTCACATTAGCAGTGCAGAGCACACAGTCAGCTGTCTGCCTTCCATCCCTCTGAGCTCACTTTCTTGACAGCATCCTTGTCAAGCCTCAGACCTTATTATTCCTTCACTTGGGCAATTGATGCTTTTCCTGTTGCTCGGCTGATCAGCCAGGCTGCCATAATAACAGCTTTGGCCAGCATGTGCCGTTAAAAGCCTTGGGAGTGGTCCAGTGGCAGAGTCAAGGATCAGTGGGGTGCTGCCTTAACTCCCTCAGTGCCGAATGGTCTTGGCACAGCAAAAATGTGTTTGTCCGGAGGCCAAGAATGGTCTAGCAGTCACGTCTACCTTGCTGTGTTCCTTCATACCCAATACTGCTAGGACTCACAATGATGATTGCTGGGGGGGTCAATGTCAGATACATATGGCCTTGTTTGTGCACAAATGTCATTTACCAATGTTATACGCAAGACCTTGCTGGTGGAAAGAGCAAAAATACATCTTATGCTCTGTAAAGACCACACATAGATACATGTACAGTCACATAAATGTGTAGCACCCTCCTAGTTAGGTGCTATGATTTGCATAGTTCGGATAAGTTTAGCTGTTTCTCTGCTTAACAAAGAGACTGTTAGGAAAATGGAATTGGGCTTTCAGCTTAACAGAGTGCTGGGATGGATTAGTAAGGTGTTCTCATGATGCTCTGGTGCTGCTCAGTTTGCCTTGAGTCCTGCCAGCCTTCTGAAAGCGACTAGAGCAGTGGTTCTCAACCTGAGGGTCGCGACCCCTTTGGGAGTCAAACAACCCTTTCACAGGGGTCACCTAAGACCATCGGAAAACACATATTTCCGATGTGCAAAGAGCAGCTACTGTGTAGAAAGTAGCTGCTGTGTTGAAAGCAGCTACTCTGTTAAAAGCAGCTACTGTGTTGAAAGCAGCAGTATTGCAGGTAAAATGACACTTCATGAATTATAATTACTGGATAAATAGTTTTAAGGTTGGGGGTCACCACAACATGAGGAACTGTATTAAAGGGTCGCAGCATTAGGAAGGTTGAGTACCACTGGACTAGAGCCTTCCACAACCTGGAAGGGAACTAGGCAAATAAGCAGCATGAATATGGATACGGTCCTGGCCAATTGCAGGGAAGGGTGGCCCCATTGCATGCTGGGAGTGGTATTTATATTCTGTGAGCGCATGGGTATAGCGTCTTTCCCTGGAGAGGATTGCACCAAGCCAGGCTGGAGGCAGGTTTGCCTCGCCTGGCACCTACTGCCATGCGGGCCTCATGTGGGCGACCTGAGGGCCTGAGGTTAGGAAGAGTAACCCTGGTTCTACATTAAGCAGACTGAGGGGAGCTATGTACCAAAGATCTGTCTGGTATTAGTGGAAAGAGAGGGAGAGGATTAAACAGCCAGGCTGGAGGCAGGCTGCCTCGCCTGGCACCTGCTGCCATGCGGGCCTCATGTGGGGGGCCTGAGGTTAGGAAGAGTGACCCTGGTTCTACAGTAAGCGGACTGAGGGGAGCTATGTACCAAAGATCTGTCTGGTATTAGTGGAAAGAGAGGGAGAGGATTAAACAGCCAGGCTGGAGGAAGGCTGCCTCGCCTGGCACTTGCTGCCATGCAGGCCTCAGGTGAGCGACCTGAGGGCCTGAAGTTAGGAAGAGTGACCCTGGTTCTACAGTAAGCGGACTGAGGGGAGCTATCTACCAAAGATCTGTCTGGTATTAGTGGAAAGAGAAGGAGAGGATTAAACAGCCAGGCTGGAGGCAGGCTGCCTGGCCTTGCACTGCCTCAGATGGGTCAACTTGAGGGCCTGACGTTAAAGAGACTGACCCTGATTCTACAGTAAACTGACTGAGGCGGCTGTCTGCCAAATATCTGTCTGTACTCACAAGTCCAAGGACAGAATGGTTGTCTCCTTCCAATCTTCCAAGCAACTCTCTCCAGTGATACCAAACACAAAGATCCTGGGGACTCTGTGTGCTTTGCTACCCCTCTGGTGCTTGATAGCGTGGGTCTGAGAAAAGGGAACACTGGCTGGTGATCTGAAGAGCTTGTACAACTGTTGCTACTGCAAAGGACTTTGCTCAGTTACATTACTTTTGGACTGCCACAGCCTGCCGAAACAGGCCTGCACCTGAGGAACTCAGCCCTGCGACGACTACTACTACTAAAGGGACTTTGCTCACTCCTAACCTACTTGTTGCTACAAATTAAAGAGAAACAAACATACAAACATCCAATAGACTGGACTGAAGATAAAAAAGTGTATTTGGCTGTGGAAAATACTTTGTGCCTTGCTTCTGGGTGAAGCAAGAGGAAACCTGGGCAAAAATAGAAGCAGCTTCTCTGGGAGTAGTGCTACACGTGCATATGTGTAAAAAATCTTCTTCCTTTAATCACTGTGTTCAAGTGTAAAATGTTCCCTTTTTTTATAGCTCTTAATGCATCGCTGTTTTACAGAATCTTTTGCAGCTGTGTGTATTGACTCATAGACAACAATGTACCTGTGATCAGATCCATAAAAAAAGTAAACTACAAATACTGCATTTTTTTGCCCATGTGTAAGAGGCCCAAATTGAACCTACATATGTGTATTGCCAGACACGGTCAAGGTCGCCAATAAGGGGGTACCGCTGGCCCTCCTGTACTGGGCCCAGGCCCCATCAGTTCAACAGGGGAGCCCCAGGTAGCTGTTAAGCCAAGGTAAGGGGATCCTTGGTGTGGCAGAGAAGGCATATGCTGGAATGGATCTCCTGTAGTTCCCCCCCCTGCAGCAGCAGATAGGCAGCTTCTCCTCCTCTCTCTCCCACCACTGCAGGGAGAACTACAGGGAAACAGTTTCAATAAATGGCACCTCCCCCCTGCACTGATCACCCCCTCTTGTCCAGGATCCAATTCTCTCTGCACTTACTCATTGTGTTCATTCATCACTGAAGCATAGTAAACTGTGTTCAGCGTGCTTCAGTTCAGGAAGCCTTTGTATAAAGCACCTCCTGTTCATTTGTCTGCAGAGCCTGAGTACCAATCACTCACTGTGTTTGTTTTTCACTGAAGCTAAGTAAACTGTGTTTACTATGCTTCAGTTTCTGAATGAACAGTTAGCCTCTGTACAAAGCGCATCCTGTTTATTCATCTGCAGTGCGAAGGTGTGGGTACTGGTCTGTGTTCAGGGCTGTAGATCTGCACCAACACGCGTGTCAGGACCTGGGGCTGTGTTCCTACAGCCACTGCATCCCCCTACCGCAGTGTTTCTCAACTCCAGTCCTCATGGACCCCCAACAGGTCATGTTTTCAGGATTTCCCTCAGATGAAACAGCTGTGGTAATTACTAAGGCAGTGAAACTGATCAAATCACCTGTGCAAAATAATGGAAATCCTGAAAACATGACCTGTTGGGGGTCCATGAGGACTGGAGTTGAGAAACACTGCCCTAGCGTAATATAGGCTGCCTGTATGGAGCTGCAGCCACATAAAAAAAATGCTGATTCACACTGTACAAGCCACAGCGCCCATGAATAAGCCTGCAATTGGGTGAAATTCGTGGCTTGGGAGGAGACAAACTGAAGCCAATCTGTTATATCATCTGACCGAGCGGTCTGCTGGTGTGCATTTCTGCGTTCCCTTTTGACTGTCGGTAGCGTCGGCCCCTTTGGGAGTCAGCACCCTATAGAGAATTAAATCATTGGTTGATATCGAGTGGAGCCTGGAGCAGTGCTAGTTTGTGTTTTTGGGTTAATATGTTGTGTTGGTTCAGCTAATAATGATTGCAATTTATTTTTAGAAAATATTATTTTGATATTTTCAGTGGGGGGGACCTGGTTTGATAGGCTGTATAGGGCCCCCATAATTCAAATAGCAGCCATGGGCACAGTACGAGCTTAGGGTGGCCGCAGACCAGCCTAGTAGAAAAAATAGATAAAGTAGATATTTTCTGATTCTGGCTTTGATATTTTTGAGTCACTGACTTGGAACAAGCATGCTGTACATAGAAACATATTTGAGTTCCTTATCACTATGCTTGTTTTGGGTCTATGACTATAAAGGCCAGCGCAGAGAAGGAATGGAATTTTTCATAAGGAGAGATCAACAATGACAGCCTGTATAAGTCTCATTAAGGTGCACTTTAAGTCAGATTCAACCATTTTATTTTGCTGACCCCCATTTTTTATAGATGTCTGATTTTGGGACTCAGGCTAACTCAAATGCTGTGGGTTATTTTACAAAAGCTGGAATGAAGGAAAAAGAAATAGGCAGTACACTTAAAACTGGAATGAGTTTGTAGGCAGGCTGCCCACTGTACTTATTTAGTTATGGATGCCCGGCCAGGGGGAAGAGGCTAATGTTTTTACCCCCTTCCTGGGCTAAGTTCACAAGTTTTTTGGGGGGTCCGGCCCACCCGTCCTGTATTATCATGAAAAGGAGAGGGGATCAGTTCCCAGAGAGTCTCCCACTGAATTGTGCTTGGGGAACCGCATGAATATCATAAACTTGGCTATGAAGACACCAACTCGCACCATCGGCATGGACCTCTACCACTCTGGACTTTCCACTGTTGGACGCTTCCTATGCAGGTATGCTGGGGTAGCTACAGTTACAGATAGTCAGTTAGGAAAAGACTCATTGCCTATTTAAACTGTTATACTGAAGTTTTCTTAGTAAAGACTTTAAAACATATCCCTGCCTGGTCTGAAGTTATTCAAAAGGAGTATATGGAAGTAATCTGCACACTACATATACTTATCAGTTAAACCCCCACATTGGGGTATGAAGTCAGTCTCTGCAAGAGTTAACATGGTACAGAGGAAGAAGAAAGTAGTTGCCAGGAGTAACGACAGACTTGTAACCAGTATAAGCAACCTGTCGTGATGCGCGATACCGGTGAAAGATGGAGTGTCCTCCAATAGCAGGGGGGTTGCTGCTTTGGCTCCCTCCCCAGTGATCCATCTCCCATAGCAATTGAATCAGATTAGCAGGAGGTCTGCCCTAGGTGCATGGCAGGACCCCATTCTGTCACTGGGAATGAGGTGACAGAGTTACTCTGGACAGGTGGAGTTGGCAAGGGCTCAGAGTGTCCCTCCTAATTGCCAACAGTTACAGTCAACGTGTGCATTGATATAGAACCAGAAGGTTAGCTGAATTACAGTTTATTCACTCAATGTGCACAGTGTATGGCCAATCTCTAAATTGTAAGACCGCTATAAGGCTGACTTTCCCTGAAATCGTTCCCCGCCTTGTCCCAGGGCATTGATGAGCATGACACAGTAAAGGTACCCTGTGTGTAGGGCGAATGACCCTGTCCACTGTGCCTAGCATGGCCCAGAAGAACCCACCCCAGCCCTCATATGTCAACCTTCATTCTGGAGCTCAACATGAGACATGGAGGAAGACTCACCTACCCCCTGCAAGTTAGCTGAGAATTGGTAGTTGCTCGTCTGCTGTCAGTGATGTCATGTGATTCAAGTTATTGGAATACATATCTTATTCATTACCAGCCTCAGTGTAATTCTTAAAGTGCTACTAAACTCACAACAGTAAAATTAGTCAGTATATAGAGTAAAGCATGCTTGTTATATTCACTGTGGAACCTAAGGGGTTAGTCTTCCCCACTGTGTAAAAAGGATGTTTGATCCCATCCTCTCTGATCCTCTAGGAGTCACTCTGCACATGCTCAGTTTAGTATGTATGGGTAGTGAATTTTTTTCTCTATGGGAGGTACACGTGATCAGCACAGGGCCAATCAGCACTGTCCAGACAGAGGGTCGGGGTTATGCAGCCTGATAGGATAGTCAGAGCAGAATGAAAACTCTTCCTACAAGCTTTAACCAGTGCTCAGCTGAACACTGATAGAAGTCACAAGACTGCTATATGATGCTAATGAGAAAAGGTATTTAGCAGTCTATATTTATTAGAATAATTGCATTTCCATGTTTTGTGTACTTTGGGAGACCAGATTTAGTGAATGCAGGGTCCTGGGTTTAGTAACACTTTAACCGCTTGGTGCAATTGGTACTTCATGATTACCTGTACTTCTACTATCTTTGTACTGCTGTTTCTCCTAAAAAAAAAAAGAAATAAAGAAATAAAAAAAAGAACTAAAAAAACTGAAATCAGTTGAATAACCCAGCAGAGGAAAGGACTGCAGTTCCTGGAGTCTCACTGGAGTTCTGCACTGTCTATAACAGCCATTCTCAACCAAAGTTCTGTAGAATCCTCCAGACATTGCTTGGGGTTTCTTAAGCTGTGGTTGATTGACTTCCCATTTGATGGTGCCTTCATAGTTCCAGGGCCGTTTTCACTTGGCAAAGCTAGCAGCATGACAGCAATTATTAATGTAACTGTCCGTAAGAGTGGCATTCTTACCACCACTGTAGGGTTGCATTCTTCCAAATGGCCACCAATGTAAGAAACATTTTCCTATTGCTCCTACAATTTATTGGTTTTGGTAAAGAATCCCCAAAACCTACAACTTATCTTAAGCCTTCCTCTGTTGTAAAATGGTTGAGAAAGGATGGTCTATATTGTAAAATTAATGAAATATACATAAATGATAGGCAGATCTCCTTTTATTTGCTGATTCTGGGTGGAGCCATGGCACAAATGGAGAATTTGTCATTTACATTCCTGAAAATAATTTGAAGATATCATCCACCAACAAATGAAGTATCAATGATGTTTTAAAGTGGAACTTTGGCCATTAACCTCTCTCCTCCATCCTTTACCCCCCCCCCCAACTATTAAGCAGAAAACTTAAACTCAAATCTCCTTTCACTTACCTAAATCTGTCTGTTGTCATGTGATTTGTCGAATCCCAAGTCTTCTATCTTCTTCACTGCAAAGTTTGAGGGTCTTTCTTCAGGTGACACATGACTGCTTGGGTAATGTGGATACGTTCCATTGTCTATCTTATGGTGGGATCCCCTGAGGCTCCAGAATACTGTGCAGCATAAAGAAGCCCTGTCAGCATGGGCACAGACTGCAACACTGGATCACCAGTTGCCACACCTGGAAGCGCCACCTATGAGAAAGACACACAATTGCCAAAGGTGAGTAAAAAAAAAAAAATGCCAAAGGAGCTATTTATAGAAAAATCATAGTAAATGGGTCGTGGTGAAAGGGATTGGAGAGGGGGAGTTATATTGTACATACTTTAGCAGATGCCCCTATCAGCCAGGTTGTAGATTTCATTCTCTAGTTCAGGCTTTAGACGTAAACATCTCCTTGGTTGATTTATGCAGCAATGCTCCCTTTTCCCTTTCATCTAATTTTTAGAACTTGCTTCCATTTTTTATTTTTTAGTTTATGCCACTCATGTAAATTGTATAGATTTACATATATTCTAGACGAGAATCTTTAAAATTGCTGCAAATTAAAATTTTCCTGTTTTGTAATGAAACTGGGTAGAAGAATTTCATTATGCGTAACACTTTCAGGAAATTAATTATAGTTGTCATTCCAATGAGCCTATGCCAAATCTTTTTCCCAATAGAGAATGTTGTGTTGTTACGGTGTTGCTTAGATTAATTTGTCACACTTTCACTCGCTAAAACTGAAGAGGGTTGGGGGAGGGGGTAGGCTTGGATTAAAGAGAACTGGTCATACATATGCGGGAGGTTATTTATGGTTAGTAGGTGCATGGTAGTTAGCAACGATTTTCTGTTCAATAAGCTGTTTAATGACTGTTAAAGGTCACCTGCTCTCAAACCTGATATTTCCCTGTTGTATGGTTGATAGATGATTGAATCACTGGTTGGCTTCTTATAACTCTGAGACTTATGTTCAGAGCTATCTCTAACAGACGTCCACCCAACTGCTCATTAAAATGTGAGATGCCAGAGTCACTCATCATAGAGAGATAATAAAATCTAGCAGGTGACTTCAAACTGTAGGTATATTGCTATTAAAGTGTCACTAAACCCCGGACCCTGTATTCACTATATCTGGTCTCCCACAGTACACAGAACATGGAAATGCAATTATTTTGTAAATATAAACTGCTAAATACCTTTTCTCATCAGCAGTTAGAGCAGTCTCATGTCTATCAGTGTCCAGCAGAGCACTGGTTAAAGCTTGTAGGAGGAGATTTAATTCCCTGATTGCCCTATAAGCTTGCATAACCCCTGACCTCTGTCTGGACAGTGCAGATTTGCCCTGTGCTGATCACATGCACTCTCACAAGAAAAAAAAAAAAACTATCTGGTAATACACACCAAACTGAGCATGTGCAGCTTGCCCCCCCGGGGCTCTGTACTATCAACAGATGAATAATCCCATTAAGTGTATATTATTAATTGGTTTGCATGAAAGTTACAGCGTCTACAAATGGCGATATATATACTGGAATTTTTATTTAATATTTGTTTAATACTAGTAATGGCGGCGATCAGTGACTTACAGCAGGATTGCAATAGTAAGGCAAGCATTCTGACATTGACACTGGGTGGGAACTGACTGCCATTGACATCCCCAGTGATACTAACACAGTGATCAGTGCTAATAAAAAGCACGGACACTGTACTAATGGCACTGGGCAGGAAGGGGTTAACATATGGGGCGATCAAAGGGTTACCTGTGTGTTAGTGAGTGACTTAACTGTGCTGTGTAGTGTTTTACTAGGGGACCTGCTGGTTTGTATCTCTGTGTTTGCAGAGATATAACATCCAGCATGTCCCCGCTGACAGGAGAGAGATCTGTGTTGTTTACACTCACAGATCTCTCTCCTGCCAGCTGCTCCACCGATTGCTGGAACCCAGTGATTGACATCTACAAGAGCCAATGACAGGAAATGCAGAATTAGGTATATATACGCAATTCTGTACAACTGCTACAGGGTGGTCAGCAAGTGGTTAAGTAATGCGCAAACTTCAGGGCCCAGGATAGAGTATTACAGAGAGTTCAGGGATCAGGGTTCAGTATTCAGTAACACAGATAATTCAGAGCTCAATGTTCAGTAACGCAGAGTTCAGGGATCAAGGTTCAGTAACACAGAGTTCAGGGATCAAGGTTCAGTAACACAGAGTTCAGGAATCAAGGTTCAGTAACCCAGAGTTCAGGGATCAAGGTTCAGTAACCCAGAGAGTTCAGGGCTCAGGATTAAGTATTACAGAGAGTTCAGGGATCAGGCTTCAGTAACACACGCAGTTCGGGGATCAGGGTTCAATAACCCACAGAGATCAGGGTTCAGTAACATACAGAGTTCAAGGCCCAGGATTAAGTATTACAGAAAGTTCAGGGATCAGTAACCCACAGAATTCAGGGATCACGGTTCAGTAACACACAGCGTTCAGGGATCAGGATTCAGTAACACAGGGAGTTCAGGGATCAGGATTCAGTAACACACAGAGCTCAGGGATCAGGGTTCAGAAACACAGAGTTCAGGGATCAGGGTTCAGTAACCCACAGAGTTCAAAGATCAGGGTTCAGTAACCCACAGAGTTCAGGGATCAGGGTTCAGTAACCCACAGAGTTCAGGGATCAGGGTTCAGTAACAGACAGTTCAGGGATCAGGGTTCAGTAACCCACAGAGTTCAGGGATCAGGGTTCAGTAACAGACAGTTCAGGGATCAGGGTTCAGTAACCCACAGAGTTCAGGGATCAGGGTTCAGTAACCCACAGAGTTCAGGGATTAGGGTTCAGTAACAGACAGTTCAGGGATCAGGGTTCAGTAACCCACAGAGTTCAGGGATCAGGGTTCAGTAACCCACAGAGTTCAGGGATCAGGGTTCAGTAACCCACAGAGTTCAGGGATCAGGGTTCAGTAACAGACAGTTCAGGGATCAGGGTTCAGTAACACAGAGTTCAGGGATCAGGGTTCACTAACCCACAGAGTTCAGGGTTCAGTATTCAGTAACACAGAGAATTCAGAGATCAATGTTCAGTAACGCAGAGTTCAGGGATCAAGGTTCAGTAACACAGAGTTCAGGGATTAAGCTTCAGTAACCCAGAGTTCAGGGATCAAGATTCAGTAACCCAGAGTTCAGGGATCAAGGTTCAGTAACCCAGAGTTCAGGGCTCAGGATTAAGTATTACAGAGAGTTCAGGGATCAGGGTTCAGTAACCCACAGAACTCAGGGATCAGGCTTCAGTAACACACGCAGTTCAGGGATCAGGGTTCAATAACCCACAGAGATCAGAGATCAGGGTTCAGTAACATACAGAGTTCAAGGCCCAGGATTAAGTATTACAGAAAGTTCAGGGATCAGTAACCCACAGAATTCAGGGATCACGGTTCAGTAACACAGCGTTCAGGTATCAGGATTCAGTAACACAGGGAGTTCAGGGATCAGGATTCAGTAACACACAGAGCTCAGGGTTCAGTAACACAGAGTTCAGGGATCAGGGTTTAGTAACCCACAGAGTTCAGGGATCAGGGTTCAGTAACCCACAGAGTTCATGGATCAGGGTTCAGTAACCCACAGAGTTCAGGGATCAGGGTTCAGTAACCCACAGAGTTCAGGGATCAGGGTTCAGTAACCCACAGAGTTCAGGGATCAGGGTTCAGTAACCCACAGAGTTCAGGGATCAGGGTTCAGTAACCCACAGAGTTCAGGGATCAGGGTTCAGTAACCCTCAGGGATCAGGGTTCAGTAACCCACAGAGTTCAGGAATCAGGGTTCAGTAACCCACAGAGTTCAGGGATCAGGGTTCAGTAACAGACAGTTCAGCGATCAGGGTTCAGTAACCCACAGAGATCAGGGTTCAGTAACAGACAGTTCAGCGATCAGGGTTCAGTAACCCACAGAGTTCAGGAATCAGGGTTCAGTAACACACAGAGCTCAGGGATCAGGGTTTAGTAACAGACAATTCAGGGATCAGGGTTCAGTAACACACAGAGCTCAGGGCCCAGAATTAAGTATTACAGAAAGTTCAGGGATCAGGAATAAATAAATAAGAATACAGGGGTCAGAATTATGTCCCTGTTGTCAGGGGGTCTCACAACAGAGGTAAGGCTACTTTGGGTTGATGATTGCGCAGTGTGACTTGAGTTGAAGCCTGAAATATTTACTCTGCAGTTCTAGACTCCCAATGATGATGCCAGGAACGTCTTGATGCACACTTTTTTTTGCCATTTTTACCCTGTTTGCAATGTGACTCCTACTCTACACCTTGAGATAGGAAGAGGAGAAAACACCGCTTTGACAGCAGTGTAATCCTGTGTATAGAGGGTGGCCTCAGCTGTCACGCCTGCTACGCTCACTGATGCATTTCGCTCTACCCACCAGGGCTTGATCACAGAGACTCCTCTGCAGTCAAAGTGGTGTCTCTTCTCCTCTTTTTATCGCAGGTTACTGGACATTGATGCGGACACTGTTCCCCTGCACAAGCCAGTGAGGTGACTTTTCATTGACAGCTCAGCTTCGGAGCGGCACCAAGACACTTCACACATCAGTTCATCTCCTATTCTACACCTGTTTAGTAAAGATCAAGTTAAAACTACCCTCTGTCTGATCATTTGGCTGATTCTTCTTACAAAACTCTTGTATTTATTCATTTATCAGGTAACAGTCTAAGGGTTCATGTACACTGCATCTGATAAACTCACATTTAGGAGCTTTTCTGCATTTTTTTTAGCAGCCCCTGAACTCTCCCTAATGTTTTCCTATGTGTCCATGTACACATCGTCGTTTAGTCATTTGCAGGCAGTTGAGTTTACAGTAATTTTTTGGAATACACTAAACTTGCGTTCAGGAGTAGATTTTATCAGCGTTTCAAATGCTAAACACTTTTAAACGTGGTTAACTGCGTTTAAAAGCATTTGCATTTAGAAGCGTTTTTTAACTGTTCCATATCCAGATGCTGTCCAGAGCCTTGTTTCATCATCAGAAATGCATGCAAAGTGTTTTCCATGTATCCAAATGGACCCGATACACCAGCGCAGTCAGTTCCAAGTTTTGCGTGAAGAAAAAATTGGTAGAACGTGCCACATTATGCTCATGATGGGATCCATAGTGAATACAACCAAAAAAGACAGGTCATCTCAACACATACTGTTCTCTCTGCTTCTGTTCTCTCTATTTCTCTCAATATGTCTGAAATAGTTAATTTTTTACGGTTTTTCAGTGCATTCTGGGCATTTTGGAAGGTCTCCTGAGGTTATCTTAAAAAAACATTTCTAAATGTAAATGCGGCTAAACAGACGTTTTTTAACCTACGTTTTCCAGCAGTCAGTTTCCATCATTCAGTGTACATGAACCCTAAATTAGGCTAGGTTCACACCTATACAGTTTGCGTTCGATCTGTTTCTGCAGTGCGTTTGGCATTGCGTTTTGCACATGCATTTTTAATTTTTTTATTTTTAACTTTATTTTTATTTCTTGTTGCTAGGCAGATTTAAAACATGGCAAAAAGTGAAGCAAAAACACACTAGATGCTTTTCTGCAGCATTTCTATTGAAGTCTTTAGAACCAAAAATGCTACTTTTTGCATTTAAAAAAGTCCTTGACACTTTCCAAAAAACGCCCCGGGTGAAAACGCGGAGATGTGAATGTGTCCCATGGAAAATCATGTTAAATGGACTGTAGTGAGTTTCTGGAAAACACTTAGGTGTGAACCTAGGGGTAGACAGGACTAGTAGCACTTGTAAAATAGTGTGCAAGAGTTACGCTGGACTGGTGGAGAGGGTACGGGCTCTGTGGTGTCTTTACTAAATGCAACATCCACGGAGTAAAGTTGTGTAGTGACACGGGACAAAACGTTTGTAGGTCACACAGCTGCACACAGTGTATGGCTATGTTCTAAGCTGGGGTTCCACCTTTGTGTCGGCTCTCACACAAACGCGGCCCCATCTGGTCCCAGGCATTGATGAGCGCATGTACAAGAAGAGGTACGCCATGTGCACAGGCTCAAAAGCTGTCAAAATGCAATGTCCAGGCCAGGGGGATCCCTCTTTCCACCTCATTTGTGTGGATGGAGCAGGGGTGGACTGACCATTTGGAAACTTGGGCACTGCCCGAGGGCCCGAGGTCAGTAGGGGGCCCCATGAGATGCCCCTAGTACCTTTTTCACAGGCTTTTTTGAGTTTGGGCAAGGACACAGGGGACCCATGATCCCCTATTGCCCGGGGGCCCCATGAGTTGTCAGTCAACCCCTGGGATGGAGGAATTGGGTCGTTTTTTTTTTAACCATGGATGGCCAGCTTAAGTAATACCCAACAGATTCTCTTATTTTTACAAATTTTTTTGCATGCAAAAACAATAGATACCTTGGGAGACATTCGTCAAAACTGTCTTTATTGTAATCAGTCGCCTCTAATATTTTGTAATGCAAAATATAGGGAGAGATTTATTATCTGTACGCAAATTGTATAATAAATGAGCAACTGTGAAAATGAACAAATCTGTGCCTATTTAAAAAGTGTTCCTTAGCATTCTAAATTCTGTGACAGAAGCGAGGTATATTACCTTGCAAAATATGTGCTTGCAGTTAGGGCACAATTCAGAAAGTAGATTATTGGCCACAAAATCACACCGAATAAAATCTGTCACTTTGGTTGCAAGACAGAAAGATTCATTTTTTTCCTGGTTACCCTTACGGTTATAAATACTATGGTACATTCCTCACGCTCATTTGAACTCAGGAAACTTGGATGAATGATGAAACATTGTGAAGAATATAATAAGCAATAAAATAAGTTCAGTTGAATGTGACTAAATATACCCGAAAGCAGCCTTTCTCCACTTTTGTAACATGGAGAGACCCTTAAAATGACTTTCCGGTCTCAGGGAACCCCTGCTAACAATATTCAAAGCTCACGGTACGTGTGATGGTTAGTACAAAGAACGCTCCTTACATTTGAGGTCGGTGGGAAGAATTACCCCCTTACAGATAGCTAAAAAGATAATGGGGTCAGTGAGAATTTATCTGAGAAGCAAAAATTACTCAAGGAACCCCTATCAACCTCTAGAGGAACCCTAGAGTTCCATGCAACCCTGGTTGAGAGTGGCTGCCCTAAAGTCTATCTAAGGCCACATTCAAACCTGAGCGTTATAGCTCAAAGCTCCAAAACACTCAACATCCAAAATCCCATGGTTTTCCATTGTGCCTTTGCACGCATAAGTGTAACTTCACTTGAAAAAGTACATGAGCTGCAAATTTTAAGAGTATTTGGCCCCAGTTGACTTCAATGAATGCCTGAGAAATGCTTAAAATTGCATAAAAACACACGTATCATGCTTTTTTCCCTAATAACTAGCTTTTCATTGACTAGATCATTAAAGCAGAGCTCCAGTTGGAATTTTTTTTCTGACTGCATTGATCAGCTGCTCGTTTTTTCTAGGGGTGAGGGCTAAGATCATACTCACCTGACCCGCCAATCCTACGGGAAAACTGCGCTCCCCCACAGTCCAGCAGTGGACTGTTCCACATACATGTAATGTCGCTTGAAGCTTGTAGCTAGAAAAAGTACGTGAGCTGCAAATTTGGAGAGTTTTGGGCCCCAGTAGAACTTAATGAACTCCTGCGAAATGCTTACAAATGCGCACAAACGCACGTATCATGCTTTTGTTCCCTAGCACCTAGCTTTTCATTGACTAGAAGATCATTAAAGCAGAGCTCCAATTGGAATTTTTTTTCCCACTGCATTGATCGGCTGCTCATTTTTTCTAGGGGTGAGGGCTAAGATCATACTCACCTAACCCGCCGATCCGCTGTGGACTGTTCCTGTCTGTGGAGTGTCCACTGAGTGTGCTGACGTCAGGAACAGCCCATGTACAAGACCGCTAGACCATTGGGGGAGGGGAAGGAGCTGAAAGTAGCAAACTTGTGTGGAGAGGATTGGCGGGTCAGGTGTCCTCTCCCCTTAAACAAAACGAGCATTTGGCCCATGCAGTGCCGACACATTCCCACTGCACATGCCAAAAAAAAAATCCAGGATTTCTGCTTTAAATTAAACAAGCCCAAGCAAAAATGCTCAAAAATGCCTGTACAAACACCAAAAAAGCCTGTAAAAACAGTCAAAGATGCTCAACTCACATGTGAATGCAGCCTAACGCCAACATTTTTATTATTATTTTTGCATAAAATAGAAAGTAAATAAACCACATTAATTTTTTGGTCACTTCTTTCCCCAGATGCACAACTGGAAGTGGGCTTAAATCCAAACATAAGGTGAAATTCCCTTCTACACATTTGTCACCCAATGGAAGATTAACCCTCTATTCCTCTTTCTGTGACAACTATAGATCTCCCATCTCTTTCTGTCCCAGAGACAGTTGTCATCAGGACAAATAGAAGGGGTGAATCCCCTAGCAATGTCACAAACATCAATAAAAACCTGATGGGGGTTCTAACTCATCTATCCTCCATCCAAAACTAAAACACTCTCGTCTCTAGGTACATGTTAACAATCCTATAGATCTTAGATGCTCTGCTTGATCTGGGCCTGAGTGGCACTCTTGCATTGCTACATCCATTAGTTTTGTTTATTTACTGTAAAAGTTTTGAACATTATTCATGGCCTCAGTTAGGGCTGAATTATTATTAATAGTTATTATTATTTTATGCAAATGGAATGCAGAGGAGGTTGGAACCACAGGGAGAAAACATGGCCTAGGGTGGCAAAAATGTAAATTGGGCCCCACATGTGAACGTGTCTTACACTGATCTGCAGATTATTAGTAGCTAAGTAAAATAATACTTATGTTTTATCCACTGTCTAAAAAAACACAGCTCCAGAACTTTTAAATAGTCAACTAACAAGGATGTAAATTAGTTGTGTATACATTTCTTTATTATAGTCAGTACTAAAAAGTCAGCATTTCTTACAAAAAAAAAAATATATATATATTTTTTTTTTAGATTCAAGTAAGTAGGAAAACTGTATATGCATATTTTGCCTTTTTCATCCTGTAGGTGGAGCTGTATTCTATTTTCGATATGTTTTGTATCCTTTCCTTATCTGCTTCACTGAAAAATGCCTGGTATTGAAAGAGCTCAATAGCTTCAAGAGGAGCTTAGTTCAGGTTTAAAAAAAATAAAGTCAGCAGCTACAAATACTGTAAAAGTAATGGTGGCATCATCACTGTGCTGTACATAGGGTCTGCAGAGAGCATTGCTGTGGGAGGGGCCTGGCAGGCTCCACCTGCTACAGGCTGCCTGCAGATAACTAAAGGAGGGGGCGGATACAAGACCAGTCACCCTGCACAAGGAGAAAGAGCAGCAACGATCAGTCTTTATTACAGGAAGGTCCTGCACAGAGGCAAAGTGTCACCCTGGATTACTGCACAGATCTGGAAAAAATATACAAAGCACACCGTGATTCAAGTAGGAATACACATGCCTCTTGTATTTAGGCAGTATTTGCTTATCCTAAAATTCAGCTTTAAGTTATTAGGACTTTTATATTTTTTCTTTTATTATTTGGTTAAAAATTAAATTTTGCATATTAACCACTTGCCTACCAGAAACATTTTCCCCCTTCCTGCCCAGGTTAATTTTCAGCTTTTGCTGCTGTTACACTTTGAATGACAATTGCTGGGTCATGCAACACTGTACCCATATGAAATGTTTATCATTTTTTTCACACAAATAGAGCTTTCATTTGGTGGTATTTAATCACCACTGGGACTTTTTATTTTTTGCACTATAAACAAAAAAAGAGAAAAACATTTTGAAAAAAAAGTTTTTCTTTGTTTCTATTATAAAATTTTGCAAACAGGTAATTTTTCTCCTTCACTGATGTGCGTTGATCAGGCTACACTGATAGGCAGCACTGATGAGGTGGCATGGATAGGCAGCACTGATGGGCACTGATGAGGTGGCACGGATAGGCAGCACTGATGGGCACTGATAGGCATTGATGAGGAGGCACTGATGATGTTGCATTGATATGCAGCAATGATGGGCACTGACAGGTGACACTAATGAGCACTGATGTGCATTGATGGCCGGCACTGACTGGCAGCACTGTTGGGCGCAACTGCTGGGCGGCACTGCTGATCAGGGCACTGCTGATCAGGGCACTGATAATCAGTGCAGATCTGCTCTGTGACATTTACCGGTTATTGGCAGTACATTCCTCACGCTGTGACAGCGTGAGGAAAGTGCTGCCAATAACCGGCAACTGTATTTACTTTGTGATCTGCTGTGTCATTGGACACCTTTGATCACATGGTAAAAGGCCACTGTGGCTGACCTTTTACCTAGTGATGTGATCAGCTGTGTCCGTGGCCATCTTGACTAAGAGCAGATGATTCATGTAGTATTTCCTAGAATCCATCTGCCCTTAGCTCAGGCATGCAGGCTTGAGGGTGTGCTTAATTTATATGAGCTGGGGATAGGCAGCCAGGATATATGCTTCCTGGGGTAAGCAGTCTTTCAGGCACAGATACCAAATCCAGTGAGATTAGTGGCAAACAGTGAAGGTATTTATTAGTGCTATTTACAAAACGATATACAAAGTGCTGTACCGTGTTTTAGGGTCATGTGACCGCCATGATTCGCTGTCACGGCGGTCACATGATCAGGAAAGGTCCCGATCGCAAGAGGAGATCGGGACATTTCCGTGAGTACTGGACATGTGTGCTGGGAGCGAGCGCAGTGCACGCGCTCTCAGCACATATGTTTTTCTTATTTGCATTCCAAAGTGCGGGCGCTTGGCGTCAAGGCCCAGACGCCGGGAGGCCGCACATTTGCGTGCGGCCGGCGCCAAGAGGTTAAGCTCTGTTTAGCACATCTGTTGAGAAAAAGGTGACTAAGTAGAAGTAGTGACTCTGTCCAGTGCACACAGCTCTGTATAAAGTTTTAATCAAAGAAAGAGGGTTTGAAGGCAAACAGCTTCTGCTGTGCTTTTTCTTTAGAAAACCGATAATGCTCTGAGAATCCTATATCATAAATGTACTCTGTATTATATGTTTTTTTGCAAAACAAAAATTTTCTTTTATTGAAAAAAATTTGCTTTAAAATCACAGTATTAAATACTATTTTATAAAAATTGACCCGAAACCAATATAGTAGTAGAAAAAAATGGTCATACACAGAACACAGACATAAAAAAAATGTAGTAAAACAGTAAAATAAGTGAGCGCTAAAAGATAAAATCAGCAGCTGTACATCGCAAGGTACCATATAAAGCCTTCAAAGTAATAGAGTAAAGTAAGGTGCAGCACTAAATGATTTGTTACGTATCCAAATGTTCTTAATAAAACATCTAAAATCACCATAAACAATAAATATGTGACATAAGTGCAAAACAGATGTCATTCAATAGTGACTAATGACGTGAAAGAGTATAGCACACAAAGTCCACTATATAAGTGCACGCAAGATCCCAAATGATCTTTCAAAATCCAGTGGCTGGATCCGTGGATAGGGTGATAGGTGTGTAAAGATTGTACATTTTGTAGGCTATATGTTGATCAAGCGGTCTACCCTTTATCTGGTTCATGGTTTGTATTGTGGAGCTCCCATGAGAGGTCTACAGTGCTCCTAAAGAGTGAGAGCTGTAATGTCTTTATGAAGAGAGAAGAAACCGCCATGCTTTGCTAAAATTAGTCATTTCTATGTATGGATTAGGCTTGGTGCACTTCTACATTACCATTGGACTATTCTAGCAAAGATCCGTTTTTAATGAGGCGTGCCTTCCATATAGAAGTGGTTCAAAGAGTACATCTGCTGCTGAGCACATGAGGTCAGGGTGCGATAATCTGAATGTTGTATAAAGTGTAACTGTAAAGTAAACACCGAACAATGCTGTTTCCTCATCCCACTGACACCAATGATGGGGCAATAATCTTCACACTGAAACCAATGATGGGGCATTAATCTTCACACTCACACCAACAATGGGGCAGTATTCTTCACACTGACACCAGTGATAGAGCATTCATCTTCACACTGAAACCATTGATGGGGCATTCATCTTCACACTCACACCAATGTTAGAGCATTATTCTTTACACTGACACCAATGATGGGGCATTCATCTGCACACTGACACCAATGATGGGGCATTCATCTGCACACTGACACCAATAATGGGGCATTCATCTGCACACTGACACCAATAATGGGGCATTATTCCGCACACTGACACCAATAATGGGGCATTATTCTTCACAATGACACCAATAATGAGGCATTAATATTCACACTGACACCAACAATGGGGCATTATTCTTCACACTGACACCAACAATGGGGCATTATTCTTCACACTGACACCAACGATGGGGCATTATTCTTCACTCTGACACCAACGATGGGGCATTATTCTTCACTCTGACACCAACGATGGGGCATTAATCTTCACACTGACACCAATGATGGGACATTAATCCTCACACTGACTCCAATGGTGGGGCATTCATCTTGACACTGACACCAGTGATGGGGATTAACCCTCATACTCACACCAACAATGGGACATTCATCCTCACACTGATTAAAGGCCCCAGGTCATTTTACCCTGACTGGCGCCTGGACATAGTCTACCCCGCCTCAATCCCCTTCTCCAAGTCTCAAGGACAGTGAGCTTTCTGTTTAATTAAAGCGTTTTTTTCTAAGTATGTGTATTTTCATGTGCTTCTTTCATCTGAAATACCTTGTTGATCCTGCCAGTCACCTTTCTTCCTTGGTCTGACATGACCACACGAAGCACAGAAGGTTATCTGTGTTAGCGTTGTGGTCAGTTTTCATCGTTTGGCTGGCCATTCAGTGATACAGGACACTGTACAGATACACAGCATGCCTGTATTGGGTAGTTTGTTCAGCCACCACAGCCCCCCAACCAATCACAGCCTGCCTCTGGCACACACCCTCTCCCAGTCAAAATCTACCTTTTGAACACACCTCCTGCATCTTGCATCAGGCTGAACAGACTATACAGGCACACTGGGTGTCTGCAACGCTCCTGTAATCCCCTCCCCCACTATCAGGAAGAAGACATGCATAGTGACATAACACAATTTTTGAGGCTCCGTGCACACTAGCGTTTTATGTAAGCTCCTAGAAGCTATTATCAGCATATTTTTTCTGCTT
The DNA here is from genome assembly GCF_062004578.1 of Staurois parvus. Lineage (NCBI taxonomy): Eukaryota > Metazoa > Chordata > Amphibia > Anura > Ranidae > Staurois > Staurois parvus. Next base: position 3,543,207 of record NW_028317864.1, read on the forward strand.
TTCTTGAGGCTATTAGCATTTTTTGAGCTTCAGTGTCTAGGAGCAGAAAAAAAATTGTTTTTGTAGAGTTTTTTGGAGCATTTTTCCGTCAGAAAAAAAACGCTAAATGCTCCTAAAACACTCCTAACAGCTTTTTTTTCTAGCTTCTTTTTTTTCCCTCTACATGTACTGTAAAAATGCTAATAAAATGCTAACGCTCCTAAACGCTTCTGAATGCTACCAAAACGCAACCAAAAAATGCTACAAAGGAGGGAGTCGGTGCTGCGCTAACAAATCAAAATTCATCTAAATAAACTACAAAAGGTGGGAAAAATGGATAACCCACAGAAAACGTAACACATGTGAACTACAACGTAAACAGCACAAATAACACGTGCACTACCATATGTGAAGACAACGCAAATAAACACGTCCTCAGCTCAAGACATGTGCCATAGTAATATACGTGAACTACACATATGAAAGAGCACTAAAGTAGTACAAATATATATAAATATATAAATAATGGAATATTGAATAATAATAAACTGGTATAACAATAATCAATACATAAAAAGCCCAAAAGTGATATATATCAGTGCAGGACTAAACATGTATGACATGAATATCAGAAAAGAATATAAATAAATGATGGGTGAAAAATAAGCACAAAAACAAACACGTCATAAGTAATGGCATAAATATTGCCACAGAAATGGGAATAAACACAAATCGCACGAGTGCACTAACATGTGAAAACAACACATTACACCGTGTTCCAAATTATTATGCAAATTATAATTTTCTCTGTGAGTTTTTGGACAGTTTCTGCTTGAATTTGTTTGCAAGATGTCAGAATAGCCTCCCAGAGCTGCTGTTTGGATGTAAATCGCCTCCCACCCTCATAGATCTTTTGCTTGAGGATGCTCCAAAGGTTCTCAATAGGATTGAGGTCAGGGGAGGATGGAGGCCACACCATGACTTTTTCTCCTTTTATCCCTATAGCAGCCATTGATGCAGAGGTGTTCTTTGCAGCATAAGATGGTGCATTGTCATGCATGAAGATGATTTTATTACGGAAAGCATAGTTCTTCCTTCTGTACCAGGGAAGAAAGTGGTCAGTCATAAACTCCACGTACTTTGCAGAGGTCATCTTTACACCTTCGGGGACCCTAAAGGGGCCGACCAGCTCTGTTTCCATGATTCCGGCCCAAAACATGACTCCACCACCGCCTTGCTGATGTTGCAGCCTTGTTGGAACATGGTGGCCGTCCACCAACCATCCACTACTCCATCCATCTGGACCATCCAGGGTTGCACGGCACTCATCAGTGAACAGGACTGTTTGAAAACTAGTCTTCATGTATTTTTCTGCCCAATGCAGCCATTTCTGCTTGTGAGTATTGGTTATTAGTGGCCGAATAGAAGGTTTATGCACAGTTGCAAGACTCTGGAGGACTCTACACCTTGATGTCTGTGGGACTCCAGAGGCACCAGCAGCTTCAAATATCTGTTTGCTGCTATGTAATGGTATTTTAGCAGCTGCTCTCTTGATCCAATGCATGGATCTGGCAGAAATCTTCCTCAATGTGCCTTTATCTGCACGAACCCGTTTGTGCTCTGAATCAGCCACAAATCTCTTAATAGTGCGATGATCACGCTTACGTTTTCGTGAAATATCTAATGTTTTCATACCTCATCCAAGGCATTGAACTATTTCACTCTTTTTGGCAGCAGAGAGATCATTTTTCTTCCCCATATTGCTTGAAAATGGTGCTCTGCTTAATAATGTGGAACACCGTCCTTTAGTAGTTTGTCCTTCAATTGGGCTCACCGGCCAATCTAATTATCACAGGTGTCCGAGATTGTTTTCAGTGATCAAAAGAGCCCTGACACACAATGCCATTCATGAGTTATACTGAAAAACAAAATATTTAATCTTTGTGACACTTAAATAGAATTTGCATAATAATTTGGAACAGGGTGTAGACACATCCTCAGCTCAAGATGTGCCATAATGATAAAAGTGAACTGTACATATTAAAAGGGAGGAAATAATGTGAATGAAGTGGTAAAAATATAGAAATATATAAATAATGAAACATAAGATAATGATAAACTGGTATAACAGTAATCAATACATAAAAAAGCCCAAAACTGATATATACCAGTGAAGGACTAAACGTGGACGACATGAATGTCAAAAAGGAATATAAGTAAATAATGGATGAAAAATAAACACAAAAACAAACTCGTTATAAATAATGGCATAAATATTGCCACACAAAATGTAAATGAACACAAAAGGTGGCGTAAAATCCACGATACACTAATACGTGTAAAGTCCAATATTTCAACTCCCAAATAAACTTGATGGGTGATAGTGAAAGTGATCAGCTTGACAAGAAATCTGCCACTGGCTAAATTGCCTCCTAAACCTCCGCACTGCGACCCCCAGGGGCCAACCCACTTCCAACGCGCTCAATGCCAAACAGATCAGCATCCTATGGAGGCCTTATGCACTAATCCAGGAACAGTCAACCGTAACTTGTGTTATTTGTGCTGTTTACGTTGTGGTTCACATGTGTTACGTTTTCTGTGGGTTATCTATTTTTCCCACCTTTTGTAGTTTATTTAGATGGATTTATATTCGTTAGCACAGCACCAACTCCCTCATTTGTTTCATCTTCACTATTTGGTTATATAGCTGGGTGCCAGCTGCTTTCCTAGACTGTAGGGCTGAGTTTAGTATTGTAGTGGCAAAGCGGGAGGTTTTTCCCTATACCAACAAATGCTATAACCAATGTTTTTTATCCAAAGTTTTTCCCAGTGTTTTTGAGCATTGTTTTTGCTAGTTGGCATGGAGCCTGAACCTTCTAAAAAAAGTAAAAAAGATAATTTATGAAACTAAGCAGAAGTAGTTATGATGCCTAGTTATAACTCTATTAGAAAGGGTATAGAACATTTTGTATGTTCACACCTACTCTGATGGAGACACCTGATGTAAGGGACACTCTGATGGAGACGCTTCATGTAAGTGTGAGATGGGGAAACAGCTTTCATTGTTTGAACACTGATTGAAGTAAATTAAAAAAACGTTCTGACTGACATTGTGCAGTTTAGCCACAAGATGTCACTGTTTTTTCTAACACAGCCTCAGACTGCATAGAGATTTCTATATTCATGAAGGGGTGGGGTTTTACACTTGGAGAGTGAACAGGAAAAGGAGAAGAGAGCAGCCATGCTTGAGAGAGAGAAGGGGGGCTGTGTGATCTGAGAATCCGATGCCATCCAGATGTGAGGACAGCCCTCCGTGATCAGAAATTCAGTTGAGTGAAGATGATGGTGTTCAAGACGCTAACCCTGTTCTAAGAAAGGAAGATTGCTTCCAGGAAGCTGATGGGAAGCTGAGGAACTAAGCAATCTATATACTATGATATTGTATGCTTAGTGGAGAGACAGTTGTTCTGTTCAGAGTCACCAGCGGATACAAAGCAGACCCGGGTCAGTAAGATCATGCATGCACTTCATTTCAGTGTTGGCGCCTATAGGACTGAGACAGGCCTATAGTTAGTTAGTTAGGGTCTCTGCTTGTGTCAGGCCACAAGTGTTGTTACTGATCATTGGAAGGAATCCACAACTTAAAATGACATTTCACATTGGAGAGCTGATAAAATCCTACAAACTGAAGCCAGACTGGCGTTTTGCTCAGAAGGAATACTCAGGCACGTGCTACAGGACCAGTTATGGGAGGGGCAATACTGTAGATTTGTGTATGATTGTAAGCTATTGTGCTGCACCGCAGGCTAGCCCATACCATACACCCATACACTGATTCTTGTTCTTTTAGGGTAATAACAGGTAAGGTGTGGCAGCTAAGTTGTGCCCGCCAGTAGGTAAATTACTTCACTTTCTACTTTCATCCATCAGAAGGCGCTGTGCTGTGCAGCACAAGGGTCTCAGCCTTTGGGCCAGATGTATGTAAATTTATTGTATATTCCAGCATTTGTGGTTTTGTTTATTTGCCACATCTAAGTAAAATTCTGTTGTGACAAAAGCTGGTGTTGGGGTTGCTTTCCTCGTTCGTGACTTCACTGTATCCTGGGGAGCCCACCCCGGTACACGGCTTACATAAGGGGGTACTCTGATGGAGACACCTGATGTAAGGGGGCACCCTGATGGAGACACCTGATGTAAGGGGGCACTCCGATGGAGACACCTGATGTAAGGGGGCACTCCGATGGAGACACCTGATGTAAGGGGGCACTCCGATGGAGACACCTGATGTAAGGGGGCACTCCGATGGAGACACCTGATGTAAGGGGGCACTCCGATGGAAACATCTGACATAAGGGGGCACAGGTTCTTTTTAATCACCCTAATCTAAAACAGCCAAATACATACTAGTGTTCCCAAGTTGTGACACTGTGTGAAAGACAAAACGGTGACTGCACCCCCAGATCAGAAAGGCTAGATCCAGCCCAGCCAACTGTACACAAGGGAACCTTTTCCTGCTCCAGAGCTAAAACAAATGGCTTTAAATATACTTTAAATCTAGATATTTGTCAATTAGCTACTAGAGGGAGCTCTGTATTTCACGCAGCCTCATTCCACCTCTCTGCTTAACAGCTGCTGAGATGAGATATCAGCCACATTGGGGGTGCATTGTTTTCAGCGAGCCAGCTGACACCATTATGAGAAGGACCAGAGTAGTACTACAAAATAGGAAGCACAGCCTGTGGGTGTTACGAACAAATATGGCTGTCCCCATGTACATAAATAACTACATATACATACTATGTATTGGTCTAAAAATAATTTACAAGACTCAACAGTCCATTCCAAAAGTACCATATGAGGAATCAGAACAGAAAAGAGATTCACTCAGCCAGGCACAACAAGCAAGCAAAGCCTGCTCCCAGGTGTTGTTCTCATCAAGGTTAAACAGGTTAAAAACACAATACCAGTGTTAAAAGCATAAAGCCATGCCAATGATTGTTTGGCGTGGAAACAAACACATTTTAATGTGAATTTCTAGTACTAAAATGTTTCCAGAAAGTCTTGAAAGAGTGGTTGTTTCTAAGAAAATGATTATTGGCACTAGTTTATGCTTTTAGCCGTGTTTATACCCTGTGAACAGAATAATGGATTGAACAGTGAGCTCCCTAGGTCATCCGCTTTTTATCAAATGTGATGGCTACTTTTCTTTGCTTACCGGATTCTATGTGTTTGTTACATTCTATACAGAGTAAAGAGATTTATTTGAACCGTGCATGCCTTTTCTACTCTCTTATCTACTGCATAAATCCCTAGTAAGATTGCTAGGTTTATTGCAAAGGAAGACACCATGCTGCATTTCATTACAAAGGTGACACGTCCAGGGTTTAACTGAACATCAGTTTTTAGTTGTATACTATGTGGCAGGGCCAGGGGCAGACTGACAACTCATGGGGTCCCCGGGCAATAGGGGATCATGGGGTCCCTGTGTCCTTGCCCAAACTCAAAAAAGCCTTTGAAAAAGGTACCAGGGGCATCTCATGGGGCCCCCTACTGACCCCGGGCCCTCGGGCTTTGCACGAGTTTCCAAATGGTCAGTCCGCTCCTGGGCAGGGCTTCAGCTTATGTTTTGCAAATGGGACCTATGACTTTCCAGGGGTGCCTATACTTAAAATCCACCATGCTTCAGTTTTTGGTAGATACTTGACTAGTGCACCCGAAATAGGTTCATCCAGACCCCACTACACCACCGTTACCCTTTACCCTTCCATACCAATCCCCTTTACTTACTATACTTACAGAAAACACAACACCAATTTTGGAGTAAAATGGCCAGCACGGCCTTTTCTTAACAAATCAAGTTTAAACACATCAACCATTCCTTATAACAGAAAACATAAAGAGTTGTCGTTGGTCTTTGAAGGCACCCCCAAAACGATCCGAAATGCACCTGCGGACAACCATATTACACTAGGCCTCCAGCCGCAACCAACCAGCTCGGAGACAACCATACCGTCCGCAGTGCAGCACCACCACCTTCCAGTTAAACCTCGGTTAACTGGAATGTTCCCGGGCACACCATACCAACGATGGGTCCCACACCATTTTGTACCTCCAAGATAAGAACCGCCTCCAAAGACCAACCACCGCCCAGGAACCAAATTAACCCCCCCCCAGGTGGAACACAACATTCACCAAACAGGGCGGGCAGGAGGGAAGCTCTCTCTCCCACGTCCAGCTTCCAACTGATGCCCCTCCCCAGAACACCCCACCCTAAAGTGCAGGAGACCCCACCTACACTCTCCTCTACCAACCAGATCCCCCAGCTATCCTTTACCAACTCTAAACAATCATTAACCCTCACACGTCTTCCTTCCCACTCTGGGCCTAGTCATGCCTGCCCTTCGCTAATTCTTTTCTTCTTTTATCGCTACGGGCATTTCTAGAGATCTAAACTGTCTCATGGGTTTTAAGATTTGTTTGGGGACTCTTATTCGTGAGATCCCTGTGCTGAGTTCCCGGGTTTGTGTCCATTATGAGGTTTTCTCTGCCTATCAGATTTATTTATATTAATTATTATGGAGAATGTAACAAGAGGAGCTGGAACACACAGTGAGTGAGAAGACCCATATTTTCTAGGATGAAAGGAACAGATTCAGAAACTGACCCTTGGACTATCTAAGAAAACCAAACCCAACTAGGGTTCCATGGATTTTCAGAATTCCTCCATAGGTTGCTAGGGTTCATTGACCTCAGATTAAATGATGCATATCCAGGTCCAATGCCACTTGGCAAGCCAGCAGCATTCTAGCTACCACTGTAAAGGTTGCATTCTCCCTACTGACCACCGATGTAAGGGACACTTTTGCCACTGACTCCCTCTGAATTGGTTTTAGTAAAGGTCCCCTGAGACCTGAAATTATTTAAGGGGTTCTTCTGCTGGGAAAAGGATGATCTATGATATAAGAAGCCATCAGTTGACTCAGCCCACCTGCCTTTAACTGTAACATCACAATCCCGGTGAATTGACCCTTTAATTTAATTTGGATCAGGTCTTCTAACCTTTCCAATCACTCTCTCACCCCCCCCCCCCCTGAACCCGTGTCTGTTGGTGCCCATAAGCCTAAGATTGTTACCTGGTCTGGCCATGATTGGACAGTATAATATCTTTGGTCCACTTTAGTTACATTTTATTTATTACAGATATTTTACAGCACTGACAATTTACTCAGCACCCTACATATAATGGATCTGTACCTGTCATACAGGACCTTACAGTCCATGGGTCCCTAACTCACACGCATACCAGTTTGGACAGTAGTCAATTAACCTACCAGCATATCTTTGGAGTGTAGGAGGAAATGGGAGTCCCTGGAGGATATGCATGCAAGCACAAGAACACGCAAACTCCATGCAGATAGTGTCCTGGATGGGATTCAGCCTGGGTTCACATATATGCGGTGCGGTATATCGCATGTGATTCGCACAGGAACCGCACTGCATTCCTGTGCAAATCACATGCGATTTGTGTGCGGTGCAATTGGAGCCATACATTATTATTATTTATTTCAGGTACTTATATAGCGCCGTCAATTTACGCAGCGCTTTTACATATATGTTGTACATTTACATCAGACCCTAACCCTCAAGGGGCATACAATCTAAGGTCCCTAACTTACATTCATACATACACATACTAGGGACAATTTAGACAGGATCCAATTAACCTACCAGCATGTCTTTGGAGTGTGGGAGGAAACCAGAGTACCCGGAGGAAACCCACGCAGGCACAGGGAGAACATGCAAACTCCAGGCAGGTGGTGCCGTGGTCGGGATTTGAACCAGCGACCCTAGTACTGCCAGGCAGAAGTGCTAACCATTTAGCCACTGTGCTGCTGTATGGCTCTAATCGTACCGCACCCGCAACAAAAATGCGCATGACCCTTTTTCTGGTCTGCACCAGAATCGGATTGCATGGGTATTCACACCTATGCGATCAGATTCTGCACATCACACCACGTTTTGAAGACCACTTTCGGGGTGTTGTTAACATACACACCTGCAGCGGTTCGCATGAAAGGGGTGCGATTCTGATGCGGTGCGGAACTAGCACAGAAATGCTGCAAATTCCGCACCGCATCAGTGTGAACCAGGGCTCAAACGGATGACCCTAGTACCGCAAGGCAAGTGCTAACCATTAAGCCACTGTGCTGCCCCGTGACTTTTTTTTTAACTGAGATTTCTGCTTTTCTTGCTTTTGCTTTAGCAATTTTAGGTAATGCCAAGTGGCAGAACAGAATGTGCTTGGATCCTGCTTCCTTGTGTGCATTAAATTCCCCAGCCCTTTATCAGGTCTCTTATTGATCGAGAAGACCATTTTTTTCCCTCCCTTTAGCATATTATTTAAAGTAGCTATCCGTGTTTACTAAGAGAGAACAAAAAAAACCAACATGTAAATGTTATTGATTCTTATACTGTACATAGAATATATGAATAGCAATAAAGCGGATGTTCCCTTTAAGCGCAATGAAACCACACACAGGTTCTGTGATCCATGCATCCATATGGATGGAAGTTGTCAGGACGGAGTGATTTGCACAAGGTCACTTATTCCCCCCTCATCCACAATCTTTTCCCCCCCAGTAAAGCACAGTCATTTCCTGGTGTATCCGTCCATAATAATTTGCTATATTATACCGCTGGCTGTCACTGACAACCCGCCAATATATCAGCACTTTTCCTGGGGTGGACATTAGCATTCTCTGTGTCTGATTATGCTTTGTACCTCTCTTCTATGTATACATATACCATTATTCATCGGGTATAGGTCCAACCACATGCCAAGCTTTTCAGCTCTCTTTCCAAACCGTTTAACCGTTCCAGAACTGAATCCGGCCCCTGCCAACTCATCCCCGCACAACAAAGTAACCGTAATGCACGTCTGGAGCCAAGTGGGATTACTATCTGATGGTGAAAAAGCAAATTACTTCAGTACACTAAATCCCTATCTTTTCATTAGAGTAATTAAATAGCTGCGCTTTAAAGTAAATGCAGTAAAGCTTCAGTGAGGCCAGAGAGACGGTGAGCTTTCTCAGAGTCGTTGATTAGGAAGAACTCTTCCATCCTCCATGCAGTAAATGATCTATTTCACTGGAGCGGTCTCTGGAGCTCATACGTACTGCCAAACAAGAGCCCAGGAACATTCTTATCAGCCCCTCAATTATTGTGAAAGCGGATTTATTTTTAAAGTGATTTTATTTTTTTATGCAGTTAACAAATTTGGCCAATAGGACAATACAAAATTGAAAACGTTATTATAGTATGAGAACCAGGGATCAGTGTTGGCTCAAAAGATGGACATTAGGAAACAAAACAAAACAAAAAAAATGATGGATGGTGGTTGGTCTAACAACTAGCAGATGATGGAATGAGGAGAGGCCTTAGCTGCTAAAGCATAAAATATATTTTAATTTTAATTGGAGGGTAGGATATCAATTGGAGGGTCCAAAGTGCTTTTATTTAATTTTATTTAATTTTTTTTTTGATGCGAGAATGCAGTTAACAAATAGCCACAATATTTGGCCAGTAGGACGATATAACATTGAAAACATACAGTTCGTTATTATAGTATGAGAACCAGGTATCAGTGCTGGCTCAAAGGATGGACATTAAGAAACAAAAAAAAAAATGGATGGTGGTTGGTCTAACAACTAGCAGATGATGGAATGAGGAGAGGCTTTAGCTGCTAAAGCGTAAAATATATTTTAATTTCAATTGGAGGGTGGGATATCAATTGGAGGGTCAAAAGTGCTTTTTTTTTTTTTGATCAAGCATGCATTAATATTATTGGGAAGAATAGTGCCCCATCATTGGTATTAGTGGGAGGAATAGTGCCCCATCAATAATATTATTGGGAGGAATAGTGCCCCATCATTGATACTAGTTGGAGGAATAGTGCCCCATCATTAATATTAGTGGGAGAAATAGTGCCTCATCATTGGTATTAGTGGGAGGAATAGTGCCCCATCATTGGTATTAGTGGGAGGAATAGTGCCCCATCATTGGTATTAGTGGGAAGAATAGTGCCCCATCATTAATATTATTGGGAGGAATAGTGCCCCATCATTAATATTAGTGGGAGGAATAGAGCCCCATCATTGGTATCAGTGGGAGGAATAGTGCCCCATCATTGGTGTCAGTGGGAGAAATAGTGCCCCATCATTGGTATTAGTGGGAGGAATAGTGCCCCATCATTGGTATTAGTGGGAGGAATAGTGCCCCATCATTGGTATTAGTGGGAAGAATAGTGCCCCATCATTAATATTATTGGGAAGAATAGTGCCCCATCATTGGTATTAGTGGGAGGAATAGTGCCCCATCAATAATATTATTGGGAGGAATAGTGCCCCATCATTGATACTAGTTGGAGGAATAGTGCCCCATCATTAATATTAGTGGGAGAAATAGTGCCTCATCATTGGTATTAGTGGGAGGAATAGTGCCCCATCATTGGTATTAGTGGGAGGAATAGTGCCCCATCATTGGTATTAGTGGGAAGAATAGTGCCCCATCATTAATATTATTGGGAGGAATAGTGCCCCATCATTAATATTAGTGGGAGGAATAGAGCCCCATCATTGGTATCAGTGGGAGGAATAGTGCCCCATCATTGGTGTCAGTGGGAGAAATAGTGCCCCATCATTGGTATTAGTGGGAGGAATAGTGCCCCATCATTGGTATTAGTGGGAGGAATAGTGCCCCATCATTGGTATTAGTGGGAAGAATAGTGCCCCATCATTAATATTATTGGGAGGAATAGTGCCCCATCATTAATATTAGTGGGAGGAATGGTGCCCCATCATTGATACTAGTTGGAGGAATAGTGCCCCGTCATTAATATTAGTGGGAGAAATAGTGCCCCATCATTGGTATTAGTGGGAGGAATAATGCCCCATCATTAATATTAGTGGGAGGAATAGAGCCCCATCATTGGTATTAGTGGGAGGAATAGTGCCCCATCATTGGTATTAGTGGGAGGAATAGTGCCCCATCATTGGTATTAGTGGGAGGAATAGTGCCCCATCATTGGTATTAGTGGGAGGAATAGTGCCCCATCATTTTTGTTTGTGTCAGGAATTATGCCCCACTGTTGATGGACGAATAGTCACTAAGGGCCAGATAAAAGGCAAGCAAAGGGCCACATCCGGCCCTCGAGCCACAGTTTGGAGACCACTGTCATAGATGAACTCTGTATTAAATAATATTCAAAGTGCTTGTCCAGTCTCCGCTGAAAAAAAAATAAAAGTCAGCAGCTACAAAAACTATAGCTTCTGACTTTTTATAAAAACAGCCTGTCTCTTGATCAAGTGGTGTGTTCACCCCAGTCAGGTTCACCGGCTGTCCTCTGTCCCCAGAGCCAGCATCTTAAAGCGGAGTTCCACCCAAAAGTGGAAACTCCACTTTCCTGCCTCCTCCCCCCCTGCCACATTTGGAACATTCTGGGGGGAGGCAGGGGGGTACCAGGTTTTAACAGGTACCTGCTCCCACTTTTGTCGAGGCAAACACTTCCAAGGTCCCAGAGGACTGCGGCCTATTCACAAAGCGCAGCGCGTATAGAATACAGTAAGGTAAAAAACCTTGAGCCTTTAGAACCACTTCAATTCATTTAATTGGCCAGAATAATCATTTTTCAGTTTTGTTTTTTTTTTAAAGAAGCTGACAAACGTAATTTGCTGGCAATTTTAGGTACTTCTTTCTTTTATAAATATCAGCACTGCTGCAGTAATTTCTGTACATCACAAAGATGCACCCCTTCATGGGCAGAATGAGGGCGCCCCCCAGGCATTGTATTTAAAGGAATGAGGCAATGTTATTGTTTCACATTAAGCATTTAAATATCACAGCTCTTGCCTGAAATTCATTTTTTCTTTTTTATTTTTACATACTCCCAGGGCAGTGCCCACTCCCTCCCCCCTAACGGTGTTTGTTGGAATGAAGTTTTCGTGTATTTTGTGCAACAACTACATCAGTATTGAGTAGAGATATATTCTTCAACCAGGAGATGGCAGTGTTCAAAGTTTGTAGCTGCATCTATGGTATATCCTCTGAATAAAGTTTCCTGTTTCCTTGTTGCAGTGAAGTGAAAGTGAGGACAAGTCCAACATTTTGAGCTGTCCTCATATCATAAATAGAAGGGGAATTTTGCAGTTAGTTCTCAACTGTCAACAAATTTCCTTTCAAAAAAGATTTCCTCTCCCTTCCTGTTGTGTTTTTTGGTACAGGAAATAAAAGAGGTTTCTCCTTAATGGGACACAGACAGCAAAAACAGTAAAAATCTGATGAGTTTGAACCATTCTACCCTCAGAATGGATGATAAATATGTGCATTGCTGAAATGTATTCTTGTTTATAAACCATATTTACTATCCCTTTTTTTTTTAATAATAGCATTGAAGACTTAGGCTTTATAAAGCAGTGAATGTGGCTTTTACCACTTTCACTGGTGATGAATCAATCCTTGTCATGTAAAACATCTGCACATGGAAGATTCACATGCAATGAATGTTTTGATTGATTGAATAATTGATTTGCAAATAAGCCCCTTAATGTCAGGGAAAAGAAACTATTTTATACAAACCAGATTAGCTGTTGTTGTGTTTAAGCATCTAAAATATTTTATATATATTTCTGAAAATAATATCCGTAGATGTTTTATAGCAGGTAATATTTCAAGCTTAGGGGTCTTTTAAATTATTAAGTGCAAATATTCTGAGAAATAAGGTTCTCTGTGCGAATGACGTGTCCATATATATTACTGGCAAACAAGGAGAAGGGAAAGTATACATATAAATAAGCAATAGACTTTTATGTCCTGAAAGGATGGATTTACACACCATGTTCCCATCTTGCTGTAGGCCAGCAGCACATGTTATATCAGCTTTGCTGTCAGTAGAGGGGCTGTGTGCTCAGTTTTATGCAGGGGTCAGGAGGATGGCAAGCAGGGGGAATGAAATGTGCTGTGTGTTTAAAGACCACTAGAAGGCAGTCATGAGCCATGCCATGCCCACCAGCATTATTGCACAACATATTTGTTGTCCAATGAGCAGGCAGGTGACACACGGAGATGCAAAGCTACAACAGGAAATATTGGAGTCACATGGGTGGCAGGGAGCTATGGAATGAAAAGACTGGCTGAATAGAATTCTAGAATTAGAAACCCTTTGACAGGTTAAAAAAAAAAATCACTCATTTTTATAAATATATATATATATATATATATATATATATACACACACACACACACTTTTTTGTCTTTCTTCTCTTTACATAGATAGATAGATAGATAGATAGATAGATAGATAGATAGATAGATAGATAGATAAATAGATAGATAATGAGAAGACAAATTATATATAATTTTTTTTTTCTTGACGGTATATTTGTTTCCTTTGAAAGCCAACCTCCATCCACAACTTTGTAATAAATTTTGTATAGAGCTAGGAAAATGTTGGGGGTTCTGTCAGGTGTTTATTGATATCTTTTGGAATGATTACCAGACAGAAAGTGATAGGAATCCTCTCCAATGGGAACGCAGACAAAATGCATTAACATAGGTTTAGTAGGTTTTTTGGCAATATAGTGTATATAACTGGACAATATAATTTAATTTGCACATGAAATTGCATATTTATTACGCTGAACTCTGGGTGGATGTTGAATTAAACGAATACAGATATTCATTTTGTAACAAAATAATTGAATGTGTTTTTAATGCACGTGTAAATAACTAAATCTGACCTTATTTACAGCTGTTCTTGATGTAAAAGGAAAGGGCATCACTTGGGCCAACCGGGTCTCCTACGGTGACATTTGCTGACAAAAAAACATGCAGATGGTTGGAGAGATGACCTTATCAGTTTCTTGCTGCTCCTTCACTGTCCAATCACAGCCTGTGGTCAAAAATGTGGCAAATCTGAATTGCTTAAATTGATATTAATCCCTCAGTTTTTGTGCACTTTCAGCAGCTGATTTAATCACTTACTGAGTATGCAGCTTGTTTATCTCTTAGGAACAAATGGACTGTACCAACCGAACACCACAATCACTGTTAGAAATTTCTTCTATCGAGAAATATTTTCCATCCCCCTGCTTTGAATTTTCTTGTAACTGTGGTAAAAAATGAACATTGATTTAAGCCAACTAACGATTGTAAAATTGAAAAAAACCTTCTTAAAACTAAAACTTTTGAACAAAGTGTTCTATTTTATGGCAAACTTAATAGAGTATGCACCATCTTTATCCTTTAAAGCAGAACTATACTCACCTCAGTTCCAGCAATGCTGCGTCCCTCTGCTCCCGGTGCGGCCGCTGACATCTTCAAGCGGCCGGCTTCCAGGTCTCGATCGCCGGCTGTTGTCATTGACCGGGTGGGGATGACGTCAATCCCGAGTTCCATCAGATTCGGCGTTGCCAAATTTGTACAGTGCGCTGCGCATGCGTGGCTCACTGTACAGAGGAGGACAGGCAGGTAAATAACTTTTATGCAGAAGAGACAAAGCATGTTTCTTCTGCAATAAAATTCCTGCCTGTCTGCCAGTTTTTTATTATTTTTGATTTTTTATTATTTTAGCTAAAGTTCCACTTTTATCCGTGTCTCTGTTCCTGTTTATAGTGGTTCTAAAGCCTAAACATTATTATTGAGGGTGTCAGTGATGGTTTTCTGCACAACTGTCAGGTCAGCAGTCTTTCCCATGATTGTGATTCCTACTGAACCAGACTGAGAGACCATTTAAAGGCTCAGGAACCCTTTGCAGGTGTTATGGCTTAATTAGCTGATTAGAGTTGGACACTTTGAGCCGAGAATATTGCACCTTTTTACAATATTCTCATTTTCTGAGATTGTGGATTTGGGGTTTTCATGAGCTGTAAGCCATAATCATCACAATTATGACAAATCACGGCTTGAACTATCTTGCTTTGCATGTAATGAGTCTATCTCATATATTAGTTTCACCTTTTAAGTTGCATTACTGAAATGAATGAACTTTTGCATGATATTCTAATTTTTCGAGTTTCATCTGTATATACCTGACTTTGCAGTTCTGGGTAGGGGGCATGTGTGCTCCCTACCCGTGCTGCCATTTGCGACCTTGGCTGTCAATCACTGGATCCCGGCTGGTGATTACTTGCCGGCACCCGGTGATCTCCGAGTATCTCCGACAGGGGAGAGACCTATATGTAAACAATACAGATCTCTCCCCTGTGAGCTCCTGCACACTGTTTTGTATAGCTGTGCATAGCAGAGTGTCTACAGTGTAAAGCACACACACAGAAAACAGCACACAGGTAACCCTTTGATCACCCCACATGTTAACGCCTTCCTGCCCAGTGCCATTAGTACAGTGTCAGTGTTTTTTATTAGCATTGATCACTGTATTAGTGTCACTGGGGATGTCAGTGACACCAAGTCAGTTCCCCCCAGTGTCAGAATGCCTGCCGAAGTCCCGCTATAAGTCACCGATTGCCGCCATTACCAAAAAAAAAAAAAAAAACCCCAGTATATATACCGCCATTTGTAAACGCTATAACTTTCACGTAAATTAATTAATTTACACGTATTGGATTTGTTTTCAGCAGAATACATTTTGGCCTAAATTTATGACAGCCGATCAAAAACCACCAAAAGAAAACTCAATTTGTAATGAAAAAAGGACAAATTTCATTTGGGTGCAGTGTTGCATGACCGCGCAATTGTCAGTTAAAATAACTCAGCGCAGTATCGCAAAAAATGGCCTGGCCAGGAAGGGGGGTAAATCCTCTGGAGGGCAAGTGGTTAAGGAATGGCCGCAGCTGCCGTCTGGCCACACCCACTGATGAATTTTGCCCCACCCACCGGGGCTTGGTTTCCTTCCATCCACAGCTTGGAGTGGGGCCATAAGTTATACCTTTCACTGCAGTGTATGTTACACAGGTCAACCTCCTCAATTACTCCATTAGGTTAGGCATATTCCCATAGATACAAGATGCCCCCTTCAGTATCTTCACTCAAGCAGATAGGTGCTCAAAGAATAAAAAGCAAGAAGCTACAGTGCGGTATCCGCTCCTTTCTCATCATGCGCCATCTCCCTTTGCCCCTCTTCCCCCAGCAACACTGCCCCAGTTTTCCTGTATCAGGAGGGATCCTTGCTCTTGCAGCAAAATACAGAGCCACCCTTGTATGCAGGGACTAGAGTTGTGTCTCCCTACACTGTGTGCATCGATAGAAACACACAGCCCCATATCCTAGGATGACAAGGCACTCCCCTGCTTCTCCCACCTCCCTTCTCCAAGGTATAACTTGACTCCACACTACACGGTCCACTGTTAACTCTTACCTGTGAAGACCGGAAGTTCAGGAAAGCAACTCTGAGAGAGGAGAAGGAGAAAAGTTGTAAAGGCTGGGGTAAGATTTTAACAACATTTACTTGGGAATTTTTATGATCCTATTCCCAGTGCATTAAACTAAAACTTTAAAACTGTAATAGTGAGAAGGCAGAAATACACACCATTTGATAGGTAGGCTCCTATACAAGCCCATTGTTCTGCCTGTGCTGAACTGCTGGAAAGTTACATAACCTTCATCAAACTTGGCAAACATCTCTATCTTTGTACCGGAGTCTTAGCGATTCACAACGCGGCATGAGCAGCCTGACATGTCACTGTTTATGTTGTAGAACATACTTGGCAGCAAAGTAGGGAAACTTATAGGATGCCTCTTCCCGTTCAAGGAGAGACTTTCCGTGGGTGGGAGACGCCAGCAGATGTCACCGAATGACAGATCGGCGGGAGCCAGCGACAACCCATCGTTTAATGAGACGTGTCATGTGGAAACACAGGACCGTATAATGTGACTATGTGATCACAAGGCAACCAGTCTTTGTTTTGGACCCCCTCCTCCTTCAACTGTCTTTTTTATGTTTCTCTATGACAATCCAACCTTTTGCAGATTTTCTCAAGCTGAGGGACATCCCATAACTCAAAGAGAAAGAAAAAACATAATGAATGCAGGCACATATTCATTAACCACTTCCACGCCGCCCTATAGCAGAAATACTGCTACAGGGTGGCACGAGTGTGCAAAATAACGTACATATTGTGCAGTTCCGGGTAAAGGCCCTACCCGCGTCGCCATTCACGGCCTCAGCTGTCAATCACCAGGTCCCGCCGGGGGGTTACTCGCTGGCACCCCGTGATCTCCAACGGGAGAGAGACCTGTATGTAAACAATATAGATCTCTCTCGTCAGCTCCTGCACACTGCTTTGTATGGCTCGGCATATCAGAGCTATACAAAGCAGTGTTCTTACAGTGAAACACAGCACACATAGTGAAACAGCACACAGTTAACCCTTTGATCGCCCCAGATGGTAATCCCTTCCTGCTCAGTGCCATTAGTACATTGTAAGTCTGGGTTCACACTTGTGCGGTACAGCATATCACATGTGATTCGCACAAGAACCACACCGCATTCCTATGCAAATCACATGCAAATTCTGTGCAGTGCAATTTGAGCCATGCATTTTGTATGGCTCAAATCACACCACATCCACACCAAAAAGGTGCAGGACTAATTTTTTGGTCTGCACTAGAATCGGATCGCATGGGTATTCACACCTATGCGATTCGATTCTGCACATCGCACCGTGTTTTGTGGACCAATTTCGGGGTGTTAACTTAATATACACAACTGCAGCGGTTCACATGAACGGGGTGATTGGAATTTGCACAGAAACCGCTGCAAATTCCACACCGCATCAATGTGAACCCAGGCTCAGTGCTTTTTATTAGCACTGATCACTGTATTGGTGTCACTGGGGATCTCAGTGACACCAAATCAGTTCCCCCCAGTGCCAGAATGCCCGCCGCAGTCCCGCTATAAGTCGCTGATTGCTCCCATTACTAGTAAACAGAAAAAACTCCCTGTATATATACCGCAATTTGTAAATGCTATAACTTTCACGTAAACCAATTAATTGACATGTATTGGGATTTTTTTGTAGCAAAGACATGTCACAGAATACATTTTGGAAGAAAGCATACAGGTGGCGCAAACACCTAGTGCATTATCCATTATCACAAACATAGCATGTATATACAGTGAGGAACAGAAGTATTTGAACACCCTGCGATTTTGCAAGTTCTCCCACTTAGAAATCATGGAGGGGTCTGAAATTCACATTGTAGGTGCATTCCCACTCTGAGAGACAGAATTTAGAAAAAAAAATTCAGGAAATCACATTGTATGATTTTTAAAGAATGTATTTGTCTTGCACTGCTGAACATAAGTACTTGAACACCTGAGAAAATCAGTGTTAATAATTGGTACGGAAACCTTTGTTTGCAATTACAGAGGTCAAACGTTTCCTGTAGTTCTTGACTAGGTTTGCACACACTGCAACAGGGATTGTGGCCCACTCCTCAACACAGATCTCCTCTAGATCTGTCAGGTTTCGGGGCTGTCGCTGAGCAACACGGAGTTTCAGCTCCCTCCAAAGATGTTCTATTGGATTTAGGTCTGGAGACTGGATAGGCCACTCCAGAACCTTGATATGCTTCTTACGGAGTCACTCCTTGGTTATCCTGGCTGTGTGCTTCGGGTCGTTGTCATGTTGGAAGACCCAGCCACGACCCATCTTCAATGCTCTGACTGAGGGAAGGAGGTTGTTGCTCAAAATCTCACAATAAATGGCCCCATTCATCCTCTCCTTAATACAGTGCAGTCGTCCTATCCCCTTCTCAGAAAAGCACCCCCAAAGCATGATGATACCACCCCCATGCTTCACAGTAGGGATGGTGTTCTTGGGATGCAACTCATCCTTCTTTTTCCTCCAAACACGACGAGTGAAGTTTAGACCAAAAAGTTCTACTTTGGTCTCATCTGACCACATGACTTTCTCCCATGCCTCCTCTGGATCACCCAGATGGTCATTGGCAAACTTCAGATGGGCCTGGACATGTGATGACTTGAGCAGGGGAACCTTCCGTGCAATGCATGATTTGAAACCATGACGGCGTAGTGTTCTACCGACAGTGACCTTTGAAACTGTGGTCCCAGCTCTCTTCATGTCATTGTCCAGCTCCTCCCTTGTAGTTCTGGGCTGATTCCTCACCTTTCTTATCATCAGTGATACCCCACGAGGTGAGATCTTGCATGGAGCCCCAGTCCGAGGGAGACTGACAGTCGTCTTTAGCCTCTTCCATTTTCTAACAATTGCTCCAACAGTTGATCTATTTTCACCAAGCTGCTTGGCAATTGCCCCGTAGCCCTTTCCAGCCTTGTGGAGGTCCACAGTTTTGTCTCTGGTGTCTTTTGACAGCTCTTTGGTCTTGCCCATGGTAGTAGCTGGCGTCTGACTGACTGTGGGGTGGACAGGTGTCTTTAAAGAGCTCAGACAAGTGCTAATAAGTTAGATTAATGAGTGGAGTAGAGGTGGACTTTTTAAAGGCACAGTAACAGGTCTTTGAGAGCCAGAATTCTTGCTGTTTCTCAGGTGTTCAAATACTTATGCTCAGCAGTGCAAGACAAATAAACTCTTTAAAAATCATACAATGTGATTTCCTGAATTTTTTTTTAAATTCTGTCTCTCAGAGTGGGAATGCACCTACAATGCGAATTTCAGACCCCTCCATGATTTCTAAGTGGGAGAACTTACAAAATCTCAGGGTGTTCAAATACTTCTGTTCCTCACTGTATATTGTACATTCACATCAGTCCCTAACCCTCAAGGGGTGTACAATCTAAGGTCCCTAACTTACATTCACATACTAGGGCCAATTTAGACAGGAACCAAATTACCTACCAGCATGTCTTTTGTGAGGAAACCAGAGTACCTGGAGGAAACACACGCAGGCACAGGGAGAACTCTAGGCAGGTGGTGCCATGGCTGGGATTTGAATCAGCAACCCTAGTACTGCGAGGCAGAAGTGCTGACCATTTAGCCATTGCGCTGCCCACACTAATTAGCATCTCTTTAAAGGTTCCATATTTTATGATTTTTAGCACAGTTGTAAAGACTTCTGACTCTGATAATTTTTCCTTCACACCTTCATCTATCCGTTTACAGATATTGTTATAGATAATTTCAGAGTCCGGGTCTGATATTTGCCCACCATACGTTTTAAACTCCTTTCTTGGCATGTGTGCTGCTATGTCCCTTAATGTGAGTCTGCTTTCTGTTGGTTGCAATGGTCTGTCCTCTTTGAGAGATGGTCCACAATCTCTCGCCTTACTTAAATTAGGATTTTCGTAGCTGCTTTCACTTATCAAAGACAATTTCACCTTGAGAAGGTATGCCATACCTCTGTCCTCTGCATTGCATACTTCTCCTCCCTGCAGGTGTTCCATGATGTACTCACAGGTCTCCATCTCACTTCAATCTGTGGCGTGGGGATCCACTTTACATCTTTTTCCTGCATCAAGATAGCCAGTGAGTGCAATAGATTCTGAATGTGCCACTGCTGCTTCTTTACTGATGTTGGACCAGCCATTTTATGTTCTGTGCAGCCTCCCTGAAGTGTGTCACTTACTGTAATAGCCATTTCCCTTCTCTGTGACGTGTGGCACTGTGATTGCACTGATCCCGGACAAGTCCCCAAATGTTACAAGATAATCGGTAGCACAGACCACTTGTGATAACAAAAAAGGGTTCACTTATTCCGAGTTTAATGTGAGCTTGTTGGTTGTTAGTCTCCTGAAGTCACACTACAAATCATTAGAGTTCCCTATGGCAGCAGCCTAGTAATAGTTTTACTGGGAGTTTTAGTAATTTACTTGCTACATAAAGTCACCCCTGAGACTTCATTCTTGAGGATCCTGTCTACTAACACATCACTAGAAGACAACAGGAAGCTAAGTCAGATTCAGACCAACATTTGAATGTGATTAGTGATGTAGGAAGTAAAGAAAGGATATAGTGGACTACAATAACTGAGGCTAAGGTGAACTTTATGATTTACTGTTTCAATCATTTTCATTGGGTTTTAGGTGATGATAACAAGCATGCCCACGTAGGGGCTAAACATCTAAAAAAAACTAACTGGTAATAGGAATATAAAATCATGTAAATATGGTAGCAAACGTAACAGTGCATTGTAATGTTTACTGTGTTGATAACTTGATTCATTTTTGTCAAATATTGGAAATCAGAGCTCTTCAGAACAGCTATTTTCTGAACTCATAAAAAAGAGCTGGCCATCTGCAGGCTGCAAGTGGTAAATACGAAGTTTAAATAATTTTTCGTGTTTTTCCAAGTATATTAAAATAATATTTTGTAAATACTTTTTCAGCACTGATCATAAACAAAATATAAAAAACAATAAACAATAAATTCCCTTTAACTCTCACAGCCATTTGCTTAGCGCATTCTAAGTAGAGCCATAATTTCTCACAGCTTTATCCTTTATCGGGAATTTTGAGCAGTGTACCAGAATTTAATTAGATTGATTTGCATTTGCATTAATTCCAAGATTGTTTGCTTTGTTGTGGTTTTTATTAGACCGAAATAAATGAGTAAAGCTGTAGTTTTTATTCACACCTCTTCTAGGGCAAATTACAAATTATTGGCGGCGTGCTTGGTACGAGGGGGATATTTAATGACAGTTTGGAATGCATTGTCATTCTGACTGTGCATAAGATAATTCATTTTTGTCAAATTTTAAAAATCAGAGCTCGACTTTAGCCAATCTTTACATGTAGAAGTAACAATCTATTAAAAAATTCTCCTACTTTACAAACCTGAGCCCATAACTGTTGTAGCCATCCATTGGAGACATACAGTACCTAAATCCAAAGCACTGGACTAGACCAGCACCCCCAACTGTCCACCAAAAATCAGGGTGCTGGTTCCTGTGGTCCATCTCAGCTCACCATTTGAGGATATAAAAGATGAAGGCCGCATTACAATAATTAGCTCCTTCAGGCATTTATTCAACTTTCAACAAGGCAATGGCATGTATAGCATCTCCACCTGAAAACCACACTTGCTTAACGCTTTTCACCACTACTGGGCTTGTTCCTTGTGAAGTGTGATTTCCTGGTGGAGACGCTAGACATGCAACTGTCTTGTTGAAAGAAGGAGCCAATTATCAGAGTGTGGCTTTCATCTCTTTACACCCCATCCATTGGGGTACAATTTTACAGCCAAAATTTATAACCAAGATCGGACAAAGTTGTGGCTATCCTGGTAGTGTTAAAGTTTGCTTGCACCATCCTGAGTCATGTGCATTCCTACTGAGTAACAAATCAACCCATCATAGATGATTTATGAGGGTTGGAAATGGATAGGCAATTTTTGACACTACCAAGAAATCCCAGAGCTTTGTCCAATCAGAACTGCTCAATTGCTTAGTGATGGTCACTGCAGGTACATGACTGAAGTGCAACTGTAAACCTGTACTTACCTAGAGGCCATTTAACAGGCAACAATACTTAAATAAAAGGCAAAACAAAATTTCTCCCCGAAAATGTTCTTCCATTCTAGAAGCCCCCAATTCCAGAGAGTTCTGTTATGCAAATGTCAACATCAGCTTTGAAAGTGAACTCTAGAGCAATCCATCCAAAGCCCTAAATGTCACCCTTGTCCATTGTGGCTAAACACATGACATTAAAGCAGAACTTTACATTAAAATGAAAAATGTGCGGACAGGCAAGCCTTTAATTACAGAAGAGGCATTTGAAGGGTTAACGTGATTTTCATAATAGTAGTTGCTAGGCAGATTATTATTATTATACAGTATTTATAAAGCGTCGATAGTTCGTTCAGCGCTGTACATTACAAAGGGGGACAGAACATGTGACAGAACAACAACAATACAAAACATGAGGGGATCGAGGACCCTGCTCTTTCGAGCTTACAATCTAGGAAGGAGGGGATGGTGGCACAGGAGGAGATAGCTGTGGGGGATGGAGTGGTAAGAAGAGTGGAGGAGGTCGGCAAGTTAGCAGGGGGTGGAGTAGGCTTCCCTGAAGAGATGGGTTTTCAGGGTGCACCTAAAGGAGAGGAGAGTAGGTGATAATCTGATGGGTTGGGGCAGGGAGTTCCAGAGCATAGGTGACACCCTGGAGAAGTCCTGGAGGCGGGCATGGGAGGAGGAGACCAGGGAACTAGAGAGAAGGAGGTCTTGTGAGGAGCGGAGTGTGCGTGCTGGGCGGTACTTGGATATTAGGTCAGTGATGTAGTTCGGGGCAGTATGGTGGACGGTTTTGTACGTCAGTGTTAGGATTTTGAATTTGATCCGTTGCGCAATCAGAAGCCAGTGGAGGGATTGGCAGAGGGGGGTGGCGGAGATGGAGCGGTTGGAAAGGTGAATGAGTCTGGCAGCCGTATTCAGGATCGACTGAAGTGGGGATACCCAGCGGCGAGGCAGGCCAGTGAGGAGGGAGTTGCAGTAATCAAGTCCTGATATGATGAGGGAGTGGATGAGCTGTTTAGTGATTTCTGGGGTTAGGAACGTGCGGATTTTGGCAATGTTGCGGAGGTGGAATCTGCATGAGTTTGTTAAAGATTGGACTTGCGGCTGGAAGGATAGGTTGGAGTCCAGAATGACACCAAGTACTCTGGCCTGCGGGGCGGGTTTGATGGTGGCGTTGTTGGATGTGATGGAGAATATTTATTTAAGCTGTAACAAAACTGCCCGATTTCGATCTACTGGAAAATGTGTAATTCATAAGGAATGTGAGTGTCTTATCAGCTAGTTTCAGTCTCACTATGTAAGCAAACTGTTAACCTATCATTGGCTACAGTTACGCCAGCGTCTATGTCTATTTTATAGAAATATATAGCTAATGGAAAAAACGTTTGATACTGGTGATACATCACAAATGTCTTCTCATTATCCTGGGCTTAGAGTGACTTGACCCAGCAGAAGGGAAACAAAAGTCATTAGCAGATTTAACTCCTGGGGTAATATTGAGAAACCCAACAGGCATACTATGTTTTTTCTGCAATAAAGGATTCTTATCTGTCTGTAATATTCTTCTTGACAATGTACATTGATCCGCGTATGTGCAGCTCAGGGTACATTCCCGGCATCTGCCAGGATGAATGAGCTCCTGTGTGCATGTGTGAGAGTTATGTCATCACAGCTTGGCTAATCAAGATGGAAAATCCCAAACCCAGATGTACACTGGGTGAAGATGTTGGAACAGGCGAGGGGGCTCAAGGATGTTATACTGCTGGGGCAGAGGTGAATAACATTCTGTTTTAAGGGATGAAGAATACATTTTGGAATGGGGTGAGGTAAGCACTTACAGATTTGGGTATACAGAGTTTTGGGGACCCCAAGGAGCTAAGCAAATAAGAAGGTAAGTAAAGGAACCTATAAGTTCCCTTCTCAAATCCTTTTTAAAGTTTTGTCTGAAATGTCACTTTATGCAAGAAAAAATATCTGCAGGGACCGACTCTGTAAGGGAAATATGACAGTTTGCTAATTTGACAAGATCCACAGGCAGTGCAATTTATTAAGAAGAGACAAAAGTGGAATCCAATCTAGATTATTCCAATTTAAAAACGTGTGTTTTTCTGTCTTACTTGCAGATAAATGGGCAATTATCATCTTTGCTTTTTTACTCTGTATAGGCTGGACTAGACTAACTAGCAGTATGGTAATGGAGGGAGTGGCTACTAGGAGTAGTCTATTAACCAAGAAAACATAGTAGGTACAAAGGAATATATCAAAAAATAAACCGCTAAACAAAAAAACTGTCAGCAGAAGTTAAGTAGCATTATTGTAAGTATACACCTATCAGTCATAACTTTATGGCCACTGACAGGTTAAGTCAATAACATTGCTTATCTTGCTACAATGACATCTGAAAGTCAGTGGGATACATTAGACAGCAAGTAAACGTGTTGTCCATGAAGTTGATGTGTTGAAAGTGGAAAAAATAGGCGTTGCAATTTGTTGTGTACAGGGCTGTGTAGCTGCAGACCAGCCAGGGTGCCCATGCTGACCCATATCCACAGCCAGAAAAGCCTACAATGTCCATGTAAGAATGGGCATCAGAACTGAACACTTAGCAATGGAAAAAGATGGTCTGGTCTGATGAATCACATTTTCTTTTACATCATGTGGATGGCTGGGTGTGTGCACGTTGCTTGTCTGCGGAAGAGATGGCACAAGGATGCAGTATGGGAAGAAGGCAAGCCAGAAGAGGCAGTGTGAAGCTTTGGGTAATATTCTGCAAACCTTCGGTCCTGCCATTCATCTGTATGCCATGTACCACCTAATTAAGCATTGTTGGTGACCAAGTACCCCCTATTCATGGAAATAGTATTCCTTAATGGCAGTGGTCTCTTTCAGCAGGATAATGCACCCTGCCACACTGTAATAATGGTTCAAGAATGGTTTGAGGAACATAACATCACAAGTTCAAGTAGTTGACTTAGCTTTCAAATTCTCCAGCTCTCAAACCAATTAAGCATCTGTGGGATGTACTGGAAGTCTGATCCATGGAACCCCCACCACACAACCTACTGGATTTAAAGGATCTGCTACTGACAGCTTTGTGCCAGGTATCACAGCATAACTCCAGAGATCAAGTGGTGTCCATGTCTCAATAGGTCAGGGCTGTTTTGGTGGCAAAATGGGGACTCAAGACTATTAGATGGGTGGTCATTATGTTATGGCTTATTGGTGTATATACCATGCAGCTATGGCCTTTAAATAGTCAGGCCATCAATATGTGATTTTTTTTTATTGGTTACAAAAGTAGCCTCGTCCGCCAAGTCAGCAGCTGGTCATATACTGTATATTGAATACTACAACATTACGATCTCTGTCATAATTCTAAACTCTGTTCTGGCTTGATTTGACCTGCTCCCATCCATCCTTGTGTGCTCCAGCTCCTCCTGTTACATTCTTCAGAACATAAAATAAAAATCCAAGAACGGATTGTGGGAGCTCCTAATGGTCACAGTTGGTGTGCAGACCCAGATACTCAGATCTCAATGATAGGGTCCCCAAAATATAGAAGGAAGAGTAGTACCTACCAACAGGACTTTTTTTCAGTGGGTACGCAGAGGAACGCAGTTCCAGCACCTCCAGCACTGAATGTATGTAATAGTATGGGGAGCTGGGGTGTGCTGGAGGGTCTATTAATGCTGGCTGCTGGGGGATCTGTTGTTGCATGGTAGTATATTGTTGTTGGCGAGGATCTACTGTTGCTAGACCAATTGTTACTAGAAGGGATCTACTGTTTAGGGAGGGGTTTATTGTCTCTGGCTGCTGGAGAGTCTGTGGATGCTGACTGCTGGGAAATCTGTTGTTGCTGCTGGGGTCTGTTGTTTCTGGGGGGTATTTTGCTGCAGGAGTACATTGATGGGGGGGTCTATTGTTGCTGGAGGAATCCATTGTTGCTGGGGGAGGGTCTATTGCTGCTGGCTGCAAGGGTTCTATGTTACTGCTATTCTTGTTGTCATGAACAAATTCCATGCAAAAAACTTAGCACCACAAAACAATACTTGGCTCTGTATTTTCTAAAAGGTACTGGGAGGTGGGTAGGGGGTGGAACCAAGGGATGGTGCTTAGAGGCGGGTAGGGAGAGAAGACAAGAAGGGACTCAGGGGGAAGGGGGGAGTTCCTGTACCTATTTTGGCAGCACAGTGGCTAAATGGTTAGCATTTCTGCCTGGCAGTGCTAGGGTCGCTGGTTCAAATCCCAGCCACGGCACCACCTACCAGGAGCTTGCATGTTCTCCCTATGCTTGCGTGGGTTTCCTCCGGGTACTCCGGTTTCCTCCCACACTCCAAAGACATGCTGGTAGGTTAATTGGATCCTGTCTAAATTGTCCCTAGTATGTATATGTATGAATGTAAGTTAGAAACTTTAGATTGTACGCCCCTTGAGGGTTAGGGACTGATGTGAATATACAATATATATGTAAAGTGCTGCGTAAATTGACGGCGCCATATAAGTACCTGAAATAAATAAATACATTTTCTGAGACAAAAAGCCCTTCCTACCAAACACTTTGTTCCATGCCTATAGCATGTTTATATCTGTGCTTAGAATCTAGGAGGGACCTGAAAATTTGAAAAAAAAATTTCCCTAAGCATACTCTTTAAAAAAAAATATTTCTTGCCTTGTGAGCCTTATGTCTAGAATTTGAGATTTTATAAAGACCATTAAAACTGACTGTGGAAAGGGCAGTCGGCCAAGTGACCGCAGCTGTCTTTCCTGTATGCAACTTTTATAAAGATTCATTTTTTTTTAATCTGTCATTGCCTTAGGTGTGACTGACCAAGCATTGTGTGTGTAGGTGGGAAATAAGACTGGTATAGTAGCAATTGATACGTTCTGCATTTTAAAGTATATCACCACTTTTGAAGTCAAATTTCAGAAAGTACCACTATTTGTTTTTATGTGGATTCTATTAACACATCATACCTAAAAATAAAAAAATATTTCTGGCTGTGTCTTTGGAGCAGGTCTTTGGGAGGAATGTAAGCTATTCTGAACAATTTAAAATTGAAAGGTGAGAGGGAAAGCCTGGGGCAGGCTGAATTTCCTCTCAATAACATACAGTGCTAGACCCAAGCCCTGAGATCTTTAACCCCTTGTTAGAACAGACAGGTTTCAGATCTAGTTTACAACTGATAATGAGATTTGTCAACACAGTATAGGCAAAGTTAATTATACTAAACATACGTTGCCAGTCCCCTCCTTAGCATTAGAAAAATAAGCAGCAATTTTTACATACTTTTAAATCATAGTGTTATTAAACCCAGGACCCTGCATTCACTATATCTGGTCTCCCCAGACCCTGCATTCACTATATCTGGTCTCCCCAGACCCTGCATTCACTATATCTGGTCTCCCACAGTACACACAACATGGAAATGCAATTATTTTAGTAAATATAAACTGCTAAATACCTTTTCTCATCAGCAGTTAGAGCAGTCTTGTGACAGCTGAGCACTGGTTAATGCTTGTAGGAGGAGTTTTCGTTCTGCTCCTAGGAGGATGTGAAACCTCTGACCCTCTGTCTGGACAGAGCTGATTGGCCCTGTGCTGATCAAATGCACTCTCCCAAGAATACAAAAACCTCTCTAGCAATACACACCAAACTGAGTATGTGCATGTGACTACAGATTCAGTCTGTATCAGGTGGTCATTTCAACAAAAGGAGAGGCAGAGAAGACAGGATCAAATAGTCTTTTTGCACAATGCAGATGATTAACCCCTTGGGTTCCAAAATGGGTATAACAAGCATTCTTTACTGTATATACAGACTGATTTTACTGTTGCGGGTTAAAGAACAGCTCCAGGCATTTTTTTTCAATATCTTAGACAAAACTGAGCAGTTAACTCATGCAGTGCAGGCAGAGCCCCACTGCATGGGTTAACTGCTCATTTGTGTCTAGGAGAGTCAAGATTTACTCACCTAATCCTACCAGCTCAAGATTGGTCCCTGTGTCTCCTGCCCCCCTGCAGTCTAGCAGAGTGGATTGTTCTTGATGCCATCACACCCATAGACCGTCTCTGGACCTGAAGACATCAAAAACAACCCATGGTGGATGTGGGGAGTGCTGTTTTCCCAGAGGATCAAAGGAAAGGGTGAGTATAGGCTCTGTGTTCACCCCTAGACAAAACAACCAGTTAACCCATGTAGTATGGGCACAGCCCCACTGCATGGGGAAAAAAAGATTTGCCTGGAGTTGGGCTTTAAGCTGTGTGAATGATAACATATAACACATATAACACATATGAAGTATAATCCTAATTTTGTTGCAAAGGTGGAAACACTTTAAAAGACAAATAATGCTTTATCCAATTGCAGGATCTAGGTTTTAATCTCACTTGGAGTCCTCCTGCTCCACATTACCTGTACATCATCTCATTGCTAATAGTACAGACATTTTCTAATTACTATAACCCCTCACTAACCAGTCATTTATCAATAATGACATTAGATGTATAGCATTCTATGCAGGACAGAAGAAATAATGTGGAGCAGATCTGAACATGAATCCATGGACATTTCCAAGGCTCCAGGTAACCAAATCAAATTAGTCTCTAGTGTGTCATTTTTCCTATATGTGACAGGTTCATTAGTTAACTATATCTAGTTTAATGTGGCAGTTATTTTTTTCTTTGTTAATAATGAGATATGAGATAAACATTTTCTCTAATGACAGGTACACTTTAAAACCGCTTGCTGTTACTAATTAGGTAAACACAACACAAGGGATGCAGCAGCAGTGAAAGATGTGAGTGATAATGATAAATAAAACTCAGTGTTGGGTACTGATACGGTTTCGGGGTTTCTTTAATGCGTCTTCCTCGGGGAGTTCCTACTTAATGGTTTATAAGTTGTTATAACTTTCAAATCACTTCAGGGCAGATTATTTGTTGCTAGCAAGTCCCTGATGGAAGCGGCATATTGCATTACCCAGCTAGAGTGTTATTGTGCCGAGCGGAATCAACTTGTTTGGATCTAAAACAAAAAGCTTTAAAATGAAAAAGAAAATTTAAAGGTTTTATGGTGCCTGTGGTTTACCCCTGACTCCATTAAATCATAGTCAAGTCAAGTGGGGAAGGTTTTTTAGAACTCTCCCCAAGTACTATGAATGTCAGTAATATAGTAACCCCAAAACTAAAAGTACCATCATGAATTTTCATTTGTTTTTCATATTAGTACCATCCCCTCCTCAAAAAACTCCACTCTCTTGGCCTCTCCTTCAGCGTTACCTATAACGCTGCCTCCTCCTCTTCACTCCCTCTTTCTGTAGGGGTCCCTCAAGGTTCTGTCCTTGGACCCCTACTTTTCTCCATCTACACCTCCTCCCTTGGTCACTTGATAAACTCCCATGGCTTTAAGTACCATCTCTATGTTGATGACACTCAAATCTATCTTTCTACCCCTCACCTCACCTCTTCAGTCTCCTCTCACATTATTAACCTACTAAGTGACATATCGGCATGGATGTCACTCCACTTCCTCAAACTCAATCTTTCCAATGTGAGATGGAGAAACAGCTTTCATTGTTTGAACACTAATTGAAGTAAATTAAAAACGTTCTGACTGACATTCTGCAGTTTAGCCACAAGATGTCACTGTTTTTTCTAACAGCCTCAGACTGCATAGAGATTTCTATATTCATGAAGGGGTGGGGTTTTACACTTGGAGAGTGAACAGGAAAAGGAGAAGAGAGCAGCCATGCTTGAGAGAGAGAAGGGGGGCTGTGTGATCTGAGAATCCGATGCCATCCAGATGTGAGGACAGCCCTCCGTGATCAGAAATTCAGTTGAGTGAAGATGATGGTGTGCAAGACGCTGATGAGAGCAGAGGAACAACGCAGCATACACTGCAATATTGCAGGCCTGTTGGAGAGACATTTGCTCTGTTCAGAGTCACCAGCGAATGCACAGCAGACCCGGGTCAGTAAGATCGTGCACGCACCTCATTTCAGTGTTGGCGCCTATAGGACTGAGACAGGCCTATAGTTAGTTAGGGTCTCTGTTTGTGTCAGGCCACAAGTGTTGTTACTGATTATTGGAAGGACTCCACAACTTAAAGTGACATTTCACATTGGAGAGCTGATAAAATCCTACAAACTCAAGCCAGACTGGCGTTTTGCTCAGAAGGGACACTCAGGCACGTACTTCAGGACCAGTTATGGGAGAGGGAATACTGTAGATTTGTGTAAGATTGTAAGCTGTTGTGCTGCATCGCAGGCTAGCCCATACCGTACACCCATACACTGATTCCTGCTCTTTTAGGGTAATAACAGGTAAGGTGTGGCAGCTTAGTTGTGCCCACCAGTAGGTAAAGTACTTCAGTTTCTACCTTCATCCATCAGAAGGCGCCGTGATGTGCAGCACAAGGGTCTCAGCCTTTGGGCTGGGTATATGTAAATTTATTGTATGTTTCCAGCATTTGTGGTTGTGTTTATTTGCCACATCTAAGTAAAATTCTGTTGTGGCAAAAGCTGGTGTTGGGGTTGCTTTCCTCGTTCGTGACTTCACTGTATCCTGGGGAGCCCACCCCGGTACGCAGCTTACACCAAAACGGAGCTCATACTATTCCCTCCAGCCCGTGCCCCCTCCCCTGACTTCTCCATCAAGATTAATAACACAACCATCAGTCCCTCCCCTCATTCTAGGGTACTAGGTGCAATCCTAGACTCCCTTTTGTCCTTTCAGCCCCAAATCCAATCGCTGTCCAAATCTTGTAGACTTCACCTCTGCAACATCTCCAAGATACGCCCGTTCCTAACCTCGGAAACTACTAAGCAACTTATTCACTCCCTTGTTATATCTTGCCTTGACTATTGCAACTCCCTCCTCATTGGCCTACCTCATCGCAGGCTATCCCCTCTTCAGTCTATCATGAATGCTGCTGCCAGATTCATCCACCTTACTAACCGTTCTGTATCCACCACCCCTCTCTGCCAATCCCTCCACTAGCTGCCCATTGCCCAACGGATAAAATTCAAAACATTAACAATAACGTATAAAGCCATTTATAACTCTGCCCCCAATTACATCACCAATCTTGTCTCCAAATATCACCCAAACCCTACTCTCCGCTCCTCGCACAACATCCGGCTTTCTAGCTCCCTTGTCTCCAGGACTTCTCCAGAGCTTTCCCCATCCTCTGGAACTCTCTACCCCAATTTATCAGACTATTGCCTACTCTGCTCACTTTTAGGCGATCTCTGAAAACCTCTCTCTTCAGGGAAGCCTATCCTGCCCTCAGCTAACAATGAATCTTCTATTTCGCCTACCAGTCCATCCCCCACAGTTATTACCTTTTGTACCACTAGCCCCTCCCTTTTAGATTGTAAGCTCCAAGGAGCAGGGCCCTCTTAACCCTCTTGTATTGAACTCTATTGTTGCTGTATTGTCTCCCATTATATTGTAAAGCGCTGAGCAAACTGTTGGCACTATATAAATCATGTATAATAATAATAATAAGTAGTGTTAATGTTGACCTTGCTCCACTTATGGACCAGGATAAGGTAGGAACATATAAATTTTGAAAGCTTATGCCAGGGCAAAATTAATAAAAACAAAAACAAATGTAGCACTTACCCCTTAAGGAGCCACTGTTGCTCGGGTCCCCTGTTCCCATTGTCAACGACCCTCTAAGCACTCTCCGACACATCAAGGCTGAAGAGGGAATATTTATTTGTGCAACACACCGAGCAATGCAATAAACAGAATGGCAATTAAAGCAAACTACAACAGGTACCAATTTTGTATGACACCACAAGCAACGTGAGGACCAAACGTCTATGCACGTGTACTCTGACACTAGGGAGGCCCTAACTAAAGGGTGCCCACATGGAAGAATAAATATGTTTGAAATATATTTTAAAAATATTCTTCCCAAATATACTGACATATATTTGAAATGCAACAGTTTTGGCCATATTCAATATATTTCAAAATATATTTCAATAAGTATTTTTATATATACTGCATGTTGAAATGTGTTATTACAAAATATATGAAAAATATTTTAAAAAATGCATTTCAAATATACTGTATATCTTTAAAAATACATATCTACATTTTTGGAATGCATTTATAAATTTATGTAAAAATATATGTGAAAATGACTTTTTTTATATGTTAAAAAGAATCTGAAGAGTATATTTTAAAATTATATATTTATAACATATAAAAAAGTAAATTTTAACATATATTTTTACAAATATTTGTAAATGCATTCCAAAAATGTAGATATGTATTTTTAAAGACATACAATATATTTGAAATGTATTTTAAAAAATACTTTTCAAATCTTTTGTAAAAAAAAATGCATTTCAACATGCAGTATAAAGATAGATAGATAGATAGATAGATACATAGATACATAGATAGAAAGATAGATAGATGTATATACAGTGGGGCAAAAAAGTATTTAGTCAGCCACCAATTGTGCAAGTTCTCTTGTGCAGTGGTCTTGTATGTCTTCCATTTTCTAATTATTGCTCCCACAGTTGATTTGTTCACACCAAGCTGCTTGCCTATTGCAGATTGAGTCTTCCCAGCCTAGTGCAGGTCTACAATTTTGTTTCTGGTTTCCTTCAACAGCTCTTTGGTCTTCACCATAGTGGAGTTTGGAGTGTGACTGTTTGAGGTTGTGGACAGGTGTCTTTTATACTTATAACAAGTTCAAACAGGTGCCATTGATACAGGTAATGAGTGCAGGACAGAGGAGCCTCTTAAAGAAGAAGGTACAGGTCTGTGAGAGCCAGAAATCTTGCTTGTTTGTAGATGACCAAATACTTATTTTCCACCATAATTTGCAAATAAATTTGTTCCAAATCAGCCAATGTGATTGTCTGGATTTTTTTTTCTCATTTTGTCTCTCATAGTTGAGGTCTACCTATGATGCCAATTACAGGCCTCTCTCATCTTTTTAAGTGGGAGAACTTGCACAATTGGTTGCTGACTAAATACTTTTTTGCCCCACTCTATATATTTTGAAATATATTGAATATGGCCAAAATTGTAGCATTTCAAATATACGTCAATATATTTCGGAAGAGTATTTTTAAAATATATTTCACATATATTTTTCTACCATATGGGTGACACTGGAAGCTAAAGGTCTGTCAGAATGTTCAAGCTGCTGCAGCTGGCCAATGTATTTGTAATCATCGGGAGCCAAAAATTCCAGCGCTGGAGCACTCAGATTTGAGTTGTTCCCATCATACTGGGGCATGAAGTACTTGAACTGTATCCTGAAGTAGGGTGACACTGTCCATTTTTGAAGTGGGCAGGAAGTTGTGGCCAGCGGCCTCTCACCACCAAACGGTCTGTGATGATGCCTCCTCCTGCTTTCTAACATCTAAAACTGGTGACATTTGTAGCAACCAAAGACCAAGCAAGAGCAGATCTGTAAATATACACAGTATGTACATTTTTAAATGTCTCATGTTCAGATGGATCTCTTCAAGCACTGAAGTGCCCCCCAAAGACAATGAACAGGTCTATAGAGTCTGCAATGCAAAGGAAGAGCATTCCTTTACTCTAATTGTACCGAAAAATAGAAATTTTTACTCTGTTTTAGCCCTCATGTACACAGAGCGTTTTGATAACGCTGGTAACGTTAGTTGTGTAAAGTCAAGTTAAAAACGTAAGTCTTTTAGTGTTTTTGCATTAGCATGTAGCAACGTTTTTTCCGTGATTAGCAGCGTTTTCCCACGTGTGCATTTTTTGTGTATTTTTTTTGGTAAAAAAAAATCTAAAAACGCCAGTATGTGGCGTTTTACGATGTTTTGCCACGTTTTTCAGCATTAGAGCGTATATATATATTGAAATATATTGAATGTGGCCAAAATTGCAGCATTTCAAATATGTCAATATATTTGGGAAGAATATTTTTAAAATATATTTCAAATATTTTTCTTCCATATGGGTGACACTGGAAGCTAAGGGTCTGTCAGAATGTTCAAGCTGCTCCAACTGGCCGATGTATTTGTAATCATCGGGGGCCAAAAATTCCAGCACTGGAGCACTCAAATTTGAGTTGTTCCCATCATACTGGGGCATGAAGTACATTTTCATTTTTTAAGCTTTTTTTAGTGTTTAGGTTTTTTTTTGTCAAAAAAACTCCAAAAATGCCAGTATGTGGCGTTTTACTGTGTTTTGCCACGTTTTTCAGTGTTAGAGCATTTTTACAGCTAAAAAACTCCTCTAGTCCTGGGTTTTTTTTTCCAGCCAAAAAACGTCCCAGCCAAAAAACGATGATTACAGTCTGTGTGCATGGACACACAGGATAACATGCTGGGGGGTTTACTGGCTGTAGAAAAAAACTTCAGAAGCCAAAAACAGCTGCTGTAACAACGTCAAGTGTGCATGAGGACTTAATGTCCAGGCACTTAAATGTGAACAGTTGGGTAAAAGCAAGGTCAGAGGAACACAAATGCGGCACCTTTCACACTAACAATCACTTGTGATTGGTTCTGCTGACTGCCCACTTGTGAGAACTGTTTTTGATTGGAAGAGTTTATCAGCAGGCATTCTGTATTTACTGACCTATTATTATACGCTTGTTAGCATGAAATGCGTCATCTATGAGCGTGCCCTCAAGTGCCTGGACAGTAGGAGGCTTCTCATGTTCTGCTACTATCAGATGGATCCTTTGTAGAATCAAACATTAGTAATGACATTGCTGATGTAATACTGAAAAGCGAAAAAAATGCTGTGATCTTGAAGCTGATAAGTCTAATCTGCTGATTTTTAAAGCGAACCCTGGCTTTGCTCATGCAAGATAAACTGTAGCTGCAGGTTCATTTAGTTTCTCCTTTCAGCCACCACTTATGTTTAGCTTCCGTTTGCCCCCCTATTGCTCCATTCACTTGGCAAAGGGAAAGAAGCTCTAGGCCTGCTGTCTACATTTTCCAAGAAGAGGACTAAGTCACGTTTCCTCATACAAAGTATGTCACTTGACTCCATCAGGGGAACGGAGGGTTGGCAGCACAGAATATGTAAGTAAAATCAGTGAAGTGGACAGCCAGTGATCTAGTTTCTTTGGCCTGCAAATGACAGATTTACCGTCAGTCAAATTGAAATCTCCCAACTGTTTTGATTTGTGGATGATTTTTGCTAGTAAATGCCTCAAAATACTTTTCTTCTTTTCTGCTCATTGAGGGACACTAAGGTGTAGAACAGCCATTCTCAACCAAGGTGCCCAGGCACCCTGGGGTGCCTTCAGGCTTCTTCAGGGGTGCCTTGGCAAAATACCCAAAAATTGTATACAAGCCAACAGGTGGATCAATTCTGCCTTTTAGTACACAAAGCCACAGGTTCAGTGTGCATTTTTGTGACCTTCTAGCTGCCAGCATCCTAACAACCAATTACATCAGTTGATAAGGAGGATGTCAGGTGCATACACATCATCCTTGTTTAGTCCTCCCCTGCCCTCTCCATCAGCACTGGGGTCACATTAACAAAGTGA
The DNA here is from genome assembly GCF_062004578.1 of Staurois parvus. Taxonomy (NCBI): domain Eukaryota; kingdom Metazoa; phylum Chordata; class Amphibia; order Anura; family Ranidae; genus Staurois; species Staurois parvus. Next base: position 3,579,133 of record NW_028317864.1, read on the forward strand.
GGGAGAGAAATTGAGAGAGACACACTGGAATACTAGTCGGTACCAGTGTGCAAAGGTGCATTTGCTTTGGAAGAATAAATGTAACGTTGGGTGTACTGGATGTGTGTAGAATACATTTTGTTTCCATTTTAGATTGGGGTGTATTGAGATTGTGAAGAATTTTAAAGGGTGCCTTGAGATGATCCATAAATTTAAAGGGTGCCTTGACTGAAAAAAGGTTGAGAAACACTCGTGTAGAAGATCGTGAACCTTCTATATTAACACCACCTTCAGGAGTAGAACACTAGGCTAAAAACAAAAGCACAACCCAGGGAGGGCCCCTGCTGGTTACCCAACCCTTCATCAGCTAGACCAGGGGCAGGCAACCTGCGGCTCTCCAGCTGTTGCAGGACTACAAGTTCCATCATGCCTCTGCAAGTCATAGCTGTAACTGTCAGTTTTGTAACGTTGCAATATCTCATGGGAAATGTAGTTCCAGAACAGCTAGAGAGCCACAGGTTGCCTACCCCTGGGCTAGACGCAACTCAATTTTTTGCCTATTGTCTAGGTGTAAGGACCTTAGTCCCTGCTGGAAATTTTAGTTCCCCTTCTTTTTTTGTCAGGAATCAATTATTTCCATTTTTTTATTTTCCGATAATCTTCCATCAACTGCTGACTTCTTAACAGGCTGGATGTTCCAAATCAGCACATGCAGTACCTTGCCTTGTGTTCAGCTGCCACAGACCTGTTTTGGCCTGTGAGATATCTCATGGAGGAAAAACATATGACTGCTCGGCCTTGGACTGATTTCTCATGGTGTCTCAGGCAGACAGTGCCCTAGCTTCTGCGGCACCTTTGCCATCTTCGCATTTGTCCTCAACGGTCTATGAGGAGGAAGACAAGCCATCTTCGGATTTTGTTGATGTTGATTCTGTTCAGGCATTGAGGATGTGGGGTTTCACCTTGGCCCTTTGTTCAGGATCTGGAATTAGTCTTCACTTTAAATAAGTCTGAGTGTGATAGAGATCCAGCCCCCCTCCTTCAATAAAGGATTAGGTTACTAAAATGACCCATCTGTAAAGAATGGAGGAACTGACAGCCTGCCTTCATGACAAATTTTAGCAATATGTATCTGCTTGGAGAATCTGAATAGGTGATATGGGCTCTGACTGATTCAGAAGGTTTTGCAACATTGTTGACCATTATCCCATGGACTGGGCTTGGGGGCTACCCCTCTCAGTGGCTACCCCACACCCCCCTCTTAACCCGGTCTGCTCTATCTGCCCATGTATCTTTTCTCTCCACTCTGTTACATTTCTCTACTCTGTCCCCCACCCAAAATGTAAAACTTACATGCATCTACTCACACACAGGTCAACCTCTGTGACTTACGATGGCTTTAAAATACTAAATATTACAGAGGTGCACAATGAAAGAAATTGTTTTGTTTTGGATTCATTTGTTCAGTAAATCATTTTGTTTCATCATATTCGTTATGTTAAAACAGTGTTTCTCAACCTTTTTTCAGTCAAGGCACCCTTTAAAATTATGGACAGTCTTGTGGCACCCCATTCTAAAATGTGAAAAACTATTCTAATAGTTTTATATAATGCAGCAACATCCACACATGTAGGACACCCAATATTAGAGGCGATTTATTCTTCCAAAGCAAATACACTTTTGCACACTGGTACTGACTAGTGTTCCAGTGTTTTTCTTCTCTCTCAGTTTTTCTCCATCACTGAGCTATTTTGACCTCAGCACTGATGGAGAGGGGCAGGGGAGGGTCAAACTAGGATGTTGCGCAGGCAGCTGACATCCTCCTTGTCAACTGATGATGTCATTGGTTGTCAGAATGCCAGTGGCTAGAAGGTCGTAATGGTGCAGAATGAAAACCTGTGGCTTCGTGTAACTAAGTGGCAGGCTTGTTCCATCCGCTGGCTTGTATACAAGTTTTGTGCAACTTTTAGACATTTTGCCAAGACACCCCTGAAGAAATCTCAAGGCACACCAGTGTGCCTGGGCATGCCGGTTGAGAAAGGTTGTGTTAAAATAATTAATGTTTGAAATTAATTTTGTATATAAATTTATTTTCGAAAGTTACTTTAGATTCATTCTTTATGTTATGTTATTTCGGCGACTCTGATGCAACTTGCTTGCCACCAAAATCCATACCACATGCCCTCAACATGGGAGGTACTCTGAGGGAGGGGGGCTCCCCCCCTAAGCACCTTGTCCCAATGCTGCTGAGGACAAGGCCCTCTTCCCCACAACCCTGGCCTGGTGGTTGTGAGGGTGCATTATCAGAATCTTGAAATCTCCTTTAACAAGGTGGCCCCCAAATCCCAGCCCCCCCCCAATATTAATGAGTATGGGGTACATACTACCCCTACTCATTCACCAAAAATGCCAGAAATAAATAAAAACACTAACACAGTTTTTGCCAAGCCATTAATTAAAGAAAAATAATTATAAACATCTCCCGCTGTTAATCCAGCGTCAATCATGAGGAACGCCAACCTGCAAGAAAAGTTAAAAAATCTCGCTGACTGCCGAGCGAAAATTGAGACACTCACAGAATAACAGCCGTTTCTGCCTTGTCGCTCACTTGCCATCCTTCCCTGGCCTGCACCCCCATATCCCGCTAACAGCAGATGTGTCATGCTTGTAAAGGACATGGCAACCGGCTAGCTGGTCACTCCTTAACAACAAAAACAGACTGTCTCAGTCGGGGGCTAAAGTCCCCCGTATGAGACAAGCGGTTACTCTGACAGCAAACAAGGCTTAGATCAAAAAGTAGTCTATATTGACAAATAGGTTTAATAATGATCAAAAAGATAAAGTGCAATTCACTTAACACAGGGCTCAATGCCCACGGTGCTCCTTAACAACCAGCTATTAGAGAATCAATTCAGATCAATCGTTATTTTAGATGATTCAAACATCTGAATAAAACAAATTAATTTTGTTATAATTTGTTTCAGATTCATTGAAATTCGTTACTGTTGTTATTTAGATAAATCGGAATTTTGATTCGTAATGAAACTAACCGCACATCTATCAAATATTCCAGACTTCTAATTTCTGGAAGACCTACTAAAGTCAGTAGCAGTTAATCATATGCAGCAGAGCTTGGTCCGTAATGTTGAAGGCGATTCGTAGCTTCTCCAAGCCACTTCCTCAGTTCCAATGAACAGTATTTATAATAGATCCACCTAGGCAGCACAGGCACCTTAATCCAACCACCATGGAATGTGTAGATGTTGATTTGCCAAGAATAGAATGACAGGTGGGAAAGTTGTGGAACCACCCTGTTCTAGTTACATAATCCTAACCTTCACATCTGGAAGGTTGTGTTTAGAGATGAGCGAATCGAAGTAGCCGAAGTGGAATTCAAGTCGAATATCGGAAAAATTTCGATTCGCGCCGAATCCGAAAAATAGCCTAAAACGGACGCGCGAATCGAAATTTTTCCGAAAATGGCGGCTGACATGTGCGGCGACGGAGCGGGGATGTCTGGGAAGGCGCGCAGACAAGGCGCGCTGACCCATAATGCATTCCTCAACGACATGTGATCGCATCAGCCAATCAGCAGCCAGCCAGCTAGCACTGTGTAATGGTCGAGCTATAAATAGCGGCCATTTTGGAATTCTTCATTGAACAGAGGCAGACCGCTCTGTATTAGGGACAGGGACAGAGTTAGGGCCACAGAAACGATACTTGGGGACAGAGAAACGATACTTAGGGACAGAGAACTATTACTCAGGGACACAGAATTGTTAATTAGGGCCACAGAATCGTTACTTAGGGACAAAGAAACGCTAGTTAGGGCCACAGAATTCATACTCAGGGACAGACAGAATTGTTACTGAGTGCCAGAGAATTGTTACTTAGGGCCACAGAAACGTTATTAGGGCCACAGAATTGTTACTCAGGGACAGACAGAATTGTTACTGAGTGCCAGAGAATTGTTACTTAGGGCCACAGAAACGTTATTAGGGCCACAGAATTGTTACTCAGGGACAGACAGAATTGTTACTGAGTGCCAGAGAATTGTTACTTAGGGCCACAGAAACTTTAGTTAGGGCCACAGAATTGTTACTCAGGGACAGAAACAGAATTGTTACTGAGGGCCACAGAACTGTTACTTAGGGCCACAGAATTGTTACTCGCACAGACACAGAATTGTTACTCGCACAGACACAGAATTGTTACTGAGGGCCACAGAACTGTTATTTAGGGCCACAGAATTGTTACTCGCACAGACACAGAATTGTTACACAGGGACACAGAACTGTTACTTAGGGCCACAGAATTGTTACTCGCACAGACACAGAATTGTTACTCGCACAGACACAGAATTGTTACTGAGGGCCACAGAACTGTTACTTAGGGCCACAGAATTGTTACTCGCACAGACACAGAATTGTTACACAGGGACACAGAACTGTTACTTAGGGCCACAGAATTGTTACTCGCACAGACACAGAATAGTTACTCAGGGACACAGAATTGTTACTGAGGGCCACAGAATTGTTACTCGCACAGACACAGAATTGTTACTCGCACAGACACAGAATTGTTACTGAGGGCCACAGAACTGTTACTTAGGGCCACAGAATTGTTACTCGCACAGACACAGAATTGTTACACAGGGACACAGAATTGTTACTGAGGGCCACAGAACCATTACTTAGGGCCACAGAATTGTTACTCGCACAGACACAGAATTGTTACTCGCACAGACACAGAATTGTTACTGAGGGCCACAGAACTGTTACTTAGGGCCACAGAATTGTTACTCGCACAGACACAGAATTGTTACTGAGGGCCACAGAACTGTTACTTAGGGCCACAGAATTGTTACTCGCACAGACACAGAATTGTTACTCGCACAGACACAGAATTGTTACTGAGGGCCACAGAACTGTTACTTAGGGCCACAGAATTGTTACTCGCACAGACACAGAATTGTTACTCGCACAGACACAGAATTGTTACTGAGGGCCACAGAACTGTTACTTAGGGCCACAGAATTGTTACTCGCACAGACACAGAATTGTTACTCAGGGACACAGAATTGTTACTGAGGGCCACAGAACTGTTACTTAGGGCCACAGAATTGTTACTCGCACAGACACAGAATTGTTACTCAGGGACACAGAATTGTTACTGAGGGCCACAGAACTGTTACTTAGGGCCACAGAATTGTTACTCGCACAGACACAGAATTGTTACACAGGGACACAGAATTGTTACTGAGGGCCACAGAATTGTTACTCGTACAGACACAGAATTGTTACACAGGGACACAGAATTGTTACTGAGGGCCACAGAACCGTTACTTAGGGCCACAGAATTGTTACTCGCACAGACACAGAATTGTTACTCGCACAGACACAGAATTGTTACTGAGGGCCACAGAACTGTTACTTAGGGCCACAGAATTGTTACTCGCACAGACACAGAATTGTTACTCAGGGACACAGAATTGTTACTGAGGGCCACAGAACCGTTACTTAGGGCCACATAAACGTTAATCAGGGACACATAATTGTTACTGAGGGCCACAGAACCGTTACTTGGGGCCACAGAAACGTTAATCAGGGACACAGAATTGTTACTGAGGGCCACAGAACCGTTACTTGGGGCCACAGAAACGTTAATCAGGGACACAGAATTGTTACTGAGGGCCACAGAACCGTTACTTGGGGCCACAGAAACGTTAATCAGGGACACAGAATTGTTACTGAGGGCCACAGAACTGTTACTTAGGGCCACAGAATTGTTACTCGCACAGACACAGAATTGTTACTCAGGGACACAGAACTGTTACTGAGGGCCACAGAACTGTTACTTAGGGCCACAGAATTGTTACTCGCACAGACACAGAATTGTTACTCGCACAGACACAGAATTGTTACTGAGGGCCACAGAACTGTTACTTAGGGCCACAGAATTGTTACTCGCACAGACACAGAATTGTTACTCGCACAGACACAGAATTGTTACTGAGGGCCACAGAACTGTTACTTAGGGCCACAGAATTGTTACTCGCACAGACACAGAATTGTTACACAGGGACACAGAATTGTTACTGAGGGCCACAGAACCGTTACTTAGGGCCACAGAATTGTTACTGAGGGCCACAGAACTGTTACTTAGGGCCACAGAATTGTTACTCGCACAGACACAGAATTGTTACTCAGGGACACAGAACTGTTACTGAGGGCCACAGAACTGTTACTTAGGGCCACAGAATTGTTACTCGCACAGACACAGAATTGTTACTGAGGGACACAGAATTTTTACTGAGGGACACAGAATTGTTACTGAGGGACACAGAATTGTTACTCAGGGACAGACACAGAATTGTTACTCAGGGACAGACAGAATTGTTACTGAGGGCCACAGAAATGTTACTTAGGGCCACAGAAACGTTACTCAGGGACACAGAATTGTTACTCAGGGACACAGAATCGTTTAATTAAAGAGTATGTCAGACAACATGCAGAGGAGTGGCAGAGGAGGCAATGTTTTAGGAGCGAGCAGATGTGGCAGCAGAGGAAGGGGTCGAGGCAGCACTATTCGCAGCCAGAGGCTAGTGCTCCCGGTGTCATCCAGTACAGTGAGGAAGAGCTAACAGAGGGCGGTCAGGAACGGGGGGAGACATCCGCCTCTTCAGCAGCCAGGCGAAGAAGTAGTGGCGAGGAGAGTGGCTCGGTAGCCGGTCTAGAGACAGGTCTGTCTCCTGACCCACACGCAGCCGAGGGGGCTAGTAGTGAGGCGGAGACCCTAATTGATGATGATGAGGCTGATCGCACTTGGCAGCCTCATCGTCATCAGGCTATTGCTTCCGCATCATCAGGAGAAGAGGGTGGCAGCTTGGCAGCGAGCAAAACAGTCGGTGGGTTGTCTCCATCGCCACACTCTGCCATGTGCCACTTTCAGGTCTCCTCACACACTGCTGGTGTGTTGAATTTTTTGACATAGGGTGCTGGCAGATTACGGGCCTCCCATAGCTGCTGCCAGGCCCCTAATCTGCCATGGGCCCCTATATACCGCCTCCTCATGCTGCTGCCAGGTCCAGAGTCTGTCATGGGTCCCTGTACGGCCTCCCATTGCTGCTGTCTCCATCGCCACACTCTGCCATGTGCCACTTTCAGGTCTCCTCACACACTGCTGGTGTGTTGAATTTTTTGACATAGGGTGCTGGCAGATTACGGGCCTCCCATAGATGCTGCCAGGCCCCTAATCTGCCATGGGCCCCTATATACCGCCTCCTCATGCTGCTGCCAGGTCCAGAGTCTGTCATGGGTCCCTGTACGGCCTCCCATTGCTGCTGTCTCCATCGCCACACTCTGCCATGTGCCACTTTCAGGTCTCCTCACACACTGCTGGTGTGTTGAATTTTTTTACATAGGGTGCTGGCAGATTACGGGCCTCCCATAGATGCTGCCAGGCCCCTAATCTGCCATGGGCCCCTATATACCGCCTCCTCATGCTGCTGCCAGGTCCACAGTGTCTCATGCCATGTGCCGCTTTCAGGTCTCCTCACACTGCTGGTGTGTTGAATTTTTTGACATAGGGTGCTGGCAGATTATGGGCCTCCTATAGCTGCTGCCAGGCCCCTAATCTGCCATGGGCCCCTATACCGCCTCCTCATGCTGCTGCCAGGTCCAGGCGAACGTAGTCACACAGGGGAGGAACTTATCAGTGTAATGAACAGAGAAATCGACAGATGGCTGTCTCCACGCAAACTGAAAATCGGAACCATGTTGACCGACAACGGAAAGAACATGGTGTCTGCTCTGCGTCAAGTAAGGTTGTGCCATGCTCCATGCATGGCTCACATGTTCAATCTGGTTGTCAAGCGGTTCCTAAAATCCACCATCCCACTGCAAGACATCCTTAAAATGTCACGTAAACTTTGCATGCATTTCAGCCATTCCTACACCGCAAAGCACACCCTCCTTGAGCTGCAGCGGCAGAACGGAATTCCACAGCATCGCCTGATCTGCGACGTTGCAATAAGGTGGAATTCAACCCTACACATGGTAGACCGCCTTTACGAACAGCGAAAGGCCATCACCGATTTCCTGATGTTACAAGCGGATAAAGGTACTCCCCTGTGTAACTTCGATGTCAGCCATTGGCAGCTCATGCGTGACACCTGCCGCTTGCTCAGGCCCTTTGAGGAGGCCACGCTATTCGTGAGTCGGCAGGACTATGGGATGAACGACATCATTCCTCTGTTGCACGTCCTGGAACAAATGCTGTTAACAATGGCTGGTCAGGGTGCGGTAGACGTGGCGCACCGATCTCAACGCCACATGACCCCTGTGGGGGCAGGACAGGAAGAAGAGGAGGAGGTAGAGGAGGACATTTGTGCTCAGGAATTATTGAGTGAAATGGGTGGTTTTTCCACTCAGCGGACAGGAGTGGAGGAGCAGGAGCATCTGGTAGAGGAGCAGGAGGAGACAGAGGACCCAGACGCACCGTGGCAGTATGCTGTGGAGATGGAGGCAGGGAGTCCCTCGCATTCCTTGGCACAAATGGCCCATAGCATGCTCGCTTGCTTGCGTAGCGACAGCCGAATAATAACCATCAGACAGAGGGATGACTTTTGGCTGTCCACCTTGTTGGACCCTCGCTACCGTTCAAAAATGGTGGCCTTTTTCACACCTGCTGAGAGGGAGGCCAAAATAACGTACTATAAAAACCACCTATGTAGTCAGCTGGTCTCTGCCTTTCTGCGCCAACGTCCATCCTCAGACACTGTGGGCCCTGTGCGCTCGCGTTCCGCTGCCATGGCAGCAGGGGAGGGGTGGGGTGGTAGGAGCAGTGGCAGCTCCACCAGCAGCGGCTGCCTCAGTCTGCAGTCGATGATGAGTAGCTTTCTTCACCAGCGCAGTGAGGAAACTACTAACCAGCCGCAGCAGCAGCAGCATCAGGTGGACCTGGAGCAGGACCTCAAACAACAGGCTTAGGCCTACTTGGACAGCACCCTGCCAACCGAGGTAGACAATCCCCTTGACTACTGGGCAACGAAACTTGACCTTTGGCCCCAACTAGCTGAATTTGCCCTTGAAAGGCTGTCATGCCCGGCCAGTAGCGTGGCATCGGAGCGCGTGTTTAGTGCGGCAGGAGGTATTGTAACTCCGCGGAGGACACGACTGTCCACCCAAAGTGTGGAGAGACTCACGTTTGTGAAAATGAATCAGGCGTGGATTAGTCTGGATTTCAAACCACCAGTTCCTGACACAACTGACTAAATCCGCCATGAATCATGCCCCAAACATGTGCCACTTTCAGGTCTCCTCACACTGCTGGTGTGTTACATTTTTTGTCATAGGGTGCTGGCAGATTACGGGCCTCCCATAGCTGCTGCCAGGCCCCTAATCTGCCATGGGCCCCTATACCGCCTCCTCATGCTGCTGCCAGGTCCACAGTCTCTCATGCCATGTGCCACTTTCAGGTCTCCTCACACTGCTGGTGTGTTCAATTTTTTGACATAGGGTGCTGGCAGATTACGGGCCTCCAATAGCTGCTGCCAGGCCCCTAATCTTCCATGGGCCCCTATACCGCCTCCTCATGCTGCTGCCAGGTCCAGAGTCTGTCATGGGTCCCTGTACGGCCTCCCATTGCTGCTGTCTCCATCGCCACACTCTGCCATGTGCCACTTTCAGGTCTCCTCACACTGCTGGTGTGTAGAATTTTTTGACATAGGGTGCTGGCAGATTACGGGCCTCCTATAGCTGCTGCCAGGCCCCTAATCTGCCATAGGCCCCTATATACCGCCTCCTCATGCTGCTGCCAGGTCCAGAGTCTCTCATGGGTCCCTGTACGGCCTCCCATTGCTGCTGTCTCCATCGCCACACTCTGCCATGTGCCACTTTCAGGTCTCCTCACACTGCTGGTGTGTTCAATTTTTTGACATAGGGTGCTGGCAGATTACGGGCCTCCCATAGCTGCTGCCAGGCCCCTAATCTGCCATGGGCCCCTATACCGCCTCCTCATGCTGCTGCCAGGTCCACAGTCTCTCATGGGTCCCTGTACGGCCTCCCATTGCTGCTGTCTCTATCGCCACACTCTGCCATGTGCCACTTTCAGGTCTCCTCACACACTGCTGGTGTGTTGAATTTTTTGACATAGGGTGCTGGCAGATTACGGGCCTCCTATAGCTGCTGCCAGGCCCCTAATCTGCCATAGGCCCCTATATACCGCCTCCTCATGCTGCTGCCAGGTCCAGAGTCTCTCATGGGTCCCTATACGGCCTCCCATTGCTGCTGTCTCCATCGCCACACTCTGCCATGTGCCACTTTCAGGTCTCCTCACACACTGCTGGTGTGTTCAATTTTTTGACATAGGGTGCTGGCAGATTACGGGCCTCACATAGCTGCTGCCAGGCCCCTAATCTGCCATGGGCCCCTATACCGCCTCCTCATGCTGCTGCCAGGTCCACAGTCTCTCATGGGTCCCTGTACGGCCTCCCATTGCTGCTGTCTCTATCGCCACACTCTGCCATGTGCCACTTTCAGGTCTCCTCACACACTGCTGGTGTGTTGAATTTTTTGACATAGGGTGCTGGCAGATTACGGGCCTCCTATAGCTGCTGCCAGGCCCCTAATCTGCCATAGGCCCCTATATACCGCCTCCTCATGCTGCTGCCAGGTCCAGAGTCTCTCATGGGTCCCTGTACGGCCTCCCATTGCTGCTGTCTCCATCGCCACACTCTGCCATGTGCCACTTTCAAGTCTCCTCACACACTGCTGGTGTGTTCAATTTTTTGACATAGGGTGCTGGCAGATTACGGGCCTCCCATAGCTGCTGCCAGGCCCCTAATCTGCCATGGGCCCCCATACCGCCTCCTCATGCTGCTGCCAGGTCCACAGTCTCTCATGCCATGTGCCACTTTCAGGTCTCCTCACACTGCTGGTGTGTTCAATTTTTTGACATAGGGTGCTGGCAGATTACGGGCCTCCAATAGCTGCTGCCAGGCCCCTAATCTGCCATGGGCCCCTATACCGCCTCCTCATGCTGCTGCCAGGTCCAGAGTCTGTCATGGGTCCCTGTACGGCCTCCCATTGCTGCTGTCTCCATCGCCACACTCTGCCATGTGCCACATTCAGGTCTCTTCACACTGCTTGTGTTTTCAATTTTTTGACATAGGGTGCTGGCAGATTACGGGCCTCCCATAGCTGCTGCCAGGCCCCTAATCTGCCATGGGCCCCTATATACCGCCTCCTCATGCTGCTGCCAGGTCCAGAGTCTGTCATGGGTCCCTGTACGGCCTCCCATTGCTGCTGTCTCCATCGCCACACTCTGCCATGTGCCACTTTCAGGTCTCCTCACACTGCTGGTGTGTTACATTTTTTGTCATAGGGTGCTGGCAGATTACGGGCCTCACATAGCTGCTGCCAGGCCCCTAATCTGCCATGGGCCCCTATATACCGCCTCCTCATGCTGCTGCCAGGTCCAGAGTCTCTCATGGGTCCCTGTACGGCCTCCCATTGCTGCTGTCTCCATCGCCACACTCTGCCATGTGCCACTTTCAGGTCTCCTCACACTGCTGGTGTGTAGAATTTTTTGACATAGGGTGCTGGCAGATTACGGGCCTCCTATAGCTGCTGCCAGGCCCCTAATCTGCCATAGGCCCCTATATACCGCCTCCTCATGCTGCTGCCAGGTCCAGAGTCTCTCATGGGTCCCTGTACGGCCTCCCATTGCTGCTGTCTCCATCGCCACACTCTGCCATGTGCCACTTTCAGGTCTCCTCACTCTGCTGGTGTGTTCAATTTTTTGACATAGGGTGCTGGCAGATTACGGGCCTCCCATAGCTGCTGCCAGGCCCCTAATCTGCCATGGGCCCCTATACCGCCTCCTCATGCTGCTGCCAAGTCCAGAGTGTGTCATGGGTCCCTGTACGGCCTCCCATTGCTGCTGTCTCCATCGCCACACTCTGCCATGTGCCACATTCAGGTCTCTTCACACTGCTTGTGTTTTCAATTTTTTGACATAGGGTGCTGGCAGATTACGGGCCTCCCATAGCTGCTGCCAGGCCCCTAATCTGCCATGGGCCCCTATATACCGCCTCCTCATGCTGCTGCCAGGTCCAGAGTCTCTCATGGGTCCCTGTACGGCCTCCCATTGCTGCTGTCTCCATCGCCACACTCTGCCATGTGCCACTTTCAGGTCTCCTCACACTGCTTGTGTGTAGAATTTTTTGACATAGGGTGCTGGCAGATTACGGGCCTCCTATAGCTGCTGCCAGGCCCCTAATCTGCCATAGGCCCCTATATACCGCCTCCTCATGCTGCTGCCAGGTCCAGAGTCTCTCATGGGTCCCTGTACGGCCTCCCATTGCTGCTGTCTCCATCGCCACACTCTGCCATGTGCCACTTTCAGGTCTCCTCACACACTGCTGGTGTGTTCAATTTTTTGACATAGGGTGCTGGCAGATTACGGGCCTCCCATAGCTGCTGCCAGGCCCCTAATCTGCCATGGGCCCCTATACCGCCTCCTCATGCTGCTGCCAGGTCCACAGTCTCTCATGCCATGTGCCACTTTCAGGTCTCCTCACACTGCTGGTGTGTTACATTTTTTGTCATAGGGTGCTGGCAGATTACGGGCCTCACATAGCTGCTGCCAGGCCCCTAATCTGCCATGGGCCCCTATACCGCCTCCTCATGCTGCTGCCAAGTCCAGAGTGTGTCATGGGTCCCTGTACGGCCTCCCATTGCTGCTGTCTCCATCGCCACACTCTGCCATGTGCCACATTCAGGTCTCTTCACACTGCTTGTGTGTTGAATTTTTTGACATAGGGTGCTGGCAGATTACGGGCCTCCCATAGCTGCTGCCAGGCCCCTAATCTGCCATGGGCCCCTATATACCGCCTCCTCATGCTGCTGCCAGGTCCAGAGTCTCTCATGCCATGTGCCACTTTCTGGTCTCCTCACACACTGCTGGTGTGTTCAATTTTTTGTCATAGGGTGCTGGCAGATTACGGGCCTCCTATAGCTGCTGCCAGGCCCCTAATCTGCCATGGGCCCCTATACCGCCTCCTCATGCTGCTGCCAGGTCCAGAGTCTCTCATGGGTCCCTGTACGGCCTCCCATTGCTGCTGTCTCCATCGCCACACTCTGCCATGTGCCACTTTCAGGTCTCCTCACACACTGCTGGTGTGTTCAATTTTTTGTCATAGGGTGCTGGCAGATTACGGGCCTCCTATAGCTGCTGCCAGGCCCCTAATCTGCCATGGGCCCCTATACCGCCTCCTCATGCTGCTGCCAGGTCCAGAGTCTCTCATGGGTCCCTGTACGGCCTCCCATTGCTGCTGTCTCCATCGCCACACTCTGCCATGTGCCACTTTCAGGTCTCCTCACACACTGCTGGTGTGTTACATTTTTTGTCATAGGGTGCTGGCAGATTACGGGCCTCCCATTGCTGCTGCCAGGCCTGTAATCTGCCATGGGCCCCCGTACCGCCTGGTCACGCTGCTGCTGGGTCCACAGTGTGACATGGGTCCTTGTACCGCCTCCCATTGCTCCCACTCTGCCATGTGCCACTTTCAGGTCTCCTCACACTCCTGCTGGTTTCCATTTTGTCATAGGTTGCTGTATGGCCTCCCATTGCTGCTGCCTCCACCGCCACACTGTGGCTCCAAACACTGGTTTTGGCCCCGTGACTGGCCAAATGAGTGAAGTGTGCGGTGATTCTAAGATCGACGGCACTCATCTGCATGTCATACTGAGTGACAGTATTATTTCTCTTCCCCAGCAGACTCCAAGGGCATTTAAATTAAAGGTACAGTGTTCTGCACTAATATTAAGTCTCTCTGAAGCCTAGAAACACCCTTTTTTAAGTTAAATTCACAGCGAATTTATTCGACTCGAATCAAATATTGTCCACGAATTCGCCGAATCAGTCGAATCGAATTTTTCATTTCTTCGCTCATCTCTAGTTGTGTTATTCACTAGACAGGGTAATTAAACATTGGGGCTACATTATGAATTTATCAGCAAAAGAAAAAAACACTTTTCAAGTAATCAAATTCTTATATATTTACTTGCATGAATGCCTATCAAGGTGAATTCCAGCTTGTGAGTCATTGAACAGCAGCAGAGACCCCCGTTGAATCAATAATGTTTGTGTATTTTGTGGATCTTCTATGCTTTAAAATATACGCCATCAAAATAACAAGTGGAATATCATTTGTGACTTGGAGCATTTCGTTATTGCCTACAAGGAGACTCCCTGCTAAGGATTTGTGTCATTTACATATCTTGCAGGATTAACATATGTATAATGTGGGAGTGACAGTATTACTAATGAATTGATCAATCTGCAGATGATCTCTTTTCTGCAATGTAATGAATACATTTTTATTTATATTTTATTTGGAGGATTGCAATTGATGACTGGCACAATATAGAGCTCATACAGCAGTCCTCCAGGTTTGAAAATTCGTGTTTTGCATGCTTGTGTGTCCACATTTAATAACACAGAGTTTACAGGTTGGATCTTACCGGTCTCTGATTATTAGTGATAGATCTCTTTCTAATTTAGAAACAGTGTCCTTTACAGTTTTCAGCAGTGTATGATTTTAAAATATCATTGTGATTTATGAAATTGTATGGCTGGATGTAAAAGTGGAGCAAGACCCTGCATTACATTTAGGTGTATTTAACTTTTTGTTCTGGAAGATATAAAGATGATTATTATATATCTCTTTATATGTGTATACAGTTGTGTTTATACCTAATCCTTCATGTATGTGGAGCACTACAAGGAAAATACTTTTTTGTGATTTTATTAATTATTATACACCTGCTGATGTAAAGGATATATAAGTTGGTTAATTTATAGTTCTAATTCCTTAGATTCATCACTAGTAGGGCCCCTCAATGCTTGCTTGATACATTTGGGGTAAACAGATATAATAGTCATATTTTGCTGGAGATACTTCCCACTTAGTTGCTATGCCTTCCCCAACAAAGGAAAGCACTCCACTCCATTGCAGTAGTTAATGTAATCCTCTGCTTGCCTGGCCATTTTGGGAGTCTTCTGCCAATCTGCAGATTTGTTTTTGTTTCAGGATGACTGTGAATCATCACAGTTGCAGGCAAGGGCTTGCTGTCAAAATCATTGAAAGGAAGGGGCGTTTATGGGCGCTCATGATAACCATGTGCCAGAAGGGTGAGACTCAGCAATTTGCATATTGTTTAGCAGCAGAGAACAAAAAAACAATAGTAAGCCAAATAGTGTATAGTTGTAAAGTAGTAATGATAATGATTAGTAGTCGTACCTTGTTCAAGTCTTATAAGCTCTTCTATACATAGACCCCACTGAGTACAAAATAGACACTTTAGATGTCATCCCACTGTGGAGATATTTAGGTATACAAATTCTGTTGTCAAATGGAAAATATCGTAATTTTACAATTCTTATTAAACCAACTTTGACACCAAGTAAAAAAATGCCAAAAACCAGGGACTGCAAAAAGAAGAGGCTTTATACTTTCTTGTCCCACCACTCTTGCCTCAGATCTTCATAGTGGTCAAGAGCTACAGCTGTATGGAAATGTGTTGGTTGTGAGGAGGCCTTTGCTCTGCAAGATGGAGCTAAGATGAAAGGAATAGGTGGCAGGATGGGTGACAATGATGCCTCCATTGAAATTTCAGGTTTGAAGCATTTTCTTACTGTGGGACAAAGGTTTGGGGACTTGATCAGATGAATATAAAACATCTTCTCGGAATGTACCACTATTGGTTCCTCTCCTCACCTTCTGGCTCTTTCTCAAGGTTTGCCCTCAAATGTCTGTACCCAGGTTTTGCTTTTTTTCCCTGTATTGTCATATTCTATAAAAGTCTTAAATATAGAATGAAAAAAAAAAATCTTCTTGATAAATCAACCATGCTTTGCTATGTAGTTTGTAAATATCCATTGACATGGGGACATCCATATATGTTCGTTATATATGCAGGTTCCACTTACCACATAAGAATGGCATGCATCATTCATGTCTTACTGTTCCTCTTATTCAGTGCAAGTCTATGGAACAGGTCTGACCTGAATGAAGAAAAAAAATAGACTCAATAGAATGCTAACTGAGCTTGTAACGGCAATCATTTAAGTAAACCTGTAAAGATCAAACATTGTAAACACCCATCGTTGGCTTGGCTTTTAAAGGTGTAGGGTCTAGACATTTTTTTAAGGCATGTCGAAAAGAAGTTTTTGGGATATTTTCTGAATATAAGGAATGTACATGGGATAGCACATACTTTTATGAATAAACCATCCTTCCACATTGCTGTAAAATAATCCCCTCTAACTGCTGATAAAAAAAAAAACAAAGCAAAACTATACTCACCTTCATTCCAGTGCTGTTGTGTCCACAGTTCCCTGCCAGCTGCCGACATCTTTGACCTGTCTGCTTCTAGGTACTGATCCTTAGGTATTCCCATTGGCCATGCCAAGATGATTTTGTGGGAGTTCATTCATCTCACCATTAATGAAATTGTACATTGAGCTGCACATGCACGGCTCAGTGTACAGGCCAGACTGGCAGGTAAGAAACTGCGATCACAAGAGGAGAAGTCGACATGTGGAATGGCATCCAACAACAGTTATCTTATACTGTAAAAACATGTAAAACAGCCAACGCGTTTCCACCATCTGGCCTTAGTCATGGCTGATGGCCGAAACACGGATGTGTTACAACTGTTATACATGTTTTTGCAATAAAGGATAACTGTTGTTGGATGCCATTCAGACCAGGGGCGGACTGACCATTTGGAAACTCGGCACTGCCCGAGGGCCCGGGGTCAATAGGGGGCCCATGAGATGCCCCTGGTACCTTTTTCATAGGCTTTTTTGAGTTTGGGCAAGGACACAGGGGCCCCTTGATCCCCTATTGCCCGATGGCCCCATGAGTTGTCAGTCCGCCCCTGATTCAGACTGTTGACTTCTCCTCTTGAGATCTGTGTTAATTAGAGAAATCTGCAGCCTGTGAGTCTGAGCACTGGGCAGAACTGAGATGTGGGAAGGTAGAAGCACTAACACACCTGTATCCAGGAAAGAAACTCTAATGGCAAAGAGACACAGTATGGCTCTTTTGTAACATAAATACTGTCTGATCACCAATTATTTTCTTTTTTAAAGTTCCAGTTTAACTGAAGCTATGGTGACATACTGATCCTTCTCTCTTCTAAATGCTTAATGGGATCCGTCTTTGGCTGCCTGCTTGCACAAGTCATATTGGTGAAGTGCACACTTCATATTAGTGGAGGCAACACTTCCAGCGGCCAGATCTTCTTTCATAGGCTCCAGAGGCAAAAGAACTCATGGGGTGGTGATGGGACCAGTACTAAGTACATATAAGCAGGGAAAAATGTCTGGTCCAAAGGCCAGGACATTAGCTTTGCCCATAGAGGGAACTGTGACTTTGATCCATTACACAATAGCTTAGGAACAGGTATTTGAAATAAAGACTGAGGAATCAGGTAACTGGTACACAATGCACTATTTACTGTTTTCTGGAATTAGGCCTTAAACAAGACATGTTAACCACTTTTTCTAATATAAACATACCCTCAAGAGGGAGGTGCACGAGGCCATATAAGAAAAGCAACATTTGAAATGTGCAACAGCAAGGAAGGGAGACTGGAACAGGCACTTCTATATTACTTTCAGACCTTAAACGAGAAAAAAAAAATTGGAATCAGGCAGACACAAAAGAAATTAAAGACTTAGTCATGCATAAAATGTCAGTTACGTCAACATGACTCATCTTTCTGTCCTCCATTCTCTTATTCTAGTTATATCTTCACACTGTCAAAGTAGCAGAACCAAGCCAAGTGACAACATGAAACAATGACAAAAAAACAAAACACCTAGAGGGGGTTTAGAAGCCATACCTGGGATGGGGCATTTGCTGTTTGTTGACTACAGTTCTGTTTTTAAAGTTTAAATCCACCCACCTGAATTTCCCACCCTCCATTTGCCCAACTGCAAGAGTCCCTAATCCAAAAACATGCTTCAGCAGCTGTTTGTTATGTGCAGTATATGACAGCACCATGTGGATGAATCTAAAAACTGGCTGAACAGAATTACACACAATTTTGAGCAGAGAAACCGTTCACAAATACAAATTTTAACTGTGTGTATTACCAGCACAGAAAAAACTGGAAACACTGCACACCAGAACCTAGCCACTACATAGAGAGGTTAGGATATGGCTACAGCCTGAACTCCTTCTGGCTATGCTCCTCTGCCATGTTTGGCCCTGTTGGGGATGGGTTCCAAGTGTACGGTGTTTCCACCTTGAATTTTCCCATCTGTTTGTGCTAGGCTGGATGTGCTAGGCTGGATGTTTGAATGTCAGCACGAGATCTGTGCTTTGGACTGCAGGGGGAAGTTCTGCAGTACTCTGAGCAGTGCTCCAAGGTTTTGTATATGGATCACAGTGTATTACAAGCACTTACATTTTAAAGTATCAGGGCTCACTTTAAATTAAATTTTTTGTACAGGTTATGGTTGGGCCCTCTGTCAAATTTTTATTGTTGTCTGTGTCCTCATTGGGGAGATTCACCTCTTTATTTGTTCTAGTGACTATTATCATCTATGAGGGTAGTCTGAAAAGTTCACGGTCCCACACGGAAGGAGCAACCACACAGACATGAAACTTTATCATTGCACCAAGCCACTTTTCGAGATGTTCAGTACTGTAAATGGCACCTGCACACTGTACGGTTTTCATGTGCTCTTTGAAAACAGTTGGCTCCCTCCATAGTCAGGTTGAAAATGGAGAAAGTGGAAGAAAGAGGGTCAAAGTGTTCTATCAACAGGCAAAGTGATGGCAACAGTCTTCTGCACTGCTGCTGCATATCCTCAGAATCCCAGAAGACTGGTGCCTGTTGATGAAACATTTCAAGCCACCTCCTTCCGGTTTCTCCATTTTCAACTTGACTGCAGCAGGTGCCAAATGTTTGCAAAGAGCATCTGAAAACTGTTCAGTGTGCTTAAGCTATTTTCAGTGCTGAACATCTGGAAGAGTGGCTTGGTGCAATTATTAAGTTTCATGTCTGTGCGGTCAATCTTTCCATGTTAAACCATCAACGTTCCAGACATTTGTGGAAAAAAAAGTGAAAGGAAAGAAAAAATTTTTAGAGGTGCCCCCAGAACAAGAGGGAAGGATAAATCTTCCAATGATGGTTGTCTAAGAGTGCAATTCCCCCCACTTTGGGAAATTTCCTCTGACTTTCTGTTTTGGCTTTGGGACAGAAAGTAAATGTAAATTTTTGAAAGACAGATAAACTGGCAGTGGGGTTTTAACTCTTCCCTACTGTACTCAAAACTAAGAAAAAAGGTTTTGGCTATACAAACACTTTAAAACAGCAGTGGATAGATCTGAGGAGTGGCTGATCTGCACTTTTGAGGGATTCTGGCCAATCCCCAACAGGAGGCTTGGCAAGGGGGCAGTACAATCCATAAAAGTGAGAAAGCCTGCTCAGCAGCAGGAGAGTTCTGGTGGAAGACATTGAGAATGTGAGGCTGAAGGCAGGAGCCTGGTAGGGGGCCCAGATGGGAGAGGTGCTCACTTATAGGCAGTGGAGCTTGGAAGGAAGAAAACTCAGACCCTCACTGGCCCCCAGAGCAAGGACCACTTGTGCACAGGGAAGGAGCGGCCCAGCTAGAAAGCCTGGTAGCAGCCACCAACCCACCAGCTAAACAGGAGAAGGACTGAGTGATTAATCGTGCACCTCCTGGGGCAGATAGGGGAAGGCACACAAGAAGGAAAAGGAAAACCAGATTCACCACCTACCGGGTCTGTCTTATTTCTTAAAGTGACATGCACTGGATCCCCTGCTCAGGGATTCCTCCAGACAGCTGGGTAAAGAAAAGGATTTATCTTGGGTCTGGGGTGGTACTACAGGAGATACTGGCTAGCTCTCCAATAGAGACTGTTTTGCTGTAGAGAACTGTAAATAGTTTCAGGAAGTTGTCCTCAGTTTCTCAGTTCCATTGGGCATCCCATACACCCCCTACCCCATCCAAGTTTAAATACCCCTAATAAAATCCAAAAACCCAAGCACAAGGACTGGTTACTGACTCCTGGAAGTATATATTCAAGAAAAATCAATGTATTTCATTGTAGTTTAAACCACTGCAGTGCTTTGTGTTTCTAAAAATTACAGCATGCCGCTTTTTTTTTTGCACTGGAATGCATGAAATGCATTTAAAAGCAGCTAGAAAAAAATGATAAACAATGCAAAAAAAACCCCAACCAAATACTATACAAATGCATGTAAATGCACACGTGGAACAGTAAACTGAATGTATAGACAGCGATGTACAGGAGCCCTAAATTAGTGTTTTTTCTGTATATAGCACTGTCATATTCCAGATCACCAGGATATATAAAGTAAACATACAAACATTACTATGGATGAAGAGGAAGAGGTATAGGGCACTTCTGTATGATATGGAGATCTAGTGATGAGGAGTCTGTAGGCAACCAATCCAAAGGACAGCTGATGTGGAAGCCTAAGCAGCACTTGAACAGCACTTCCAAGAGTTAGAAGCAAACTCTGACAAGGACACAGAGAAGGAGAAGGCTCTTTCAAGTGCAATAAAAGACATGTTTATTAGAGCAGGATATAAAAACTCACAGATAAATTCATGTGGTAAAGGCTCATCAGTAAAATGTTGGGGCAGATTCTCAGCCACAGTGCTCTGGGAACCACATATGCTGACCAGCAGGTATGGGAGGAGAGAGGGCCACCGCGCTTCCGGGCATCTTTTATTGCACTTAGAAGCACCTTCTCCTTCTCTATACAAACATTATGTAAATCAAGAAACAAACAAACAAAAAAAGACAGTCCTGCTAACCAGAGCTTACAATTTAATGGTTTGAAGGAGAACGAAATAATAATGTTTTTATTAGTGGATTTTTATACTCCTATTTTAAATTGTATTGACTGATTTCTTTTCTTTTTGATCCTGCAGAGGACAAGCTGTGGTTACATCCTATGTACCGTCCTGTTGTCTGTCGCTGTCCTATTGGCGGTAACCGTCACCGGAGCAGTTCTGTTCATGAACCACTACCATGCTCCTTCCACAGAGCCTCCACCAGTCATTACGACCAACATGGAGGACCCCAATGCCCTGGTCACCATAGAAAGAGCAGACAGCTCCCACATCAGTATATTCATTGACCCCAACTGTCCGGACCCCCTTCCTCGAATGGATGGCATGCAGTCTTCTCTGCTGTCTGCCTTGGCTGACCACGACTCAGAGCTGAAAGTGGCTGTGGGAAAGGAGAGGGCTATGCTGGCGGGATTGGTGGACCAAGTGACACAGATGGTTTCCCAGGTGTCGAGGCAGCGGGCTGATTGGGAGAGCCTAAGGAAAGGACAGAATGGACTGGTGTCAGAGCTGGGGGCTCTACAGAGCGAGCAAGGACGACTTATACAGGTACACTTTGGTGTGTCTTGCATGGCTACAATAACATTTAGAGTGGCAGACATATTTAGGAACTCTGTCAACCAATCAGAATTCACTTATAATCAGAGTATTAGCTGAATTATGATTACTTGCTGTTGGTACTGAATTTGTTCTCTACACTGTGTACTGATGGTGCTTGTAAGTGTTCTAATGGAAAGTCACCATGCTGACTCATAGCAACCCCTTTTAAAGCATGCTTTTTTTTGCGTAGTATGTATGTTTATACCAGTGTATGGATGGTAGTTATAGGCAACTAAAGCATTTTTCCTTCAGATTATTTTGCACACTGTAGGCAAGGGCCCCAGATTTTTAAAGCCATTTGCACAGATGCTTTGCTGCATAGCTGGAGTTTGTATGTTCTTCACCTACAAGATTAGGCTGGAAGGACTGTGGACTCCAGTTATTACATATTCACGTTTGGATTATCGTTATTTTAGACTTTTATTTTTGTATTGCATGTTTCTCAGTAAGGGTCCTTTCACACAGCGCGGACCCATTTAGTGGATCCGCTTGCTCAGCAGGGGATCTCTCCGCTGATCCCCACTGAGCAAGCGGATGACAGGTCTGTTGCAAAATACACAGACCACTAGGCGCTAAATCCCAGAACCAACGTCAGCAAGGCCAGTTCCACAGCTGCTCCGATGACCATTAGGAGTATAATGTGATGTGGAAAAAGCATAGAAAATCGTGGTGAAAGCCAGGAAATAAATGCAATGGCGTACATATCCAGCAGTCAAAATGTATAATACAAAAGTTTAATAGGCCAATAAAACCATAATCAGTAGGTTGAAATGTATCCATGAAATAGTATGGTGCAAGCCAAGGATTGGCACAAGCTACAGGCTTAAAGGAATGGTGGGAGCAGCTTACTTGTATGTAGACATAGCTATGGGGAGACTGGATGGTGAACTCCACAGATGGAAGAGGAGTGGACAACAGTAGCTGGTAAAAATAGTGTCCAGAAGCTAGCGGTCTGGAGAAATGCCACTTGAGGGGTAAGAGGAACCAGAAAAGACCTCCTCGGTATCACCAAGGATCGCACACTGGAAGTGAAGTCACAGCGCACCAGAAATGACGACAGCAGCCATCGTGAGCAGCAGCCTCATCAATACACATCAAAATCACACCAGAACACACATGTCCTGAATTGAGATGAAGGATAAAAACCATACCGAAACACATTAGAATGCATCAAAACCGTACATGCAGAAACGCATCCGGAAAACAGAAATTGTGGTGGGAACCTGCCCAAATAATTATTAAAGCCTGTTTCTCACAGGCTTCAGCTTGTATAAAAGCAGTATGAACAGCAAGCTTTGAAAAAGCATTTGCAGAGCTGTCAGCAAGCTTTGTTAAAACTTTTCAAAATACTCTTGATCCCAGGTTTGTAAATGCTGAACACGGATCCTAATGGAAGTGCTGATTACCACTTAGAACAAGCTGCTAGAAGGCTTCAGCATTACTTGAAGCTTATTGAAAGCCCACAGAAGCCTGCTAGCAGCTTGTTTAATGTGATAATCAGAACTCCCATTAGAATCTGTGTATAACATTTCCAAACAAGAGCTAAAGGGTACTATAAAGGCTCAGAGAAAGCTACTCAAGTCTTGCTGTTCACACTGCTCCTATAGAAGCTGAATCCTGTGTGAAACGGGCCAAAAACTGCCCTCTTTGCTAACAGATAAAAGCACAGTTGAAATATATACTTTTAAACAATCGTACCTGACAAAGTATTTTTTCAGCCTGTTGTGTGATCTAGGTACCTTTGCCAAAACAGTAGTAAACTGCATCCAAAAAAAAAAAAGAACCCTGCAAGGTAAAGGCGTAATGTGCTAGTATACATTGCATTGCCTATGAGGCTGCATGACCCCCGACTCTTTGGATAGGCGCTGATTGGCCCTGTGCGAATCACATGCACCCCCCCCCTCCCCCAAAAAAAGAAAAAAAACTCTCTAGCAACAAACACCAAACTGAGCATGTGCAGAGCGTTTCCTAGGGCTCTGTACTATCAGCAGCTGGATTGGGGACAGTAGAAGAAGGGGAAGATCAGATCAAACAGCCTTTTTATACAATGCAGAGGATTAACCCCTTAGGTTCCACAGGGAGTATAACAAGCACGCTTTACTGCATATACAGACTGATTTTACTGTTGTGGGCTTAGTAACACTTTAAGCCCAAACCAAAAATTCAATATATTACAGCATACCAGTCATTAGATGTGGTGACTACATTCATTTTGTTTTTTGTTGTTGTTAAAGCAGAACTCCAGGCAAAACGTCTTTAAATAGATCTATTGCTTCTTTCCTACCTTCCTAGAATATGTAATCCGTCTTCTGGTTGTAGTTTCTGAGAAACAGGATGTGCATTTTTTAAATCCTGAGGTTAATCTGGGAGTCTTCCTGTTTGTAAGACTGATGGCTGCTATGGCTTGCATTCCCCAGCCACTGGTCTTGGCACATCTCTCCTGTAGTTCTAATGTCAGCAAGCAGTGATGCAATTTCTGATGGTTTTAGTGGGCAAACCAGTCTGAGACACCCGGTCTGAACTGCCCACAGAGGCAGGGTGCCCCCTCTTCTGTCTAATAGTAACAGCTGTCAACAAACTTGGATGGTGGGTGCCGGTGGGTGGAGGGGAGAGAGGAGAGCGGACCGCTCTCCTCCCCTTCTGTTTGTTACCTGGAAGGCGACATGTATAATGTCACTTCCGGGTCACAGCTGTCACTTTCAATGTATTGCAATGCGATCTGCATTGCAATACATCCAGTGGAACTCAGGGGAGACATTGGGGGTCTTTTAGACCCTGCATGTCTCAATAAAGAGAACTTTTCACCTAAAAATCATCACATAGGGAACTATGCAGGGGCGGACTGACAACTCATGGGGCCCCTGTGTCATGGGGCCCCCATGGGGCAATAGGGGATCATGGGGCCCCTGTGTCCCTATGTGATGAAAAAAAGTTAAGTGAAAAAAATTTTTCACTGCAAAACAAGTGTTGCACCCAAGCACATAACATCCCCCCCAAAAAAAATGTTTTGAAGCCCCCACCCCCCACATATGTGCACATATAGATGTAAACGCACACATCAGGGGGCCAACACGTGTAAACGTCAATTGTAATACACGTTATATATCATCTGGAGTGACAGAATAATTCCAGCACAAGACCTCCTCCATAATGCTAATTTGATGACATAGGGGCTTTATAAGCGTCACCTATAGAAAATATAGAGTACTGAAGTTTGTTGCCGTTTCATAGGCGCACACAAATTTGAGGTTTGGCATGTTGGGTATCTATTTACTTAGCGCAACCTCGTCTTTTCTATTTGACTAAAAACATGGTTAATTTATTGCATTTGTTTGCCCTAAAATTCACTTTGCAGTAATATCATGTGACATAAAAAATTGGAACTACCACTATTTTATTCTCTAGGGTGTCTGCTTTCATAAAATATATAATGTTTGGGGGTTTTGTGTAATCTTCAGGCCTGAATTAAAAATTATTTTGAAATATGTGTGCAAAAAATACAAAAACCAGCTCTGGCAGCGAAAGGGTTAAGCTTTCTTCCCTCTGTTATCAACTGGTGATCTTGCTAGTAAACACACCTCCTGTATTAGAGTGCCTCCACTCTGGATGAAAGAGAAATGGAGACACCTTTGGACAGCAGCATTGTCAGTTTGGGTTGAGGGGAGTGTTAGATGTACTAGCAGGTTTAAATACACTAAACAAATTGAAGCCAAACTGCAGCTAACATTTTTAAAAGCAGTTACAACAGTTTTGTTCTTTCAGGGATAAAGGTTTAACTTAAATGAATAAAAGCTGATAACTGTAATTGCTCTTGTCAATAGTAAATGGTTTGTCTCATTCCTCTAACTGCTACATCTGTAAGGCAGCTTGGTCTGTTGAAAAACAACAGACTTACTGGCCAGATTGCCAGGTGAAAATAAAAGACAGTCTAAAAAATAAAACTAATGCAACCATCACATCTAAGAATTGATAAGCTGAAATCTAATAAATGTTTCCGTTTTTCCTTAACACCCTTAACACTGACAACCAAGACCAATAAAGTTGAATCTCCCAAAAAGGCACAAAGACAGCAGTAAAACCAGACAAGGGGTGCTTACCTACTCCATCCAAAATGAAAAAAAAAAAAATGAAATGTAAAAAAAAAAAAGTTTTGCCTTCACATGCATTTTTAGAATCAAATTGTCATGAGTACACAACAGCATTATACCAGCCTGTCAATGGTCGGCAATTTAAAAAGCCCAGAAAATGGAATTTAATATTTGAATTCGATTTACATTAAAAAGGATTTTACTATGTAAATTGTTTCAATGGCTCTTTAAATATTCCCTACTGAGAGGGCTCCCGAATGTACTACAAAATGTGCCGAAAACATTGGGCCACTGTTCCATGTATAATAAGGCGAGGGATTGCATGATAGATGAAGAGCAATATCTTCTGGAGCACGGAGCCGGCTGGCGCCACTTCACTCTGAACACATGGTAGCACTGGCACCCTGTGCACACACACATGCTTAGGCCAACGAATATCTGGCACATGGATCTGGTACACGTTGCAGGGCAGGTGCCAGCTTCTCACATACAGTTTGCTTAGCAGTAGAAAAACAGGACCCCGAAAGCCTTGCATTGCAGCTTTTTTTTTTTTTTCAATTAAACATGTTGGCAGGTGTTATTATGGAAAACTGTGGTTTGTGCACACCACAGAAAGCCCAGGAGCCCCAATACCATGAAAAGGCCCCGGGAGGATTTATTGCTGTATATATCAACAATGTTCAAGCTTATCCAACAGCTGTCAGACAATATCATTTCTGGATCCAGCTTTCACAGAACGCAAACCAAAAGCCTTATAGCAGGGGTACTGAATTAAACTTCACGGGGGCCATCAGTAAAATATTCTTCTTGCAGAGGTCCAAATCTCATTTTTGTTCTATCAACTACTACTACTACTCAGATCCTTCACATCACAACCCAATCTCCTTTACAGTGCCCTCAGTCCCCTCCTTCACATCACAGACCCCTCTTACGTCACAGTCCCCCCAACATCACAGCTCCCCTTCACATCACAGCTTCCCTTGCATTCACAGACACCCCCCCTTCCACATCACAGTCCCCCCATTACATCACAGTCCCCCTTGCAATCACAGCCCTCCCCCCTCCTCACAACACAGCCTCCCTTGCATTCACAGACACCCCCCCTTCCACATCACAGTCCCCCCATTACATCACAGCCCTCCCCCCTCCTCACATCACAGCCTCCCTTGCATTCACAGGCACCCCGCCTCCCTTATCACAGTCCCCCCCATTACATCACAGCTTCCTTTGCATTCACAGACACCCCCCCCTTCCACATCACAGTCCCCCCTTTATATCACAGTCCCCCCTCCTCACATCACAGTCCCCCCTCTTATATCACAACCCCCTTTACAATCACAGCTCCCCTTGCATTCACAGCCACCCCCCTCCCCACATCACAGCCCCCCCCCCCCATTACAACACAGTCCCCCTTGCCATCACAACTCCCCCCCTCCTCACATCACAGCCCGCTTGCAGTCACATTTCCCCCCTCCTCACATCACAGCTCCCCTTACAATTACAGTTCCCCCTCCTCACATCACAGCCCCACATCACAGCTCTCCCTCTTATATCACAACCCCCTTTACAATCACAGCTCCCCCTTTCACATCACAGCTTCCCTTGCATTCACAGACACCCCCCCCCCCCCATTACAACACAGTCCCCCTTGCAATCACAAATCCCCCCCCCTCACATCACAGCCTGCTTGCAGTCACATTTCCCCCCTCCTCACATCACAGCTCCCCTTACATCACAGCTCCCCTTACAATTACAGTTCACCCTCCTCACATCACAGCCCAACATCACAGCTCTCCCTCTTATATCACAGCTCCCCCTTTCACATCACAGCTTCCCTTGCATTCACAGACACCCCCCCCCCACATCACAACCCCGCCCCCCATTACAACACAGTCCCCCTTGCAATCACAACTCCCCCCTCCTCACATCTCAGCTCCCCTTACATCACAGCCCCTTCTTACAATTAAAGTTCCCCCCTCCTCACATCACAGCCCCACATCACATCTCTCCCTCTTATATCACAGCCCCCTTTTCAATCACAGCTCCCCCTCTCACATCACAGCTTCCCTTGCATTCACAAACACCCCCCCCCCCCATTACAACACAGTCCCCCTTACAATCACAGCTCCTCCCTCCTCACATCACAGCCCCTTGCAGTCACATTCCCCCCCTTCTCACATCACAGCTCCCCTTATATCACAGCCCCACATCACATCTCTCCCTCTTATATCACAACCCCCTTTACAATCACAGCTCCCCCTCTCACATCACAGCTTTCCTTGCAATCACAACCCCTCGTCCTCACAGCACCCCTCACTCACATCATGGCCTTCCTTACATCACAGCTCCTTTTGCAATCACAGACCCCAACCTAAACACAGTCACCCCCTTGCAGCCACAGCCCCCATTAAATGAAAGTTTTCAGTTCAGTTACAGCTCTCCCACCTTCACAGTTCTACTATAATGCAGAGTGGACTCCTCTTCTGTGTATGCTTGGCTGCCGCCACCGCTGCTTCTGCTATTAGACTCACAGCAGGACAGAGGGCGGGAGGTATGGCAGGTCTGCACTGAGGGCAGGAGTTGCTCAACTCTTCTTTTTAACACCCACTTGTTAATCTGAAAAGTTGGGCAGCTCCCGCCCTCCATGCAGACCTGCCATACCTCCCGCCCTCTGCCCTGCTGTGAGTTTAACAGCCTCAGTGACAAGCAGGCGAGTACACACAGAAGAGGAGTCCACCCAGGCTGTAAAGTGGTGCGGTCCGGACAGAACTGTCACTTGGTCCATCATGTGTTGATACCTGACTTAAATGGAAGTTCCACCTTTAAAACCATATTACATGTTAAACTCATATTTAGGGTACCAAGCAGACACCCATCCCAAAATGGCCTCATCTGACAGCATGTGGGGGTTCTTCTCCATTCACAGCAGTTGACAGATTTGAAATGAGTGCAGCTGTGAATGAATAAACTGACATACAGTAAGTGCAATGATCAGCGCTCTCAGAGTCCTCTGACACTTTCTCCTGCTCTCCAACTAAAAGTCCATACCTTTGTACGGGCAGGGAGCTGAAGGAAGAGTCTGCAGGAGACTGGCATTGCCACCACAATCCGCGGAATGCGGCTGCAATGCTTTGCAGGGTCATTTGCAAAAAAATTATAAATGCACATATAATGTGCATTTATTTTTGTTTTTGTAAAAGGTGAACTGAAATCTCTAATCCAGCCCTATCTTTAGTATTGCACAGTTGTTCAGGTTTCTCCCCTGTACTAAATATGTTCACAGGTTGGTGGCTGCCAGGCCTGAGATTTTGGTGCCTGTGTGAGCAGCAGCAAGTCTGGGGGTGGAGGGGATGGTGTGAGCTGATGGGGCTAGAAATGGTTATGGCGGTTTTGGATGGAGCATTTAGGCTGCATTCACACTTGAGCATTTTGTAGCTCAAAGCTCCAAAAACTCTCAAACTTAAAAAATCAATTGTTCTCTATGGTGCCTGTTCGCGTGATCAGGTGTGAAGAGGCACCATAGAGAACAATTGATTTTTTAAGTTTGGGATTTTTTGGAGCTTCCAGCTTCAAGATACAAAACTCAAGTGTGAATGCAGCCTCAGGCAGCTAAAAGTAGGGCAGGGCATATGTCCTCCTAATAGAGTACTATGGGTAGCCCTATTTAACTACTTCCCTTCCGAGGCAGTTCTGACATTTCTCTCCTACATGTACAAATCATTATTTTTCTGCTTGAAAATTACGTAAAACCCCCAAACATTATATATATTTTTAGCATAGGCCCTACAGAATAAAACGGTGGATTTTACCATTATTTATGTCATGCAATCTTTGTGCAATGGTTTTTCAAACAAAAATTTTTTTTGAAAGAATACAGTTTAATGAATGTTGGTGCAAACAAACACAATATAATACGCACTTTTTGGTAAAAAAAGACAATGTTATGCCGAGTAAATAGATACTGAACATGTCACGCCTTAAAATTGCATATGCCCGTAGAACGGCACCAAACTACAGTACATAAAAATCTTCATAGGTGTCGCTTTAAATGTTTTACAGGTCACTGGTTTAGAGTTACACAGGAGCACTGTTATAGAATTATTGTCCTCAATATAATGTTCTATTAGACCTCAGATCTCTCCTCTGCCCTAAAAGCTTCTGATCACACCAAGATTGGTGTGATTAGAAGCATTCCCAAGCCACAACTGGTGAAACTGGAAGCAACAAAAAACCCATTGCTTCTTGTTTCTAATACCATAGAGATGTTTGGGGACATTACAGTCCCCAATCAGCTCTATGGTAAGCTGGCAGTAGTGACAGCTTCAATCTCGGGCTCCCAGATGCAACAGGAGAGGGGCGGCACCCCTCCAGCCACTTGTAAAAGCAATCCAATGGCTAATTAGCTGCTAGGATTGCTTTTACATTACACAGAATTTGCTGTTGAAAAAAATAAGATACTGGGATGATGTCTGTAGCTGCCGGTTCAGGTCCTTTTGCCCAGGAAAAGACAGAGGAAAGAGAGGCCCGCTGAGGAGGGGGCTGCTTTGGAGGTCCCTGGCTTGGAATCATCAGGATGAGAACTTGGGTTTCCTCTTGACTCTCCCCTCAGGGAAGTTAGGTGCGCCATCAGTGGGGATCTGGAGAATTGGAGGAGGACTGATCATTAGACGGGATGAGCCACAAGACACCTCATGACTCCTCTTTGCTACAATACTATCTAACGTAAGCCAATATCTGGACTATGCCCTTTACCAATATCAAGATTGTTATGTTATATTGCCCATTGCCGGATTACCAAATAGGCAGAGTAGGCACCAGCCTATGGGAACCACATCATGTAAGGGCCACATGAGAACAAATCAAAATAATATTGACAAGAAGTGTTGAGTGTTTTCACACCCCTGGGAATGCCATCCCTTCAAATCAATGTATAGAGTAAAAATATATATGGATTGGGAATTTACAGGCATGCAGACTGTAAATTCATAAAAATACAATTTGTATTGTCACATATTATAATACACCTATTAAAAATGACTAATGTTAAACTGATCATAGCAACAAATTGGGTACAGTATTCTCACAGTCAACACGTTTCAAGACACAGAAGGTACAGAAGCTGAAACAATAGGCAGAAACAAATGCTCAACAATAAGAAAATCAGCTTTGACCAATGTATTGCACACTTACTATTATACAAGATTTATATAGAGCCAACAATTTACACGTATAACTCAAGGATCACTTAACAATGATGATAAACACACCTTGCACTAGGTCAGGGGTGGGCAACTGTGGCCCTCCAGCTGTTGGTGAACTACAAGTCCCATCATGCCTCTGCCTTTGGGATTCATGCTTGTAACTGTCAGTTTTGCAATGCCTCATGGGACTTGTAGTTCTACAACAGTTGGAGGGCCACAGTTATCCACCCCTGCACTAGGGGAATGCCCACCCACTATCAAGCAGCAGGTCCAGGGACATCTTGCTTAACAGGATCACAGGCACCACTCTTGGATCAAACAAAAGAAAAAAACAAGCACAAAAACAGAAAATGGGGTGCAAAAAAAATCCAAATTCAAGAATTACACATTATATCTACACACAGTTCAGAAACAAATACCTCTAAGGACAAAGGCAGTGTTTGGGATGTCAAATCTTACATATGGAGTAACACTATAGTGTGCAGCACTCAAAGAATTGAATACTTTACATTAAAGACTCTAGAAAAAATAATGTATTAAAAGTATACGTAAATCCTCACCTTGTAAAACAACCCATTCAGTTTAAACTAGAAATAAAAAACAAAACATTTGAGTATAGATATAAAAAAACATTAGAAATACCTTTTTTCCCCTGTTCTTTAAGTGATTACATACCCTCAAAGCTCCTTATGCAGCTGGGAACAGCAAACTGGGGGAGGAGAAACAGCAGAACTTCCCAGTGAATGGCTGTGCGGGGGGGGGGGGGGGGTGGAATGTGAGCAGACGTCTGATCATTGGAGAAGAGCAGAAAGAGTTCCCAGCACTGCTGGAATAATGACCAAACTGTTCTCTCATGCCCAGTGTGGTCAGTATTTAATAGGAGAGCAGAGTGACTGGCAGGAACACCAGGAATTTCACACAAAGAAAGCAATACAAAGAGAACAGAATACTTTTTCAAAGCACCTATTAGGAGTATGAAATGTTGGGTTTACAAATTCTTTATTGTTATACTCCTATTAACATGTAATGTACCGTAGTGATGGCCATCTCTTCCTAGCAGCCAATGTGCACACTTAGTTCAATGTTACCCCACTAGAGCAGGGGTCTCCAAACTTTCTAAAGAAAGGGCCAGTTTACTGTCCTTCACACTTTAGGGGGGTCAAATTGTACCCAATGGAAGTAACCAATGTCCGAGGGGGGAGAAAATGTTGGTGTCAGGGGGAGGAATAGTGCCCCATCACTGGTGTCAGCAGGGCTGTCTTAATGCATGGGCACACATGGGCACTGCCAAGGAGCCCCAAGTGCACGGGGTCCCATGGTAATCTTGTATTACATTATACTTGCCAACTGTCCCGGATTTGTCAGGATAGCCACGATTTTTACTAAGCTATCCCAGGATGGCCCGGGCAGTGCCCTAGAACCTGTACTGTGCCCTCCTGATCCCAGTATTGTGCCCTCCTGACTCCCTTTCTACTGTGTCCTGCTGCCCCTGTCCCCCCGTACTGTGCCCTTTGTGTTGATTAGTCTTCGATTTATGGCATGTTTCTTCCTTGTTTAAATCAATTTTATTTGAAGTACTAATAAATATATGATACTGATGATGATACAATGATACTCTAATTGTTGAGAGTAGGTGCATAAATTGGGGTAGG
Organism: Staurois parvus; assembly: GCF_062004578.1. NCBI lineage: Eukaryota > Metazoa > Chordata > Amphibia > Anura > Ranidae > Staurois > Staurois parvus. The sequence continues at coordinate 3,611,581 of NW_028317864.1, forward strand.
CTGGTAGGGGCCCCAGTGCATTCCTTTGCCCAGGGGCCCCTGCTGCTATTATGAGGGTCCTGGGTGTCAGTGGAAGGAAAAGTGCCCCATTGCTGGTGTTAGTGGCAGGAATTATGCCCCATTGTTGGTGTCAGTGGCAAAAATAAAGCCTCAAGGGCCAGATAAAGGCAAGCAAAGGGCTGCATCCGGGCCTAGGGCCACAATTTGGAGACCACTGCACTAGAGCACGAGAAACCTCCAGAAACCTACAAGGGGGCCTCCACAGAATTTATTTCAGCATTGGTATTGCCACATCTAAGAAATGTATTTTCCTACTTTGAAACATCTGAGAGAATATTTAGACAAGCGATGATTACAGCCAATACCTAGGGAATAGTGGCATTTTATTTACAAAAGCTGGTTCACTCAGAATCTCATGCACTTTTGCATGGAACCAATCAGCTTCCAGGTTTTAGTGCTAAAGCTTAATTAAACAAGCTGAAGTTAGAAGCTGATTGGTTACCATGCACAAGTGAACAAGATTCTGAGTGAACCAACATTAGTAAATCTACCCCACTGTAAGAGGCTTGCGTACTGGTGCAAACCTGGTTGTTCGGGTCCTGCAAAAATGTGCTTAAAGACTGTGAATACTCCAAAGAAGAGGCCAGGAGAATGGGAAGTTTAGGACAGTAGCTGGTTAGGCTGTGAAACTTGGGGGGCCCTGGAGTCTGTATTTTATTTATTTTTATTCTGTTTTATTGATTTAACAGTTACACATAGAAAAAGTGCATTTAACTCCCATGCAGGGGCAGGGTCCAATGACCCAACATAACAAAAGTGAATACAAACTTAAACTAAAGCCCAGGGGGGGGAGGGTCGTCACTAGACATGCAAAGGGACCATTTAATATTAGATGATGACAAAGCAAGTGAATAGATAAACCTCTAAGCCATTCTATCTTACACCATTGCAGCGGTGGATGCATTATCTAGCCATCAAGACTCTATCTTTTGAAACTTACGGGACAACTCTCAATTTGTGTAGGTAGCTTGGGAAAGTGACAAGTTGGATAATTTATCTCTGGTGGAAAAAAGGAGAAATCCCAAATCTCCAACAAGTCTTCATCGTCTAGACTTGGGATATCCACCCGCCATTTCTGTTGTAGAGATTATAGCTCAGGGCTTGCGCCACTAAGAGGTATCGATACAGTGCCAATGTAGGTTTCTCCAGATCTGGCACACAAAGGATAACCTCTGGCTCCAAATAGGAGAGAGATACCTGTTGGCCTGGAAATAGACTCCTGAAGACATGGGAAACCTGAAGGTATCTGTAGTAATAATGCAAGGGGAGATTAAATCTAGATCGGAGGATCGGAAAGGGGAGTAAACTATTATGTCCAATGATAGGCTCCAATGTTTTTATTTAAAATTTGGCCCAGGCCTGAGGGTCCGGAATTGTAGCAAATTGTGGAAGGGTGGGGTTCAACCAGACGGGGGTGTGTGGGGATAGGGTATTGAAAGGGACAGACTCTCAAGGAAGACAAGGCTTTCCAGGCCCAAAGAGTGGTATACATGGAAGGAGTAAGAGTGTGAAGTGATTTTATTCCTCTGAACAATAGGAATTGGAGGGCCTCCAGGGATTTTAAGATTGCTGCCTCCAGGACAACAGAAGTATTAGTTAGTTAAGGCTGTAGCCACCAATGCACAGTCACTAATTGGGAAGCAAGAGAATATTTGAAACATAGCCAGTTCACCCCTATCTTTTGGTCTAGTGAAGGTTGTAAGCTTATACCTAGGGGATTTGGAGCCCCAGAGAAAAGAGAGAAATAGTCTGTTCAGTTTAATAAAAAAATGGAGCCACTGTGGGAGTTTCAGAAAAGGCAAGTAAACTTAGGGAGGATATTCATTTTTAAAAGGTTGATACGGCCAATAACAGAAAGGGGCAGGTTACTCCATGCCTTTAGTTTGATCTTAACCTCAGATAATACCGGATGAAGATTTAATTCCATATAGTCAGAAGCCTTGCTGGAAAGAAACCACAATACCAAGATAGGTAAATTTATTAACCCAATTCAGAGGGAGAATGGTGCCACTGAGATAACTGCACAAATCCTGGCAGCTGCAACCACCCACACCATGAAATGCTGGACCCGCGGACGGGTGGCAATAATCCTAATGGCACGCTACCCACACTGGAAATCTCACCCGCACTGGGAACTTCAGTTCCCGTTTGGGCTGTGATTTTCAAAGTGGTGCAGGGACTTCTTTCCTGCGTGTCACGGGGCATGGTAGCCCATTCATCTGAGCCTGCAGGGCTGCATAGATATGAACCTAGCCTAATACATGAATTTGGACTCTTTTATCCTTTAGTCTATCACTCCTTCCAATGGTGTATGGTTTTTCCTGGTGACCTGCTGAGTACACACTGAAGGGTAGTCCTGTCTGTGTTGTGCAACTTGAGCCAGTGAGCTCTCACTACTTTGTGTGAACTCACCAAAGCCTCAATGCTTTTTTTTTTTTTCTTTATAGCTGAACACCAGGCAGACATGAACAAAGCACTGTTTAGTCCAGTTGGGCATTAAAATATATAAAGTATTTTAAATAGTATAATTACCTGACTGACTTTAAGCTGGTTTCCTTCTTTCCATCCTAGTAAAACTAGTGGCTAGTAGAGGGGGGGTTTCTGCACCCCACCCCCCGAGCCACCACCCTTTGCCACCACCAACCCCTAGAGGAGAGAGGGAGTGAGTGAACATAGTAGGGGTAAAGTGGCAGTAGAGAAGCAATCTTCTACATCATTTGAGCCACATTGTTCCTCTGAATTCTGCTCTTCAATAAAAGGTCACAACTCTACCAGTCCTTGGACGACTGGAGAGCACAGTCGCTGGACGACTGGAGAGCACAGTTGCTGGACGACTGGAGAGCACAGTCGCTGGACGACTGGAGAGCACAGTCGCTGGACGACTGGAGAGCACAGTTGCTGGACGACTGGAGAGCACAGTCGCTGGATGACTGGAAAGCACAATCGCTGGATGACTGGAGAGCACAGTCGCTGGACGACTGGAAAGCACAGTTGCTGGACGACTGGAGAGCACAGTTGCTGGACGACTGGAGAGCACAGTCGCTGGATGACTGGAAAGCACAGTCGCTGGATGACTGGAGAGCACAGTTGCTGGACGACTGGAAAGCACAGTTGCTGGACGACTGGAGAGCACAGTCGCTGGACGACTGGAGAGCACAGTCGCTGGATGACTGGAGAGCACATTCCCAGCCACAGCTATAACTCATAAGCTGGTCTCTGGGAGGCCACTCCCCTGCCGCCACCATAGCCACCACCACCGGCCACCAAGAGCAGCCAGCCATCCCTGAACCCTCTTCAGATCTTCGGCAGTGCCTCAACAGGTCCCTTCTTCCAGGGGGAGTCTCTGTGCACCCCCCCCCAAAAAAAAAATTGACACCTTGTTTGCCTCATGGTAAATTCGTCACTGGGATGGGTCCATGGCCAAGCTGTAACAGTAGCTGTAGTGGAAATCAACAAGGTCACTGCCTAGGCAATGCTTTATTTATTAATTTAGTAAAAGAAAGTTGCATTTAAAACAAACTGATTGGTTCTTCCTTTTTACAAGCACATTGTTTTGTTTTGAAAGCAGGAAAATGCATTTAGAAGGCACCGCCAATACATTTTTAATCAAAGGAAGTACCCAAGATAATTTGACAGATACAAGGAGGTACTTGTGTGATGTTTGCAGTTGTGAAGGGGTACGACATATTTAGTTGGGAAATACTGATATATCTACATGTAGAGTATAGAGGAGTGTTTGCTGTGCCAGACAGGTCAATGGACCTGACACTTATATTGCTATTTAATGATAGGCTGTTTGCTGCTTAGGAAAAAATTAATCAGAGTCAGTGAATGGTCTGATTTGTAACTCCACTTAACTCTTCCTTACACTATCGAAAACAAAATGTTTTGCCTATACATATGCACCGTAAAACACAATTTTTTGGGGGCTTACCATATGGGTCTTATTTTTTTCTTTTGTACTTCTTTTTCCCTTGGTTTGGTTTCCAGGGCTATATTTCTACACCACTTACTGTGTATAGGCCTGATAAATCTATGCATTTTAGCCACTTATACTGAACCCAATGGGATTGTGATGTGTTTCTTTCAATGAAATTGTATTATGGGGAAAATAATGCTTATTTTATCTTTTTGCCCCCTTACCCTGCCCTAATTTAACCCTCCATAGATGCATATACTTCCGTCTGACAGCCATTGCCTTCAGTGTTTGTTTACAGACAACTGTGCAAATCTTCACTGTCCTGGCTGCATCTGTGCAATAGTGCCCCATAGACTTCTACGGAGCGGTGTCCCAAGACAAAGGGAGACAGTCCCTAAGAAGTCTATGGTGCTATAATGTGGAGGAGCAAGCAGGGCATGAAGACTGGACTGGAGACAGCTGGATGTAAACAAGCAACAGAACCACAACCAATGCTTTGAGATAAATATGCATCTGTTGAGGGGGACCGGTAAAAAAACAAGTGTCTTTAACCACTTCCTTACTACACTATAGCAGAATGACAGCTACAGCACAGTCGGCCAGTTCTGGGAGGGCGTCATATGATGTCCCCCAGCGGTGTGCACCCAGCGCTGTCTGTGATCGCTGTGTCACACAGATGATCACATGACATGGTAAAAGGCCAATCACAGCAGCAGACTTTTACGAAGTGATCAGCTAGGTCCAATCACAACTGACCACCATGTAAATACACTTGCCTGTTATTGACAGTACTGAGGAAAGTACTGCCAATAACCGGCAACTGTCAAAGGAGACATCGGCACTGATTATCAGTATAGTCTCAAAAGTGCCCATCAGTGCACAACAGTGCTGACAATCTGTGACCTTCAGTGCCGCCATTCAGTGCTGCGAGTCAGTGCCTTTCAGTGCTACCTATCAGTGTTCATCATTGCCATCTATCAATGCAGCATCTTCAGTGCCTCATCAATGCCCATCATTGCCGCCTATCAGTGCTGCCTATCAGTGCAGCCTCATCAATGCACATCAGTGAAAGAGAAAGTTTGCAAAATCTTATAATAAAAGCAAAGAAAAACTTTTTCTTTCCAAATTTTCGCTCTTTTGTTTTATAATGCAAAAAAAAAAAAAAACCCAGTGCTGATTAACTACCACCAAAAGAAAGCTCTATTTGTTTGGAAAAAAATGTCATATAGGTACATCGTTGCATGACCACGCAATTATCAATCAAAGTGCGACAGCACTGAAAAATAAAAATTGGCCTGGGCAGGAAGGGGGTAAAAGTGCCCTGTAGGCAAGTGGGGAAGCAGTGTTGCTTTATCATTTAACTGTCACCAGACAGTGATCAGCAGCTGCTAACTTTAGTATTTGGCTTCCAGCACCTCCAATGTGACTATTATTCATATATGAATGCATACCATCCACAAACAGGCCAGTCCCCGAGCCGTTGTCTGCGTTACCTATGTTTGTGGATGTATGTGCATGTGTGTCAATGTGCGCACATGTAGAATAGAAGACATTTAATAACTAGAGAAGATATACTTGCCAGTGCCCTGCAGCTTCTGTTTAGATTGCCCTTTTAAAGTATACCTGTGACATTTTCAAAGATTATAAACTGTCCTGTTTGTTTGGCCTTTTCCAGCTACAGCTTCCCCGGCTGCTCTCTGGCCTGCCTCTTCATCTCTGTTGGCCACAGTGTGACAGATATACATAGTCAGCTGATGCTCCTTACTTTTTCAATTAACAGGGTCAAGTGGATCTTTGACCAGGCTATATTGTGTAACGGCAGCAAAGAAGAGTGAAGTGACAGAACTGGCAGTGTTATCTGGCAATAAATGCAGACCTGAGCAGGACCATGCAAGCTAGCCCATATGGAGGAAAAATATATTATTATTATTATTATTATTATTACATCGAGTTTATATAGCGCCAAAGGGTTTGCTCAGCGCTGTACAATAGGGGGGATATTTTGAATTATATTTAAAAAAATATTCTATACAATATATATATATATTGCCATATATTTGAAATGCTACAGTTTTGGCCATAGTCAATATATTTCAATTTAAAAAAAAAAAAATATATATATATATATACACACTGCATGTTAAAATGAGTTTTTATTACTAAATATATGAAAAATATTTTTAAAAATACATTTCAAATATACTGTATGTCTTTAAAAATACAAATCCACATTTTTGGAATGCATTTACAAATATATGTAAAAATATATGTTAAAATGACTTTTTTATATGTTAAAAAAAAATGCGAAGAATACATTTAAAAAAATATATATTTTTAAAAATATTTTTTTTTTTAAATATATTCTTCACATTTTTTTTTAACATATAGAAAAAGTCATTTTAACATATATTTGTAAATTCATTCCAAAAATGTAGATTTGTATTTTGAAAGACATACAGTATATTTGAAGAGTATTTTTAAAATGTATTCAAGTTTTTTTTAAATATATTGAATATGGCCAAAATTGTAGCATTTCAAATATATGGCAATATATGTGGAAAGAATATTTTTAAAATATATTTCAAATATATTTTTCTTCCATGTGGGAGGTTTTGGGGCTTCCAGAGCAATCTGGATATTAATCTGATTATATACTGTATGCAGGCACCTGGACATCTGTGCAATACAGAACAAGGGCTATATGATTTGTTATGACACCACAAGTTTGGTATAAAATGTAATTCCAGTTTTATTAGAAATCCCCTGCGGGTGAACCCTAAACATTGCACAGATACCTCTCTCTTCTGTGAACATATGGCTTCTTGCCTTCGTTATATCTACCCGAGCAATCTCAGTGTAGTGAGAATAAATGCTGCATGGCCTAGGTTCCTTCCAGCATGGATGGGCCTTAGAAAGTATCTAATCAAATGAATTCCTATTGTAGAGGATGCCTTTAATTGGACTTAAATCTTGGTGCAAACTTCTGCAAAAAGCAGCGAGCCAATCACACAAGCAGGAAATAAGATATCTAGGTTGCCATACTGCACGGAAACGACATTTGACAGTTTTAGAAAATCACAACGGCTGTAGACTGAAATGGAAATGTCATTTTTAATTACATTAAAATTACAAAATAGCTGGTGTAGTAATTAAATATGATATAAAACTTTGTGAAGAAAAATTGAATTTTTCCTCTGGGTTCCTTATTCGTTATCTTTTAGCAAACTTGACAGAATGTTATGTCTCCTTTTACAGTTACTTTCAGAGGGTCAGAGTCATGTGGCCCAGCTGGTCAGTTCAGTCAGCGAAGTGCTGGACAACCTTCAAAGAGATCATGGGCGATCCCGTGGGAAGGGGGATCTTGTGCGGACACCGGCCAGAAGTACCAAGCCTCGTGGCTGCACCAACGGTAAGTGTTATTATAATTATTGCAATGTTCACCATAATGTATATAGTAATATCTCCTGTGGTAGTTGTATGGTAGTCAGTCAAGTATATACAGCAAAGCAAGATACAACAGGAGGGGGACTTTCCCTGATAAATTATATTCAGAAGTGTTCAAATTTCGCAACACATTTTGTGTATGTAAAAATGGTTTTAAAGTGTATCTAATGTAAAGGTGACCATGGCCATGCCATGGTTAATGTTTAAATGAAATGAGCCTGCTCTGTTCTGGGTCAACAATGCATATTGCACAGAATTCAAGGGTCAGGAGTGTGTAATGCACAGAATGCAGGGGAAAGAAGTGTGTAATACACATTGTGCAGGGGTTAGGAGTGGGTATTGCACAGGATGCTGGGGTCAAGAGTGTGTAATGCACAGCATGCAGGGGACAGGAGTGCGCAATGCACAGAGTGCAGGAGACAGGTGTAGGTAATGCGCAGAGTACAGGGGTTAGGAGTAGGTAATGCACAGGATGCTGGGGTCAGGACTACGTAATGTGCAGAGGTAAGAGATAACGCAAGGAGTACAGGGGTCAGGAGTAGGTAATGCACAGGATGCTGGGGTCAGGACTGCGTAATGTGCAGAGGTAAGAGATAACGCAAGGAGTACAGGGGTCAGGAGTAGGTAATGCACAGGATGCTGGGGTCAGGACTGCGTAATGTGCAGAGGTAAGAGATAACGCAAGGAGTACAGGGGTCAGGAGTAGGTAATGCACAGGATGCTGGGGTCAGGACTGCGTAATGTGCAGAGGTGAGAGATAACGCAAGGAGTACAGGGGTCAGGAGTAAGCAACACACAGAGAGCAGAGGTCAGAAGTATCGTACAAAGTGCAGAGGTGAGGAGTAAATAATGCACTGAGTGCAGGGGTCAAGAGTATGTAATATGTAGAGGTCAAAAGTAACACAAGGAGTGCAGCAGTCAGGAATAAATAACACAGAGAGCAGAGGTAAGAAGTAATGTACTGAGTGCCGAGATCATCGTTAATGCACAGAGTGCATGGGCCAGGAGTGTGTAATGTGCAGAGGTAAGGAGTAACGCACAGAGAGCAAAGGTCAGGAGTAAGACACATGTAGAGTGCAGAGGTCAGGAGTAAGTAATGCGCAGAGTGTAGAAGTCAAAAGTAAGTAAAGTACAAAGTGCAAGTCCAAGCAAAAAAAATTCCCCTCCTCTCAGTGCAACAACTTCACATCCCCCATGACCACATCACCTTCAGCACTAATTACCCCTTCCCTCCCTGAATTGTACTCAGTGGCCCTTGACATTGCATCTGCTGGTGAGTTTCCCAGTTCCTGACACCACAACAGCCAACACTTTTTTTTTCCTATATGGCATTTATGTTGCAGATGTTAGAATGTATCGGCATAAATGGGTAATTATGACAATACCCGAGTTACATGAAAAACAAAAAGGCATTTGTGACAACATGCATATATTTTGATTGTGAATGGTGATGTGCTTTGGCCCCCTGGAAGCTCACAGTAGACTGCTCAGGTATGAGAAGGGATAAAAGAGTGCAGGAGTCAGTGGAGGGGTTGCTATTAGGTAATGCAAAATTCAGGGTTCAGTAGAAAGTAAAGCAGAGAACAGGGGTCAGGAGTAGGTAATGCAGAGTGCAGGGATCAAGAATAAGTAAAACACAGGGTGCAGAGGTCAGGATAGAGTGCAGGAACATGAGTACATAAAGCACAGAGTATAGAGGTCAAAAGTAAGTAATGCACAAAGTACCTTTCGTGGAAAAATACCCCCTCCTCTCCTTCCTTCCCCTCACAAAAAAAAATCACTTCCTGCACAAATTCCTCCTTCCTTGAGTTGAACATTGTGTTGCACCTGCTGATGAGTTCCCAGGTTCCTAACATCACAACCACTTGTATTTTTTCCTTCTATATGGCATTTATGCTGAAATTGTTGGAGATGGACAAAAATGGGTAATTATGACCTGAGTAGTATGAGCAAAAAAAAGGCATTCTAGACAATATGCAGTCATATGATCAAAAATTGGGGTCATGATGATGTGCTGTGGCCTCCTGGAAGCTCACAGTAGACTGGGCAGGTATGAGGAGGGAGTGTAAAAGTGCAGGGTCAGTAGTATGTAACACACAGTGATGGAGTCAATAGTAAGAAATGAAAATTCAGGAATCAGTAACAACACAGTGTACAGACATCAGTAGTATGTAGAACAGAGAACAGAGGTCAGTACTAACAGAGTGCAAAGGTCAATAGTAAGTAGCCTAGAGTGCAGAGGTCAGTAGTATGTAACACTAAGTATAGGAGTCAAGAGTAAGTCATTGTGCAGTTGTCAGTTGTATGTAACAAAGACAGCAGGAGTCAGTAGTATACAGAACAGAGTACAGAGGTCAAGAGTAAGTGACACAGAGTCCAAAGGTAAATAGTAAGTAGCACAAAGAGCAGACATTAGTAGCAAGAAACACAAAGTATAGTGGTCAAGAGAAAGTAATGTATTGTGTACGGGTTATTAGTATGTAATGCAAAGTGTAGAGGTTAGTAGTAATGCAGAGTGCAGAGGTCAGCAGTAAGAAATGCAGAAAGTGCAGGTCATGAGTAAGTAATTCAGAGTTCAGGGGTCAGTAGTATGTAACACAGAGTGCAAAGGTCAGTAGTAAGTAATGCAGAGTGCAGAGTCTAGTATTAAGTAATGTAGAGTGCTGACGTTAGTGATTTGTAAGAGTGTGGGAGGAACAGTAGTATGTAATGCAAAGTTCAGAGGTTAGTAGTAAGCAATGCAGAGTGTGGGGGTCAGTAGTATGTAATGCAGAATTCAGAGGTAAGCAGTAATTAATGAAAAGTTCAGTAGTAACACAGAGTTATGATGTCAGTAGTGCAACATTCAGGGTTCAGTAGTCAAGAGTAAGTAAAACAGAGTGCAGGGTTGACCAGTAACACCCAGTTCTGGCATCAGCAGTATGAAATGCAGAGCCCAGGGTTCAAATATAATGCAGAGTGCAGGGGTAAATCATATGCAACTAAAGTGCAGGGATCAGGAATAAGTATTGCAGAGTGCAGGTGTCAGTAGCATATAAAGCAGGGGTGATTAGTAATGCGGAGTCAGGAGTATAGAAAATTGCAAGGGTCAGTAATACGTAATGCACAGTGGAGGGATCCGTAGTTAGTGCCATAGAGTGTAGGGGCAGTTGTAAGTAACACAGAGAGTAGAGGTCAGAAGTATGTAAAGCAGAGTGCAGGAGTCAGTAGTATGTAATGCAGAGTGCAGAGGTCAGTGGTACGTAATGCAGAGTACATGGGCAAAGAGTAAAGGAGAGCACAGAGATCAGTTGTGAGTAATGCAAATTTCAGATGTCAGTAGTCTGTAACATACAGTGCAGGGGTCAAATATATATATATTGAAGAGTTCAGAGATCAATGGTAGTTCAGAGTGCAGTGTCAATAGTACGCAATGCAGAGTTCAGAGGTCAGTAGTAATGCAGAGCTCCGGCAACAGAAGTAATAACACCAAAATCAGAAAACAGTAGTAATGCAGGGCAAAGAAATCAGTAATAAGGAATGCAAAATTCAGTGGTCAGTAGTAAGTAATGCAGAGCTCAGCAGTCAAGAGTAATTAACATACAGAGTGCAGAGGTCAGTGGTATATAACACAGAGGTCAGGGGTCATTATCACAGAGTGAAGAGATCAGGAGCATGTAACACTGAGTGCAACGGTTAGTAATTAGTAACATCCAGAGTACAGGGGTCTATAGTAACATACAGAGTGCAGGGGACAGTAGTCAGCAATGCAGATTTCAGGGGTCAGCAGTAAATGCAGAGTCCAGGGGTCAACAGTAAGTAACTAAGAGTGCAGGCATAAGCAGTCAGTAAAGCAGAGTTCAGAGATCAGTAGCAAATAATGCACAGTCCAGAGTTCAGTACTATGTAATGCCAAGAATAAGAAGTAATGCAGGGTGCAAGGGTCAGTAGTATGTTTACCAGAGTGCCAAGGTCAGTAGTAATTAACACAGAGTGCAAAGATCAGCAGTAATGCAGAGTCCATGGGTTAGCAGTGATTAACACAGAGTTCAGGGGTCAGTTGTATTGCAGAGGAAAGGAGTCAAAGGTATGTAATGCAAAGTACAGAAGTCAGTAATATGAAACACCCAGAGTATAGAGGTCAGTAGGAAGTAATGCACAGTGCAGAGCCCAACAGTATGTAATGCCAAGGAAATGGAGTAGGTAATATAGAGTGCAGGGGGTCAGTAGTATGTATAGCAGAGGTCAGTAGTAATTAACACAAAGTGCAAAGGTCAGTAGTAATTGAGAGTGTAGGGGCTAGTAGTAACAAAGAATTCAGGGGACAGTAGAAACACAAAGCGCAGGGGACAGTAGAAACACAAAGCGCAGGGGCCAGTAGTAGGTAATACCTTAAGGGGCGAAGTTCAGGGGTCAGTTGTTACATAGAGTGCAGGGGTCAGTAGAAGGCAACGTAGAGTAAAAGTGAAAGTATTAGGTAACACAGAGTTCAGGGATTGGTAGTAAGTAACACAGAAGGCAGGCTTCAGCAGTAAGTACTCTAGAGTTTAGGGGGTCAGTATTAAGTGATGCAGTGTTCAGGGATCAGCAGTAAGTAATGTAGAATTCAGGGATCGAGTAAGCAACAATGGTGTAAGTATGAGACACTACAAGTAGTAGTATATCATTCCCTCTGTCACTGACAACTTGAAAAATAAAATAAATTTGTAAACCTCTTTCTATTTATTACCCCAGTAATCCTCTAACTCCCTTATCAACAAACAAGTGCCTAGGTGTGCAAAAGCAGCAAGGCGGCAACATCATCTCCTCACCTTCCACTCATAGGTCTGCACAAGCAAGGAGGATTTCTGTGGGTGATGTCATCAAGAACTATACAAATCCACCTCCACCTCTACAGGCAGCCAATAGTTATAAAAAAGCAAAAAAAAAAAACAGCCTGCCCAATAGACCCACCTCCCCTAGGCAAACTGAACAAGGAAAATGTTGAAATGTAGATTACCCCACAACCCACGGGTCGGAAACATAATTTAAGAATTAGTTCATGAATGTTTGTTTTTTTTTTTTTTATTATTTTAACGGGATTAGCCTGCCAAAATTGGGGACTATCCCTAGAAACTAGGGACATCTGGATGCCCTAATTTATACTCAAGAACAAAGATTTCATATATTGCAGATTACCAGTGCTTAGATTTGGTCACTGCTTTAGTTTTGTTTTCTTTAGGTTTACCAGATAATCCTACAAATAACACTTCTTAACCCTGTCTGGCTACACTCACTCCTCCACGGTACCTATGAAGGGAGCCATGGTTGCTACCTAGTCTGGACTTCAAAAATGTCCGCCTTTGTTTATCATCATCATGTAAAGCTATTGGGGATTATTAATATACAGAATAAAGATTACATTATTTTGCTTTCTGCTCAGCTTACAGGAAGTGATAAATACACTGCAGTTCTAGCAGGATCAACATACATGTCCTGTATTTGCTAAAAATGTTCTTAGGCTAAAAATTGAAAATTAACACAGCCTACACATCTATGGACTGGTAAACTCTAATATGTAAAATCTTGGTTCCTCAGCTTCATTAACCTTTAAGGGTCCTTTTGAAGTATCAATATGTTTGGAATGGCATGTACAGGCATACCTCTGTTCACGAACGCCTTGGTTAACATAATTTTCAGTTTACGAATGAAAATCCACTGAAAATAATGCCTCGGTTTACAAATTTTTTTCGGAATATGAACGGATTAATTGGTTTTCAATGCATTTACAATTTTTTTTTAAATCACGTCCCTGTACAGTACTATGCCTTTAAAGTGCACTTTATTATTATTATACAGTATTTATATAGCGCCAACAGTTCGTCCAGCGCTGTACATTACAAAGGGAGACAGAACATGCGACGGTACGAAAACAATACAATGTGATACACGAGGGGTTCGAGGGCCCTGCCCTATAAAGAGCACTGCTTTATAAAAAGTTTTGAACAGATCAGACTTTTTTTTACTGTTTTCTGACCTCCAAAACAGATTACTTGGTTTTCAATGCATTTACAAATTTTTTTTTTAATCGTGTCCCTTTATGCCTTTAAAGTGCACTTTATAAATAGTTTTAAACAGATACAACTTTTGACTTTTTTCTGACTTCGGGAACGGATTAATTGGTTTTCAATGCATTTACAAATTAATTTTTAATCATGTCACTGTACAGTATTTATGACTTTAAAGTGTACTTTATAAAGAGTTTTGAACAGATAAAACTTTGACTTTTTTCTGACCCCCGGAACGGATTAATTGGTTTTCAATGCATTCCTAAGGGAAACCACGTTTCGGTTTACAAATTTTTCGCAATACGAAAAGTCCCACAGAACAAATTAAATTCGTAAACCGAGGTACACCTGCACAATGAAGTCCCAGATAAGGAGGGAGACACACGAGAAGTCTTGAATGCAGGAGTGTGAAAAGGTGACTACCGTGGAAGAGAGAACATTTGACCAAACACATTGAAATTAGTGAGAAGATAGGTGGTGGTGGTAAGTTTTTGCAGGTCGCGAGTCTCTTTCTTTGTAGGCATTTTAAAAACATTGCCACTATTCCATGCTGCAAATCTTATAATGTGCTCTCCCAATTTGTCACTCACTTTAGCTAACAATAGAAAAACCCTGAGCAGACAATTGGGTTTACCCTGCAGGAGGCAGCTTCAGCTCCAATTGATTTTTTTTAGGTTGAAATAATTTAGCTGTTATGGAAAGGCTGAAACGTTAATAGAATGTTCTTTCAGGTAATTACGAGAAGTGGAAGGGGAACTCAAGGAGAGGTGAACAAGCCATTTTTATTTGACTACAACAGAGTACTCTACTGCATTCCTCCCTAAAAATACATGTTCTGTTTCCTTTATTAAAGTGGAAGTTAACATTCTGCGTAAGAGTTAAAGCAGACCATACATTGGTGGAATCCCTACAAAAATAACCATATTTTAGGTTTTAGGAAGAGCAAACGCTAAAACACAAGGAACCGGGGGGGATCTGTGAGATGGCACACTGGGGCAGAAGGATCAGGAGACACAAGGGGGGTCCGGGAGAGCGTGAGCAAGTAGTGTACAATAGAGCAAACGAGAGTGTATCAGATTTAGGAGGAATAAAGCTGGCCATGCACCAGTAGAATTCCAGTCAAAAGATTTTTCGGTACATTGGTTTTTCGAATAGTTTTGGGATAAGAATAGTTTATGACCATGATAATGAAGAGATTCAAAGGAGCAGGATGGAATTTTTTCTCATACTGACAAAATTCTAACTGGTTTTCATTCAGGAAAAATCATACATATTGTAACAAAACTTAATACCTCTGGGACGCCATTCAAATAGCAGGTCTAAAGTAAATTTTCAGGGCTTTTGGACCTAATTGACTCAATGATGGGAAAACGGAATGTTCTGAAATTATTTCTCCATACAAATATTTCACTTAAAAAGTTAACCATGTGTAGCACCCTCCAAGTCAGGTGCTAGGATTTGTATTGTTAAGTTAAGCATAGCTGAGTTTCTTTGCTTACTAGAGAGTCTGTCAGGTAAATTCATTGTGGTATTCTGCTTAACAGAGTGCTGTGATTGATTAGTCAGGTCTGCTCATGATGCTCTGGTGTTGTTTAGGTTTGTCTGAATTCTGAAATACAGTAAATTGAATAACTCAAGTGCTAACTATGGTGAAATAAACACAAAAATTTACAATTTAATGCTGTAGCCGCAAGTGCACACAACACATGTTTCAGTGGGGCAAATTATACAATCATAATGTGAAGTGAAAAAATGCTGCGCTACATGAAACAATGGTACAAACCATTATATAACCAAAAACAATGTGAAAAAATAAATATATATCAGAAGACAAAATAGTAGAAAAAAATATTAGCATTGAAATAAAAATATAAATATATGAATATATATAAACAATGTATATATAAAATATATATATATAAAACACAAAAAACACACAAAAAGAAAGAATATTTTAAGTATGAATCAAATAAAAGTCATTAAAAAAATCAAGTTCAATCAATAAAGCATTCATTCGCTGAACCCTCCTTTGTATAATGAAAAATATGTGCATCTGTCATCAATTCCCATGCAAAGACATCCTCCACCATATATTATTATTATAAAGGATTTATATAGCGACAACAGTTTGCTCAGCGCTTTACAATATAACAGGAGACAATATAGCAAAAACACAGTCCAATACAAGAGGGTTAGCAGGGCTGCTCACCTCACGCAGTGTGACCTCACATTATACAGTGTTACGGTCTAACTGTACTTTTGGCCCCATATGGACTCAGAAGATCAGCTTGCTGAATGAAGACTCCAAAGTAAGCTCCCTCCTGATAAGCGTCTTTGTATCAGCCGTATTCCTCATTAAAAAGAACTCAACATAGTGCTTTATCCTTTTAAACTTTTATTCATCAATTAAAACATATGAAATGCACTCATGTTCCGGAGGTGTATTTTGCACCAGGTATGATGAAGATCCAGTGATGTACTGATTAAACACAAGGTGGCAGTATCATCTCAGCAGCAGAGTCCTGTACATGCTCAAAACAGACACCATCCGTAATGTAATGCAAGGCAAAGCACGGGCCCACTTAATGAATGCTATTGCCTGCTGTAATGTCATTCCAGGAGCCATTTGTAGAGTACTACAAGCCACTATCCTGATAAATGGCAATGCGTTGTGACACCATTCGCACATTCCTCCCCGACACATTTTTGTCACTAGTCGTGTGACTTTATCAAGGAGATACGTTCCCCTTGATAGCCACGTAACTAGTGACGAAACGCGTCGGAGAGGAGTGTGCAGATGACATCACAACGCGTTGCCATTCATCGGGATAGCGGCTTGTAGTACTCTACAAACGGCTCTTGGAACAACATTACAGCAGGCAATAGCAATCATTAAGTGGGCCCGTGCTTTGGCTTGCTTTACATTTATGGATGGTGTCTGTTTTGAGCATGTACAGGACTCTGCTGCTGAGATGATACTGCCACCTTGTGTTTAATCAGTACATCACTGGATCTTCATCATACCTGGTGCAAAATACACCTCCGGAACATGAGAGCATTTCATATGTTTTAATTGATGAATAAAAGTTTAAAAGGATAAAGCACTATGTTGAGTTCTTTTTAATGAGGAATATGGCTGATACAAAGACGCTTATCAGGAGGGAGCTTACTTGGGAGTCTTCATTCAGCAAGCTGATCTTCTGAGTCCATATGGGACCACAAGTGCAGTTATACCGTAACATTGTATAATGTGAGGTCACACTGCGTGAGGTGAGCAGATATATGGTGGAGGATGTCTTTGCATGGGAATTGATGACAGATGCACATATTTT
The DNA here is from genome assembly GCF_062004578.1 of Staurois parvus. Classification (NCBI taxonomy): domain Eukaryota; kingdom Metazoa; phylum Chordata; class Amphibia; order Anura; family Ranidae; genus Staurois; species Staurois parvus. Next base: position 3,628,362 of record NW_028317864.1, read on the forward strand.
TCGTTATCCAAAGGAGGGTTCACTGAATGAACACTTTATTGATTGAACATGATTTTTTTAATGACTTTTATTTGATCCATACCTAAAATATTCTTTATTTTTTATTTTTTGTGTGTTTTTTTTATTATATATATATATATATATATATATATATATATATATATTCATATATTTATATTGTTATTTCAATATTAATATTTTTTCCTACTATCTTTTTCTTCTAATATATATATTTATATATTATATATATTTATTTTTGGTTATATAATGGTTTGTACCATTGTTTCATGTAGCGCAGCATTTTTTCACTTCGCATTATGATTGTCTGAATTCTGCCCGTCTTCAGGAAGCTATGAGAGCCTTCCAGAACATGGGTTGGGGCTAGGCAAATGAACAGCATAAATTTGGATACAGCCCTGGCCTATTGCAAGGGGAGGGTGACCCCAATGCATACTGGGAGTGGAATTTATATTCAGAGAGCACATGGGTTCAGTGTCTTTCCTGGGAGTGGATTGCACCAAGCCAGGCTGGAGGCAGGCTGCCTCGCCTGGCATTTGCTGCCATGTGGCCTCAGGTGGGTCAACATGGTGCCTGTAGTTAGAGAGAGTAACCCTGGTTCTACTGTAAGCTGCCTGAGGGGAGCTGTCTGCCAAAGATCTGTCTGGCATCACTGGAGAGAGAGAGTCGCTTGGAAGATTAGAAAGAGGCAACCATTCTGTCCTTGGACTTGTGAGTACAGACACTGAGAGACCTTTGGGACTCTGTGTGCTTTGCTACCCCTGGTGCTTGATAGTCAGCGTGGGTCTGAGAAAAGGGAGCACTGGCTGGTATTCTGAAGAGCTTGCCCAGTTGATGCTACTGCAAAGGACTTTGCTCAAATGCTATTACTTCTAGACTATCGCAGTTCGCCATAACGGGCCTGTACCTGAGGAGCTCAGCCCTGTAACTACTACTGCAAAAAGGGACTTTGCTCATTCCTAAACTACCTGCTGCTACCGTTTAAAGAGAAGTGTGCTATCTACTTTCAGTCAGGACTTCAATATTGCTCAACTAAAAGATTAGTTCAGATGTCCTCAGTGTGAATAGTTCTAATTTTGGAGTATCCTACTACAATTCCCCATCCAAATCCCCACTTCTACAATAAACTCCAAAAGCAAACATCCCCTAAACTGGTCATTAAAGACAACGAGCAGAAGTGTGTGTGTGTGTGTGTGTGTGTGTGTGTGTGTATTTGGCCTAAGAAATAGATTGTGCCTGGCTCGGGGCAAAGAAATGGGAAACCGGGACAGACATAAAAGCGGCCCTTACGAGGGTAGCGCTACACGTGTATGGCCAACTTACGTGAGGAAGCACAAAGGAGGAGAACTTACGATTACGGACACCATTTTTATACCACGATCCTTTCCCTTGTACAGATAACAGCAATTATGTTTTTAACACATGACCAGTACACCAGACTCTTGTGCGGCCCGGTCTGCTACTACTGCGATTTCCTAAGCTCTAGACAGAACTGGAAATAAATTAACAAGTGTGCATGAATGAAATACAAAGAGTCCAAATATTTTACTAAAATATATGCAGTGGGTATGTTTTATTCACATTTTGGTTATTTATTACAGCTTGCAATGTACTTTCAGCTGTTTCAATAACAATTTTCAGTACAAGGTCTGCTGTAAATCACAAGATTGTATAACAAATGCACAGAAATATTGGAGAAAACATAATGATATATTTAGCACTATCTTTAAGATTTTTGGTTTTTGCTGAGAAATAAATTTAATTTCCGGTGCAGATTACAACTTCAATGGATTCCGTCAATCTGCTGGCCTCTAGTGTTTGTACCCGAATATCCACAGAGTGTCTGCAGTGACTTGCAGAATTCTTTAGTATTGTAACAGGCAAATTTGCTAATCACTGATGAGGAACTGAATGGGTCTTTTGAAAGTCGCAACAAATTTTGAGCCCCCTCTCTATGTAAATGAGAAAGGGATAGGTAGTACTCCTACTCATTCACACAAAAAAGAATAAACAATAAATAAAAACAGTTTTTTTTTCTTTACAAAAAAAGTGGTTGTAAAGGTTCTTTTTTTTTAATTTAAACATATCATACTGACCTGCTCTGAGCAATGATTTTGCAGAGAGCAACCCGATCCTCCTCTTCTTGACTCCCCTTCAAGCATTTCTGGCCCCTCCCCTTTGCCTGGTGCCCCCAGAGCAAGCTGCTTACTCTGGTGAAAATCGTGTATGCTTGCTTCCGAGCTGGCTCTGTATGTCAATGGGACACAGAGAGTGTGACTCAGTCCTACCCCCTCCTCACTGGCTGTGATTACCAGCAGCAGGAGCCAATGGCTTCCACTGCTGTGTCTCAGCCAATGAGGAGAAAGAGCCAAGAGAGCCAAGACTCTCGTGCACATTGCTGGATTGATAGAATGCATGAAGGTTAAAAGCCTTCACCCTTTACAACCACTTTAAATAAAAAAAAGTTCCACAATGTAAATCCAATCGTTAATCACATCATGCAGCAATGCAGATCCCTATCAATGCTTGCCAAAACAAAAAATCCCACCAACCAATGAACACTCCCAATTTTGTTGCTCACTGACACCGCATGAGATCTTCCACAGCCCCACTGCTAAAAAGTAAAGAGGGAGTGAGGTCTCCCATGTGGCGTAATTGACCAAATATGGCCATGTGGCCATATTTGGTCAGCGAAGTCATGCTACCCCACCCTTTTGTTTACATGGCAGAGGATTCCTGGCCAGTAAATAAATGGGGCTGAGTGACAGCCATGGTTTCTAAGGACATGGCAGATGCTGGCACTCACAGCTTTCTTAGCAACTATTGACAGATAGGAATACATCCTATATATAATAGTGATAGAAATACTGCTACTATATATGTTGTCCAGCTTCTTCTGAACAGGCTAAAAGTCCGGCATTCAGAGAACACCCAAAGTTCAGTGTCTGTGCAGTTGCTGTGTCCCTATAGACAGCTATGAAACTGATGGCATGGGGATGCAGGCAACACCTGTGCATCCCTGTACCAGTAAAACACGTCCCTGCACAGAGCACAGATCAGATTGTCCCATGTGAACAAGGCCTAAAGCTAACACTGTGCAAAAGAATGGAAAAATATCCCATTTTCTAATGAATTTGTTCTTCGTGGTCTATATGACCAGGGCCATGGTTAGGTGTTTTTTCCCACTCATATTAGTTTTTCTCCTATCAGCAGAGTTAGCTAGCTTGGACTGGCAGCTGAAATAAAAAAAAAAAAAATCATATATGAAGGCAAGCTGAGAGCTGTAACTCATGAGTCTCCTTCTGTGAGTAAAGCAGTCCAATAACAGGGAGAGTAAACTGCCCGAAATTACTTTTCTGTTCTTTGAGTGCCTCAGCATGCACCAGGTTTTCCATAACATGGAGATGACTAAATCTTATGGATAATAATGGGTCACACTTGAGGCCCCCAATATAAAACAACTTAACCAATGCTCTACAGTATATCAGTCTACTCACGCACCAACACACAACAGTTAAAGGTCATGTAGCGCAGACCCAGGGGGGCCCCGCTATTTTGTCCAAGGTACTTTTTCTAAATGGGTGTACAAGCAGCCAGGCACGCAATAACTCAGACAGTTTCAATAACCAGGCAAGGAATGTCTTTGTACGCTTAAATGCTCATTGAACTTGGCTGGGATGCAGGGTGGCCTTGGTATACTCTGAATTTAGTGCACAAAGAAACCAGAGGACTTATTTTGCCTTGTCTACACTCTTCAGCATAGTTCCTCCTCTTGGCAGACAACAGAAGAACAAGCAACCCTGAAACTCCAAGCAAAGTTTAGGTCCCAATTCAGCAGTACTGGAGCAGATGTTCAAAGAGTTAGATCAGCGAACAGTCACTAGGATCCTACACTCAGGCCTATACTCACAATACCCCTGTATTTTTGGATGCTTCGGTCCAATATTGGCCAGACACTTCTGTGAATCTCCAGGCCAGATCCTCAGTGAATCCCATTGATTTTGCTCCATCCATTTCTAGAAAATAGGTCCCCAAGCTCTCACTGAGCTGGGACCTTGGTGAACTCCTGCAGTCTTCAGCTACACCGCCCAGAAAGGCATCAGTGCTTCAGGCTCAAGACTTCTCCTCCTGGAAAAGAACCCTGCTGCTCCCGGCTACAGACTAGTTGTGCACTCCTCACTCACCTTCTACACATCCTCCCCGAGGGATTGCCTGAGACCAAATAAATATTCAGGTCAGGGTTCCAACCCGCTACATTCTAGAATCCACTAGAAGGCAGGTTGAAGTAGTTGAGCCTGCAGCCAGTGAGACCCAGAACAGCCCAAAAAAAAAATCACATATAGTTCCAATGATTACAGAAGAGACAAAGAAGTAGATTTACCTGAAACTGTCTGGCAACCTATTCTAGGAGAGTGCTACAGTTATAGTTTTGATAAAGTGTTATTTCTAAAGGACCGTTCCCGACAGTTGGCCCACACTAGCTATATGAGTGGTGCAATTATAGTCTGAAAAAAAAAATGGTTTCTCTTTATTTATGGACCGTCTTAAGTAACCAACAAGAAAAAAAATACATTTTGTGTTGGCATTTCTGTTTGCTTACCTTTGAATTTGGAGAAATAGTTAAAAAAAAAAAAGATGTGGCAGATGTACTTAATTTAACAGGATATGCTGCAGAGTTTGTTTTGCTACAAAACAGGCAATGTAGCTACAGCAGTTTAGCAAATTGTTTAATGGTCCTCTGGGAGGAATGACACTGCGTCTTTAAAGCCGAGTATTTATGACCGCTGAGTAATTGTTAGCTGCCACAGATAATGTGATGCACACTTTTTTTAATGCAGTTCATGCAAAACAGTCACCTAGTGGCTTATAGACATATAGGTAATACAACTGCTACATGACTGATAAAATCTTTCACTTTTTTACATTAAAATCTCAGCTGGAGAGTCACATGACTCATTCCATTATTTGCTGCCATACATCTTCCAGCCGCTGCAAAGGACAGTTGTAAGAGGATAGACACGGAGGAGTAGATTGCATCACCAGAGCCACAATGTTCATTGCACACTGTGAATCATGCTTATAAAAATAGTCTGCTAAAATAAAGTTATGAATGTTCTACTGGTACCCATACAATGTCTGATTTTTTGACCTGTAAACAAAATTGTGATTATTTGTAGTGTATAGATGACAAACGATCAATAAAAAGCATTTTAGACAACAAAAGTCTTAGCTTGTTAGAGGTTTTCTTTCCTTCAACCATACATTGGTAAATAACTATGGAGTAGAAATAGCAGTGGAAGCTTTTAGAGTATAAAAGGACAAAATTATCTAACAATATAAGACAAATTTTCCACCACGTAATTGCTACAGAACATTAAAAATAAACAATTTGCCCAAAAACCCGTGTCAGAAATTCACTCTTCTTTTAAGGGAAGGAAGTGAGGGGAAATAGGCTTCTTGCAGGGTATGGAACAGGGTGCTCCTCTATTCCTAAAAGTTTGTGTTTGAGCTGTGAGCTAAGCTAGATAGTCTACATCTAAAGCCATTCTGGGAGGCTCTATTTTATATGCACTATATTGCCAAAAGTATTGGTCGGCCTGCCTTTACACGCACTTGAACTTTAATGGCATCCCAGTCTTAGTCTGTAAGGTTCAATATTGGGTTGGCCCACCCTTTGCAGCTATAACAGCTTCAACTCTTCTAAGAAGGCTGTCCACAAGGTTTAGGAGGGTGTCTATGGGAATGTTTGAACATTCTTCCAGAAGCACATTTGTGAGGTCAGGCACTGATGTCGGATGAAAAGGCCTGGCTCACAGTCTCCGCTCTAATTCATCCCAAAGGTGTTCTATCGGGTTGAGGTCAGGACTCTGTGCAGGCCAGTCAAGTTCCTTCACCCCAAACTCACCCATCCATTTCTTTATGGACCTTGCTTTGTGCACTGCTGCGCAGTCATGTTGGAACAGGAAGGGGCCATCCCCAAACTGTTCCCACAAAGTGGGGAGCATGAAATTGTCCAAAATGTCTTGGTGTGCTGACGCCTTAAGAATTCCCTGGACTGGAACTAAGGGGCCAAGCCCAACCCCTGAAAAACAACCCCACACCATAATCCACCCTCCACCAAACTTAACACTTGGCACAATGCAGTCAGGCAAGTACCATTCTCCTGGCAACCGCCAAATCCAGATATGTCCATAAGATTTTCTAGGGTGATTGGTCACTCCATAGAACACGTCTCCATGGCTCTAGACTCCAGTGGCAGTGTGCTTTACACCACTGCATCCAATGTTTTGCATTGCACTTGGTGATGTAAAGCTTGGATGCAGCTGCTCGGCCATGGAAACCCATTCCATGAAGCTCTCTACGCACTGTTGTTGTGCTAATCTGAAGGTCACACACAGTTTGGAGGTCTTTAACTATTGACTCTGCAGACAGTTGGCGACTTCTGTGCGCTTCAGCATGCACTGACCCCGCTCTGTCATTTTACGTGGCCTTGCACTTCGTGGCTGAGTTGCTGTTGTTCCCAGTTGCTTCCACTTTGTTATAATACCACTAACAGTTGACTGTGGAATATTTAGTAGCAAGAAAATTCCATGGATGGACTTATTGCACAGGTGGCAACCTATCACGGTACCACACTTGAATTCACTGAGCTCCTGAGAGCAACCCATTCTTTCACAAATGTTTGTAGAAGCAGTCTGCATGCCTAGGTGCTTGATTTTATACACCTGTGGCCATGGAGGTGATTGGAACACCTGGATCCAATGATTTGGAGGGGAGTCGCAATACTTTTGGCAATACAGTGTAGCTCTGTATGTGGAGAACTCTGTGTATGGAGGTGCCATTATCAGAAAACAAAAAATACATTTTAACTGGGAGGACCCTTGAAGGCCACAGTACAGATCTCAGAAGGCAAAGAATAAGATGACAAGCTGTATTTGCTAACATGTTCGATTTTCTTGAGTATGGAAAAAGAATAATGCTTGTCAAAATTGGAAAAATGATTCTTTAATTCACAAAGCAACGACAGTGGAATGTGTAGTAATCTTTTGTAGACTAAATGACTATTCAGTCTTTACAGTCCACTGGCAGAGTACCAGAAGTATCTGACATGAATAGTGTAGCACCCTCCTAGATAGGTGCTAGGTTTAGATATAGATTTAGTATTTGTTTTGATAGATATATTTCATTGGCACACTATAGTTAGTGTGGTTGTGATTGTTGTTGGGTAAAAGCATAGTTTGTACACTGTAATCAGTGCTGCTGTATACTGCCAGCCTGATAGCTCCCTCTGCATTCAGAAAGTTTGAGGTGTTTCTGGATGATAGGTGTGGAGGTAAGCAGATGGAAGTATGAATATTGATACAACCCTGGCCTATCCTCGAGAGGCAGGCACTAATAGAATGTTGGGATACAATATATATTCAGTAAGCACACTGAGCTCTGGGTCTTTTCCTGTATAGGATTTGTCCAGCCTGGAGGGGGGATGCTGCCACCAGGCAATGCTGCTGTATCTGCTGCCGGTGGGTGAACTGAGGGCCTGAATACTGAGACCCCTGTTCAGCTAACAGCTGACTGAGGGTCTGTCTACTGAAGATCTAGTCTGGTATCACGGAGGAAGGCAACCATCTGTCCTCGGGCCTTGTGAGTAAAGGCACCTCTGAAAAAATCTTAGAGACTTTGTGCTGCTAAAACCCCTCTGGTGCTACAGAGTCAGCTGTGGGTCTAGTTAAAGAGGACACCGGCTGGTGTCCTGAAAAGATTTGTCCTTCTAATCTCTTACTTAAAAGAGACTCTGCTCTGGTGGCTCAAAGAAAGAGATTCACAGTTAACCTACTGCTAATACTACCTTAAAACTAAAGTCTATTGTTTTCTACAAGCATGGACTTTAATATAGCTTATTCTGAAGAATACCAAAGTCCTCAATTTGTACTTAGTTCTTGTTTTTGGAGTATCCCACCTAATTTTCTCAACCCTATCCAAGTTAAATAAAAACAACCCTAGACTGCTCAGGGGTAAGGAGACCTTCTTCTCTAACTCCTTAGGCAACCCAAGCAGAAGTTGGAGCGGGTACCTATCAAAATTAAGTACCTGTCCCCTCAACAAGAAAAATTACATGCCAAATATGGTAGGGGAGGGAAATGGACGGAACTTTTCCTTTTAGGTGATGTTCCGCTTTAAATTCAACAGCAGAAACACCCTAGTCTGATCCTTTTTAAATACTATATTTCTTTATTGTTTTAAACAAAATACAAAGTAAATATAAAACTGTGTAGCAAAATCACAAGGTAGTTGTAGAAAGTTTGGTAAGACATCTCTTATGATATAAAGAAATCATACAGATGTTCTACAGATACCCAATTTATGACATGTACCTGTTGAGAAGGCCATTGAGAAATAGCAACCACAATCTGGACAGACTGGATGCCATGGTGGTGATAGGAATACTGTTACATAACAATAAAGGAAAATCATTTTGTAATGTACAAGTTGAGGGAAAATAAGGCTATCTCCAAAGAACAGTATAACACAGAATAAATCAAACAGGGTAAATAGAGAACAGGGCATCTCATCGGTACATTGAGACCATAGAGGGAGATTTAATTACAATAGGGAAGGAGAGGTGTAAAAGAGAGAGCCTCGAAGCACATGGAATGGGTATGAAACCAATTATGGCAGTAAAATAGGAGTGGGAAAAAGTCCCGTAGTCCAATCTCGATTGTTATTTTACGTGAGAGATGTGCTCCTGTGATCCTTGATCCAAGGGTCCCAGTTCTTTATAAACATGGCATTTGAAGATGGGCTCTAGCATATGAATTCTCCATTAGAAAGTGGTTGTTGGGAATAAGGTTGACGTCCTGAATACTTGGAGGGTCCATTTCCTCGATATAGCAAGTCAAGAAGCTATAAGAGCACGAGTGATGATATGTTCATATAGATTGAGGAGCATTATTTCCAAGGCAAGAGCAAGATGTGGAAGTAAAGCTAGGGAAGAGTGCGCAACAAATTTGATTACTGTAGTAACCGTATTGGAGAATGTGGCGAGGGTCAGAGTGAGATGGAAAAATGGAGGCTAGTCCTGAGGGAATAGAATACTCCAGAATATTTTCTGGATTGACTTCCAGTGTGAAAGACATTTAGAATATTCCAGTGGTTGTACCAGCATTGAATGCCATTGGTTAGGAGGAATTGAGAAGTGGAGGAGTCCTTTCCAGTAAGTCATCAAGTTGGATTTAGTTTGAGAATGTTGTTTCAGGAGCAGCGGTAAAAGCAGTAGATTTCTTTGAAGAGGAGCAGGATTTCCATAGTGATGTAGCAGATCCCGACATAAGTCATTGTCAGTCCATCCGATAGAGCAGACGATAGAACTGACTCAGAGATATTTGTACAAATCCTTATTATCGATACCATATTTAGACTTTAAATCTGCAAAAGTGTTAGTAACAGCAGCGTTGTACAAGACTCCTATGAACTGAATTTTGACAGAGCCCTAATTTCATAAAAATAAATCCGGAAAAAGCAGTTCAAACGTTGCTAGTGGTAGCAAGTTAAAAAGGTGTACAGGAATGCCTTTGCTAAATTGTACAATGGTAGCTCAGACCTACGTTTTAGCTGTAATCTTATGTAAGAGTGGAGTGGTTTGGGGCGAACGAAAAGGGTAGTGAAAAGCATTTGTATTGATGATTGAAAAGAAGATTGTTCAATCTATGTCCAGAATGGTGCCATAGAAGAAGCCCACCAATATTTGACCCAGAACGACTGCCCTATAGCATATTGAGAGGTTAGGGGCACCTAGTCCAGCCCACAAAGTAGGGGTGCATGGAAGTGAGTTTCGTATAAAGCAGCTATTTCATATTAATAATTTTAAAATAGATTGCAGTTTCCAGATATATATGGGTAGTACAGGGACAGGAAGAGTCCTGAACAGGTATAGAATGTGTGGTGCAAGAAACATTTTAGATAGAGAAATACAACCAGCCTAGGAGGCTTTAGTTAAACAGAGACCATGACAGATAACAAGCAGCTTCCCTATCAACAAGTCATAATTAAGGGCAAACAAAGCAGTGGAAGGCAATACCAATGGGATATCTAGGTAAGAGAAGCATTTGGTGCTGCCTAGAAAGGGGCCATGATGGAGATATAGGCTTTATTGTAGGATATAGGCCTACAGCAAGCATACTGGATTTGATGAAGTTACTTTTGTACATAGTATTTGGCATTGTTTGTAAGGCTGACAGTGATGTAAGGGGATTAAAAATAGAGAGTAGAACATCATCCACATAAAGTCCGAACTTGTGTTCTTCTGGCCCTGATAGAGGGTTAGAGTGAATGTTTGCTATTATTCAGCTCCTTTGGGGGTGGCGCTACACAGAGAAGGTCGTTGATGGTGTCCAGCCCACTGGATAAGATCAATGAACCACCTTGTCACATCTGAGGCTTGTCTTCCAGCCACAAACCCCACTTCGTCTTTGTGAACTAGAAGCAGTATATACAGTATGTGGATAGTCAGATTGCAAGAATGTTAGCATACATTTTTAGAAGAGAGGAGTCTGTAATTTGCTGGATTTTCACCAGGTTTGGGAATGGTCACTATAAGTGCGTCTAAGGATTCTCTAAGGTTCTTACCAATGGATACAAAGTGGCGATGGATTTCTACTGTAAACTAAAAATTATTTTTATTAGGAAGTTTTGACTGCAATACCTGTTTTTTTTTATCCTGTAATAAGCCCAATTTGGCCAGTGGAAGTAGCAGTCACAACAGAGCTAAAGCTATTTTAAAGTGTATGATTAAAAAAATATAAAGCCATGGCCCTCAACTTTGTTTTGCCACCAACTGATACAGCTTCATAATATAGCTTGTGAGCTTCTTTTTTCTTAGTACCCCACTGTATTGTCTTAAAAAGTTTCATGAAGTGTCAAAAACACAAAAAAAATTCCAAAACCACATACCCACATTCCACAATGAAGCAGTTTTTATCATAAAACAAAAATGAGTGTTTTATTACACTCAGAGTTAGCCAAAAGCTACACATAAAGGACAGTGGCTGAAAAGTATGTTAGCAGCCTGGTTAGGCTTCAGAAAAGAGAGAGATTTGTCAAGAAAGGGAAATTCGAGTATATTATTTTACAGAAAACAGCCAGAAATATTGTACAGTATGTAAGCTGCTTTATAAGGCTGCAATTTGAGGGGCAGGTTTTATTAACCCCTTCGTGCGGAAGGGTAAAACAAATCTTATCGCCTAAGCACAATTTTGCAACTTTGACATGTGTTAGCAAAACCGTGCGTATCATCACAACTACTTTGTGCACCCAGGTGGATTATAACTACATTTGGTAGTAAATGGTAATGGATATCTCCTGATTTTCTCTGATTACCAAAGTAATAGCTGGATACCATAACCTACCCCCAAAGGACAACCCAAAATAATTTATCCTGCTCCTGATGATCGCAGCGATACTACATGTGTGTATGTTAGTTGTTGTCTGTACACATAGTACAGCCCAAAAACAATAGTGCACAATTTGCTTCTTTTTTTTTTTTTTTATCCTGCCACTAACTGACACTAATACTAATTTAAAAATTAAAAAAAAAAAAAAAAACTCTAATCAAAAAAAAAAAAAAATGACCATGACCTTGACCCAAACACTAACCCTGGCACAGACATAGATCAAACGTTGATCTAGGTATTTTTGTTTATTTTTTTATTATTATTTTTATTTATTTTTTACACACACACTTGTTTTTTTTCCTCTCTAAAAGGATAGAGATACAATGTATCTCTCTCCTCCATTCAGAGAGCGAAAACATGGGGGGTGGGCTTCACAGTGACTGATCACTGTGTTAGCCAATCAGAGGGTGAATCAGGAGTTCCGGGTCCTGATTGGTAGAACAGGACCTGGGGCTCTCAGTGACACCCCGGCCTTTGGGAATTGTCCCCTCTGTTCGAAGTTCACGGTCGAACTTTCGTTAGGTTCGAATGTTCGACTGTGAACTGAACAGGGGGGTGTTGGGCCCATCACTACTTGGTAGCATTAGCTGTGGGGCTTTGTAATTTTGTTGATTCAGTACTGATCAATTTTAATTAAATTGAGCCTGTCAGCTGGATCAGGGGACAGGCAGATTTGTCTCCCTGCCATTAAACTGCCTGCTGTGCTGAATGCCCACTCACGTAGCACAACAGCTGCAGGTCAAACCACAAGCTTCAGTGCATATTGTGCATGCTCTAGCCAGTGGTCCAACAAGGACAGCCAATAGACCATGAGGTCCTAACTTCAAAGAGAGGACCCCTTGTAGTATGCAATCACATAGCTTAGGCGCTGGTCGTGATTACTGCCACCAGCTAGAACTGTCTGCTGCTGGAGGGCAGGGATGGCCTTCTATAGCAAAAATTGGTGACCTGATTACTACAAATAATGAGAGTAGCTGTAAAGCCAGCATTTTTACCAAACTGACATTCACAATCTGGACATGGAGGTGATTTTTTTCTTCTGCTCCAGCAGCTACAGAAGAGACACGTCACTGGTCAAGGATGCTGCTGGAGACAGCAAGGTGGAGTTAGCAAACTTATATCTAGGTTCAAGCCTGCACTTGGTCCTATTTAACATGGCCCCATTCAGACCCTCTTCCCTGCTTGATAGGAAAGCCCCTCAAACCCTATGACAGATCTCCTCCCCTTCTTTAGAGTCAACAGATGTTGTATCAAATGCTGAGAATCTTATGGAGTACAGGGAAAGGTGAAAAGTAAAGAACAAGGTTGAGGAGTGAAGGCCTTTGTCTGCTGACTGGTGTCGTTGAAGTGGTGGAGAATCAAGTGTCTACTCATGCATGTGGTTCCCAAATGACTTACGAACCATAATAGTGCTTTTTGGCATTAGATGTATGAAAAAAGGCTTGGTGAGCTATGTAGAGCGGCCCTGGAGATACAATTTGTCTGCACCTATAGTGTGGTGCCATCTGGTGGAAAAAGATAGCTGCTCCCTCCAATACTCTGCAAGCTGCCCCTGCCCCTAGATTAAATCTTACTTTGCTACTGCTGTGCCTTTCCCTCAATTTCCTCCTCTACACTCTCTGGCACCCCAACTGCAGCTGCTGAAACATCAATTAAAGTGCTGTTTCCTGCCCATTGTCACCTTATTCTTTGCTGTTAGTGGATTCTTCTCCAATGACCAAAAACATGCATTCTAGCACATCCTCCTCTTGTAAGTTGGTGTGCTACAGTAATTAAGCCGACTCCTCAATGTCAGTTTGGAGGCAAAGGTGGAATTAGCTGTCCAGAAGTTGAGGATGACACACCTACAGTTGCTGAAGAAAATTCGTTGCTCTGCATCTGGAAGGAGAAGGAAGGTTTGATGAGCCAAAACACAACCTCCTCTGCATGCTCTGGTTTTATAGCATTCCCACTGCCAGAAAAAGAAGGCAGACATGCTCTTTCTTTCTAAGGTGTCCAACCACCGCTTCTGTGGATGTAAAAACAGCTGGCCCCCTACTAGCTGCGAATTAAGAACCTCTGCCCTTTACAAATATAGGGTATTGCCTAACTTTAATAGCAACTATGACAATACGGGGTTTAAGGAAGTCGTGTTTTGGTGCACATAATTTTATGATTTGGTGCGATAAACAGTATTGCCCAAGTGTGCGATGATGTGCTGCAAACAAAGGGCAGCTTTGCCTGTGTTAGAAGCAAGTCCACACTGCTGACTCCAAAATAAAAAAAAACCCCTAACAAAAGTTTACTAAGATAAAGTATACCTCCCTCAAAAAAACAAAAAAAACCTATAACACCAATTTTAAAACACCCCATCGCCCCCACACAACCCTATCCCTAACACATTAAACCCCAACCCTACATTTTTTGTGTTTTTTTTTTTATCCCTAACATGAAGTAAAAAAATAGGGAAAGGCGGTTAAAAAACACAATAAAACATAAGGAAAAACAACAACTCAAGTTGTTGCCGACACTCAGCAAGGGGTAGTCCTCGAACGGACTGTCGGGTCAATGCACTGTACAATACTGTGTATAGCAATATATACACTCACCAGCCACTTTATTAGGTACACCTGGTCAATTGCTTGGTAACACAAACTGCTAATCAGCCAATCACATGGCAGCAACTCAGTGCATTTAGGCATCTACACGTGGTGAAGACAACTTGCTGAAGTTCAAACCAAGCATCAGAATGGGGAAGAAATGGGATTTAAGTGACTTTGAATTTGGCATTTGTTGGGCCAGACAGACTGGTTTGAGTATTTCAAAAACTGCTGATCTACTGGGACTTTCACACACAACCATCTCTAGGATTTACAGAGAATGGTCCAAAAAAGAGAAAATATCCAGTGAGCAGCAGTTGTGTGGACGAAAATGCCTTGTTGATGTCAGAGGAGAATGGGCAGACTGGTTTGAGATGATAGAAAGGCTACAGTAACTCATGTCAATATGGACCAAAATCTCTGAGGAATGTTTCCAAAACCTTGTTTAATCTATGCCATGAAGAATTAAGGCAGTTCTGAAGGCAAAAGGGGGTCCAACCCGGTACTAGCAAGGTGTACCTAATAACGTGGCTGGTGAGTGTATATTATAGCATTGTAAAGCACTGCACAACAGCAACTACTGTATATCTCCTGAAAACTGTCAGCTCTATCTACTCCAAGTCTTCAAACCCCGCCCTTTATATGGAAGGGACTGAAACAACACAAAGCCCCTATTTATTGCCCTATTTAGGTCACCTGACCACAGTTTGCAGCCCAGGATTATTCATAATTGGTTACTAATGAACAGTTCTAGTGAACAGCCAGATTAGTTTGCCATTTTTCCAGGTTGCGAACTACTTGGGTTCACCTCAAATTGAACCCAAAGATCATCCCTAGTCATGAACAGCAGAAAGCTACTAGTTTTATTGAGGGGTTAAATGACCCCTATAATGTTGGAACATTGATGAATGGATTTGCCAACAATTCACAGAGCTAAGATTAGCTTTACTGGTGGCAAAAAGTAGGAAGACTGAAGAAAAGTACAGAACTGGCAACAAGAAGGTTATTCAGTTAAAGTGATTCTAATGTCAAATCATTTGTTACCTTAAATGCATTTCAGGTGTTAAGGTAAACAAAAATGTCCCACTTTAGAGGGGTTGATGAGGTGAAGACACAGGTGAGGACACAGACTACAGCCAGGTACATAGGCAGAAGAGGTAGAGCTGTGGATTGACAGGACAAAGAGAATGAACAGGTGACGGGTGAAATGCAGTCAGTTTGGTATCAGTGTCATGCTCACAACCCCACATGACCCTGATTCGGAAGTGTGCGGCTTTTTTCCCCCCAAAAGAAACATTATCAGCATTGTAACCATGTAATTACACAAGTTTCCTCTGGGCAGTGAGTCATGTTTCTCATGTGTTAAATAGCACAAAATCAATTTTTTTATGTGTTACACAAATTATAATTTAAAGACATCTGGGAATATAGAACTGTGGGTAGGAATAATCATCACTCACGGAGGGCTCAGAAAGTAGCTTTGTCTAGGATTAATGCTCTCACAAGGGTTAAGTTGCTATGTTTTTCTGGGCTAGGTTGACCTAGAATTATCAACATGAAAGAAGAGATTCTCCTCTTTAAAATAAAGCTTCACTTGTGTTCCTAGGCCTTCAGGGGGCTGAGATATGAGTTATTTTAGAACATTGCTTCCTTAGCAACATATCCCATAGCCCACTTTCTCAGTGGGTCTCTGGCAAACGCCCGTTCTGCTGCTTTATTAAGTCAACCCTGATTATGATGTGGTTATTGGTTTCAAAGACACTCTGACACCTGTAGGATTGTAAAACTGTGTTTGGTGTTATTAAAGGCCAACTGATATTTTAGTTTCATATGGTTGTTGGCAAGGTGGATCAATGTTAGCTTCCTATATTTCTCTAAGATTCCAGTGGTGAGCCAGCTCCATCAAAAATTCCATTTATGACCAATTGCCAGATACTTACACTAGATCGCCAAAAGTATTGGGACTCCCCTGCAAATCATTGGATTCAGGTGTTCCAATTACCTCAATGGCCACAGGTATATAAAATCAAGCACCTAGGCATGCAGACTGCTTCTACAAACATTTATGAAAGAATGGAGCTCAGCTAATTCAAGCGTGGTACCGTAACAGGTTGCCACCTGAGCAATAAGTCCATCCGTGAAATTTCCTTGCTACTAAATATTCCACGGTGAGCTGTTAGTAGTATTATAACAAAGTGGAAGCAACTGGGAACAACAGCAACTCAGCCACAAAGTGGAAGGCCATGTAAAATAATAGAGTGAGGTCAGGGCATGCTGAAGCGCACAGTGTGCAGAAGTCGCCAACTGTCTGCAGAGTCAATAGCTAATGACTGCCAAACATCGTGTGGCCTTCAGGTTAAGACAACAGTGCATAGAGAGCTTCATGGAATAGCTTTCCATGGCCGAGCAGCTGCATGCAAGCCTTATATCACCAAGTGCAATGCATCAGATGCAGTGGTGTAAAGCACGCCGCCACTGGACTCTAGATCAGTGGAGCTGTGTTCTCTGGAGTGACCAATCGCACGTCTCTGTCTAGAAATCCAGTGGACGTGTCTGGGTTTGGCGGATACCAGGAGAACGATACTTGCCTGACTGCATTGTGCCAAGTGTAAAGTTTGGTAGGAGGGGGATTGTGGTGTGGAGTTATTTTTCAGGGGTTGGGCTTGGCCCCTTAGTTCCAGTGAAGGGAACTCTTAAAGCATCAGAATACCAAGACATTTTGGACAATTTCATGCTCCCAACTTTGTGGGAACAGTTTGGGGATGGCCCCTTCCTGTTCCAACATGACTGCACACCAATGCACAAAGCAAGGTCCATAAAGACATGGATGAGTGAGTTTGGGGTGGAGAAACTTTACTAGCCTGCACAGAGTCCTGACCTCAACCTGACAGAACACCTTTGGAATAAATTAGAGCAGAGACTGTGAGCCAGGCCTTCTCGTCTGACATCAGTGCCTGACCTCACAAATGCGCTGCTGGAAGAAGACATATCAAAATCTACCCTTATGAACTTTCTATAATACATGCTGAGAAGTACAGATACAAGGCAGTTGTGCATTATGGCCTTGTGAAAAGAAACATCCTGTTGGATTAAATAACTAACTAGTTTGTTATATCTAATACAGTGGAGAGAAATCCACCCATTAGTTCTTATCCAGTATTGAAATATAACATTTTAGCAGAGCTCCTGCCAAAAAATCATAGAGCAAACAAATGCAATTATTATCCACATTTTTGGTAAAATATAAAAGATGAGGTTGTGCCAAGTAAATAGATACCCAACATGCTAAACCCAAAATTTGTGCGCACGTGTGAAATGGTGACAAACTTCAGCACCTTATAGGCAAAGCTTCAAAAGCCTCTACAGGTCATCAGTTTAGTGTTATGGAGGAGGTCCTTTGCTAGAATTATCGTTCTCACTATGACGTGCGCGGCGATACATAACACATGTATCATACATACAGTATATATGAAATGTATTTTTAAAAATATTTTTCATATATTTTGTAATAAAAATGCATTACAATATATATATATATATATATATATATATATATATGTATATGTATGTATGTATATATATTGAATATGTGAATATGGCCAAAATTGTAGCATTTCAAATATATGTCAGTATATTTGGGAAGAATAATTTTCAAATATATTTCAAATATATTTTTCTTCCATATGGGTATCAATCTGAAGGTATCCCTGAACAGGGGATCTGGTTCCTGTTGCTTTAAAAGTGGAGAGTCACAAATAGGCAGCAAATCCGGTTTCCCACCAGAGTGCTCCTTCCCCTATCCGCCCAGGGGGTGTAGGTGTACTCACTCAGATCCTCTCCTGTACAACTTATGGGTTGGTGGCTGCTACCAGGCCTTTTAGCTGGTCTGCTCCTTCCCCGCCATACAGGTGGTCCTCACTCTGGGGGCCAGTGAAGTCCTGAGCTTTCATCATTTCTAGGGCCAGGCCTGCAGGTAGGCCCCATCCCATTGGGCCTCCTCACAGCATCCTGCCTTCAGCCCCACATCTTCTTCACTGTCTTCCACCCGAACTCTCCTACAACTGAGCAGGCTCCAACACTTTTAAGGGTGTCCCAGACCCATGCCAAGCCTTCTGTTGGGGATTGGCTAGACCCCTCAAGAGTGCAACCAGCCACTCCTCAGATCAACCCACTGACTCAAGGGCCTTCCTCCAAAAGCCCTAGTGCAGGGGGAAATTCCAGAGGGGCTGGCCTGCAGAGCCTCTCAGCCCTGACCACAATTTGACCTTTTTCCGGCTATTACACACAGGCTGCTACTCAGCCTCTATCTAACCATATAGCTCCCCCTAGATGCCTAGGAAGGTGCTACAGTTGTACAGTTGGTATCAGTGGGAGTAACAGAGCCTCAAATCAGTGATAGGAAAAGTGCCCCAAGGGCTGGATAAGGTCCCTTTCACACGGCCAGTTTGTTGTGGCCTCCCGATTCTTGCGGCAAGAAATCAGAGGATTCTTGCTGCCGGAATGACTGTGTTATGCAATTAACTTTAGCTGCTCATTTAAACTAAAGGTGGGCTGACAGACGTCGCTGCTGTGCGAAAGTAGCCATACCCAGAGCGATTATTATACAGGATTTATATAGCAGCAACAGTTTGCTCAGCACTTTACAATATAAAGGGAGACAGTACAGAAAGGACACAGTTTAATACAAGAGTCTTAGGACGGCCCTGCTCCTTGGAGCTTACAATCTAAGAGGGAGGGGATTAGCTGTGGTTTCTGGGACAGATGTTCGAGCCTAGATGCAGTCAGCAGGAATCCGGAGGCCACAACAAACCCCCTGTGTGAAATAGACCTTAAGGTAAGCAAAGGGCCACAGTTTGGAGACCACTGCCTCATCCTGCTGACGTGCTTTCAGAACAGGAAGTGATGGTTAACCTTTTCAGTGGAGATACAGAGAGCAATAAATAACCTGATAGGGCTGCTAACTTATCCCTATTCTATACAAAAGAAAAAGAAAACTTGGCCAAAGTACCATTTGTAGGACTTTTTATTGAATACATAATATACTTCAAGGTTATTTCTGGATAGCGCTTACCCTCATAGGGGTACCACCCTGCCATTCCTTCCTATTTAGTGGAGGGGCAGTGAGGCACACAGCCACAGTTCGCTCAGAAACAGTCTAGGAAATATATTTTTTGTAGTTTATTGCTGAAAACCTGAACTGAAAGAACAATGTGGAATGTGATACTCCAAAAAAAACATGTATAAATGCAATCTGAGGACACTCCTTTCTAAAGAAGCATCACAGTCATTACTCTCATAGCTGAAGTCTATGAGCAAGGAGGCTTTAGCACAGTTTAAAGTAGAACAGAGCAATCTAAAACCCCTGTAGCTGAAAACCATGGATAAACATGAGCAAGATCAGGATTTCCCTTGAAAAGCCAACTCTCCACAGTTGGGGACCATGGAAACTGTAACTCAGAAATCAAGCTCTACTAACAAAGAGATTCCAGGATTTGAGGGTTCTGTCAATAGCAATGAGTAAATAAGTCAACCAAGGGGGCGCTAATCAATAAAAAATGCCCAATGCATACAATATTTCTTCACTTTCAAAATAACAACTGTGTACTCATATATCAAATAATAAGCAGTCCTTCCATTTCTTCACAAAAAGCTTCTCGTGATTACACCTTCACCAAAAAAACCTTTCACCAATTGTGCCCATAAGAGTAAATGACTCACCAGACCTCATTGACCTCTTTAACTAAAAAGAAGGTCAATGTGTGCTTGTTTGTTTAGGGAATATTCCATCGCTTGCTCCCAATATGAAGATCAGCTTCAGATCAACAACCTTCTCTCCACCATGTGACGAAAGAAGAAAGGACAAATATAGTGTAATATGTTTATGAAGATCAACCTCAGATCAATAACCTCCTTTCCACCATGTGACCAAAGAAGAAAGGGCTAATATAGTGTAAGTATGTTTGTGAAGATCAGCTTCAGATCAATAACCTTCTCTCCACCATGTGACGAAAGAAGAAAGGGCAAATATAGTGTAATATGTTTATGAAGATCAACCTCAGATCAATAACCTCCTCTCCACCATGTGACCAAAGAAGAAAGGGCTAATATAGTGTAAGTATGTTTGTGAAGATCAGCTTCAGATCAATAACCTTCTCTCCACCATGTGACGAAAGAAGAAAGGGCAAATATAGTGTAATATGTTTATGAAGATCAACCTCAGATCAATAACCTCCTCTCCACCATGTGACCAAAGAAGAAAGGGCTAATATAGTGTAAGTATGTTTGTGAAGATCAGCTTCAGATCAATAACCTTCTCTCCACCATGTGACGAAAGAAGAAAGGGCTAATATAGTGTAGTATGTTTATGAAGATCACCTTCAGATCAATAACCTCCTCTCCACCACGTGACCAAAGAAGAAAGGGCTAATATAGTGTAGTATGTTTGTGAAGCTCAGCTTCAGATCAATAACCTCCTCTCCACCACGTGACCGAAGACGAAAGGGCTAATATAGTGTAGTATGTTTGTGAAGATCAGCTTCAGATCAATAACCTCCTCTTCACCACGTGACCGAAGAAGAAAGGGCTAATATAGTGTAGTATGTTTATGAAGATCAGCTTCAGATCAATAACCTCCTCTCCACCACGTGACCAAAGAAGAAAGGGCTAATATAGTGTAGTATGTTTGTGAAGATCAGCTTCAGATCAATAACCTCCTCTCCACCACGTGACCGAAGAAGAAAGGGCTAATATAGTGTATGTTTATGAAGATCAGCTTCAGATCAATAACCTTCTCTCCACCACGTGACCGAAGAAGAAAGGGCTAATATAGTGTATGTTTATGAAGATCAACCTCAGATCAATAACCTCCTTTCCACCATGTGACCAAAGAAGAAAGGGCTAATATAGTGTAGTATGTTTGTGAAGATCAGCTTCAGATCAATAACCTCCTCTCCACCACGTGACCGAAGAAGAAAGGGCTAATATAGTGTATGTTTATGAAGATCAACCTCAGATCAATAACCTCCTTTCCACCATGTGACCAAAGAAGAAAGGGCTAATATAGTGTATGTTTATGAAGATCAGCTTCAGATCAATAACCTCCTTTCCACCATGTGACCAAAGAAGAAAGGGCTAATATAGTGTATGTTTATGAAGATCAACTTCAGATCAATAACCTCCTCTCCAGCATGTGACTGAAGAATTAAGGGCTGATAGAGTGTGGTATGTTTATATAATTAAACATACTACACTACATTAGCCCTTAATTTTTGGGGGGACTTTTTACCAGGAAGGGGGATATGTGTGCTGGAAGGGTTTACTTTGGGAGAGAGGGGGGATAGTGATTTTTTGCTGATGGAGGGGGGACATTTTTGCTCATGGGGATTTTTGCTTGGGGTGGGGGGAGGAAGGAAATGTTTGCAAGTTGGGGTAAAGCAGGGTTTTGCTTTGGGTGGGAAATGTTTGTTGAGGGGAATTTTTGTTTGAAGGGACAGGACAGCCTTTTGGGGAGGAAGAGATTATTGGGGGGGAGATTTTTGCTTGTGGATGGGGTTATTGGAGGTTATTTAGGACCAATATAAAAATAAATAAATAAAACTCGCACTTAATGGACTCAGTAACTATTGGGAGATTGCAGCACCTTAGAGTGAGACAATAAATATACCAAAAAAAAAAAGTCTGCATATCCCATTAAAAAAAAAAAATAATCTTCAACAAAATAACTATACAGTATAATGTCTATAATACAATAAATAAATACGCAAACAGAAGTCCCTGAAAATGTGCTTTATCTACATGGATTAAGATATATTGTATGAACTTTTGAGCACATTTATCAAAGATTTCTATTTGGGTATTTATTGTATTATGACCAATATATGGTTGTTTTGTTGAACATTAATTTTTTCCTTAAAAGGGACGTGCATGCTTTTTTGGGGTATATAAAGGGGGGTATTTGCTTGGGAAATCTGTGCTTAGTGGGACTTGTTTTTTTTTTTTTTTGCAAGGAGGAGGGAAAGATTAATTTGGCTAAATTGGTACTGGGGGATTACTCTTGAACTCTACACGGTGTACGCAAGGCTGTTCTTTGCATAAATAAATGTTGCCGTCTGTAGTGTGTATTAGGCACTCTTGACTATTCTTGAGTACAGAAGTCAGGAGTATGCAAAGTACGGCACAGCAATCACAGTGAAGTGGTCAGGTACATGTAATGTATGGCACAATATACAGACATTGGGCTGTATGTTGTAAACCCCTGACCCCTGCACTCTATACCCTGGGCTGTATGTTATATACTCCTAATCCCTGCACTATTATTATTATTATACAGTATTTATAAAGCGCCAATGGTTCGCTCAGCGCTGTACATTACAAAGGGGGACAAAACATGTGACAGAACAATACCAATACAATGCAAGACATGAGGGGATCGAGGGCCCTGCTCTTTCGAGCTTACAATCTAGGAGGAAAAATGTATTTTTGACAGAGGTGGGCCGCGAACCTACGACAATGTTCTTCGTAGCTCTCCTCTCTAACCACCAGAGCACGGCATCTGCCACAGCACTATACCTATATACACACCAGAGGCGGACTGACAACTCATGGGGCCCCCGGGCAATAGGGGATCATGGGGCCCCTATGTCCTCACCCACACTCAAACCACACCCAAAATAGCCTATGAAAGGTACTAAGGGCATCTCATGGGGCCCCCTACTGACCCTGGGCCCTCGGGCAGTGCCCGAGTACACAAATGGTCAGTCCACCCCGATACACACTATGTAGTATATTACATATTCCTGTTAGCATAAAGGATGATCATCAGAAACTATGAGCAACCCTTCAGCGCTCACACAAAAGATGGAAAATAAATAAGAAATTAAGTGGCACATGATATAAAACAAAATTAACACAAAATTAAAAAGGAAAAGGCATAAAGAGGAAAAAAAGGAATAAAAAAGGAATAAAAACCAGTCCAAGGATTAATGGACAGGGACAGGATTCCAGGCGAAATCTGTTTGTTCCGGATACAGCGGTCAGCAGGTCGATCCGATGGGTCCATCCGGCAGCTCCTCGCTAAGGATGAGGGGATCCCACAGAGGTATGCAAAGGAACGACAAGCAGGGCGCCAGGTCAGCGTGGATAAAAGCAATAATACTATTTAAAAGACACTTATATCTAAAACTCCCTCGGTGTGTGTGGCAGATGAGAAGACCGGAGCCAGGGACATCAGAAGAGCGGATCTGATGATCTGTGCATGGCCTGGGGATAGAACCACTGCGGTGGATAAATGGCGTCTCTGTGTGCCTTCCGGTGATAGGGAGAGGTGACAGGTACTGTGAATGGAACGGGGGGAGGGCTGCAAAGCGTTTCAGAAGCTGTGCCTCCTTTGTCACTGATTCAAGTGTTTAGGAGCGATTCAGATGGCCAAATGGCAATGCAACCGATGATCAAATCCACCTAACATGCATTATTGGTGGATTCGATCATCGGTTGCATGGCCATCATGGCCTATTTGACCATCTGGATCGCTCCTAAACACTCGAATTGTCGTGTGCATTTTTTGCTCCATCTTGCCCTAAGCCACAATCCCTGGTGATCACAGTGGTCATATACAATCAATTTTGTTTTTATTTGAAGGAGACTATATCTCTTTTCAACCTCAGAATGCATAGCTATATATAAATATAAATAAATACATCTGTGGAAACATCTTGGTTTCAATTATGGTAATAATACACTCCTATTACTCATCATTTTGATATTCTTGTCTATCGTGCGATTAACTAATGTTTGTTCATCCTAGAAGCCAAACCAATGTAATTTTTGAATATCGACCGACTCGCTATGGCCATACTTTATGAATCCACAGCTATTCACTCATATGATGTTGATCATCTATTAAAAAGGTAAAAAGATGCTATTTTGGAAGCTAATTGGTTATTATTTAAGATATTATTGAAGCAGGAGGTTCATGACAGTGATAGAGCCATTTCAAGGACTTCATGTATTCATTGTTCATTCATCTATTCACTTTCCAGGAGTTTTATTTAACAAGCATTCACTACCTCATTAGAGGAATTGAAAAGGATACAGATTATGATACATAGAAGAAGTACTCACACCTGGATTTTCTACATGGACTTTCCATTGATGAATACAGAAGTAGGCTTTGCTTATCTTATCTGGCTCATTAATTACTTATGCAGCTAAGTGGAAAACGAAGAACTTTTTTTGTTTTTTTATTTTTTTATTTTATTTTTATGATTGTATACTGTTCACCGTGATACAATGCCAACCTTTTTCATGATCTATGTGATCTAAATAAATACTATTTGCATTCACTAATTTAGAGACCATTACTCCGCATGGGATTTATAATATATCACTTTTTGGCAGGTCTGCCCTAGTCAGCTGCTAATTTCTTTTCATGAGCATAGTGGTCCACTCCTCCCCTTGTCTTCACCTCTGATTGGCTTCCTGATCTGACAGCTCATATATACCCTACAGTCCCAGGGACGGGCTTGCTTGACAAAGGAGGCAGAGCTTCTGAAACGCGTTGCAGCCCACACCCCGTTCCATTCACAGCATCTGTCACTTCTCCCTACCATCGGTGGGAAGGCACACAGACGCCCTTTTATCCACCGTAGCGGGTCTCTCCCTGGGCCATGCAGAGATCATCGGATCCGCTCTTCTGCTGCCCCTGGCTCCAGTGTTCTCATCTGCCACACATGCCAAGGGAGTTTTAGATGTAAGTGTCTTTTAAATAAAGTATTACTGCTTTTATCCACGCTGACCTGGCGCCCTGCTTGTCGTTCCTTTGTATTGCATATTCCTGACCCCTGCACTCTATATGCCATGTATTAAATTACATATTCCAAAAAGCATTCATTGTCTCAACAGTTGCTGGTTGCTAAATAGGCTGACTATGTTAATGAAGTTATTCATTTTTGGTAGGCTCAAGGTGTCTATGTGCAGAAAAAAAAGATCCATGAAAGAGAATAATACCAATCATTTAAAAATATTTTTTCTATACAAATGAGTGCTCAAAAGTATGGATAAACTGAACGTACCTGGATGTGGTTTGGCAAACACCAGAGTTTGGATTTGGAATCCGACTCTCATTGAAATCAGTGATTCAATGTCATTAATGGCCATTTTCGAATGTAAAAGTCAGAGATTTGAGAGAAAAAAAGGGCATGGAGGTTCGGGCACTGACCTGGGGGACATGTACCAAATGAAAACAGAAATTAGAAATTATTGTTCAATGAGAGGCCATTTTAGAACTGGTCGAAGGACAAAATAGAAAATATGCAATTTCTTTAAATACCATGCTTGGGGGATGACTCAAAGCTGTATGTGAAATAACAGAATGGTGATAGGGACAGTCAGTGACACTATATTCTGGTATCACATACATCTCACGTCAGTTCATATACATAACTGTTTGGCTTACATCCAGAAGCAGCAACCCAATGTGATTGATTTCCACCCCAAAATAAATTAGTAGTAGGTAGTCTTTGCCTATAAAAATTATTATTTTGGGTATAAGTTATATACATTATAACAAAAACTAACAATATCAACTTCATATAAATTTCCTAACAAAACAAGTCACAGAGCATAGCTTGTTGTCATTTTCTCTTCAGTAAAATTCTGTATTGTATACATACCACAATCCACATTGCAGAGTCAGAGACCGTTGTTAAGCTGAACAAGAAAAAAAAAATCACAATGCCATGTTTCAAAGACAAAAGTGAAAAATGTCATATGGTAGCTGGAAAGCATGCAAATAGTTTGATTGGGGCCCAAGGTAGCAAAGTAAGAGACAGAGAAAGAAGACTTTTTCCAAGAAAAAACAGAGTATGAAATTATAAACACAGCAGCCATGAATATTTTAGAGACTTGCTGCCCAATAAAGTGATTGTAAACTTTCAAATTTAATAAAAAAAATAACGAACATGTCATACTTACCTGTTCTGTGCAATGGTTTTGCACAGAGAATCCCTGATCCTCCTTTTCTCCAGTCCCCGGCTGCCGCTCCAAGCTCATCCCCTCACTGAGTGCCCCCATAGCAAGCCACATGGGGGCACTCTTGTGTGCTCACTCTGAAGCTGGCTCTGTGTGTCTATAGATCCTTAGATCTCTCCATAAAAGAGGACCAATCACAGTCAATACTGTCACAAGGGATGTTTTTCATCCCTTGTGAGAGCAATAAAGTAAAAAAAAAAAAAAAACACTGAAGAGCCAGTATGAAAAAAAGAAAATTTAAATAAAATATATAAAAAATTTCAAAACGCCTGCCCTCCCCCATCCTCATGTGCAAATGCGAATGTGTATGTAGGTCCTGCACACACATGTAAAAATGGATTGCACCACACGTGAGGTATGGCACCAAATGTCAGAGTGAGAGCAATAAATATAATGCCAGCCTACTGGTGTAACTCTAAACTGGTAACCTGTAAAGGCTTTTAAAGGGTCACCTATGGAGATTCTTAGGTATCGTAGTTTGTCACTGTTCCAATTATAACAGGTATCTATCTATTCCACACAACATCATCTTTTATATTTTACCCCAAAAAAAATTTGCATTATATTGTGCTTGTGTGCACTAAAAAGTGTGAAAGTGTATTTTTTCCTGAAATTTTCATTTGATAAACTGCTGTGCAAATATCAACATTTCAAAAATTGCAACACCTACCATTTTATTCTCCATTGACTTTGCTTCCAGAAAATGTATGCTGTTTAAGGGTTCTAAGAATTGGCCAGAGTTTAAGGTGGTTAAAAGAACTGTTGGGTCTGTTTAAATTGCAGTGAATACAGGTGGGCTTAACTCAACTTTTGTTAGCCACACAAAGTGCAATTCACTGCAAAGTATCAAAAGCAAATATACAACACACAATATATTGCTATATATACTCCTTCTCTCTTAGATTGTAAGCTCCTAGGATCAGGCAGTAACATTGTATAATGTGAGGTCACACTGCGTGAGGTGAGCAGCCCTCCTAACCCTCTTGTATTGAACTGAATTGTTGCTGTATTGTCTTCCGTTATATTGTAAAGCTCTGAGCAAACTGTTGGCACTATATAAATCCTGTATAATAATAATGATATAGAGCACTGAAAACTGTGTATATAGCATGATACTAAAAGCACACTACACTAACCCGTCTTTCACTTGCCAGCAACAACAAATGCCAGCTGTCCCTCACTCACACGAAATCCACCAGCTCACTGGCAAAAGGCTGCTGGGAAAACAGCCATTTATAGTATGTGGACTACACCTTCACCATGAACCAACATCGGCCAAAGTGACCTTTGCCAATGATGGCTCAAACAGTGCATT
Organism: Staurois parvus; assembly: GCF_062004578.1. Taxonomy (NCBI): domain Eukaryota; kingdom Metazoa; phylum Chordata; class Amphibia; order Anura; family Ranidae; genus Staurois; species Staurois parvus. Next base: position 3,655,748 of record NW_028317864.1, read on the forward strand.
GTGGGACATTCAGTGGTAGGAATTACTGACCAATGGCGTCCTTAAAGTGTTACTAAACCCAGGACCCTGCATTCACTATATCTGGTCTCCCACAGTACACACAACATGGAAGTGTAATTATTTTAGTAAATATAAACTGCTAAATACCTTTTCTCTTCAGACGTTAGAGCAGTCTTGTGACTTCTATCAGTGTCCAGCAGAGCACTGGTCAAAGCTTTTAGGAGTTTTCATTCTCCTCTCACTGTCCTATGAGAGTGTAGGACCCCTGACCCTCTGTCTGGACAGTGCTGATTAGCCCTGTGCTGATTACATGCACTCTCCCAAGAACAAAAAAAAAACGCTCTAGCAATACACACCAAACTGAGCATGTGCAGTTAGCCCCCAAGGCTCTGTTCTATCAGGAGATGAGTTGGGGACAGTGGAAGAAGGGGAGAATCACAGAAGACAGGATTAAACATCCTTTTTACACAGTGCAGAGGATTATTCCCTTAGGTTCCACAGTGAGTATAACAAGCATGCTTTACTGCATATAAAGATTGATTCTACTGTTGTGGGGTTAGTAACATTCTAAAGTTCAGATCGTGTCCGAAAAACCGAACAGCGAATGTTTGGGCCAAAGTTCAGTTCATCTCTACTGCAAAGATGCTAGTGAATTAAAGTTTAAAAAAATGTAAAAGAAAGTTAATTCCATTAGTGCCTGGTCATATCGTTCCAATTTCAGGTGCGATTTGTGAATGGAAATCGCACTTGAAATTGCATCTAATGAATGTCAATGTCTTAACGTGCGATTTGCTGCAGCACGACTTAAAGTGTTACTAAACTCTCAACAGTAAAATCAGTCTGTATATGCAGTAAAGCATGCTTGTTATACTCAGTGTGGAACCAAAGGGGTTAATCCTCTGCATTGTGTAAAAAGGCCCTTTGATCCTTTCTTCTCTGTTCCTCCCCTTTGCGGCTTGCTATGGGGGCACTCAGCGAGGGGATGAGCTAGGAGTGGCAGCCGGGGACTGGAGAAAAGGAGGATCAGGGATTCTCTGTGCAAAACCATTGCACAGAACAGGTAAGTATGACATGTACACCACTGATGAGAACAAATGGCAAAGTCTGATGTGCAGTGGGCCAGACATCTCATCTTAAATAGTACAGCAAAGCAGTCAACAATGGATTTAGGAGATGGCCCTTCATCAGCCTGAAAGGCAAAGTGGACTAATTCCTTTTAGAAGCATGATATGGGAACTTTGTATAGCATTGATGTGACATATGAATATACAGTTAGGTCCATATACAGTATATATGGACACAGGCACAATTTTAGTTCTTTCCATGTATTTACCAAAACATATTCAAGCTATAGTTATATAATGGATATGGGCTGAAAGTGCACACTATCAGGTTTAACTTGAGCGTATGTACATCCAAATTGGAGGAAGGGTTTAGGAATTACAGCTCTTCTAAGTAGCCATCCCCCCTTTTTCAAGGGACCAAAAAGTAATTGGACAATTGAATATAATCATAAATAAAATGTTCATTTGTAATATTTTGTTGAGAATCCTTTACTGGCAATGACTGCCTGAAGTCTGGAACCCATGGACATTACCAAAGACTGGGTTTCCTCCTTTCTGGTGCTTTGCCAGGCTCTAACTGCAGCTGTCTTCAGTTGTTTTTTGCTTGTGGGTCTTTCTGCCTTTAGTTTTGCATTTGCCTAATGAAATGCATGCTCAGTTGGGTTGAGATCAGGTGATTGGCTCAGCCATTGCAGAATATTCTACTTATTTTCCTTCAAAAGCTCCTGGGTTACTTTTGCAGTGTGTTTTGGATCATTGTCCATCTGTACTGTGAAGCGCCGTCCAATCAAATGTGCTGCATTTGAGCTGACAGTATATCTCTAAACACTGCAGAATTCATCCGGCTGCTTCTGTCTTCTGTAACATCATCAATAAACACCAATGACCCAGTGCCACTGGAAACCATGCATGCCTATGCCATCACACTGCTTCCACCATGTTTTATAGATGATGTTGTGTGCTTTGGATCATGAGCTGTTCCAAGTCTTCTCCACACATTTTTCTTCCCGTCATACTGGTACAGATTAATCTTAGTTTCATTCATCCAAAGAATGCTTTTCCAGAACTGGTCTGGCTATTTTAGATGTTTTTTGGCAAAGTCTAATATGGCTTCAGGCTTATGAATGGTTTGCACCTTGTGGTGAACCCTCTGTATTTGCTCTCGTGAAGTCTTCTCTTTATTGTAGACTTTGACAATGAAAAAAACCAAAATTGTACCTGTGTCCAAATACATATGGCCCTAACTGTACATTTTTAAACTTTACTATTGAGCAGTAATGATATACATGTAGTGCAGATTGCAGAAATTCTTATTAAAATACAAATACAAAGACTTTCTCCTTAATTACACTGACCTTCACATAAATGTTCTCTTCTACCCGCTGAACATAGTGATATCTCTAGAATTCTGAGACAATGGAAATTGCCCCATCCACCCGCAATACAAGAATATCTCACACATATCAATGCAGACATAGAAGAATTAATCCACAGAAGCCAGGACAATATGTCCTGATATTTGTACTTTCAGACCAGCTGGAATCTGTTCAAGCTTACAACTGGGGAGGGCAGGGGAAAAAGTCCACTCAAAACGCCAATGTGATCCAGGAGGGAAGTAGGAGAAGGTAGTGGTCAAAACCGGGTACCTGTTGGCCAAAACAAAAGAAGTGTCCACAAATGGAAGAGGAGGGGGGTAGGAGGCAAAAAAGAGGAATTTCCCACTAGGGGTGAACAGGGCCGGATCTAAGCGGGTACTGGGGAGGGCTGTGCCCCCCCCAGATTTCATCTGTGCCCCTCCAGGTCTCAGAGTACAAACACTGATCCATGAACCAGTCTGATGCAAACAGTTGATATAAGGAGGCACTGTGATGGGGAAAATGCATGTAAAGGGGCACTCTGATTGGGACACCTGATGTAAGGGGGCACTCTGATGGGGATAACTGATCATATGTAGGGGGGAACTCTGTGGGGGACAGTTAATGTAAGGGGGCACTCTAATGGGGACACTTGATATAAGGGGGCACTCTGATAGGGACCCTGAAGTAAAAGGGCACTGTGATGGGGACCCCATGTAATAGGGGACTCTGATGAGGACACCTGATAAAGGGGCACAGGTTCTGTTTAATCATCCCAATCTAATGACTGCCTAATACATACTAGTCGTGACACTGTGACATACTCTCAGTGACTCACACACGGTGTTGACATTATGTCCCCTTACTTTTTTTTACTGCACCCCCAGATTAGATAGGCTAGATCCGTCCCTGGGGGTGAAGTTCAACTTTAAATTCTGATGCCACTGGGAGTAGCCTACAGTATACGTATATTCACACACATGGTATACCTACATCTTTTACCGTACATGTATTGTGGTATATTTATTTATTTCAAGTACTTATATAGTGCCGTCAATTTTATGCAGCGCTTTACATATATATTGTACATTCACATCAGTCCCTAACCCTCAAGGGGTGTACAATCTAAGGTCCCTAACTCACATTCATACATACACATACTAGGGCCAATTTAGACAGGAGCCAATTCACCTACCAGCATGTCTTTTGAGTGTGGGAGGAAACCGGAGTACCCGGAGGAAACCCACGCAGGCACAGGGAGAACATGCAAACTCCAGGCAGGTGGTGCCGTGGCTGGGATTCAAACCAACAACCCTAGTGCTGCCAGGCTGAAGCGCTAACCATTTAGCCACTGTGCTGCCCAGCGTTCTGTGCATACAAGGAACAGGCTCAGATTCCATTTAGCCACATCCTTTTAAGCCCCTCCCACTATTAGCCTCATGTGTCTGAACCAACCTTTCACCATTGCAGGCTATGCATGTTCACATTTGCATTTGTGGCCTAAAGATACTGGTAACAACCAGAATTTAGCTTGGATGGCTGGCATTATTATAGTGCCTCCTAAATCGCAGAGAGGCTTTCTTTCGAGGCTCACCAGTCATTTGCAGAAGCACCGTCTAGTTCTCAGCCTGTGTATGTAATACAGAAACACTGACTTCTCCTAGTGCTGCCATTTTGACAGGACTATAAATCTTATAAACAAAGTCATCCGCGTAGCGTGAACATTTTCAAGGGAATTTTTTTTATGAGTTAATTTAAACATTTGCCCAGGAATAGAATTATCCGGGACAGCGAGTCAGACTTCTCTGTGGATGAAATCATTTTGTCCCGGCCGTGTCTAACGTTAACTCTCTTACTCGTAGGCTCCAAGCCACGGGATTGTTATGACATCTTGATGAGTGGACACCAAGAGGACGGCGTCTACTCCGTGTTCCCCATTCACTATCCCTCTGGATTTCAGGTTTATTGTGACATGACGACCGATGGCGGAGGCTGGACGGTGAGTCACTTCAAATGAAATTTTACCTTTATATAGTCATGTAAATATCTGTGGATTTAAAATCATGTTCCAGTCAAAATGAAAGTGATTGTAAAGCCTAATATATTTTTTAAATTAAAATAATAACCATGTTATACCTACCTGCTCTGTGCAATGGTATTGCACAGAGCAGCTTCTAACCTCCTCTTCTGGGGTCCAACAGCAGTAGCTGTGGGCTCCTCCTCTTTTCGGTGCCCCACCATAGGAAGCACACCTGTGGGCTCCCTTACGAGCTGGGCTGTGTGCATCTATTGACACACACAGAGTAGGCTAAGCTCCACCCCTCTCTGCTCACATGATTTGATTGAGAGCAGCAGAAGCCAACAGCTCCTAATTCTGGAGTTCTGGAGGATACAGAGGGGGTGTAGGATCCCTTAAATTCTAAAAACACCCTTAAAAGGTGCAAAACTTACCAACATCTGGTGAGTGCGGTTTATTTTGATTTCACACTGGCGGATGGTAGAAGCACGTTTATTTGGGAGAAGTTATTTAGATTATAATTCTTTCTGGGATGAAAGGACTTTTGCAAAATATTTTTTGTGGACACAATTTATTCAAATTTTTGGACACTATATGAAATTGGTTATTTCACTATATTTTTTTGATTTATAATATCATATATTGAATGAGAAGGTTTGTTTGATTTGCGCTGTTTATATATTTTTTGGTATGTTGGTGTATTACACTGGTGTACAGCAGCAAATTCTCACTTAGAATATATATTGATAGGGTTTTTTTTTGTGCGCTGGGGTTCTGTGATATAATTAGAGAGGGGAGAGTAGCTGCAGATGGACACAGCTCTGATTCGAGATCAGGCTCAGTAATGCAGGCCATAGATGGGTCGAAAATCGGCCGATTCATCGGCCGAAAATAAAATCGGCCGATTTGTCGGCCGAAAATAAAATCGGCCGATTTTCAGATCGTTAGTGGGCTAATTGTTCGGCCGTTTATCGGTATTTTGGCAGATTTTTTTATCGGTAAAGTTGGGAAAAGATCGGCTGATTTTGCCGATCGGCCGATTTTTGCGGCAATTATGGGCAAATTGGCTGATCTTTTTACCGATAAAAAAATCTGTGCATGAGCAGTGAGCTACAAGAGGAAGACAAAAAGAAGAAAAAGAAGAAGAGGAAGAAGAAGAGGATGAAGAGGAAGAGGAAGAAGAGGAGGAAGAAGAGGAAGAAGAGGAGGAAGAAGAGGAGGAAGAGGAGGAAGAAGAGGAGGAAGAGGAAGAAGAAGAAGAGGAGGAAGAGGAAGAAGAAGAAGAGGAGGAAGAGGAAGAAGAAGAAGAGGAGGAAGAGGAAGAAGAGGAGGAAGAAGAAGAAGAGGAGGATGAAGAAGAGGAGGATGAAGAAGAGGAGGATGAAGAAGAGGAGGATGAAGAAGAAGAGGATGAAGAAGAAGAGGATGAAGAAGAAGAGGATGAAGAAGAGGATGAAGAAGCGGATGAAGAAGAAGAAGAGGAAGAAGAAGAAGAGGATGAAGAAGAAGAAGAGGATGAAGAAGAAGAAGAGGATGAAGAAGAAGAGGACGAAGAAGAAGAGGACGAAGAAGAAGAGGACGAAGAAGAGGATGAAGCAGAAGATGAAGATGAAGAAGAAGATGAAGAAGAGGAGGATGAAGAAGAGGATGAAGAAGAGGATGAAGAAGAGGAAGAATTCCAGTCCGGCAAAAAGTGTCCCTGCAGAGAGCTCCGCTATTTCTTTGACAGTTCCTTGATATTTATAGTGGTTGCAACAATGTTTTGTTTCCGAATAAAAACATCTGTATCCGAAATGGATACAAATGTCAAGGAACTGTCAAAGAAATAGCGGAGCTCTCTGCAGGGAACACTTTTTGCCGGCTGTAGACGGGATGAAAATCGGCCGATTTTTTTTACCGTTCCTGGTAACGTCAGCCGCTTGAACGACCGATTTTTCATTTTTTTAAAGAAAAATCAGCTGGTTTTCTCCCCATCTATGGCCTGCATTAGTATACAGGGCGGTGAGAGGACAATACAAATATAGGAACTTTTTATTTTACCTACCGGTAAATGCAGGGAATGCATTAAGGTACAAATGTACAGCCTTTACAACCACTTTAAAACGTAAACCTTGTAATGCTTATAGTGGACACACATTTCAAGACTTCTGGTTTTCACGAAAGCATAGATGGAGTGTGCCAGGCCACCCACCGCTTAAAATGGACTTGCTGCCAATAATCTTTTGATTTTCTCCTTTGAAGCATGACTCATGCACCAAGTTACTGTGAAGGCCAGAGATCCTTAATCCTGTCCATTGTAGGGTCATGCGATTAAAACCTGCATCAATTATTAGTTAGGTTTCAATGCTTCGTTAGCATTAGCAATTCATTGATTTATTGTACTGGTTGCCTGGAGATCAAAAATATGGAGATCACCATCATTTTATATTTTCAGGATTTGACTCATTTTGTGTTTCTTGTTCTATTGGTAGCATTATATTATTATTATATATTATTAGAGAACGCTCAGGAGGGCATTCTGTAGACTTTGCTATATACACTGCTCCGGTTCTGGTTCCAGCTTCCTTCGAGGAAATGCCAAGGAGAGAGGAGGAGCAGTACAGAGACAAATCACTATTTTCTCTTCGGACTTTCCTCGGGTTTACCAGCAAGCAGTGGCAATGATAGCCAATGTAAGAACACGGCACTACAAGCTCCCTGTCTTGTCCTAGGTTCACACCTAAGTGTTTTCCGCAGCAGTTTGCAGAGACTCAATACAGTCCATTTGACATGATTACCTATGAGACAGGATCACGTCTCCATGTTTTCACCTAGGGCATTTTTTGGAAAGGGTCAGGGAGTTTTTTTGCAAAACGTTGCTTTTTTTGGTTCTAAAGCCTTCAATGGGAATGCTGCAGAAAAGCAGGTATTGCATTTTTGCTAAGTTTTTGCTGCGTTTTGTGTTTAAAATTTACCTAGCAACAAGAAAAGTTAAAAAAGAAACGCAAAACGCAGCAAAAACGCGTTAAAACCGCACATGCAAAAATGCAATGCAGAAATGCCTCAAACGTATTTCAGGTAGCACAGTGGCTAAATGGCTAGCACTGGCAGTACTAGGGTCGCTGGTTCGAATCCCAGCCACGGCACCACCTGCCTGGAGTTTGCATGTTCTCCCTGTGCCTGTACAGGTTTCCTCCCACACTCCAAAGACATGCTGTTAGGTTAATTGGCTCCTTTCTAAATTGGCCCTAGTATGTGTATGTATGAATGTCAGTTAGAGACCTTAGATTGTACACCCCTTGAGGGCAGTGGTGTCCCTAGGCAGGTGCGGGGGGGGTGCGCGTCGAACCGGGTGACATCTATCGCACGGGCTGACACCGGACCAGCTCCACGAAAAGTTAAGTTATAAAGCAGGCCGACAATCCCCGCAAAATGGATCAGATCTGCGGATTGAGCATAATGGATCGGAGTCTGATCCATTATGCTCCCCAATCTGCAGATCCGATCCATGTTGTGGGGATCGTCGGCTTGCTTTATAACTTACCTTTTCGTGGAGCTCGTGGAGAGATCAGTTAACCCCGTATAGGTTGCAAGCTGACGATGCCAGCAGGATGGATCGGATCTGCGGATTGGGGAGCATAATGGATCGGACTCCGATCCATTATGCTCAATCAGCAAATCCGATCCATCCTGCAGGGATCGTTGGAGGGTGACACCAAGTGTTACCGCACCGGGTGGCACCAACCCTAGGGACGCCCCTGCTTGAGGGTTAGGGACTGATGTGAATATACAATATATATATGTAAAGCGCTGTGTAAATTAAAAGCGCTGTATAAATATCTAAAATAAAATAAATGCAACCTGCATAGGTGTGAACCTAGACTTGGATCAATGGAAATCTAGTAGGGCTACCCATATCCTAGCCCCCATCAGGCATTAAAGGCATTTAAAGGCAGTAAAGGCATTTATCTAATAGCATACCTGGTCATAAATCTTTTCAGGATAGGATGTGGTCATATAGAATTAGAATTTTATTCAGCAAGGTTGCCGTCAGAGGCAAACTAGATAAGAACAGAGCAACTGCTAGACAGAGGGAAGATATCAGGTTAAGACTCAATGATCACTGGCAAAAAAAATACCCGTGCTCTTGGCAGAAAAAAAAAACCGCTAATTTTAAGTGATTTTTGTACTAGCGATTAGCATTTTTCTGTAAGAAAAGCAAGCTCAAAAATGCAAACAAGCATTTTTTTTTCTGCCTCTAAATTCTGTGCTCAAAAATGTCTCTAGACTACTTAATGTGCATGGACACAGGATAACATTAGGTGCTTCTATAGGCAAAACACAAAACTCCTCCAGGACGAGACATCGGTATTACCTGTGATCTCCCTACAGCTGATCTTTCCCCCATCTGACTAAAGCAGGTCATACACGAGTCAAATTCCAAAAGAATTTTCTTTTGAAAATCTTTTCTAATAATTTTCGTTCGAATTTCGTACCATTAGTGGGCCACAGCATCGGCTGATTTTCGAGCAAACATCAAATGTAAGTGATCGGGCATGTTGGAAATATTTTGATAAACTAACGAATTTCTAATCAATGATGGGAGAATCGTGTGAGAAATGTAATAAAGAAATGAGCTGTGACCCAGAAAGAAAAGAAAATTCTTGGCTACGAAAATTCTTTTCGGTAGCAACAAGGTGAAATTGAAGGCTTGGTTGGTCGACTTTTGAAATCAATGATGGCACCATCGGATTACAAAATGCACAAAATTTCCAATTTTCTAAAGAAAATTTGTTCTGAATTCAACCCATGTATGGCCTGCCTTACAATGCCTTGTTCTGGAAGGTGTGACATTACCTAATCTCATTCCTAATTCGATGAGACTACAAATCAGGGTCAGTGGCCTAATCTCACATTGCAGATATATCCGGTATGAGACACGTCGCTAAATCTCACTCCAAAATCATGCAAGACGAAAGCAGCGGCGCCTTAGATGATCTCACACTGCAGATATACAGCTATGAGGCTATAGGTACATGAGTGTCTACGCACACTTGCCAGGAATGCGCTGCTATTTGATTGCTTCCCAAACTACTGCTACAGGGTGGCAGGGCTGCGCAAAATCACGTATATATACACGATTTGTATTTCCAGGTGCCATTGGTGGCTACAGCTGTAGATAGCCAGATCCCGGCTGGAGATTCCTCGCCGGCACCTGGAGATCGCCAAGGAACAGTGACAGAGGAGAGGTCTGTATGTAAACACAGATCTCTCCCCTGTCAGCTCCTGCTTTGTATTGCTCAATATAGCAGAGCAATACAAAGCAGCATGCTTACACAGTAAAACACACACACAGCAATACAGCACACAGTTAACCCTTTGATCACCCCAGATGTTTATCCCTTCCTGTCCAGTGCCATTAGTACAGTGTCAGTGCTTTTTATTAGCACTGATCACTGTATTAGTGTCACTGGGGATGTCAGTGGCAGTTAGTCAGTTCCCACCCCCAGTGTCAGAATGCCCGCCACAAACCCGCTATAAGTCGCTGATTGCCACCATTACTAGTTTAAAACAAAATATCCAATATATATACTGCCATTTGTAGATGCTATAACTTTCACGTAAATAAATTCATTTACAGGTATTGGGATTTTTTTTAGCAAAGACTTTTGGTCTAAACTTATGAGGAAATTTGATTTTTAAATTTTTTTTACTGGATATGTTTTATAGTAGAAAATATTTATTTATTGATTTATTTTTAAATTGTCGGTCTTTTTTTGTTTATAGCACAAAAACTAAAAAACACAGAGGCGATCAAATACTACTGAAAGCTCAATTTTTGGGGAAAAAAAGGACATAAATTTTATTTGGGTGCAACGTTACATAACCGCACAATTGTTATTTAAAGTAACACAGCGCTGTACCGCAAAATATGGCCTGGTCAGGAAGGGGGGTAAATCCTCTGGAAGGCAAGAGGCTACAGAGGATTTTCATGCAAAAGTTACATATTTCAAGCTATTAATCAAGTATGGTTAGCAGACTTCTAAAATTATATCCAGGAACACCCTACTGGCCATGCCCACTTTTAACCACACCCACAAAATCATGTTCCAGTTTGTAGGCACACCCACAAAACCATACTCCTGTTTGTAGCCACACCCACAAGAACATGCTCCTGTTTGTAGCCACACCCACAAAAACATGCTCCTGTTTGTAGCCACACCTGCAAAATCATGCTTCTGTTTGTATTCACACCTGCAAAATCACCAGCAATCAACGTGGCTGTGCAATGCACAGGAAATCCAGGCCAAGAGACAAGTGCTTCAATATGGCTCCCCAGCAGTGCAAGATAGCAGAGAATAAGGACTACCCCATTGGGAACATACCCGTCAAAAGAGGGCAAATTAGCATGGATGGTAACCATATACTTACACTACATTAACATTTCTAAGTTTTTCCTATAACATAATAATTGCTTTTTAAGTTTATTGCCACTTTACAAATACAAGAACCAAAGAGTCATACACTTTTTTTTGCCAGAGTACAAATACACAAAGCATTGATTAATAGCTCTGAGACGTCAGTCCTGCTCTAACCACTACGTAATTATTTGCGGAGCATGATGGCTCCTCCTTGCAGCTGGTATCCATTTCCATAGACACAGTTTGTCTACAATTGCCCTTGTGGTCGCTTAATGACCCTGTAAATGAAAAGAAGCCACAGAGCCCAGCAAGTATAAATGGAGGCTGCCACTGCTAGCCTTCTCTTTTGAAAATTTCAGTTGCCCAGCTCAATACTTGGTAGGACACCCACCTGGGGCAAGGTGGCTAATCTGGAGTTCCTAACCAAATTTGACATTTTCACCTGCATGTTCCATGTCAAGGATTCAAGTGGGTATGAAAGAACACCTGGTAACAGACTATCCTCTCTCAATGGTTTGATTTACAACTTTTTTGGAGTTGATAAAGGTTACAGATGAATCCATTGCGTTTCAGATGAAGCCAACATCTGTAGCCTTTTGGGCATCTCCAATGAAGTTCTAAATCAAACCATCAAGAGTGGATCATCTGTTACTGGGAACTCTTTCATACCCACTCAAGTTACCCCAGCTGAAATCGCTTCTCTGTTGTATCTGAAAAGTAGCAGACCCAAGATCTCAATGGAGTACACTACCAATGCCTACCCTTGGGGGATGAATTCCCCAAGGTAGTCTCCCACCTCATTCATTGCCTCGAGATCCACCAACAATCTACTGGTTGGTTCACCAGTTCAGCCCGCTCTTCTACACATATCAGGTCAATGATTCAGAAATTGTTGAATTTCAGAGACAGGCAAGCAACTAATATTCTTAGGAGATCAGAAGTGACACCCCCCATATTTACCTATATACAGATTTAATATAAAAAAAAAACAAATGATTGGCCTTCCCTTATGTCTGAATTTCCATTGGTAATTTAGAAGCAGATAGGTCCTCGTAAAGCCCCTCCAACTGCATTATGATTTACCTAGTAGCATCCATAGGACTATAACTATAATATAACTATTGTACCTGACTATTCTGTAATATCACACGCTTTGTGGGGTTTTCTGTACCTCTATTTGCTTTCTTTCTAGATTGGTGTATATTTTATGAAAATAACTTTCTGCTTCATACTTTGCAAAACAGCTTCTAATATTCCTGACACACCTCTGTAGGCAATATATCTCTAACCGACGCAGCCTGTATTTTACTTGTGACTGACATTTAGCGTTGTTATGGTGAAAATATAATACATTCTGAAATGTCATCTTGCAGAATACATTTGAGATTATCACAGAATTTGCAGACTAGAATATAAACAATATTTTGAATCGACATCCCGTCACAGCCCATGGGGCAGATTGCAGCTTTACCCAAGATTAAAAATAAATTAATTTTAAATGATATTTTTTTCTATCCAAAGCATTGCCTTTATGCATTACATAATATTTTAGTAAATACCTACACATGTCTTCTATTGTCAGAGTTTGGTGTTTTTTATGTTGCATTATGGTTTGATAGATGTGTGTACTTTTCACATATTTATTTGTAAAAAATGTTGAAAACCATTTATCATTTTCCTTCCACTTCACAATTATATGCTACTTTGTGTTGGTCTGTCACATAAAATCCCAATAAAATACATTTACGTTTTCCACAAAATGTGAAAAATTTCAAGGGGTATGAATATTTTTTTAATGCACTGTAAGCCCCGGTTCGCATATATGCGACCACGCGGGCACAAGAGCCCATTCACTTGAATGGACTCCCGTGACACGCAGAGAAGTCCCTGCACTTCTTGTAAAAATGCAGCCCACACAGGAACCTTGGTTCCCAGTACGGTTGCGTTTTCCAGTGCGGGTGGCGTGCCACTAGAACTAATAGCACCCACTCTCGGGTCCGCATTTCTCTGTGCTGCACAGATTTTCATGAGGATCCACAGCGGCACCACCCGCACAGATTTGAACCTAGCCTAAATAATCTATCTTGAACCTTTGCTATCTGCCGGTCATTACTTAGCTTGGTAGCTCAGGTATCTGCACACCTGCCCTCATTAGTGAACTTCAAATCAAGGCTATGGCTTCAAGTCTTATCAAGAGGTACTGTATGTCTATTGCTAGCTGTTGCCCCTGCAACACAAATGGTCTACCAAACTCTTTACAAAGTATTAATGGATTGCCATTATATTCTAAGCCACGTTAGAACTGATAAAACTAGAAAATGTTCTGTGTAGAAGGGTGATTCTAACATGAGGTGCCAAAGGTTTTGTGCCTCTGGTCTCCTGGGATGATAATCCAGCCCTGCTTAGTGCTGTCCACATTGGGGAAAAAGGTCTGTGCAAACTCCGACTGTGAATACTATAGATCTCCCAGTAGATGGGGGGATGCGGGAAAAGTTTGTCTTAAAGACCAACTGTTCCTTTGATACAAGTTGTATGTCCCTGCCTTCCTGAGTGCAGCCCATGGGGTACATCTCTCATAGGACAAGTTGTACCAAAAGCACAGTTGTCCCTTAACCTCTTCAGCACTTTGGGTGTATCTAATACATCCAAGATCTGAATAGACTAATGCCTAGTACACACAATGAGAATATCGAATGAATGATCGTCCGTTGAAAATGAAGAGGTTACTCAACTTTTGAAAATTCTTGTATGACTGAATAGAATTTTTGAAGTGATGTCATGTACCGTACTGTATTTGTATTGTATTTACGATCAAACAAAAATCATACAATCTGGTAACGTACGAGAACATTTTTGCACTTCCCTTTCACGCTTTGGTTATTGTCGCATGTACTGCTGTGATCAGCTCTCGAAAGCTGTATACTAACGATTAGATTATTGTACAATCGCTCCTCGTATGAAAATGTTGGTACGATTTTCTTGTCTTGTGTATGTGCCTCAACTCCTTGGTGCCGAGCGTATGCAAATTTGCCGAGGGAATTCCATAATGCCGAGGGGTTCCATATTTGCGTACCCATTGTAAACAAAAGATATGCCAAGATCGCACGCCCTGCACACTTCCCGCACCTTTACTGGTGCCTCACAGGAAGGTGCAGATCGCTACTTGCAGTCGGGAGCTTTCCGATCATTTGACTGCCATGACAGCCTTAATGGTGGTCACATGACCCTAAACCCGCCCCTCCTCCTAATATCACAAAGCCTATAAAGGGCCAGCGCCAAGGGGTTTGGCAAGCTCACAGCAGAAGCAGCCAGGAGCTTTTTTGAGTTTTACTCAGCAGGCTCTGGCCTTTTCTGTAGTGATCTGGATGGTTGTATTCGTCCAGTCACAGGATGGGACAGGTTCTGGACCAATTCTTTACTTTTTAAATGCAGAAAAAAAAAAAGGGTCTGGATGACAAGATACATTTTTGGTAAAAAAAAAAGGCATGCCAACAAATAAAACATATACAGATTATTCATGTTCATAACATGCCTTAAATTGAGTTATAAACTATGTATTTCTAAACTTACAGACATTTTTAAAATTGGCGATGGAAAGAGAACATTGGTTCTCCAACTTTAAATTTTTCTTGGCCTGTCCATTACTAACATGTTGCAGTCTGATTGGACAGAGATACACATATGTTTTCAGCTGCAATTCTTAGTATCTATACAGTCATCATTTTTTGAGGAGATCTAGGAGTGGGTGTCTGCACTTAAGCGAGTGCCTGTATTGGAGGAGGACTGGCAGACAGTGTCCACATTGGGGGAGGACTGGCAGAGAGTGTCCGCATTGGAGGAGGACTGGCAGAGAGTGTCCGCATTGGAGGAGGACTGGCAGAGAGTGTCCGCATTGGAGGAGGACTGGCAGAGAGTGTCTGCATTGGAGGAGGACTGGCAGAGAGTGTCCGTATTGAAGGAGGACTGGCAGAGAGTGTCCGCATTGGTGGAAGACTGGCAAAGAGGGTCTGCATTGGAGGAGGACTGGCAGAGAGTGTCCTCATTGGAGGAGGACTGGCAGAGAGTGTCCTCATTGGAGGACTGGCAGAGAGGATCTGCATTGGAGGAGGACTGGCAGAGAGGGTCCGCATTGGAGGAGGACTGGCAGAGAGGGTCGGCATTGGAGGACGACTGGCAGAGAGGGTCCACATTGGAGGAGGACTGGCAGAGTTTGGCTGCATTGGAGGACTGGCAGAAAGGGTCTGCATTGGAGAAGGACTGGCAGAGAGGGTCTGCATTGGAGGAGGACTCGCAGAGTTTGTCTGCATTGGAGGAGGACTGGCAGAGAGTGTCCTCATTGGAGGAGGACTGGCAGAGAGTGTCCTCATTGGAGGAGGACTGGCAGAGAGGATCTGCATTGGAGGACAACTGGCAGAGAGGGTCTGCATTGGAGGAGGACTGGCAGAGAGGGTCTGCATTGGAGGAGGACTGGCAGAGAGGGTCTGCATTGGAGGAGGACTGCCAGAGAGGGTCGGCATTAGAGGAGGACTGCCAGAGAGGGTCGGCATTGGAGGAGGACTGGCAGAGAGGGTCGGCATTGGAGGAGGACTGGCAGAGAGGGTCCGCATTGGAGGAGGACTGGCAGAGAGGGTCCGCATTGGAGGAGGACTGGCAGAGTTTGCCTGCATTGGAGGAGGACTGGCAGAGAGGGTCCTCATTGAAGGAGGACTGGCAGAGAGGGTCCTCATTGGAGGACTGGCAGAGAGGATCTGCATTGGAGGACAACTGGCAGAGAGGGTCTGCATTGGAGGAGGACTGGCAGAGAGGGTCTGCATTGGAGGAGGACTGGCAGAGAGGGTCGGCATTGGAGGAGGACTGGCAGAGAGGGTCGGCATTGGAGGAGGACTGGCAGAGAGGGTCAGCATTGGAGGAGGACTGGCAGAGAGGGTCGGCATTGGAGGAGGACTGGCAGAGAGGGTCCACATTGGAGGAGGACTGGCAGAGTTTGCCTACATTGGAGGAGGACTGGCAGAGAGGGTCCGCATTGGAGGAGGACTGGCAGAGGGGGTCTGCATTGGAGAAGGACTGGCAGAGAGGGTCCACATTGGAGGACGACTGGCAGAGAGGGTCTGCATTGGAGGAGGACTGGCAGAGAGGGTCTGCATTGGAGGAGGACTGGCAGAGAGGGTCTGCATTGGAGGAGGACTGGCAGAGAGGGTCCACATTGGAGGACTGGCAGAGTTTGTCTGCATTGGAGGACTGGCAGAGAGGGTCTGCATTGGAGGAGGACTGGCAGAGTTTGTCTGCATTGGAGGAGGACTGGCAGAGTTTGTCTGCATTGGAGGAGAACTGGCAGAGTTTGTCTGCATTGGAGGAGGACTGGCAGTGTGTCTGCATTGGAGGAGGACTGGCAGTGTGTCTGCATTGGAGGAGGACTGGCAGAGAGGGCCTGCATTGGAGGAGGACTGGCAGAGTTTGTCTGCATTGGAGGAGGACTGGCAGAGTTTGTCTGCATTGGAGGAGGACTGGCAGAGTTTGTCTGCATTGGAGGAGGACTGGCAGTGTGTCTGCATTGGAGGAGGACTGGCAGAGAGGGTCTGCATTGGAGGAGGACTGGCAGAGTTTGTCTGCATTGGAGGAGAACTGGCAGAGTTTGTCTGCATTGGAGGAGGACTGGCAGTGTGTCTGCATTGGAGGAGGACTGGCAGTGAGTATCTGCACTGATGCCTCAGAAAAAGCCATGGCACTGGCAAGGGCATGTGTTACAGAAGTTTGGCAAAAAATGCAGACAATTATTTGGATTGACTTGAGGAGAGGAAAGAACATTTATCCCCCATTCACACATGAGCGCTTTGTTGTGCTTAAGTCTACATGCTACAATACAGAAGCATCTTTTTTTAGCAGATTGGTGAGTATTTAGCCATACAGACTACAATGGGTGAGCCTGAATACATGCAACACATTGATTAATGCACCGGTATATGCACATTTTCTCTGCCTAACAACTAGGTTCCTTCACCTCCTCCTCTGCCCAAAGCTTACAAAACACATGTAAAGCACATGAAAAACTTAAAAAATGCTTTATATGTATAACAAAATTCACAAAAACACTTTGCTCAGGTGTGAACGCAGCGTTAGCGAAAAGATTATTAAAGCTGAATTCCAGGCTAAATTATTCTTGTCTACACACAAGGGGAATATGTGTTTTTAACTGACTTTTGGTGTCCTTTGTGTATTTCTTCCAGATATGTGCATGGAAGAGCTCCTGTTCTTTACCTTTCTGCAAGAGCTTTTTCTAATAAAGACCAGTTGCTGCTGTACTCTCCTATTGGGCAGAGTGACTGGCCTTGTGTCTGCCCCCTTGTACTTTTCTGCAGACAATGAGTTGACCTACTCTGTCCTATCCAAAGCTTTGCTATTTGCATCACAGTGATATGTCACTACTACTTTTACAAAGTAATACCTGAGTTTGCAAAAGCATTTGATGAAAAATTGGGTTTATATCCTTTGTGGCTATTGAGGAATACACTATACTGTCAAAAGTATTGGGATACCCCTCCAAATCATTGGATTCAGGTGTTCCAATCACCTCCATGGCCACAGGTGTATAACATCAAGCACCTAGGCATGCAGACTGCTTCTACAAACATTTGTGAAAGAATGGGTCGCTCTCAGAAGCTCAGTGAATACAAGTGTGGTACCCAGGGGTGGACTGACCATTTGGCCACTCGGGCACTGTCAGTAGGGGGCCCCATGAGATGCCCCTGGTACCTTTCATAGGTTTTTTGGGTGTGGTTTGAGTGTGGGCGAGAACACAGGGGCCCCATGATCCCCTATTGCCCTGGGGCCCCATGAGTTGTCAGTCCACCCCTGGTGGTACCGTGATAGGTTGCCACCTGTGCAATAAGTCCATATGTGAAATTTCCTTGCTACTAAATATTCCACGGTCAACTGTTAGTGGTATTATAACAAAGTGGAAGCAACTGGGAACAACAGAAACTCAGCCACGAAGTGGTAGACCACGTAAAATGACAGAGCGGGTCAGCGTATGCTGAAGTGCACAGTGCACAGAAGTCGCCAACTGTCTGCAGAGTCAATAGCTAAAGACCTCCAAACTTCATGTGACCTACAGATTAGCACAACAACAGTGCATAGAGAGCTTCATGGAATGGGTTTCTATGGCCAAGCAGCTGCATCCAAGCCTTACATCACCAAGTGCAATGCAAAGTATAGGATGTAGTGGTGTAAAGCACACTGCCACTGCACTCTAGAGCAGTGGAGACATGTTCTCTGGAGTGATGAATCACGCTTCTCTGTCTGGCAATCTGATGGACATGTTTGAGTTTGGCCAGGAGCATGGTACTTGTCTGACTGCATCAGGTTGGGCTTGGCCCCTTAGTTCCAGTGAAAGGAACTCTTAAGGCGTCAGCATACCAAGACATTTTGGACAATTTCATGCTTTGTGGGAACAGTTTGGGGATGGCCCCTTCCTGTTCCAACATGACTGCGCACCAGTGCACAAAGCAAGGTCCATAAAGACATAGAGGAGCGAGTTTGTGGTGGAGGAACTTGACTGGTCTGCACAGAGTCCTGACCTCAGCCCGATAGAACACCTTTGGGATGAATTAGAGTGGAAACTGTGAGCCAGCCCTTCTCACCCGACATCAGTGCCTGACCTCAGAAATGCTCTTCTGGAAGAATGGTCAAACATTCCCATAGACACACTCCTAAACCTTGTGGACGGCCTTCCCAGAAGAGTTGAAGCTGTTATAGCTGCAAAGGGTGGGTCAACTCAATATTGAACCCTACGGACTAAGACTGGGATGCCATTAAAGTTCATGTATGTGTAAAGGCAGGTGACCCAATACTTTTATGTTCCTGTGGTTCAACTTCAAGCAAACCTGTGGGCAAAATAAAAGTACACCAGTAACACAGACAGCAGTATAAAGTGGTAGGTAACATGCTGCAGACTCTTTGACTTAAATACCATTCAGAGTCTTTTCATATTTCAGTGGTAGAGATAAGGCATGCCCAGGGGCAGACTGACAACTCATGGGGCCCCCGGACAATAGGGGAGCATGGGGCCCCTGTGTCCTTGCCTAAACTCAAAAAAGCCTATGAAAAAGGTACCAGGGGCATCTCATGGGGCCCCCTACTGACCCCGGGTCCTCGGACAGTGCCCGAGTTTTCAAATGGTCAGTCCGCCCCTGGGCATGCCCCAGCTATGATCACATAATACAACGCTCTCTGCCTGATCAGACTCTCAGTATATTGTCATGTAGTAGTGGGGAGGGTATGCCAAAACGTACACAAATAATGCGCTATTAGTAAAAATGTCTTTGGAGGGCTCCAAAACATCACTGGAATACAAATGTCTGCAGCAGGAGGTGTATAGTGTCAGCTACCTGCTGCTGCTGTTAGTGCTGTCATTTTCTTTTCCCCATGGGTCCACAATAAAAGAGGGAAACGCCTGTAAATGTATCAACATACCTAGCAGTGTCAGAAAGAAAGACAATTTCTTTCTGAGCCTACCACTGACAAGCTGGAACAATTCCCTAGATCGATCCCTGCCTTGATGAATTCTAATAATTATAGCTGGAAGAAAGGCACTCAATTTACATTTAATTTTGATAAAAGTGATTGCTGTCACCAACTCCTTTGGCAGGGAATGTTTAAAAGTATGAACATGCTAGCCATAGCTAGCTATACACTGCTCAAATTGTGTCAGATTCTTCTGAATTAAGTGAAATTTGAGCCATGGGTAGCCTTGTCGACACCACCTTACTTGACAAACTTTAATTAAGAAATCGAAGGAGCTGGATGGAAAAAAGCTAAACAGTAGCCGTGGGTGCCAACTGTCAAAATGCAAAAGCTGGCAGTGGGAGTTTCCACCATTCCCGCTGTTTATTATGGATGGGAAAATCTATAGATCTCTCAAACTGGCCAGCACATTAATGGTGCAAAGGTTTTCTGATGCACCAGGCTGCAATTGTGTTAATGTGTATGACACTAAAAATACTTTATCTTTAGGGTTTCTAGCGGTCCTGTACATTCACATGTACTTAGCTTGCAGTATTGCACATAGGAGGAGATTTACTAAAACTGGAGCACTCAAAACTTGGTGCAGTTGTGCATGTTAACCAGGTTCTAACTTCAGCTTGCTCAATGAAGCTTTGACAATAAAATCTGGAAGCTGATTGGTTTCTATGAAGAGCTGCTATGGATTTTGCACTATGCAATTTTAATAAAAAACACCCATTGTATTTCAGTTTTAAAGTGATTCTAAAGGTTTGTTTTTTCTAAGAAGAAATAACAAACATGTCTATACTAACCTGCTGTGTGCAGTGGTTTTGCATGGGGCAGCCTGGATCCTCCTCCTCTCAGGTCCCCTACAGGCTCTCCTGGCCCCTTCCTCCTGTCAGGTGCCCCCATAGCAAGCAGCCTGCTATGGTGGCACCAGCTGCTCCGTGTGTCCATTCACACACGGAGCCATGGCTTGGCCCTGCCCCCTCTCTCTTCTCATTGGCTGTGGTTGGCAGCAGTGGAAGCCAATGACTCAGGCTTCGGTCTCAGCCAATGAGAAGAGGGAGTCCCGGGATATCCCAGACTCCACTGCACATCTCTGAATCGAGAGGGGGCTTAAGTGAATATTAGGGGGGGTGGGGGGGGGTGCTGCACACAGAAGGTTTTTTACTTTCATTCTTAGAATGCATGAAGGTAAAAAACCTTGAGCCTTTAGAATCACTGTAATTTCAAGTTGAAAAAAGTGCTTACCGGTATCCTGCAGATGTAAAGATTACATTTTATCTCCAGACAAATTTTATTTTTTCATTTGGCACAATACTGCTGCTTGACTTCACTTCCTGTTCAGATGACCACTCCAGTGGGGAAATTTCTGTAATGTGGATATAAACAGCATTAAACAAAGTGTAGATCCTCTTCACCATTTTATCCAGAAGTTGAAAAATGATCTAGTGCCTGTAGCAAAGACCACAGGCCAGCCCCTCTACAGTGAGGCCTGTGTATGGTCTCCAAGGTAAACACAGAGGATTAACGATCTGGAAACTTCTAGATATCCCAGGGCAAAAAGCAGTCAAATCTTGGTAGAGATGTCTAAGGGAAAAAAGAATGGTTTAAAGGGAAGAAATCTTCTGCAAAGATAAAGAGGTCCATTTTCTAAAGACACAAGCAAAAAAAACGGAGTCTCACGAAGTAGGTGGAATTATACTAGCATGCACTAGAGGCAGCCCTAGCAAAGTTCTTTGCCAGTGTCTCATCACCTGATTGTAGTCTTGATATAACCCATGGTTATATGAGCACACCCTGTGGCCAGTACTGTACAACTAATGCAGGCCATACATGGGTCAAATTCCAAACAAATTTCCTCTCGAAAATAGTAAACTAAGTATTTTCATTCAAATTTTGCACCATTAGTGTGCCCTCATTCCCCCTCTCTGTTGGGGTCCCTCAAGGCTCTGTCCTCGGGCCGCTTCTCTTCTCCATCTACACCTCCTCCCTTGGCCAACTCATACACTCTCACAGCTTCAACTACCACCTCTATGCCGACGACACACAAATCTATCTCTCAACCCCCCACCTCACCCCCTCAATCTCCGCCCGAATCACACACCTGCTGAGCGACATAGCAGACTGGATGTCGCTCCACTTCCCTAAACTGAACCTCTCCAAAACCGAGTTACTTGTCTTCCCCCCAGCCCGGACTCCACCCCCCATTGACTTCTCTATCACATCCAACAACGCTACCATTAAACCCGCCCTGCAGGCCAGAGTACTTGGTGTCATTCTGGACTCCAACCTATCCTTCCAGCCCCAAGTCCAATCTTTAACAAACTCATGCAGACTCCACCTCCGCAACATGGCCCAAATCCACACGTTCCTAACCCCAGAAACCACTAAACAGCTCATCCACTCCCTCATCATATCACGACTCGACTACTGCAACTCCCTCCTCACTGGCCTGCCTCGCCGCTGGCTATCCCCGCTTCAGTCGATCCTGAATACGGCTGCCAGACTCATTCACCTTTCCAACGCTCCGTCTCCGCCACCCCCCTCTGCCAAATCCCTCCACTGGCTTGCGATTGCGCAACAGATCAAATTCAAAATCCTAACGCTGACATACAAAGCTGTCCACCATACTGCCCCGAACTACATCACTGACCTAATATCCAAGTACCGCCCAGCACGCACACTCCGCTCCTCACAAGACCTCCTTCTCTCTAGTTCCCTGGTCTCCTCTTCCCATGCCCGCCTCCAGGACTTCTCCAGGGTGTCACCCATCCTCTGGAACTCCCTGCCCCAACCCATCAGATTATCACCTACTCTCCTCTCGGCGCACCCTGAAAACCCATCTCTTCAGGGAAGCCTACCCCACCCCCTGCTAACTTGCTGACCTCCTCCACTCTTCCTACCACTCCATCCCCCACAGCTATCTCCTCCTGTGCCACCATCCCCTCCCTCCTAGATTGTAAGCTCGAAAGAGCAGGGCCCTCAATCCCCTCATGTTTTGCATTGTATTGTTATTGTTCTGTCACATGTTCTGTCCCCCTCTGTAATGTACAGCGCTGAGCGAACTATTGGCGCTTTATAAATACTGTATAATAATAATAATAATTAGTGGGTCAGATGATTTTCGTGCGACCATCAAATTTGAGTGATCGGGCATGTTGTAGATTTTTTTTTTTTTAAAGCAAATTAATTTCTAATCAATATTGAGAGAATTTTGCAAGAAATATAACCGAAAAAGAAATGAACATGAGCTGTGACCTGGAAAGAAAACATTCCCAGTCATGAAAATTCTTTTCTGTAGCAACATGTAGTACCATCGGATTGCAAACGCACACAATTTCAGATTTTCTAAAGAAAATGAATTCAGAATTCGACCTATGTATGGCCTGCATATGATAAACATTTTTTGGTACAGTTCCGTTTAAAAAAAAAACATTAATTAAAGGTAGCCTAAACAATGCTAGATAATAACATTTTGATAGCCTTAATAAACTCTGTGGTCAGGAGGGTTGGGAACAAGGAGAACCCCTGGGTGAATGGAGTGCAGCTGCCATCTTCCACATATCAAGAGCTTACATCATGTTCTGGCATCTAACCATTTTAGGAATCTAGCTATTGTTCAGTGGAACTGGAGTGTTGACTCCTTTATTTCGCTTTTAGGTGACCCTTCACCACCTCCTGCGTTACGTTGAATTTCTAAGCAGCCAAAAGGATGTTCTGAATGCAGTGGTACACAGGGTCAAGCTAACACACTATTCACCTCTCTGCTCCACTGGCTCCAGGACAGGATAGAAAAGACAGGAGGTGATGGACTTATCCGGAGGTCACAGACAAAAATAAACTACTTTTTTTAAATGTATAGCTCAATGCTAACTAAATGTAAAAAGTACCTAAACCATCAAACAATTACCACTTATTATACTGTGGAATTGTATTGTAACAGTCATAATCTGCTGTAACCATATACTGGGGCTGATTTACTGAAACTGGAGAGCGCAAAATCTGGTGCAGCTTTGCATAAAAAAATCAGCTTCCAGGTTTTTTCGTCAAAGCTTAATTGAACAAGCTGAAGTTAGAAGCAGATTGGTACAGATGCACCAGATTTTGCACTCTCCAATTTTAGTGAATCAACCCCAGTGTGTATACATACGGATAAAACTGTGCATGTCACAAAAGAAAAAAATATTCCAAAACAGTGTCCTTGAAAATAAAGTTCAAAATGTACTTAAACAGTTTTCAATTACTTCTCCGTGTCATCCACCATTTTATGTGAATTATTCAGCACAACACCCTAGGTCCTGCGTTTCGCAACCTTTTTAGTCCAAAAAAATTCTTGAAATAATTTAGTTCTCAGGGGACCCGTGCTAAAATAAATTCATAAGGAATCAATGAGAAGAATGCCCCACTTACATTGGTGGTCAGAACGGCACTCATGCAGACAGCTAAAAAATAAATCATCAATGTCACGCTGCTGGCTCTGTTAAGTGGCATTGGGCCTAGAACTATGTAGGCACCATCAAATAGTAGGTCAATCAGCCACAGCTCAAGGAACCTCTTGCAACCACTAAAGGAATCCTAGTGAACCCTGGTTGTGAATGGCTGCTCTAGGGGGTGGGCACTCATCAGATGATTTGGACCACTTATCTCAAAGTTAGTAAAAACTTACATTTTAGCTGGATCCACTCTCTCTCTTCACTACTCCTTCCTCCCCCAATGTGCAGTCTCTCCCCATCTTCAGTAGCAATTCCAGAAACATTAGGGAGAAGAGTCTCTGAAAGCATAAAACATTTTAAAACTTTATGAAAAAGCATTATAAAATTCACATAACCGATGTGCTTTACAGCAATGTTGGACAAACATCTTATTAAACCTCTGACTCCATTCATCAGCAGTGGATTAACCAATATGTCCGGATGGACATAATAGCGTCACAAATGGCTCCCACTTAACCTCCCTGGCGGTATGATTATTTCAGATTTTTGGTGCTGAAAGCGGTACCATTTTTTTGCATGGAAATATGTATTTTTTTAATTGTAGGCCTGTAATTTTTAGGAAAAACTCACTGAAATCTGTCCGAACAAGAGTCTAGTAAACATCCCGGGTATGATAAAATTTGAAACAGAAAATCATAAATTATAATTTAATAAATAATCATAAAAATAATATAAAAATAATAAAAAATTTAATTCAATAATATAATCAAACCAAAAACACTGAAATTTGAAATATAGCGCCAAGTTCGCACATTGCTGAGCTCAGTCGCAAAATCGTTTTCAGTGTCTGATGACGAATTTCCCCACGAATCATTATCACTCAATTCTGCAAGTGGTTCTGATTTACTATCGCTGTTCTCTAGCTGATCTAAACCGCTTTTGACCTAAAGGGACACTTTTTGGATGCCATGGACATTTCTCAGTTTCCAGGCAGAAAGAACAGACAAAATGCAGGCAGGGCGCCGGACAAAGCACTCGGGACAAAATTGGTTGAGACAGCAATGTTTTACTATGTAAAATGTAAAAAAAAAAAAATTACATTTTTAAAAAATTTTAAATTTCCCGCCGCCAGCGGCGCCCGTACGTCCCGACGTCACAGGGACAGGACACAGAAGCCGGATGCCGGCATCGGCCGGAGGAGATGGCCGGGGACGCTGCAGGGGACACATCGCGGGAGCGCAGGGTAAGGTAGGTGAAGAACAAATGCCGGAGCAGTGCCGCATGGTATTCCCGAGTGTAGCTCGGGGTTACCGCTTTTGGTACTGAAATGTTACCCCGAGCTACACTCGGGAATACCGCCAAGGAGGTTAATATGTTTCTTCAAAAGTTAGGGTTAAAATGTCTGAGAGTGTTTTTATTGCGGTCTTGTTCCTGTTACTTTCTCTCATAGGGAAAGGAAGTGAGGGAAAATCTCTTCCATAGAATCAAAAACATAAATGAAAATTTGACTGCAATTTTAACTCTTCCCAACTTTGAAATAAATAACTGTTGACAGACTTTAAGACATAGAATTAACATTATAAGCAGGCAAGTAGCATATTCAGAAGTCGGTCAGCGCTGAAAGCTTCAGTTTTTCCCATAGTAAAGCGTTCCATTAATTAGGATATGATCTGTATGGTTAGTGACTCTGACAGTACAGAGCCACAAAACACAGCTGATAGAATGGTAATTTATTATACGTATATACAGTATATCAATCTCTTAAAGGGACAATGTTATCAGAGCTTCATGGTGGCTGCCATTATTAAACTCTCCTTCAAGAATGTTAGTTCCTGGCTCTCATTCTGTTTCAATATTTTTATTAAAGGTCACAAAAAAACCCCACAGCCCCAGATGATCCACATTGGCTTAAAACTGATATGACCCAGAAATATTTAGACAGAAAAAAGGTGAATAAAGCACCTGGACCGGATTGCATACACCCACGGGTCCTTAAAGAATCGAGTTCTGTCATTTCAAAGCTATTGTGTCTTATTTTTAGGGACTCTTTAATGACTGGCATAGTACCATTGGATTGGCGTAAGGCCAATGTGGTGCCAGTATTTAACCATTAGCCGCCCGGTTAATGGCCGTTTGGCGGCTTCAAATGTGTCCCTGCATTCCGGGTGCACGCCATTTGGCGTGCTCCCGCACATGTGCCGTTTGCGCTAATGCAGAGCGGCGCAGCAGTGCGATCTGTCACTGGCCGTGCACCTTGGACACGGCCGATGACAGATCCGAGTACCGACTCCCGTTGCTGGTACCATGTGACCTGCTGTGACCAATCACAGCAGGTCACATGACAGTTGTATACAATGGATGGCTTCATTCATGATGCCATCCATTGTATACTAGTGCCTAGCTGTGAATGGTCACAGCTAATCACATGCACATGTCGTGATTAGCTGTGACCAAATCACAGCTAAGCACAAAAAAAAAAAAAGCTGAATGAATCGATTTCATTCAGGTAAATGCTTGCTTATAGCAAAGTAATTCTTTGCTATAAGCAAATTGTGTAAAAAAAAAAAAAAAAAACTGATCACTTCCCCAAAGTAGTACAATGTTACTATGGTAACATTGTACTACTTTGGTCATAGTAAAATATGAAAAAAAAATCTTAAAATTTTTTTAAAAAAATGTAATAAAAAATTAAATATAATAAAAAAATTAAAAAAAAAAAAAATATATATATATATATATATTTTTCATACTGTCACCAGTCAGTGTCCCTGTTCACCGCCATGCCAGTTATATGATGACGCTGTACTGCACTGGTGACAGTATGTAAAAAAAAAAATAGTGAAAATAATTTTTTAAATTTTTTCATTTTCCGAAAAATTATGACAAAAAAATACAACTTCAAAAAACTCGCCATGCCTCTTATGAAGTACGTCGGACTGTCTACTCTGCAAAAAGGGGTCATTTGGGGATATCTGTACTATTCTGACATTCTTGGACCTCAAGAAATTAGATTGGCCGTCAGTACTTCAGGATTGATCAATAATCAGATCTATACCATAGTTTGTGAACTCTATAACTTTCCTACAAACTAAAAAATACATCCTAATTTGGGTTATTTTCACCAAAGACATGTAGCAGAATACATCTCGGCCTAAATTTATGAAGAACAATTATTTATTTGTAAACTTTTATAACAGAAACAAAGAAAAATGTGTTTTTTTTTCAAAATTTTTGGTCTTTTTTTGTTAATTTAGCAAAAAATAAAAACCCCAGCGGTGATTAAATACCACCAAAAGAAAGCTCTAGTTGTGTGAAGAAAATTATAAAATTTTAGTTTGGGTACAATGTTGTATGACCGCGCAATTGTCATTCAAAGTGTGAGAGCGCTGAAATCTGAAAAATGGCCTGGGCAGGAAGGTATAAAATTGCACGGTATTGAAACGGTTAAAAAAGGATCAAAATCTTTACCAAGTAATTATAGACCTGTTAGTTTAACTTCTATAGTTGGGAAGATACTGGAGAGTTTAATAAAAGCCAACATAGATGAGTTCTTGCTGGAAAAAAGTATTTTAAGCAACAGACAGCATGGATTCATGAAGTTGTCAAACAAACCTGATTTCTTTTTATGAGGAGGTGAGCAAAACCTTGGACAGTAGGGGTGGCAGTGGATGTGGTATACTTGAATTTTTGCAAAAGAGTTTGACACAGTTCCCCACACACGGCTAATGTGTAAGGTAAAGTCTACCAGCTTGGAAAAATCCGTATGTAAATGAGTAGAAAACTGGCTAAAAGATCGTATTAAGAGAGTAGTGGCTAATGATTCATACTCTGAATGGTCTAGGGTCATCAGTGGTGTACCCCAAGGTTCAGTGTTGGAACCCTTACTTTTTAATATATTTATAAACTATATAGGGTCTGGGATTAAAAATACAATTTTCATTGATTGCAGATGACACCAAGCTGTGCAGTGGAATAACATCCTTACAGAATGTCTCCAATTTACAAGTTGACCTCAATGCACTGTGTAATTCGGAAACTATGTGGCAGATGAGGTTTAACCCCTTCCCGCCGACGCCTCCCGGCCCTTTAAGAGATTCAGACGCCGGGAGGCGGGGCAGTTGGGGCGTGGTTTAGGAATCATGTGACCGCCGTGATGACGCGTCACGGCGGTCACATGATCGGGAAAGGTCCCGTTCGACAGAGCGGACCGGGACCTTTCCGTGAGTACCACACATGTGTGCTGGGAGCGCGCAGGGCGCGCGCTCTCAGCACATATGTATTTAGTTACATGGACGCAAATGTGCGGCCGCTCGGCGTCTAGGCCCAGACGCCGGGCGGCCGCACATTTGTGTGCGGCCGGCGCAAAGGGGTTAATGTTGATAAATGTAAAGTTCTGCAATTGGGGGCTAAGAATATGCTTGCATCATACATACTAGGGGGGGTACAACTGGGGGAATCAATGGTGGAGAAGGATCTGGGGGTTCTGGTAGATCACAAGCTTAATAATGGCACGCAATGCCAAGCTGCGGTATCTAAAGAAAGCAAAATCCTCTCTTGTATTAAAAGAGGTATAGACTCCAGAGAGAGAGATATCATATTACCCCGGTACAAATCATTAGTAAGACTTCATAGGAAATATGCAGTTCAGTTTTGGGCACCAATTCACAAAAAGAACATTGGGGAACTGGAGAAAGTGCAGAGAAGGGCAACCAAACTGATAAGAGGCATGGAGGAGATCAGCTATGAGGAAAAATTAGAGGAACTGAATTTACTCTCTCTTGAGAAGAGGAGATTAAGGGGGGATATGATCAACATGTATAAATACATCAGTGGTTCATATAGTGAACTTGATGTAGAGCTATTCACCCTGAGGTCATCACAGAGGACAAGGAGGCACTCTTTACGTCTGGAAGAAAAGAGATTCAATCTCCAAATATGGAAAGGTTTCTTCACAGTAAGAGCTGTGAAAATGTGGAATAGACTCCCTCAAGAGTTGGTTCTGGTCAGCTCAATGGATTGCTTTAAAAAAGGCCTGGATTCATTCTCTGGATCTAGGGAACATCCGATTACCTCTCAGGGGATCAGGGAGGAATCCCCTGCAGGAGCAAATTGGATCATGCTTTGTTGGGGTTTTTTTGCCTTCCTCTGGATCAACTGTGGGTATAGGATTATAACTTTTTTTTTTTTGTTTAATGGTTGAACTAGATGGACTTTTGTCTTTTTCAGCCAGATTAATTATATGTAACTATGTAATCATTATTCACATACAAGTTCAAGTGAAAGCCAGCATCTCAGGTGGGATGGATAACAAGCAGGAAAATGAAAAAGACCTTGGTAACATATGATAGCACATATACAAAAGCCAACATATAGGTAAAAAATGTTACCAACTTTGTTTAGGATAGATACAAAATACAGGCATTCTCAATCAGGTAGGGGTGAGTCCCAAGCGTGTACTGTAATATGTCCGTCAAGGCACAACAAATGAACGTAACAATGATAGTCATGTTAACATGAGATGGCTTTTACCCAAGGGAAGGCAAATCAGACATCATCAGTAAAGAGGAAAAAGAAGGAAAGAGAGTAAAGAGAAAGAAAGAGAGTAAAGAGAAGGAAAGAGAGAAAAGAGAAGGAAAGAGAGAAAGGAGAAGGAAAGAGATAAAGGAGAAGAAAAGAGAAGGAAAGAGAGAAAAGAGAAGGAAGGAGAGAAAAGAGAAGGAAAGAGAGAAAAGAGAAGAAAGAAGAGAAGAAAGGAGAGAAGAAGCCACAGCCCATCCAAACATCTTCCCCAACCGACACTGCAAGTAAGAGATTGAAGATCATACCCATGGGTTCAAAACTCTCTCAAACCATGAAGAAGTAAAAATGCTAAAGTAAAATGCTAACCATCTTTTTGTTAGTTATAATCAATGTTCGTTTCTGCTTCATCACCACCAGGTCCACTACTGGGCACTTCCAGGCGGTTACAATTGCTATTTTGGCCACTAAGAACATAAATTGGATCAAGGTTTGGATGCCTAGAAACCCCTTCAATTGGTTCACTAAATAGAGAAACTCTGGGGTTTTTAACAATATACAGTCAGGTCCATAAATATTGGGACATCGACACAATTCTAACATTTTTGGCTCTAAACACCACCACAATGGATTTGAAATGAAACGAACAAGATGTGCTTTAACTGCAGACTGTCAGCTTTAATTTGAGGGCATTTACATCCAAATCAGGTGAACAGTGTAGGAATTACAATAGTTTGCATATGTGCCTCCCACTTGTTGAAGCCAAAAGTACCAAAAGTAATGGGACAATTGGCTTCTCAGCTGTTCCATGGCCAGGTGTGTGTTATTCCCTCATTATCCCAATTACAATGAGCAGATAAAAGGTCCAGAGTTCATTTCAAGTGTGCTATTTGCATTAGGAATCTGTTGCTGTCAACTCTCAAGATGAGATCCAAACAGCTGTCACTATCAGTGAAGCAAGCCATCATTAGGCTGAAAAAACAAAACAAACCCATCAAAGAGAGAGCAAAAACATTAGGCGTGGCCAAAACAACTGTTTGGAACATTCTTAAAAAGAAGGAACGCACCGGTGAGCTCAGCAACACCAAAAGACCCGGAAGACCACGGAAAACAACTGTGGTGGATGACCAAAGAATTCTTTCCCTGGTGAAGAAAACACCCTTCACAACAGTTGGCCAGATCAAGAACACTCTCCAGGAGGTAGGTGTATGTGTGTCAAAGTCAACAATCAAGAGAAGACTTCACCAGAGTGAATACAGAGGGTTCACCACAGGATGTAAACCATTGGTGAGCCTCAAAAACAGGAAGGCCAGATTAGAGTTTGCCAAATGACATCTAAAAAAGCCTTCACAGTTCTGGAACAACATCCTATGGACAGATGAGACCAAGATCAACTTGTACCAGAGTGATGGGAAGAGAAGAGTATGGAGAAGGAAAGGAACTGCTCATGATCCTAAGCATACCACCTCATCAGTGAAGCATGGTGGTGGTAGTGTCATGGCGTGGGCATGTATGGCTGCCAATGGAACTGGTTCTCTTGTATTTATTGATCATGTGACTGCTGACAAAAGCAGCAGGATGAATTCTGAAGTGTTTCGGGAATATTATCTGCTCATATTCAGCCAAATGCTTCACAACTCATTGGACGCTTCACAGTGCAGATGGACAATGACCCAAAGCTTACTGCAAAAGCAACCAAAGAGTTTTTAAGGGAAAGAAGTGGAATGTTCTGCAATGGCCAAGTCAATCACCTGACCTGAATCCGATTGAGCATGCATTTCACTTGCTGAAGACAAAACTGAAGGGAAAATGCCCCAAGAACAAGCAGGAACTGAAGACAGTTGCAGTAGAGGCCTGGCAGAGCATCACCAGGGATGAAACCCAGCGTCTGGTGATGTCTATGCGTTCCAGACTTCAGGCTGTAATTGACTGCAAAGGATTTGTAACCAAGTATTAAAAAGTGAAAGTTTGATTTATGATTATTATTCTGTCCCATTACTTTTGGTCCCTTAAGAAGTGGGAGGCACATATGCAAACTGTTGTAATTCCTACACCGTTCACCTGATTTGGATGTAAATACCCTCAAATTAAAGCTGACAGTCTGCAGTTAAAGCACATCTTGTTTGTTGCATTTCAAATCCATTGTGGTGGTGTATAGAGCCAAAAATTTTAGAATTGTGTCGATGTCCCAATATTTATGGACCTGACTGTATATCATAGTCACAGAGTATATCAGGACGTGAACTCATATCCAAAAAGCCTCGCTTTATTACATGACCACCACATGTGGTACATCAGTCCCACCTGTCCACACCCATGGAAGCAGAGTGGTGCTGAACCCGGGTGCCTTTTTGATAAGCTTTCGTGTACTAAGAACCATTAAGAGTACCTTGATGCCTGTTTCTATAAGTGAGACATTCAATGCCTTTATAAGTTCTGACTGATCAATCCCCCCAGACCCCATTGTCTATCTCCATTTCCATTTCCCATGCAAGCATGTGGGGCAATTTACCACCAAGATTAACAGATTGCGTATATAATACTAAAATCCATTCCCCCCAGCCCCCCCCCAAAAAAAAATCACCATGATAACTGGTGCTTCCAAAAGCTGTCCGTACTGCGGTATCAGTGGTGAGACGTTGCAAAGATCTACAATAATGTAATATTTGATTTAAACAGTAAACCTCCGAGCCTGGCATCCTAAATTGCTGGGGGAAATAGGAGGGGTGTGAGCCCCTATGATCAATACAGTGTCTAATGCGATAGAGACCTTTATTCAGCAACTACTGAAATTCGTGGGGACTGAAGCCAGGTGGGAATACCGGATTATTGAAAAGGAGTGCTGAAGGAGTGTGAAGGGACTTAGGTAAGGCCAATTTACAGGAGGAATCCCACAATTGCAAGGAGTGGGATAGGATAGGGCAAAGGATTGCCTGCCTTTGTTTGGATGGGATCCACATCAGCAGATCGATGGGCTGGGCTCTGGCCAGGGGCGGACTGACCATTTGGAAACTCGGGCACTGCCCGAGGGCCTGGGGTCAGTAGGGGGCCCCATGAGATGCCCCTGGTACCTTTTTCATAGGCTTTTTTGAGGTTGTGCAAGGACACAGGGGTCCCATGATCCCCTATTGCCCGGGGGCCCCATGAGTTGTCAGTCCGCCCCTGGCTCTGGCTATAATTATGGTCAAGTATAGAGATAAGTAGTCCTGATACTTATTTACAGTATGCCTTTCTAGGACTGTGACGGAAACATACTTAAGTCAGAGGCAGCCATCCATCTAGAATTTTCAGAAGGAGAACTGCGATGGCAGCTTCCTTACTCCTTTCATGACAGTCACTTTAAAGCACCTCACCACCTGTCTTTGACAGCTTAAACTGATTGTGTGCGTTGCCTATGCAAATGAAAGTGGAAAAGCAATGGAAAGGTAAGTATGCAGTGTTGGGCATGCCCTTCATCTTTGATAGACCACCTCCCGTACTGAACCTGTTTTTTGTTTTTGCTTTGAACATATTTCTGTATGATCTTGTTTTATATAGGCCCAAGCTAGTATTTGTAGGACTCCTATACATGTAATTATACAGTGAGAATATTTAATCTTTGTTGGGTACTTAGGATGTTCTGTTTCATCTTCATGTAATTATAGGATGGTCATGTTTTATGTCTCATAGCTTACCATTTCTTTTGTTTATATAATTATGGTTCAGACATGGTTTATGCTTTTTACTTGTCTGTGTATTATGTGTTTGGACAGAGCTTATGCTTTTTTGTTGGCTTAGGATGCCCCCACTTTTTTTTTTTACAGGTGTTTATATAGTGCTGGAAATGTATGCAGATAGTTGCATACTATTCATTCACATCAGTCCCTGCCCTCAAGGTGTTCACCGGGCTCCATCACATACACACATACTAGGACCAGTTTAGACTATAGCCAATTAACCTACCAGCCTGTCTTTGGACATTTGGCTGGTAATGTTTGTTTAATGATTAGCATTGCGATTTTATTTAACAGTTTGCACAATGACTCATAGAACTGTAACTTTGGGAAGGAAAAAGTTAATGTTCAATGGTACACAATTATCCAGACAAGGACAAATATAGTGGACATAACAGGCCCACTATAAGCACTGTGTATAAGTGTGTGTGTGTGAAAACGTGGTCCACAACATACAAAGGCAGAAAGATTAAAATAAATAAATAAATACAGACTGTTCAAATAGGTGTGGTTTATACCTGTTAAAAATAGGTATATTTTCATAATATGTATATTTTAATATCAAATGAAGCGTAAAAGGAAATAGTAACAGAAGTCCTCTAATCTGCTGAAAAGTTGTCGAGAAATTTTTCAGTTTTAACAAAACAGTCAGCACAGGTGGGGTTAAATTACTTATAACAATAGGGCTAGGTCTATTTGAGAATCTCGCAAGCTCAGGAGTGTAAGCAAAGAGTATTAATATTTTAGCATGTTGGACAGAGACTGGGCTCTTTTGCCGTAGGGGGGATTCATATTTAATGATAAGAACACAAACAAGAATGACCCAGCACCACCCTCCTCCATGAATTGCCCGACTAGACTAATCACATCAAACATCACCTTATTGAGTTCCCCATAGCTTGTCACCTCAGGGGTCATCCCTTGTGCCATTCTTCTCTTCAGCTCTAGTAGTCTCTTCTGCATGTTTCTAAACTCTTCCATTCCTTTTCGCTTCCTCATCCCTTCACCCCATCTTGTTTGATCAGCTACTTCCACATTAAATGGCCTGTAAATGTAAATTACAAAGACTTAAAGGACCAATAAACCTCCAATAACAAACTGGGTTGTATGAAAGAGAGGTTTACAAGATTTACAGACATTGTAAACACTTCAGAGCTTAATGAAACTGAAGATATTCAAAACATTTTTATATCTCAGGCAGTTCTTTTGCAATGAACGGCTGGCTTCCGGTTATTGAAGATCAGCTGTTTGACTTTTCTCAGCTTAAAATGGCTGATAACCTAAGGCGATTGTATGTGCAAATATAAACAACTAAATGATCTAAAATATATCAGATCCTGTCAAGATACTTGCAATTATGTGTGTTAATATGTGTACCAAGAGCTAGTATGCATAACTTGCAGTTTAATGGCCTTGAATTAAAAACACATTCTATTCAATGGATGTTCTCAACCTGGAGGTAGATATTTAAATGGAAACTACTGTATAATAGTTTTAGATTTTTTTTTTAGATTTGTAGGTTTTACAGCTCTTTCACTCTCCCCCTGACCCCTTGGGACAACCTTTCAATAGCAAAAAACAGCCTCAAAATCTCCACCCCCAAGTATTCTATCTCTAGACTCCTATGGCTATGGCGGACATAAGAGAGAGCCAGGAAAATAAATTTACGGTAAGCATAAGAAAACTCTTTTCTGTATTCTCAACTCACCTAGCTTACCTTTGGGACTAAAAAAGCATTATAAAAAGAGTGTGAATTGGGTCCATCTACCTCCCTAGATTTTCCTTCACCACAGCTGGTCTGACAAATGAAAAATCTGTCCGA
Source organism: Staurois parvus (assembly GCF_062004578.1). Lineage (NCBI taxonomy): Eukaryota > Metazoa > Chordata > Amphibia > Anura > Ranidae > Staurois > Staurois parvus. Next base: position 3,690,575 of record NW_028317864.1, read on the forward strand.
CCAATGGAAAAAGAAAACCTGCAGTCAATCAAAGACTCCAGTGCACCAAAATTACTGCTGGAGTGGTTGAGGATAAGAGCTCAGCAGGGTTCATGCAATCTCCTGCCGAAACTGAGATGAGACTTATTCTCTTGTTTAGCAATGTAATCTCGACATTGCTGCATTGGAGTAGAAAGTTCCTGTTCTGGAACCAAATGAATATCATCCCCAAATAATTTAGTCTGGAGATGACAAAAGTGGCTTTTCTAGATAAGAGAAGAGGCTTCCAATGAGCTAGAATCAAGCTTTTTAAGGGGATCAGGGCTATATTGATCAAATGAATCTTGGAAAAGCTTATTGGTGCTGAACTGATCCCAAAAGGGAGGCATCTACATTAAAAATGTCATGAACCTCAGATACTGCCGATGTGACAGGAACATGAACATAAGTATCTGTCAAATCTGTCATTACCATTTAGTCTTGCAAGCGGATCACTAAAGCGATCGTCAAAGATCCCATCCTGAAACTTTCTTCTTTGATAAAAGAGTTGAGAGATCCAGGACTGTTCTGAATTTCCCCCAATGCCTTTTGGTAGAAACAAATTGGGTAATACACTCCTTTCCATCTGTCTTTTAATGGCAACAGAATAAATGCTTTACATTTTAGGAAGCTTAGGACCCTTGCCCTTCTCAATACTGTCTTGAATTTTATTCTTTTCATATATGTGCTAGGAGAAAGAGGAAAATGTGAGCCTTTAACCTCTGCACTACCCATTTGCCTGTCACATTGTCCATTCAGACCTGCGCAAAGAGTGCCAACCTGGCTCTTACTGGCCCAAGAAGGGTGTGAATCTCAGAAGAACTTGTCTTCTAATTTGTACTGCTGGGGAGCCTTACTTTTAGCAGTCTTGTGTACTCCTTTCCACTGAGTTTCAAGTAATTCTCTGCCAGGACAAAATGATTTGGTTTCTCTATACTGTTCTTGGCTTCTTTTGTTTTTATGACAAGGCTACTGCCATCTTCTTCTGTCCTGGGTAATAAGCCATTTCTTTTCAATACCCTCCCAAAGGCTTCCTCTAGTGTCTTCCCAAATACCATCTTTTCAGAAAAAGGACAGCACAGCCAGTATTAGCAGTCTAAAATCATAGGGGCTACAAAACCAACTAGATAAGCTCAGGTTATTGAAGGCCTACAGGCTGTACTTCAATTAGGTCCCTGAAGGTTATAGAATCATCAGCAGACATTGTCATGTGTCTGGCTGGACACTGTAGAGCTGCATCTACTTGATGGGATGTATTCCAGGAATTTGAATTTACGGGACGGAGTGGCTCGTTCTATTTACTCCTCCATTAGCTCCTCTTTTTGAACATTAAAGGCAAAGACTGGACTTCTTTCTTTAAACTAGTAAAATATTTTCTTAACTTCTGTACGGGGCCCTCCACCTCCTTTGTAACCTCTTTTATTGCCGTTACAAAGGGAGGCACCACCAAGAAGTCAAAATTTAATGAATCGTCTAAAGTCTGGTTCTCATCTGATCTGTCAGCTCTCCTGGAGAAGACAACTCTCTTTTTAATTTGAGAAAGCACTGATAGAAGATCCATTCTGAGTTGGCCAAGGACCCACAGGCCCAACACGAGCCAGACTGTAGTCTATGAGATGGGTTAGTACCAGTGGGAGGTGAGCAGAAACATGAAAAGATAGCTGGGAAAGCTCCTTAAACGTGTGGCTACTATATCTTTGAAACTTAGGGCCCTTTCCCCTGAAAAAGAGGGCATCCTTTTTAATTACATAGTGAGGTTGAAAAAATATACTAGTACATCTAGTTCAACCAGCAAGAGATATTGAAAACCCCCATATACACAATCCTATACCCACTGTTGATCCAGAGGAAGGCAAAAAAATAAAAACCCAATAAAAGCATGGTCCAATTGCTCTAGTGGGAGAAGAAAAATTCCTTCCTGATCTGCCAGGAGGCATTCGGATATTCCCTGAATCAACTACCCCTGGTGTTATAACCAATAAATATTAATATCCAGTTATATTATGTGCATTTAAGAATGCATCCAGGAATTTTTTAAAATAAACTACTGAGCTGGCCAGAACCAGCTCTTGAGGGAGTAGATTCCACATTGTCACAGCTCTTACTATGAAGTAGACTCCCCGTATGTTGGGGTTAATCTCCTTTCCTCCAGACGTAAAGAGGTCCCTCTTGTCCTGTGTAATGACCTGAAAGTGAAGCACTCTACACGAAGTTAACTATATGGACCACTTATGTATTTATAAATGCATATCCCCCCTTAATCTCCTCTTCTAAAAGAGAAAATACATTCAGTTCAGCTAATCTTTCCTCATAGCTGAGCTTCTTCATGACTTTTATCAGTTTGGTTGCCCTTCTCTGTACTTTCTCCAATATCCTTTCTGAACTGCATATTCTAGACATGGTGTTACTAATGATTTGATACTGTGAAGCAAAAACAAACAAATGCACAGGTGGTCGAATTTTTTCAAGTAATGGTTCCATCTATCCACCTTCTTTGAGTCTCAGAGCGCAGGAGAGTTCGTTACTAATGATTTGTACATAGTCAAAATGGTATCTCTCTATCTCTGTATGCCTTTTCTTGTTCAAGAATTTTTATTCAATTGGGTATTGAAACACAATAATACAAAAGACCACATAGCCTGCCCACACAGGGGCTATGACTGGTGCCGTCAAGTAGAACATACCTAGGATGAGTAAAAGAGGAAGACCATCCTCCGCACACAATCACATTAAACCAAAGTGTAACATACAAAGGGGTAGGGGAAGAACCCGTGCTTGTCAAAGGAAACCAGGACATATAAGCTAGCAAGTCATATTGTAAAGAATCCTGGGCATTAATAAATCTAAGGAGGGCACAGATCCACATCATAAGAAGAAAGACAAGGGAGGAAACAAGAGAATGAGATGAGAAAAGAAGGGGGAAGGATAAGAGACTCGGGATCGTCGGTGATACCAATCAGAGCCTGCCCACGCTTGTCAAGGGAAGGTCAGGGAAGGCATATGCCAACCATGGTTCTCAAATTTTCAAGAATTTGGCGTGGGATTCGTTAAGAATACTAGACATTTGTTCATTAAGCATCATAACCATCAGACGGTCTTTCACTCCCTGAAACGAGGCTGAAGGTTTTTTCCAGGCCTGGGCAATCATCCTCTTGGCTGCTATGAAAAGATAGAATGCTAATTTTTTTTTTACAAGCGAATATGCCTGGGATGGAGCAAGGCAGCAGGGTGAATTTAGCCTCCTTTTGGATGTTCAAATGGAACAGCAGACCAAACATTCGAGAACAAAAGCCTACCAGGTATACAAAACATGCCCATGTTTGCCACACCTGTGGAAACAGAGGTCGTTAGAAGTTGGGTGAGCATGGGCTATACGAGCAGGGACCCAATATCACTGCAGCAACACTTTGTATGCTGCCTGAAGGGTGGCAGTGTTAAAATGTTACTAAACCCACAACAGTAACATCAGTCTGTGTATGCAGGAAAGCATGCTTGTTATACATACTGTGGAACATAAGGGGTTAATCCTCCGCATTGTGTAAAAACATGGTTTGATCCTAACTTCTCTAATCCTCCCCTTCTTTCAGTGACTCATCTTATCTCCTGATAAGATAATATTACGTGAAGTCATTCTGCACATGCTCAGTTTGGTGTGTATTGCTAGAGAGGTTTTTCTCTTCTTTTCTTGGGAGAGTGCATGGGATCAGCACAGGGCCGATCAGCACTGTCCAGACAGAGGACAAGAGTCCTGCATCCTCCGAGAACAGAATGAAAACTCCTCCTACAAGTTTAAACATGTGATCAGCTGGACAATGACAGAAGTCACAAGACCGCTCTAACTGCTGATGAGAAAAGGTATTTAGCAGTTTATATTTACTAAAATAATTGCATTTCCATGTTCTGTGTACTGTGGGAGACAAAATATGGTGAATGCAGGGTCCTGGGGGTTAGTAACACTTTAAATGAACATTTAGCAAGAGACCAAGCCTTCCTCCAGTCCATCAAATCAATTTCAGATCCTAGGTCTCATTTCCACTGGGCCACATAAAAAAGGGAGGCAGGAGACGATCAATTACTCAAAGACAAAGACGCATAAAGAGAAGAAATGAGACCCGGGAAGCCTGGGGAGTGCTGACAGGTGTGCTCAAATGTAGTCTATTTGGAATGGATAGGAAGAGGTACGTTGGAGAGAGGATATCCTGTAATGAAGCTGGAGAAAATGAAAAAAACTCAGATTGTGGAGTGTTGTGGGACGCACGAAAGGTGGCACATGTTGGGTGGGGACCAGGTGGTCAAAAAAGTGTTGCACTTGTTTGAGACCACAAGAGGTCCATCAAATGAAAGGTCCAAGGTTGATCAAGGCCCGGGGGAAATAGGGGGTTGTTGGCAATAAGTAGCAAAGGAAGAAAAGGGGACATTAGAAGCTTGAGCAATGAGTCCCATAATCTCAAGATGTGGTGCATAAGTGGGCTCAAAGCCACAGGCTGCATCTCCTGTGGGAGCCATAAGCGTGTCTGTATAGAGAGGGGCCACAGTTAGGGAGCTCCAACAGCACCCATAAAGGTCCATTGGAAGAGGCATGGAGCCAGGTGAGTGGAGAGATTTGGGTGGCTAGATTGTATTTCAGGATATGGGGAGACCCCCAACCTCCCTTGTAGCCTGTGTATGAAGCAGGTGGCCTTGCAGACTCTGGAGTGTTTATTGGCCCAGATAAAGTATGGAATCCTACCCTGAATCAAATGGAGGAAATGTGGGGGAACTCGTACGGCTAAGATGCGGAGGTAGTACAAGAGTTTAGGTAGAACTGAGTTGATACCTCTATATCTCTTTTAATACTGTTAATATGCACTTTTTTATTATATCTCCACTTCCTCAATTTAATTTTTTGATACAAACAAAAAGGGTAATGGTCTATCTCTAAAAAGATATTTGTGCATTCCAGTCTGCGGTTGGATGGCTCACGGTGGCTGATAGGAAAAGCAAAACATTAGAAGGTACCCAGGAAGGAAACTGGGATCACCAAAGTCACTGGTATGGGGAAAAAAATGTAATAAAACTCGAAGAGCAATGGACCTCAGAGAAAGGTGCAGGAAAATCAAAAGAAGTAAGAAGTAAGTCCCCAACATAGGCACTGACCACAAAAAATTCACCAGTGCATAAAAACAGGGTGGCTGGAGAACTGAATATTACTCCCACACAGACAACCTTGCTTCCCTCTGTGGCCATTGCCACTGAAATAACCAAGGAGATGAGCAGAAACGAAGTGGCAAAAAAAGCCTCACAACTTTGGTTGTAAGTGCCAATGGGAACTACTGCGCCACAAATGACATATAAAGCCAGCATCAAACACAGTCAGTCATACTGCCGGGAACTGCAAAGAAGGATGAAAGAAACAAGGAAGACCTGACGTGTTCCACCATGAAACACACATCATACCCAAGTATGCAGCTCGGGAAAGGTGGAAATGAAAGACAATGGAAGTCTATAACAATCTTGTAACCAACAGTTGTATTTTTTCTTCTTTTTTTCTCTGACCATTTCACTCAGCTACGTCATAATTGTCATGATTTGATGTTGACTTTTGTCAACCTTTACCTTGCTTTAACCGCTTGCTATCCTGAGGATTTATCCCCCTTTCTAACCAGGCCATTTTTTGCGATACGACGCTGAGTTACTTCAACAACTGCGCGGTCTTGCAACGGAAATTAAATTTTTGTCCTTTTTTCCCACAAATGGAGCTTTCTATCGGTGGTATTTGATCGCAGGTGTTTTTATTTTTTTCCGACATAAACAAAAAAAGACCGACAATGTAAAAAAAAAGAAAAAACAATAGTTTTGACTTTTTGCTATAAAACATATCCAGTCAAAAAAAAAAATCAAAATTTCCTCATAAATTTAGGCCAAAATGTATTCTGCTACATGTCTTTGCTAAGAAAAAACCCAATATGTATAAATTAATTGGTTTACATGAAAGTTATAGCGCGGGATATATACTGGAATCTTTTTATTATATATACCAGGAATGGCGTTGATCAGTGACTTATAGCAGGACTGTGGCGGGCATTCTGAATGGGGGGGGGGAACTAACTGCCACTGACATCCCCACTGACACTAATAACATCTGGGGTGATCAAAGGGTTAACTGCGTGCGGTTTTACTGTGTAGACAAGCTGCTTTGTATTGCTTTGCTGTGTAGAGCAATGCAAAGCAGAATGCTGGTGCTGACAGGGGAGAGATCTGTATTGTGTACCCGTGTTCCTTGGCGATTGCCGGGTGTCGGCGGGAATCTCCATCCAGGAACCAGTAATCGAGAGCTGTAGCCGCCAATGGCAGCACGGGTGCCCCCTACCCGGAAGTACAAAACCACGTATATATACGTGATTTTGCGCAGCTCTGACACCCTATAGCAGTACTTCTGCTATAGGGCAGTCAGGAAGTGATTATATAAGAGCTACAAAACAAAAACAGTCAACAACAAACCAGGAAACCTGTCTTTTTAATCAACGGTAGCACTACCACCTTCAAATGACAGATTCCTCCTGGCTTATTTGTAAACAAATGGGCTGGGGATCCTGGGTGGTGATGTCATTGACCAGATGTGATCATGATCATATTTGGTCAATGACACGAACTGAGATACCTGCTTCACTATTTACATTCCAGCAGTACCAGAGATCTGTCATTTGCCACAGGAGTAGCAGCAGATGAAGATCATCAGGCGTAGCAGGTTGTTGTCTTAGCAGGTCATCATGATTCATGAGGATCTACATTGCTGGATGGCGTGACTGATGTTGGATTTACATGGAAGGCCATTGTTTATTTTTAATTTCATCAAAGAAAGGATTTTGTTTTCATGGTATGGGTGCTTTTTACCATTTACTTTTTCATGAATGAATCACAAAGGGTTCTATAAACCTCATACTTATACACCTGGGAGAAGCTGGATATCTGGGGGCCCCATTATTCTAAAGAGGGTTTCCAGATTCTGATAAGCCCCCTTCCCACCAGACCCCCCCCCCCCATCCTTTTTGTGAAACATGATATCTGGATGAGACCCTGGTGCCCATCAACATGGGGAAGAGGTTTATAAGAGGAGGAGGCTTATACCCCCCAAAAACAGGGACAGGATGCTTTGCAAGGATGGAGGGCACACTCATTGCTTCACTTTCTTTCTCATCCAACCAGGCTGTATGCCTGGATAAGGGTCTGATATGAATTTTTAAGAGCACTCATACTTTTTTTTTCTCTTTTAAAGAACCAGCAGATCATCTATGTGACGAATTGTCCCCTTGTGATACCATTTTGCCCTTTCTGTTCTGGTTTTTATCCCCTTTGTAAAGCTGGACATGTTTCACAGACATTCTACACTGTTTGTTTAGGGAAATGTGACCTTGTAGTCTTTCACTTCTATAGAGTTCCTAGGTATTGTTGTATTGTATGGTTTGTTGTGGGTGGGGAAAACCTGGTGCCAGTCTGTCTGGTGGGGGTGGGGTGAAGTTGTATATACTGAGCTGTGTTTAATGAAGATGGTTAGTTTCACCCTACACGAAGTTCTGACTCGTGTTTTTAGCTATACCTGTCTTGGGAGAATGCTGGAAGACTTACCGGAAATGAGGACCATTGGGTGAGACGCACTGCTCCGCACGAGGAAGCCCAGGTGGAGCGGTTCCGCCACAATTGGTTGGCAGCGGTGGGATCTTTCCTCATTGCGGAGAAAGTCCAAACCACCAACCGGGACCCCATCTTTTTCACGGAGACATCCCTGCTCAGCCAGATGGATATACAGGACCTCCGGAAGCCAGCCCTCCAAAGCATGCTTGTCGCTCAGGGAGGTATCGCTGGCTCCAAGACCAGAGAGGAACTGTTGGACGAGATTATGGCCCTGGACCAAGTGGATGCGCACCCCACTTCACCTGATGCACACTCCGCTACGCTTAAAGCGAACACTGCTCCACCAGAAGTGAACTCTGCTTCACAGGAGGAGTTGGAGGAACAGAGCAGCTCATCGGCCCCTGAAACACCAGGCCCACTTAGCACCGTACAGAGACCCCTATACCATTCGGATTTACGACAAGAGGTGGAGTGGCGTTTGTCTCTGTTTGGCAGCGCTCCCACCCCTGAACAGATTTCCAAGGTCCTGGACGATGCCACCCAACTGCGGCTTAGTCACTCCCGGTTATCAACCGAGGACTCGGTCTGGGAGAGGATTACCTCCTGCCTTCTCCAGACTGCAACCGGACCAAAGAAAATTCCCTACGCTGCTTTTAAAACTTTCTCAGAGGTGGATGGGGACATTGATAGCTTTCTTCAGGACTTTGAACGTTTGTGCACCATCCATGGTGTGGCAACCCAAGACCGGGTCCCCATTTTGAGCAGCAAGCTAACCGGTCGGGCTGCAGAGGCATTCAGGACTGTACCCGACAGCTACTGCTTGGATTATGATTTTGTTAAGGAACACTTGTTGGCCCGCTACGCTCTCACCCCAGAGGCGTATCGCTTAAAGTTCCGGACACTCAAGAAGAAACCCCAGGACACCTTCACTGAATGGGGACATCAGTTACAACACACTGCCAGCAGCTGGGTCCGAGGGTATCAGATCACCAAGCTAGAGGAACTGTTACAACTGCTGTTACTGGAGCAGTTTTACAATGGACTTCCAGGGGATGTTAGACATTGGGTCCGGGACAAACACCCCCTAACCTTAGCCGACGCTAGTCACTGGGCAGATGAGTACCTGGACAACAGGAGGCTAACAGAGCCCACCATTCCCCCTGCACCTCGTCCACAACCAGTGGTGTCCACTCTGGTCACCCGAGAATGCCTCAGACCACCCACACCTTCTGACCCAAAGCGGTCTGGCCCACGCTGTTATGGCTGCAACCAAACAGGGCACATCCGCATTCATTGCCCACGGAATCCACCAAGGCTCCAGAGCAGCCAACCCCCTCGGGGCACTTCCAACCGACCTACCAATCCCTATGGCCGAGCCTCTGCCTACTCTCTACAGGACCACCCGAGTGACACCACCTCTTCATGGAGGAATTTTACCACCAAGGATGAGGACATCGGGGTCTTTCATGAGGCTAACCCTCTCCAGGCTGCCACCCCGGACAATCGCCGACACCACCAACAGGTTGTCCATGTTAACGGCCGTCAGGCCCAAGGATTACGGGACACTGGAGCCACACTCACCCTAGTCCAACCTCTACTGGTACCAGACTGGGCCAAGACCGGGCGATCTGTGGCGTTACAGGTAGCGGGAGGCCATGTCTACCGGATTCCTATCGCAAGGCTTCATCTGGATTGGGGGGCCGGGGTCAGGGACGTTGAAATTGGAGTAATGCAGAACTTGCCAGCTGAGGTTCTCCTTGGAAATGATCTGGGAGTCCTGGTCTCCACTTTTTGGCACCGAGACCCCTGCTGAAGCTCAACCAGTACCGATCAGGGAAGCAAAACGCCAATGCAGATGGGTTGTCCCGGCAAGCCGAGTTGGAGAAGTGAACCTCTGAACCGACCAGCCCCAAGCGGACCTGTTTGAAGGTCTCGCCGGGTCTGGCGGGTGTTACACAACGGGGGAGCCTTGTGACGAATTGTCCCCTTGTGATACCATTTTGCCCTTTCTGTTCTGGTTTTTATCCCCTTTGTAAAGCTGGACATGTTTCACAGACATTCTACACTGTTTGTTTAGGGAAATGTGACCTTGTAGTCTTTCACTTCTATAGAGTTCCTAGATATTGTTGTATTGTATGGTTTGTTGTGGGTGGGGAAAACCTGGTGCCAGTCTGTCTGGTGGGGGTGGGGTGAAGTTGTATATACTGAGCTGTGTTTAATGAAGATGGTCAGTTTCACCCTACACGAAGTTCTGACTCGTGTTTTTAGCTATAATACCTGCCTTGGGAGAATGCTGGAAGACTTACCGGAAATGAGGACCATTGGGTGAGACGCACTGCTCCGCACGAGGAAGCCCAGGCGGAACGGTTCCGCCACAATCTAATAGAACTGTAAAAATGTAATTATAATGTCAGGCGGGATCCATGCTGGCTTGTATGTAAACAGAATCGGGGGTGCTTGTCAATTTAGCGGTTGTGTTGTATTGCCCTTAAAAGAGAGAACACCGCCACACAAGTCAATTGTGTCCCTGAACACCGCCACAGCAGTCATATTGTCCCTCAACACTGCTACACCAGTCACATTGTTCTTGAACACCGCCACAACAGTCACCTTTTTCTTGAACACTGCCACACCAGTCACATTGTGTCCCTGAACACCACCGTACCAGTCATATTGTCCCAGAACACCGCCACACCAGTCATATTGTCCCTGAACACCGCCACACCAGTCAATTGTGTCCCTGAACACTGCCATACCAGTCACATTGTCCCTGAACACCACCACACCAGTCATATTGTCCCTGAACACCTCCACACCAGTAATTTTGCCCCTAATTACCACCACAACAGTTACAGTGTCCCTGATCACCACCACACCAGTCACATTGTCCCTGAACACCGCCACACCAGTCATATTGTCCCTACCTTAGATTGTACGCCCCTTGAGGGTTAGGGACTGATGTGAATGTACAATATACTGTATATGTAAAGCACTGCGTAAATAGACGGCACTATATAAGTACCTGAAATAAATAATCACAACCACACCAGTCATATTGTTCCTAATTACCGCCACACCAGTTACAGTGGCACACCAGTTATATTCTCTCTAATCACCACCACTGAGAGCTGGAGCCAGCCACTCCCGTCCCCTCCATTGAGCGCTGGAGAGGCCGAGCAGGGAGCAATGACTGACAGTCACCGGCTCTATGCTCACTGAAGACTGAGCAAACAGTGGTCTTTGATTACTCAGTTCTTGGTCTTAGAGGCAGTAGTGAGTTTGTTTTTTAAATCCCACGCTTCTCTTTTTTACTATGAACTACTGACTTGAACTACAGGCATACATTTACATGAAGTCCTATACAGTTCACATTGGTATAACAAGTCCCAAAGTACTTAACTTAAGCTTTCCTATGCTAATCAGCTTGTAGTGAACCCATTAGCACTTAGCGGGAGGCACGGGCGGAGTGACCATGTGGAAACTCGGGCACTTCCCAAGGGTCCAGGGTCAGTAGGGGGCCCCATGAGATGCCCCTGGTACCTTTTCCATAGGCTTTTTTTTGAGTTTAGGCAAGGGCACAGGGGCCCCATGATCCCCTATTGCCCGGGGGCCCCATGAGTTTTCAGTACGCCCCTGGTGGGAGGGGTTACTGTGGTGCTCATTCACTCATGTCATCTTCAGGCCCCAGGCCTCCTGGAATCTCACACAAGGTAGGCCCTGAAAGCACCACACACCTTGGGGAAAGGAACTATAAAAGAGAACCCTTCCTACACGTTGCGTCTTCACTAACCAGTCAGAGGATAGAGTATTCTCTAACCAAGCTTTATTGCTCTAACTGCAGTAGAGAAAAGTGAGTTCAGATACTGGCTGTGCTGTCTGACAGTAATGTTTGGATTCAACACTGCATGAACAAAATTACTAAATGTTGGCAGATAATGCATACATATTTACATATTTTAGCTTTAAATGTAGCAGTTTGCCTTTACCTCCATTTTAAACTAATAACAAGAAACACTCCGGCAAATGGCTTCATAATAGATTATCACTGATTTTATTTATTGCTATTCAAGGAGGATGCTGTGAATATTTGAATTTATGTATGTTTCCCGAATTTAAATAAGGATTTAATAAGAAAGGAAAAATCAACATCAGAAATGACAAGTGAAAATAAAATCCAGACTGACGCTTTAACCCTTTGCTGCTCTTCTAAAAAAGAAAAAAAAAAGTTTTATTGGACGTTAAAGGGTCCATCTACCCAAAACACATTTTTATTGGCTTCTATGATTAAGCCCCCTATTGGGTAAAACGCGTTAGAGGGGGGGTCTCCCATGGAAGACGACCAAGCTGAAGCCGCTTTAACATAGATGCAACTGGTAATGTGCCTGGACATTGGGAGGGTCGGCGGGCACAACCAAAATGTATATTTCAGTCTTTGATACATGCTTCAGCATCGAAGTCCAGACAGGTTCATATCTCTCGGGGTCTCTAGTGGTGGGATCTTTGCATTGAGTTCCTGAGTCTGAACACCTGCTGTGACTATTTGAGAGGGCTCACCTTCCCTACTGGAGGTTTTTATTTTATGTTATGGAGAATGTAACAAGAGGAGCTGTAACACACAAAGGTGGCCGAAACACCCAAAATTCTCAGGCGCAGGAATAGAGACAGAAATTATGGCTGGGAGATCATAAGCATTTAATGGGGCAGCAGGGTGGTGGTTGTTTGTCACGTCCTCCATGTTTTCCAATTAACTCATTGGGTGCTTAGTCTGGGAAACACGAGAGAACTACCCCCCAGGCACCCTGTGCAGGGTTTCTCTCACAATTTCACACACATGGGGTACCTTTGCTTTAGTGCAGTTTTCACCAATGCCCTGGGACAAGGCTGAGGTTGCCATCAGGGTATACTCAACCTTAAGGCAGGCCTCTACTCTTAGAGATGAACGTGCACCATGTACACTGTGCATAATAACTGTTTTCTAGTTACTCTTGGGTCCTCGTGTAAATGTATATTTTTCCACTGTAGCTTGCAATTAGATGGGCCGTGACGAACACTGACCAGAGCCACCTGTCCAGCGTTTTCCACTACCATCCCGGTAGCAGCATGGAGACCCACAGTGCACATAGCGCAGGCTCCATCGTACACTTGACTTTAACTCCTGAGTTTCTGTACCTCTGTACAGGGTGGGGACTTCTACATTGCAATTCCATTCTGGTTGCTATGCGTCATGAGGCAATTCCACCTATAAAACGTATACTCCATGGCCAGGCTGCTTGCTGACTGTACCTGCATTGCTCATGGCAACCACATGTGTAACTTGCATTAACCACCTCCTGCCTGGCAGTGCAGGGTCGGGTGGCCATTTATAAATGGCCTCCCCTCCCCCTGCTTGTGCACGCTCCCTGGGAGCACGCAGCACCGCGATCCAGTGCCCGCTGTGTCCTCCGCACACAGTGAAACACCGATCGATGTACGGGACCTCTGTGCGAGGTCCCGATCATGTGATCACTGGTTGGCCAATCAGTGATCACATGCAGAGTAGTAAGCAAAATGTCACTTCTGACATCATTGCTTACTATGTGTGAAATCTGTGAATGATCACAGAGGTCTCATGGTACAAGGCTATTCACAACAGCCTTGTACCATGTGACAAGCTGTGACAAGCTTGTATCCACTCACACAGTATTTGTCAATGGATACAAGAATGCAGCCAGAGAGAAGGAGAAATGATTGCTTTTACAGCCTGGTGTAAAAGCAATCAGTGTAAAAAAAAAAAAAAAATCTTCATCACCCCCCACATGTAGTACAGTGTCAGCATGGTGACACTGCACTGCTAGGGTGACATTATGTAAAAAAAAAAAAAAAAAAAAGACAAATAATATTAAAAAATAAAATAAAAATATAGAAAAATGTTTAAAAAGTATAATTTTTGGTTAGAAACTAATTTGGGTTATTTTTATTTTTTGCTAAAAAGAGAACGGAATAAAGTTTGGCCAAGATTTATGATGAAATAATATTTCCAACATTTTATAAGAAAAACACTTTTTTTCAAAATTTTTGGACTTTTTCATTTACATAGCAAAAAAAATTAAAATCCCAGTGGTGAATAAATATCACCAAAATAAAGCTTTATCTGTCTCACAAAAATGCTAAAAAATTCATATGGGTACAGTGTTGCATGACTGCGCAATTGTCATTCAAAGTGTGATAGCACTGAAAGCTGAAAAATGGCCTGGACTGGAAGGGGGTGAAAGTGTCCGGACTTGAAGAGGTTAAGGTAACGCTTCGCATGGTAACTCCTTCTACCCCATGTGCTAGTGACCAAAGCTGTTGGCTAACTGTAAAGTTGTGCAGATCAGTGCAGATGTCCTCTGTGTCATTTGCCGGTTATCGGCAGTGCTTTCATCACACTGTGACAGCGCGAGAAAAGTGCAGCCAATAACCGGCAACTGCATTTACTCGGCGATCTGCTGTGTCATTGGACACAGCTGATCACATGGTAAAAGGCCACTGTGATTGGCCTTTTACCTCATCATGTGATCATCTGTGGGCGTGTTCTGAGAGGACATATGACGCCCTTCCAGAACTGGACAACCGCGCTGTAGCCGTCATTTGGTTAAAGAGGTGGAGATCTACCTGAACCACAAGATCACCGGACACAGTGTCACCTCCTCACACCTGATTTAAACCTCTAATTGCAGTACTACTGTGTCAGAATCACGTGCTTCACACAGCAATCATGGGTTTAAATCAGATGTTGAGGAGGCAACATATCGCTTCCTCACCACCTGTCAAACACGCTTGGATCCCTTTACAGAGGAGCAGTAGTGTCTGCTGCACTTGTGAATGAGCCCTTAATTGCATCCAACAGCTGCACTCTTAGGGGCTCATTCAAATGTAAAGTTGGGGGGGGTTGGGGAGGTAAAACCCTGTGTTTGAGTCATGGTTTTACCGCACTCAATACTTACCCCCTTTAGCTTCTGAGGAAGCAGCCAAAAGGTATACACATGCCGCAGCAGGGATGAATCCCCTGTCACTTTTGGTAGGTGCTACTGCCTGTCAGTCGAGACACATTCAAGTGAATGGGGCCACTCTGCAAGTGCCCCACAACTGCATGCTTCTGCAGGGTCCAAGGGGTTGAAGCAGGTGGTGAGAAGGCAACACACCGCTGCTTGTTTAACCCCTTGTTTGCTGTACTGCACAAGGTTGCAGGGCACTTGCAGAGCGGCCTCATTCACTTGAATGGGTCATGCTTGCCAGGTGCTACACCCACCAACCATGACAGGGCACAGGAGCCAGGACTACAGAGGAGACGTCAACTTATGCGGCTCTTGCTCCCTACTACAGCTCCAACTTTACAAGTAGTCCCTCTGCATTGCATTCTGATGCTCTGGGATGGCGGGCCAGCAAGCCCTGACTGTGACCTACTAGTCACCTGGCCAAGATCTTCTGGTGGATCACAATCTACTGTTTGCTGACCCCCCCCCCCCCCCCTTTAGCATGCACTCTAAACCAGTGTAGTGTTATGATCATTGATACTGCATTTAAATGGATTTACATTGTTTATTGCTAATTCACTTATTGATTCTAGTTAGTGATACAGAACCCGATTATTATTACTTGATTTCTTACTCTGTCTAGTAGATTGTGTCGTTATTTACCCGCTGTGAGTTGATGCCATTTATTCTAAGGCAATAGATTATGTGTGCTTACCATTAAACGGGTGTGTGTTTATTGACAGGTAATAACCCACAGCTAGGTGAAAGGCATTTTACACTCCGGTCTTTACTTGTGCTTGCAGTGATTTTATTCATCCAGGTGTGCCAGAGGGGTTGTCCTTGAATTTGAGGCAAAGAACAGAGAACCCCAAATTACAAAGCGTCTCCTTTGGGGGTGGCACTACACATGGATCCAAATTCAGCCAGTTCCTGCTGAACCAGACGAATTTTGATCCATCTATGGCCGGCTTACTGCTTGAGAACACAAGAAACATTTGAAACCAAGGATCAACTTTAGGTTGGAGTGACCATTGCACCATTTCTTTTGGGCCCTATTCACACTGATATTAAAAGCAGGAGTTTGAGGTGCATTTTTAACTCTCCTCAAACGCCTAGTTAGCCCTGGTTTACATATGGCATTCCTGCGGTCCGCGTTTTTTTTTTTTTATCTTAATGCTTAAGGCTACTTTCACACTTGAAGCGGTTTTGCGTTAAAAAAAGCGCCTCAAAATCTCAAGAAAAATGCTTCCCTATGTATGTGAATGTATATCTATGTATGTTTTCACACTGAGGCGTTGCACTTGCAGTGCAGTGTAAATACTCCTGCTTGCAGCATTTTTGGGGCATGTTTGGTGAGCTATCAGCAGGGGCGGACTGACAACTCATGGGGCCCCCGGGCAATAGGGGATCATGGGGCCCTGGTGTCCTTGCCCAAACTCAAAAAAGCCTATGAAAAAGGTACCAGGGGCATCTCATGGGGCCCCCTACTGACCCTGGGCCCTTGGGCAGTGCCCGAGTTTCCAAATGGTCAGTCCGCCCCTGGCTATCACCCAAACTGTCCTCTCTGCTCCTCCCACGACCTCCTGCTCTCTAACTTCCTTGTCTCCTCCTCCCATGTTCATCTCCAGGACTTCTCCAGAGCCTCCCCCATCCTCTGGAACTCTCTACCCCAGTCTATCCAACTATCGCCTACTCTGGCCACTTTTAGGCAATCTCTACAAACTATCTCTTCAGGGAAACCTATCCTGCCTTCAGCTAATAATGGAATCATCTATTCCCCCTACCAGTCCATCCCCCACAGTTATTACCTTTTGTACCACCAGCCCCTCCCTCTTAGATTGTAAGCTCCAAGGAGCAGGGCCCTCCTAACCCTCTTGTATTGCACTGCTGTATTGTCTCCCTTTATATTGTAAAGCGCTGAGCAAACTGTTGACGCTGTATAAATCTTGTATAATAATAATATTTAAAACAAAACGCCCCAAAAACTCCTCTTCCCAGTGAAATCAATGGAAAACGACTGAAAAGCGCCTCTGAGATGTGTTTTTGGTGCAGTTTTTAAGTCACGTGCAGGGGCGGACTGACAACTCATGGGGCCTCTGGGCAATAGGGGATCATGGGGCTCCAAACTCAAAAAAGCCTATGAAAAAGGCACCAGGGGCATCTCATGGGGCCCCCTACTGACCCTGGGCCCTCGAGTTTCCAAATGGTCAGTCCGCCCCTGGTCACGTGTATGTGTTTTTGCAGCGGATCAGTGTGAAAGCAACCAAATAGATAATGAATATTATTGACAAATAATTATTTGGTTTTGATGATGGGGTCCCATGCCCTAGTTTTCTGGATCTTTGGCTCGTCTCCCTGTCTGCTCTTCCCTGTCTCTGTCTTCCACACAACACAGATGCGCCCTACATCAGCCGTACAAGGTCAGCTTAGATTAATCAGGGCTTTCCTCTTTCAGTCTGGGACACCTGTGTGATTGAATATTCCCCGTGCTATCCCCCCCCCTCCCCATCCTAGCTGCCACAATCTTCTGGGATACGAACATCAATGTAAAACACGTTTAAACTCTATAAACCTCTTAACCCTTTACCCGCCTGCCCGCCTGGGACTCTCTATGAACTGTCCCCAGGTACTAAATGGAAGAGAGAGCCGTGTTTGATAAATCAAGGAAACGACTGCAGCTGACACGCAGCGAGATTATTTTCTTTGATAAATGCAGAGCTGGCTTTGCTTCTGGAGATCTTTGATACATAATTCCCTTTACACCTTTTATAGATAGTTCTAGTGGTGTGACAGAGCTGGGGGGGGGGGGACCATGGAAAATTCCGATTAGTCTAGCATGAAGATCAGATTTAGAACCTTCCCGCCCATGTACAAGGCTTGTCCGGCAATGTATCTCACGGCCCATGCCATGTAATATTCCCTTCGCCCATCACTCCCTCAGAGATCTTATTACATTTCTACGGGGGCAGTGTGATGATCTGTGTGGGCCATCTATCGCAGATGCTTCCAGGCCCCCTGTGTAGAAGCTTGATATACAGACTTGAGTTTTTTATACTCTAGAGATTGATATTTCAACTGAAACTCCAGGCCAATAGGTACTTACATATTTGAAATGCATATGTCTGAATTGTTTTACCTGTCTACGAATCTGGAATTCTGATGCTGCAGTCATGTAATGCTCACCCCTCTTCCACACTGCACAGCCAAACAGGTAGGGTTGTCACCCCATCCCTTGAAAACTGAACACATATTAATTACACAGGTTCTGTGGCTGATTAAGGGGGTAATTAAACTCACTGTATCAGGGGCGGACTGACCATTTGGAAACTCGGGCACTGCCCGAGGGCCTGGGGTCAGTAGGGGGCCCCATGATGATTTTTCATAGGCTTTTTTGAGTTTGGGCAAGGACACAGGGGCCCCATGATCCCCTATTGCCCGGGGGCCCCATGAGTTGTCAGTCCGCCCCTGCACTGTATTAACCACTTGCCCTCCTGAGACTTTACCCCTCTTCCTGACCAGGCTATTTTTTGAATTACGGCACTGCGTTATTTTACCTGACAATTGCACAGTCATACAACGCTGCACTCAAATGAAATGTATGTCTTTTTTCTGGCCACAAATAGAGCTTTCTTTCTGTGGTGTTTGATCACCTGTGCGTTTTTAATTTTTTCGCGCTATGAAAAAAAAAAAAAGACCAACAATTTTAAGAAAAAAAACAATATTTTTGACTTTTTGCTATTAAACATGTCCAGTAAAAAAATTTTAAAAATCAAATTTCGTCATAAATTTAGGCCAAAATGAATTCTGCCATGTCTTTGCTAAAAAAAAATCCCAATACGTGTACATGAATTGGTTTTACGTGAAACGCATAGCGTTTACAAATGGTGGAATATGTACTGGAATTTTTTATTTTTATTTTTACTAGTAATGGTGGCAATCAGCGACTTATAGCGGGACTGCGGCGGGCATTCTGACACTGTGGGGAACTGATGGTGTCACTGACATCCCCAGTGACACCAATACAGTGACACTAATAAAAAGCACTGACACGTACTAATGGCACTGGGCAGGAAGGTGTTAACATCAGGGGCGATCAAAGGGATAACTGTGCGCTGTGTGTGTTTTACTGTGTGCGTGCTTCAATGTAAGCACACTGCTTTGCTATGCAGAGCCGAGGCTGTGAATAGCAGCGCGGTTAGGGTGCGCGCGCCCCCTATCCGGAAATGCAAAATCACACATATATATATGTATATATATATACGTGATTTTGCGCATCCCTGCTGCCCTGTAGCAGTATATCCGCTATAGGGCGGAGGGAAAGCAGTTAAGGCCCCTTTCAAACGGATGTTCTGTTTTTCTCATCAGGTTTTTCCAAGAAAAAAAATGGATCCGTTTTTCTTCAGTTTACATCCATTTCTCAACCGTTTTCTGTCTGTTTAGATCTGTTTTTGTCCGTTTACATCCGTTTTCCGTCTGTTTTTCGTCTGTTTACATCCTTTTTTTGTCCGCTTACATGTGTTTTGTTTGTTTACATTAATTTGTCTGTTTACATCTGTTTTTGTCTGTTTACATCCTTTTTTGTTTTTTTACATCCATATTTCATCCATTTTCTGTCTGTTTTTCTTCTTCATCCGCTTTTGTTAGTTTACATCAGGTTACATCCGTTTTTGTTAGTATACATCAGGTTACATCTGTTTTTGTCCCTTTACATCTGTTTTTGTCCATTCCAGTTTTTTAACGGAAGAAAAACAGGATTTCTGTTTAAAAAACCAGATGTGAACGGATGCGAACATTAACAGATGATCATCCGTTTACATCCGCAAGTCGATAGAAATACATGGGTGTCTGTTTTTCATCCGTACACAGACAGATGAAAAACGGACATATGGAACGCCCGTGTGAAAGGGGCCTCAATCAGCCTCAGAACCTATGTAATTACTATGTGCTCAGTTTTAAAGGGATGAGGTGGCAATTCTACAAGCGACACCCATATTTCCTGGTCCAGCTTTGCAGCTTCCTGTGTCATCACTGATTTGTGCACTGGACAGTGAATAATCGTCATCACAGTTACATCACGGTATTTTAAAGTTGAAGGCTGACCATACATTAGGCAATTTGCTTTCAATTACAGGTTGAAGGAAAGAAAATCGCCCGATTCCTCCATCAACACAGTTAATGTTGTCACTGCTGTCAGAATACAGTGATCGCTGGTGCTGGCTATAGCCAGAGGTAGTGATTGTATAAAAAAAACACAGGCTAGTTGTACTGATGCCAATTGATAGATTGCAATCAGAACAAGCAGCCTGCTCATAGACAAAGCAAAGTTCAGCCAGTTCCTGCTCAACTGGTTGCATTTCCATCCATCTATGGCTGGTGTAAAGCTGTAGCAAACTGTGACCTTTTAAAAAAAACCTGCTAGGCAATGTCATAATGTGCTAGTATGCATCTCATACTATGTGAAACGTACCTATGTGATATTATGTGAAACTTACTGTAGCCTCCCTAGCAGTCTGATTATGTCCATATTTCTGTGCTCAAAGTGGTACATTTTTTTGCATGGAAATATGTAGTTTTTTTATTGTAGGCCTGTAATTCTTAGGAATGACTCACTGAAATCTGTCCGAACAAGAGAGTCTAGTAAACATCCCGGGTATGTTACAATTTGAAACACAAAATCATAAATTATAATTTAATAAATAATCATAAAAAATAATATAATAATAAATTTAATTCAATAATATAATCAAACCAAAAACACTGAAATTTGAAATATAGCGCCAAGTTCGCACATCACTGAGCAAAGTCGCAAAATCGTTTTCAGTGTCTGACGACGAATTTCCCCACGAGTCATTATCACTCAATTCTGCAAGTAGTTCTAATTTACTATTGCTGTTCTCTAGCCGGTCTAAAACCGCTTTTGACATAAAGGGACGCTTTTTGGACGCCTTGGACGTTTCTCAGTTTCCAGGCAGAAAGAACAGTAAAAATGCAGGCAGGGCACAGGACAAAGCACTCGGGACAAAATGTATGTGAAATGGTTTGATACAGTAATGTTTTACTATGTGATTTTAGTGTATTTAGTGAATGTCACTATTGCAACTTTCAAAATTCCCGCCAGTTGTGTCCCCCGTACGTCCCGACGTCGCAGGGAACGGAACCCAGAAGACGGATGGCCGGAGGACATTGCCGTGGACACTGCAGGAGGGACATCGCGGGAGCGCAGGACAAGGTAAGTGAAGAACAGATCCCGGAGCAACGCTGCAAGGTATTCCCAAGTGTAGCTCGGGGTTACCGCTTGTGGTGCTGAAACTTTACCCCGAGCTACACTCGGGAATACCTCCAGGGAGGTTAAGCTCCAGTTCACACTACAAAAACGCACTCCGGATACTTTCTGGATATGTTTTTGCTTACAGTTCACACCACACACAGTTCCGGTGCAGTTTTGGTGCAGTTGGCCATGTTCCAGTATGGTTCTGTGCAGAGAAAATGCAGCATGTTCTACTTTTTTTCTGCACCGGAAACTGACTGGAACTGACTGCACTAGTGTGAACTAGGGCCATTGGAATACATGGAAAACACTATGCATTTCTGATGCAGAAAAAAAGCGCACAGAACTGCATCTAGTGTGAACTAGCCCTAAAACAAAGCCCTCCAGCAGCGTGCTGTCACCACTATCAGGGGCTTCCATCTTCATCCGATCCTTCTTCCAGGTTTGCGGGCTCCGGCGGCTTGAAACGTTGCACATTAAGGAGATATTTACAGTACATACAGGTAAACCTTATTATAGCCTCACTTGTAGGTACAAGTAAAAAAAACAACTTTACTACCAATTTAAATCCATGTTTGCTGTCACTTTAAATATTATTATTATTATACAGGATTTATATAGCGCCAACAGTTTGCTCAGCACTTTACAATATAACGGGTGACAATACAGCAACAATACAGTTCAATACAAGAGGGATAGGAGGGCCTGATCCTGGGAGCTTACAATCTATGAGGGAGTGGAAAGTGGTACAGGAGGAAATAGCTGAGGGGGATGGATTGGTAGGAAGAGTGGAGGAGGTCGGCAATTAGGTGAGGGCAGGGTAGGCTTCCCTGAAGAGGAGGGTTTTCAGGGTGTGCCTAAAGGTGAGGAGGGTAGGTGACAGTCTGATGGATTGGGGTAGTGAGTTCCAAAGGATGGGGGAAGCCCTGGAGAAGTCCTGCAGACGGGCATGGGAGGAGGAGACCAGGGAACTAGAGAGTAGGAGGTCTTGCGAGGAGCGAAGAGTGCATTTTGGGTGGTAGATGGGTATCAGGTCGGTGATGTAGTTTGGGGCAGTGTTATGAACAGCTTTGTACGTCAATGTTACTAATGTGAATTTAATGTGTTGGGCAATCGGAAGCCAGTAGAGGGATTGGCAGAGGGGGGTGGCAGATACGGAGCGGTTAGTAAGGTGGTTGAGTCTTACCGCAGTATTCAGGATAGACTGAAGCGGGGATAGCCTGTGTTGAGGTAGGCCGGCGAGGAGGGAGTTACAGTAGTCAAGTTGTGATATAATGAGGGAGTGAATGAGTTGCTTAGTAGTTTCCGGGGTTAGGAACGTGCGTATTTTGGAGATGTTGCGGAGGTGAAGTCTACATGAATTTGTCGGCGATTGGACCTGGGGCTGGAAAGACAGATTGGAGTCTAGAATGACACCTAGTAGTCTGGCTTGCGGGGTGGGGCTGATGGTGGAGTTGTTGGTCGTGATGGTGAAGTCAGGGGGGGAAGGCGCGGGCTGGGGGGGAAACTAGGAGCTCGGTTTTCGCAAGGTTTAATTTGAGGAAGTGGAGTGACATCCAATCGGATATGTTATTGTTATAAATAGTCTTCTTACATGGGTAACCCAAATCATCAGTTTAACCACTTCCCGCCCGGCCCATGTATATAAACGGCTGGCGGGAACATTGCAGGAGCGGGTTGCCGTTTATAAATGGCCTCCACATTCACTACCTGTGCGCCTTCCCTGGGAACCTCCTGCTGGAAGCCACTGTCAATCAAGATGAGCAAGGCATGGCTTGGCATGGGAGTATGACATCATGTGGAAGGAAGAGAAAGGGACTGGCAAGATCACCAGCTGCTAATTATAGAGATTAAGATAAGAGATTGTGTATAAGAGTTACTATGGGAGGAGCAATGCATTAAGGGCCCATTCACACTTTGCATTATTAGTGCGTTGCGTCACCACGCATTGTGTCACGTATTAACATGCATTGTGTTGCTTTTAAGTAGCCCTT
Organism: Staurois parvus; assembly: GCF_062004578.1. Lineage (NCBI taxonomy): Eukaryota > Metazoa > Chordata > Amphibia > Anura > Ranidae > Staurois > Staurois parvus. The sequence goes on from NW_028317864.1 coordinate 3,713,461, forward strand.
TTAAATGAGTGATGAACAAATAGACTGTCAAGCACAATATACAAAAAAGGGCAACCTTTATGTTTTCTGACAATGTAAGGTAGTGTGATACCATGTGTTATGATGCACTGCAGCACATGTGCGTTGGAGCTGCGTTGCCTAATGCATGCAACGTCCATTAATGCTCCAACAGTTATGTGTATATGGCCCTTATAGAATTTCATTTGTACAGGTCCCTTTACACCAGTGCACTGCAAAGCAATAACAGTGCAAAATGGGGCAACACACTTCAAAAAATGCAGTATACACGGCTTCTGGTCTGTTGTAGTGTGTTTGGGCTTATTCACACCCCCTGACGTGTACATCAACATGCCTTGTTGTGCACTATTAACATTTTTTTTTTCATTTAATGTCAACACACATCAATGTACTTTAATGTGAATCTCAGCGCATGTGTTGTCTTGTGTTTTGATGAGTTCTATTTATTTAATGGGAAAATGTGTTAAACCTTTGTGAATCCAGCCTTAGGCAACCCATTCAAATGAATAGGCTTCCCTAACACACTTTAGGATTTACTTGTAGGTGTATGCAGCACCCGCCTAGTTTAGGTAGGGGAGCTAGACCCTAATGGTTAGACAGGAGCTGGTTAGCAGGTCAGGTGTAATAGCCAGAGGGGTCAAATTGTGGTCAGGACTGAGAGATCCTGCAAGTCAGCCCCTTTGGAATTTCCCCCTGCTCTGAGGCTTTCGGAGGAGGGCCTTGGTGGCAGTGGGTGGATCTAAGGAGTGGCTGGCTGCACTCTTGAGGGACCTCAGGCAATTCCCAACAGAAGGCTTGGCATGGGGCTGGAACTCCATTAAAAGAGTAGGAGCCTACTCAGTAACAGGAGTGTGGTGGTGGAAGAGGTGTAGAAAATTGGAGGAAGCTGGGAGGCAGAAGGAGGAAGGCTGCCCGGAGACCTAGTGAGATGAGTCTGCCTGTGAGCCTGGAGCTGGAAAGCAGGAAACCTTGGGACTCACTGGCCCCCTGAGCGAAGACCACCTGTATGACAGGGAAGGAGCAGCCCAGCTGATAGGCCTGGTAGCAGCAGCCATCCTGCAAGTGGTACAGGAGATGATTTGAATGAGTACACCTGCACCCCCTGGGCAGATAGGGGAAGGAGCACTCTGGTGGGAAACCAGATTAGCCCCCTACTAGTGACTATTCAGCTCATTTAAAGTAACAGGAGCCCTGCTCAGGAAAAGTCCCCAGTTTGTTGGGTGAAGAGGAGTTCATCTAGGGTCTGGGGTGGTATAACCAAGAGATGCTGACTAGCACTCCAACACAGATTGCATCAGAGAAGAGAAGCTTGAGAATAGTTCAGGAAGTTGTCCTCAGATTTTGGTTCCCTTGGGCATCCAATACACCCCTTACCCTATCCAAGTTCTAACCCCCTCAATAAAATAAAAAAAACAATGTTCAAGGACTGGTTTCTGTCTCCAGATGAAAGCTTGTGTGGAAAATGCTGAATGACTGGCTGTGCAGGACTATAGGGGGACCAAAATAATCAGCAATCCCTAAGGTGATAGCGCTACATGTACATACATCTTCATGGCAATACTAAGAGGCTAGCCTATGGGAGGTCTAAGTGTAACCATAAATGGTATTCTGAGGAGCTGAATGTAGACAGGTTGGGGTGGTACTTAAACCAGGGCAGGACTAATCCCAGGAGCAACACATTCGGTGCACCCTACAGTCAAATAGGTTTATACATATGGGCCCTTAAAAGCCATGTAACCTGCCTATACTTTGGTTTTAGGTGTTCCAGAGAAGGGAAGACGGCTCAATGAATTTTTTCCGTGGATGGGAACAGTACAGAGATGGATTTGGAAAGCTGACAGGAGAACATTGGCTGGGTAAGTGATTATAATTTTTAATTTCAATGCCTTGTTCTACCAAAAGTGCAAAGCATAACTATAAAGGGTATATTTAGAAAATATTTCAGAGCTATTCAACCTGTGAAACTGCATGTACTTTACCTTTGCTTTGTGCGAACCGGTGTCAAAAACCAATGTTAATAGGCTATCTTCTCTCTAGGTCGAATGTTATTTATTCACACAGAATAGAGGGAATCAAGAATAGACCATATTATGGCTACTAGATGGGCGCTTATGATCATAGGTAATAAATAATTATTTACTATGATTGTTAGGTCTAGTGGCCATAATGCAGTATTTTTCCTCATTCACAGCATTCTGTATGAAGACTTACATTTAACCTGGAGAGAAAATAGCATAATAGAATTCAATTTTGCCACCATTTACACAGAATTCAATTTTGCAACCATTTACACATGTACTCAAAGCTTCAAAGGACAAATAGCTCTCCAAATTTTATTTAACCCATGTAATGCATATGTGTGGTGTCAAAGAGAATTGGACTTGAACCATTTGCTGACCCCCCGCGTAGAAGATATACTGCTACAGGGCGGCTGCACTATGCAGAGTCACGTATATAAACATGATTCTGCACTTCCTGGTCATGGGTGTCCGTGTGCTTCCCTGCTTCAAAACTTGGATGCAGTTCATACATTGAAAACCAATGATTAGTCCATGTGGAAGATCCAGTTAACCCCTTTCTGCCACCGCATCCCATCCCTTTAAGAGGTTCTAAATGCTGGGAGGCAGAGACAGGCATTGTGATTCACTGAGCCAAGTCTTCTGCCCTGTTAACACACTGTACACTACCACAGGGGTGTATTTACCACAACGCAAACAAGGCATTTGCCTAGGGAGGCATTTTTTAGGGGGGCAGCACTGCCCCCTGGAAGAAGGGACATATGCGGCATGGGGACCAGATGGGATCTGACAGAGGCTGCGGGCTGCTTGACGATGCTTGCAGAGCCCAACTGTCGTTCCCGGGGATGTCCAGAGCTGTGAAGGTGAGTGTCTCTCTCTCTGGTGCCGTGGGGGGTGGGTGTAAGTGGAAGGCTTTCTTGGGTGGGGGGGGGGCAGGGATGTTGTCGGTCACTGTCAGGCTCTCTCCACGGGTGGGGTCTGGTGTTGGTCAGTGTGAGACTCTCTCTCTGCTGGGGGGGGGGGGGGGGGGCGGGGGGCATCCTAGGGCAGCGCAAAGCCTAAATACACCACTGCACTACCCTATGATCCCCTGTACACTGGCCAGCTCAGCCCCTGTACACTGCCCTGCTGACCCATGTCCTCAGCCCTGCTGACCCATGTCCTGCTGACCCATGTCCGCTGCCCTCCAAACTGATAACTTTATCCTCTGCCCCCTTGACTTTTTTTTTCCTGCACTCCCACATCAGATAGGCTAGATCCAGCCCTGAGCCTGATGTACGAAGACTTAACTATCTGCCCTTGGTGACCAGGTTCTTTGTTCTAAGATAAAATCTGGTGCCAACGGGTAGCTGTTTTTTTTTTTGCTCCTATTTGCCACAAACTTTTATACATTTGGAAGGATAGTTCGGTGCCAGCTTTGTTAGCATGAGATGGAAATTGTATATGCCTCTAAATAATAGACATTTTCATATAAATTATAACATTGATAAGGCATCTATTCTTCCAGAACTAATCACTGCAACATCTCATCATTTCCAGAAGATATATTAGGAAGCTGCACACAATATATTTGCTTATTGTTCATGTTTTAGTATATTTTTTATATCTGGGCTAACCGCTTATTATAAATGCATTAGGCTTATTATTTGCTGTGCTAAAAAAAAAAAATATTCTACTGCTGATTCTTATGAATTGTGAGAATCAGATAATACATGTATTATTCACAAGACAGTGCAAACCCGAACCATTTTATCTTCTTTGCAAAAGACAGAAGGTGTTTTTGGTATTCAGTAAATAGATATTTGTGTTAGAGGCTTTTCTGTACTAAATTGTAACTTGAATAGAAATGGCTGCAGAACAGTGTGGCACTGCCTGTACCGCTGGTGAGGATGCATGCTAAGGGACATTTTTACAAAGCAGCAAATGATCACGTATGACATTTATTCTCCAAAAATCCATATACATCCACTACTTAAGGTGGCATTAAACCCAAAACTGCAATATATTTCAGCTTACCAATCATTAGATGTGGCAGCTGCACTAGTTTTTTTTAGCCATTTTTTCCGTTTTCACCTGGCGACCTGGCTGGTAATACACCTCTTGTATTAGAGCCCCCCCCCCCTTCCCGGATGATGGAGCACAGGGGGCACACTTGGACAGCAGCATTGTTAATTTGGGGGGAGGGGACTGTAAGATGTACTAGCAAATTTAGATACACTAACAAATTGAAGCCAAACTCCAGTTACCATTTTGCAAGCAGTTACAGCAATGTGTTTTTTTTTCTTTTGGGATAAAGGTTTTACATAAATAAAAAGTGACCATTGTAAGCACCCCTGTCAATGTTAAATGGTTTAACTGCTACAGCTGCACACTAAAAAGCCCATAGTCCATGTCAAGAGCCAGCAAAATAGGGTGGCTAAATAGCTGCCCCCTCCCCCCTGAAAAATTGTGCTGAAAAAATAAAGCGGCGTTCTTTCTTCTATTTTCATCTGGTGATTCAAATTCAAGCTCTAGCAGAATGTATCAGCTTACATGGATGAGACCATCCCTTTACCAATGGCAGGGGTGATTAAAATGATCGAACTGTATGTATACATGTAAAACCTTCAAAATTCAAAACTGCTGTAATTGATTATAACGTGTGAGCTGGGGTTCGGCTTCTATTTGTTATTTGTATTCAAATCTGCGAATACATTTAACACTCCCCCCGCCACCAGAAGACTGACAATGCTGCTGTCTTCTGTGTCCTGGCTCATTTCTCCAGAGTGGTGTCTCACTAATACAGAAGGTGTATTACTGGCCAGATCACCAGGTGAAAACAGATGTAAAAAGCCTTAAAAAAAAGAAAATGAATACTCTACTCTGAAAAATGCAAATGCTCTAGTGGATATAGTGCCATTATAGGGCAGATAGACAAAAGATGTAGAAGATCTACGGGTGCAGGTCTGGTTTCTGTCCGGGACAATGCAATACAAACCTACCTTGTACAGATTCAACCCAATCACACCCCCCTTCCATTTGTACAGATACCCAGTAACCACCAGTACAGACACCCCAGTACACCTCCCAAAAAAAGACAACCCTCAGTAAAGACATCTTGGTGTGGACCCTTCCTAGTAAGGACTCCCCCAGTGCAGTCTCCCTCAGTACAGATCCCCAGTACAGATTCCCCATTGCAGAAAAGCCAAGAGGAGTCCCCCTCAGTTTAAACCTTCCCAGTAAAGATTCACCCAGTGCAGTCCCCCTCAGTACAGATCCCCAGTACAGATTCCTCATTGCAGAAAAGCCAAGAGGAGCCCCCCTCAGTTTAAACCTACCCTGTACAGTCCACATCAGTACAGACCTCTCCTGAGTACAGACCCTTCCATAGACACAACCAGTACAGAACCCCTGCACTAATGACCCACCCAGAAAACACAACCCTCAGTACACAAACAATTATTGCACACACATTTGCTGTGTTGGTGATGCTCTGGTCAAAAAGGTTCTGCTGTCTGTCCTCCGTAGATGGGTATACCTCCTTCCCCATTTTACAGTCGAGACAGCGCACACAGACGGGACAGCAGTGCAGAGTTCATACTCTTCCAGTCCCCTAGAAGGATCGGCCTCAAGCGGACATCTGCCTAGGCGAAAGATCAGCCGCGAAGGATGCAACCTCTAGGGGGTGCTGAAATAGTATAGAAACTCATGTATGACTTTCACATCAAAGATAAAAAATGCATACTATTTTTGAAACACCGTGCTCTGCAAAGTATGGTAGTGTGCTTCAATGCAGTTAACTATGGACATGCCCCTATGCAGACATTCCAAGGATAGACACTCCCAGTACAGAATCGCCTTGTACAGGTCACCCCCAACTACAGACGCCTCCAATGGAAAAGACCCCCCAGTAACCACCAGTACAAACACCCCTCAGCAGAGACACCCCAGTACACCCCCAGAAGTATTGACACTCCTCAGTGAAGACATCCGAGAGCAGACCCCCTTCAGTAAAGACTAGAAATTCTGAATCAATCCTCTGCCCACGGCTTTACACCCTTTCTAGCAAACTTTCCACAACAGGGATATTTAGTTCACATGTATTTTAATACATGTTTAAGGTGGCCAACTGCGTCAAAATAATCCCTCTCTGGCCAGGCTCTACTCTACTCTGAAAAATGCAAATGCTCTAGTGGATATAGTGCAATTATAGGGCAGATAGACAACAGATGTAGAAGAGCTACAGGTGCAGGTCTGGTTTCTGTCTGGGACAATGCAATACAAACCTACCTTGTACAGATTCAACCCAATCACACCCCCCTTCCATTTGTACAGATACCCAGTAACCACCAGTACAGACACCCCAGTACACCTCCCGAAAAAAGACAACCCTCAGTAAAGACATCTTGGTGCGGACCCTTCCCAGTAAGGACTCCCCCAGTGCAGTCTCCCTCAGTACAGATCCCCAGTACAGATTCCCCATTGCAGAAAAGCAAAGAGGAGCCCCCCTCAGTTTAAACCTTCCCAGTAAAGATTCACCCAGTGCAGTCCCCCTCAGTACAGATCCCCAGTACAGATTCCCCATTGCAGAAAAGCCAAGAGGAGCCCCCCTCAGTTTAAACCTTCCCAGTACAGATTCACCCTGTACAGTCCACATCAGTACAGACCCCTCCTGAGTACAGACCCTTCCATAGACACAACCAGTACAGAACCCCTGTACTAATGACCCACCCAGAAAACACAACCCTCAGTACACAAACAATTATTGCACACACATTTGTTGTGTTGGTGATGCTCTGGTCAAAAAGGTTCTGCTGTCTGTCCTCCGTAGATGGGTATACCTCCTTCCCCGTATTACAGTCGAGACAGCGCACACAGACGGGACAGCAGTGCAGAGTTCATACTCTTCCAGTCCCCTAGAAGGATCGGCCTCAAGCGGAGATCTGCCTAGGTGAAAGATCAGCCGCGAAGGATGCAACCTCTAGGGGGTGCTGAAACAGTATAGAAACTCATGTATGACTTTCACATCAAAGATAAAAAATTCATACTATTTTTGAAACACCGTGCTCTGCAAAGGATGGTAGTGTGCTTCAATGCAGTTAACTAAGGACATGCCCCTATGCAGACATTCCAAGGATAGACATTCCCAGTACAGCATCGCCTTGTACAGGTCACCCCCACCTACAGACGCCTCCAATGGAAAAGACACCCCAGTAACCACCAGTACAAACACCCCTCAGCACAGACACCCCAGTACACCCCCGGAAGTATTGACACTCCTCAGTGAAGACATCCAAGAGCAGACCCCCTTCAGTAAAGACTAGGAATTCTGAATCGATCCTCTGTCCACTGCTTTACACCCTTTCTAGCAAACTTTCCACAACAGGGATTTTTAGTTCACATGTATTTCAATACATGTTTAAGGTGGCCAACTGCGTCAAAATAATCCCTCTCTGGCCAGGCTCTACTCTACTCTGAAAAATGCAAATGCTCTAGTGGATATAGTGCCATTATAGGGCAGATAGGCAAAAGATGTAGAAGAGCTACAGGTGCAGGTCTGGTTTCTGTCCGGGACAATGCAATACAAACCTACCTTGTACAGATTCATCCCAATCACACCCCCTCCATTAGTACAGATCCCCAGTAACCACCAGTACAGACACCCCAGTACACCTCCCGAAAAAGACATCCCTCAGTAAAGACATCTTGGTGCGGACCCTCCCCAGTAAGGACTCCCCCAGTGCAGTCCCCTCAGTACAGATCCCCAGTACAGATTCCCCATTGCAGAAAAGCCAAGAGGAGCCCCCCTCAGTTTAAACCTTCCCAGTACAGATTCACCCTGTACAGTCCACATCAGTACAGACCCCTCCTGAGTACAGACCCTTCCATAGACACAACCAGTACAAAACCCCTGCACTAATGACCCACCCAGAAAACACAACCCTCAGTACACAAACAATTATTGCACACACATTTGCTGTGTTGGTGATGCTCTGGTCAAAAAGGTTCTGCTGTCTGTCCTCCGTAGATGGGTATACCTCCTTCCCCGTTTTACAGTCGAGACAGCGCACACAGACGGGACAGCAGTGCAGAGTTCATACTCTTCCAGTCCCCTAGAAGGATCGGCCTCAAGCGGAGATCTGCCTAGGCGAAAGATCAGCCGCGAAGGATGCAACCTCTAGGGGGTGCTGAAATAGTATAGAAACTCATGTATGACTTTCACATCAAAGATAAAAAATGCATACTATTAATGAAAAACCGTGCTCTGCAAAGTATGGTAGTGTGCTTCAATGCAGTTAACTATGGACATGCCCCTATGCAGACATTCCAAGGATAGACACTCCCAGTACAGAATCGCCTTGTACAGGTCACCCCCAACTACAGACGCCTCCAATGGAAAAGACCCCCCAGTAACCACCAGTACAAACACCCCTCAGCAGAGACACCCCAGTACACCCCCAGAAGTATTGACACTCCTCAGTGAAGACATCCGAAAGCAGACCCCCTTCAGTAAAGACTAGAAATTCTGAATCAATCCTCTGCCCACGGCTTTACACCCTTTCTAGCAAACTTTCCACAACAGGGATATTTAGTTCACATGTATTTTAATACATGTTTAAGGTGGCCAACTGCGTCAAAATAATCCCTCTCTGGCCAGGCTCTACTCTACTCTGAAAAATGCAAATGCTCTAGTGGATATAGTGCAATTATAGGGCAGATAGACAACAGATGTAGAAGAGCTACAGGTGCAGGTCTGGTTTCTGTCTGGGACAATGCAATACAAACCTACCTTGTACAGATTCAACCCAATCACACCCCCCTTCCATTTGTACAGATACCCAGTAACCACCAGTACAGACACCCCAGTACACCTCCCGAAAAAAGACAACCCTCAGTAAAGACATCTTGGTGCGGACCCTTCCCAGTAAGGCCTCCCCCAGTGCAGTCCCCCTCAGTACAGATCCCCAGTACAGATTTCCCATTGCAGAAAAGCCAAGAGGAGCCCCCCTCAGTTTAAACCTTCCCAGTACAGATTCACCCTGTACAGTCCACATCAGTACAGACCCCTCCTGAGTACAGACCCTTCCACAGACACAACCAGTACAGAACCCCTGTACTAATGACCCACCCAGAAAACACAACCCTCAGTACACAAACAATTATTGCACACACATTTGTTGTGTTGGTGATGCTCTGGTCAAAAAGGTTCTGCTGTCTGTCCTCCGTAGATGGGTATACCTCCTTCCCCGTATTACAGTCGAGACAGCGCACACAGACGGGACAGCAGTGCAGAGTTCATACTATTCCAGTCCCCTAGAAGGATCGGCCTCAAGCGGAGATCTGCCTAGGTGAAAGATCAGCCGCGAAGGATGCAACCTCTAGGGGGTGCTGAAACAGTATAGAAACTCATGTATGACTTTCACATCAAAGATAAAAAATTCATACTATTTTTGAAACACCGTGCTCTGCAAAGGATGGTAGTGTGCTTCAATGCAGTTAACTATGGACATGCCCCTATGCAGACATTCCAAGGATAGACATTCCCAGTACAGCATCGCCTTGTACAGGTCACCCCCACCTACAGACGCCTCCAATGGAAAAGACACCCCAGTAACCACCAGTACAAATACCCCTCAGCACAGACACCCCAGTACACCTCCCGAAAAAAGACAACCCTCAGTAAAGACATCTTGGTGCGGACCCTTCCCAGTAAGGACTCCCCCAGTGCAGTCTCCCTCAGTACAGATCCCCAGTACAGATTCCCCATTGCAGAAAAGCAAAGAGGAGCCCCCTCAGTTTAAACCTTCCCAGTAAAGATTCACCCAGTGCAGTCCCCCTCAGTACAGATCCCCAGTACAGATTCCCCATGGCAGAAAAGCCAAGAGGAGCCCCCCTCAGTTTAAACCTTCCCAGTACAGATTCACCCTGTACAGTCCACATCAGTACAGACCCCTCCTGAGTACAGACCCTTCCATAGACACAACCAGTACAGAACCCCTGTACTAATGACCCACCCAGAAAACACAACCCTCAGTACACAAACAATTATTGCACACACATTTGTTGTGTTGGTGATGCTCTGGTCAAAAAGGTTCTGCTGTCTGTCCTCCGTAGATGGGTATACCTCCTTCCCCGTATTACAGTCGAGACAGCGCACACAGACGGGACAGCAGTGCAGAGTTCATACTCTTCCAGTCCCCTAGAAGGATCGGCCTCAAGCGGAGATCTGCCTAGGTGAAAGATCAGCCGCGAAGGATGCAACCTCTAGGGGGTGCTGAAACAGTATAGAAACTCATGTATGACTTTCACATCAAAGATAAAAAATTCATACTATTTTTGAAACACCGTGCTCTGCAAAGGATGGTAGTGTGCTTCAATGCAGTTAACTATGGACATGCCCCTATGCAGACATTCCAAGGATAGACATTCCCAGTACAGCATCGCCTTGTACAGGTCACCCCCACCTACAGACGCCTCCAATGGAAAAGACACCCCAGTAACCACCAGTACAAACACCCCTCAGCACAGACACCCCAGTACACCCCCGGAAGTATTGACACTCCTCAGTGAAGACATCCAAGAGCAGACCCCCTTCAGTAAAGACTAGGAATTCTGAATCGATCCTCTGTCCACTGCTTTACACCCTTTCTAGCAAACTTTCCACAACAGGGATTTTTAGTTCACATGTATTTCAATACATGTTTAAGGTGGCCAACTGCGTCAAAATAATCCCTCTCTGGCCAGGCTCTACTCTACTCTGAAAAATGCAAATGCTCTAGTGGATATAGTGCCATTATAGGGCAGATAGGCAAAAGATGTAGAAGAGCTACAGGTGCAGGTCTGGTTTCTGTCCGGGACAATGCAATACAAACCTACCTTGTACAGATTCATCCCAATCACACCCCCTCCATTAGTACAGATCCCCAGTAATCACCAGTACAGACACCCCAGTACACCTCCCGAAAAAAGACATCCCTCAGTAAAGACATCTTGGTGCGGACCCTCCCCAGTAAGGACTCCCCCAGTGCAGTCCCCTCAGTACAGATCCCCAGTACAGATTCCCCATTGCAGAAAAGCCAAGAGGAGCCCCCCTCAGTTTAAACCTTCCCAGTACAGATTCACCCTGTACAGTCCACATCAGTACAGATCCCCAGTACAGATTCCCCATTGCAGAAAAGCCAAGAGGAGCCCCCCTCAGTTTAAACCTTCCCAGTACAGATTCACCCTGTACAGTCCACATCAGTACAGACCCCTCCTGAGTACAGACCCTTCCATAGACACAACCAGTACAGAACCCCTGTACTAATGACCCACCCAGAAAACACAACCCTCAGTACACAAACAATTATTGCACACACATTTGTTGTGTTGGTGATGCTCTGGTCAAAAAGGTTCTGCTGTCTGTCCTCCGTAGATGGGTATACCTCCTTCCCCGTATTACAGTCGAGACAGCGCACACAGACGGGACAGCAGTGCAGAGTTCATACTCTTCCAGTCCCCTAGAAGGATCGGCCTCAAGCGGAGATCTGCCTAGGTGAAAGATCAGCCGCGAAGGATGCAACCTCTAGGGGGTGCTGAAACAGTATAGAAACTCATGTATGACTTTCACATCAAAGATAAAAAATTCATACTATTTTTGAAACACCGTGCTCTGCAAAGGATGGTAGTGTGCTTCAATGCAGTTAACTATGGACATGCCCCTATGCAGACATTCCAAGGATAGACATTCCCAGTACAGCATCGCCTTGTACAGGTCACCCCCAACTACAGACGCCTCCAATGGAAAAGACACCCCAGTAACCACCAGTACAAACACCCCTCAGCACAGACACCCCAGTACACCCCCGGAAGTATTGACACTCCTCAGTGAAGACATCCAAGAGCAGACCCCCTTCAGTAAAGACTAGGAATTCTGAATCGATCCTCTGTCCACTGCTTTACACCCTTTCTAGCAAACTTTCCACAACAGGGATTTTTAGTTCACATGTATTTCAATACATGTTTAAGGTGGCCAACTGTGTCAAAATAATCCCTCTCTGGCCAGGCTCTACTCTACTCTGAAAAATGCAAATGCTCTAGTGGATATAGTGCCATTATAGGGCAGATAGGCAAAAGATGTAGAAGAGCTACAGGTGCAGGTCTGGTTTCTGTCCGGGACAATGCAATACAATCTACCTTGTACAGATTCATCCCAATCACACCCCTTCCATTAGTACAGATCCCCAGTAACCACCAGTACAGACACCCCAGTACACCTCCCGAAAAAAGACATCCCTCAGTAAAGACATCTTGGTGCGGACCCTCCCCAGTAAGGACTCCCCCAGTGCAGTCCCCTCAGTACAGATCCCCAGTACAGATTCCCCATTGCAGAAAAGCCAAGAGGAGCCCCCCTCAGTTTAAACCTTCCCAGTACAGATTCACCCTGTACAGTCCACATCAGTACAGACCCCTCCTGAGTACAGACCCTTCCATAGACACAACCAGTACAAAACCCCTGCACTAATGACCCACCCAGAAAACACAACCCTCAGTACACAAACAATTATTGCACACACATCTGCTGTGTTGGTGATGCTCTGGTCAAAAAGGTTCTGCTGTCTGTCCTCCGTAGATGGGTATACCTCCTTCCCCGTTTTACAGTCGAGACAGCGCACACAGACGGGACAGCAGTGCAGAGTTCATACTCTTCCAGTCCCCTAGAAGGATCGGCCTCAAGCGGAGATCTGCCTAGGCGAAAGATCAGCCGCGAAGGATGCAACCTCTAGGGGGTGCTGAAATAGTATAGAAACTCATGTATGACTTTCACATCAAAGATAAAAAATGCATACTATTAATGAAAAACCGTGCTCTGCAAAGTATGGTAGTGTGCTTCAATGCAGTTAACTATGGACATGCCCCTATGCAGACATTCCAAGGATAGACACTCCCAGTACAGAATCGCCTTGTACAGGTCACCCCCAACTACAGACGCCTCCAATGGAAAAGACCCCCCAGTAACCACCAGTACAAACACCCCTCAGCAGAGACACCCCAGTACACCCCCAGAAGTATTGACACTCCTCAGTGAAGACATCCGAGAGCAGACCCCCTTCAGTAAAGACTAGAAATTCTGAATCAATCCTCTGCCCACGGCTTTACACCCTTTCTAGCAAACTTTCCACAACAGGGATATTTAGTTCACATGTATTTTAATACATGTTTAAGGTGGCCAACTGCGTCAAAATAATCCCTCTCTGGCCAGGCTCTACTCTACTCTGAAAAATGCAAATGCTCTAGTGGATATAGTGCAATTATAGGGCAGATAGACAACAGATGTAGAAGAGCTACAGGTGCAGGTCTGGTTTCTGTCTGGGACAATGCAATACAAACCTACCTTGTACAGATTCAACCCAATCACACCCCCCTTCCATTTGTACAGATACCCAGTAACCACCAGTACAGACACCCCAGTACACCTCCCGAAAAAAGACAACCCTCAGTAAAGACATCTTGGTGCGGACCTTTCCCAGTAAGGCCTCCCCCAGTGCAGTCTCCCTCAGTACAGATCCCCAGTACAGATTCCCCATTGCAGAAAAGCCAAGAGGAGTCCCCCTCAGTTTAAACCTTCCCAGTAAAGATTCACCCAGTGCAGTCCCCCTCAGTACAGATCCCCAGTACAGATTCCTCATTGCAGAAAAGCCAAGAGGAGCCCCCCTCAGTTTAAACCTTCCCAGTACAGATTCACCCTGTACAGTCCACATCAGTACAGACCCCTCCTGAGTACAGATCCTTCCATAGACACAACCAGTACAGAACCCCTGTACTAATGACCCACCCAGAAAACACAACCCTCAGTACACAAACAATTATTGCACACACATTTGTTGTGTTGGTGATGCTCTGGTCAAAAAGGTTCTGCTGTCTGTCCTCCGTAGATGGGTATACCTCCTTCCCCGTATTACAGTCGAGACAGCGCACACAGACGGGACAGCAGTGCAGAGTTCATACTATTCCAGTCCCCTAGAAGGATCGGCCTCAAGCGGAGATCTGCCTAGGTGAAAGATCAGCCGCGAAGGATGCAACCTCTAGGGGGTGCTGAAACAGTATAGAAACTCATGTATGACTTTCACATCAAAGATAAAAAATTCATACTATTTTTGAAACACCGTGCTCTGCAAAGGATGGTAGTGTGCTTCAATGCAGTTAACTATGGACATGCCCCTATGCAGACATTCCAAGGATAGACATTCCCAGTACAGCATCGCCTTGTACAGGTCACCCCCACCTACAGACGCCTCCAATGGAAAAGACACCCCAGTAACCACCAGTACAAATACCCCTCAGCACAGACACCCCAGTACACCTCCCGAAAAAAGACAACCCTCAGTAAAGACATCTTGGTGCGGACCCTTCCCAGTAAGGACTCCCCCAGTGCAGTCTCCCTCAGTACAGATCCCCAGTACAGATTCCCCATTGCAGAAAAGCAAAGAGGAGCCCCCTCAGTTTAAACCTTCCCAGTAAAGATTCACCCAGTGCAGTCCCCCTCAGTACAGATCCCCAGTACAGATTCCCCATGGCAGAAAAGCCAAGAGGAGCCCCCCTCAGTTTAAACCTTCCCAGTACAGATTCACCCTGTACAGTCCACATCAGTACAGACCCCTCCTGAGTACAGACCCTTCCATAGACACAACCAGTACAGAACCCCTGTACTAATGACCCACCCAGAAAACACAACCCTCAGTACACAAACAATTATTGCACACACATTTGTTGTGTTGGTGATGCTCTGGTCAAAAAGGTTCTGCTGTCTGTCCTCCGTAGATGGGTATACCTCCTTCCCCGTATTACAGTCGAGACAGCGCACACAGACGGGACAGCAGTGCAGAGTTCATACTCTTCCAGTCCCCTAGAAGGATCGGCCTCAAGCGGAGATCTGCCTAGGTGAAAGATCAGCCGCGAAGGATGCAACCTCTAGGGGGTGCTGAAACAGTATAGAAACTCATGTATGACTTTCACATCACAGATAAAAAATTCATACTATTTTTGAAACACCGTGCTCTGCAAAGGATGGTAGTGTGCTTCAATGCAGTTAACTATGGACATGCCCCTATGCAGACATTCCAAGGATAGACATTCCCAGTACAGCATCGCCTTGTACAGGTCACCCCCACCTACAGACGCCTCCAATGGAAAAGACACCCCAGTAACCACCAGTACAAACACCCCTCAGCACAGACACCCCAGTACACCCCCGGAAATATTGACACTCCTCAGTGAAGACATCCAAGAGCAGACCCCCTTCAGTAAAGACTAGGAATTCTGAATCGATCCTCTGTCCACTGCTTTACACGCTTTCTAGCAAGCTTTCCACAACAGGGATTTTTAGTTCACATGTATTTCAATACATGTTTAAGGTGGCCAACTGCGTCAAAATAATCCCTCTCTGGCCAGGCTCTACTCTACTCTGAAAAATGCAAATGCTCTAGTGGATATAGTGCCATTATAGGGCAGATAGGCAAAAGATGTAGAAGAGCTACAGGTGCAGGTCTGGTTTCTGTCCGGGACAATGCAATACAAACCTACCTTGTACAGATTCATCCCAATCACACCCCCCTCCATTAGTACAGATCCTCAGTAACCACCAGTAGAGACACCCCAGTACACCTCCCGAAAAAAGACATCCCTCAGTAAAGACATCTTGGTGCGGACCCTCCCCAGTAAGGACTCCCCCAGTGCAGTCCCCCTCAGTACAGATCCCCAGTACATATTCCCCATTGCAGAAAAGCCAAGAGGAGCCCCCCTCAGTTTAAACCTTCCCAGTACAGATTCACCCTGTACAGTCCACATCAGTACAGACCCCTCCTGAGTACAGACCCTTCCATAGACACAACCAGTACAGAACCCCTGCACTAATGACCCACCCAGAAAACACAACCCTCAGTACACAAACAATTATTGCACACACATTTGTTGTGTTGGTGATGCTCTGGTCAAAAAGGTTCTGCTGTCTGTCCTCCGTAGATGGGTATACCTCCTTCCCCGCTTTACAGTCGAGACAGCGCACACAGACGGGACAGCAGTGCAGAGTTCATACTCTTCCAGTCCCCTAGAAGGATCGGCCTCAAGCGGAGATCTGCCTAGGCGAAAGATCAGCCGCGAAGGATGCAACCTCTAGGGGGTGCTGAAATAGTATAGAAACTCATGTATGACTTTCACATCAAAGATAAAAAATTCATACTATTTTTGAAACAACGTGCTCTGCAAAGGATGGTAGTGTGCTTCAATGCAGTTAACTATGGACATGCCCCTATGCAGACATTCCAAGGATAGACATTCCCAGTACAGCATCGCCTTGTACAGGTCACCTCCACCTACAGACGCCTCCAATGGAAAAGACACCCCAGTAACCACCAGTACAAACACCCCTCAGCACAGACACCCCAGTACACCCCCGGAAATATTGACACTCCTCAGTGAAGACATCCAAGAGCAGACCCCCTTCAGTAAAGACTAGGAATTCTGAATCGATCCTCTGTCCACTGCTTTACACGCTTTCTAGCAAACTTTCCACAACAGGGATTTTTAGTTCACATGTATTTCAATACATGTTTAAGGTGGCCAACTGCGTCAAAATAATCCCTCTCTGGCCAGGCTCTACTCTACTCCGAAAAATGCAAATGCTCTAGTGGATATAGTGCCATTATAGGGCAGATAGGCAAAAGATGTAGAAGAGCTACAGGTGCAGGTCTGGTTTCTGTCCGTGACAATGCAATACAAACCTACCTTGTACAGATTCATCCCAATCACACCCCCCTCCATTAGTACAGATCCTCAGTAACCACCAGTAGAGACACCCCAGTACACCTCCCGAAAAAAGACATCCCTCAGTAAAGACATCTTGGTGCGGACCCTCCCCAGTAAGGACTCCCCCAGTGCAGTCCCCCTCAGTACAGATCCCCAGTACATATTCCCCATTGCAGAAAAGCCAAGAGGAGCCCCCCTCAGTTTAAACCTTCCCAGTACAGATTCACCCTGTACAGTCCACATCAGTACAGACCCCTCCTGAGTACAGACCCTTCCATAGACACAACCAGTACAGAACCCCTGCACTAATGACCCACCCAGAAAACACAACCCTCAGTACACAAACAATTATTGCACACACATTTGTTGTGTTGGTGATGCTCTGGTCAAAAAGGTTCTGCTGTCTGTCCTCCGTAGATGGGTATACCTCCTTCCCCGCTTTACAGTCGAGACAGCGCACACAGACGGGACAGCAGTGCAGAGTTCATACTCTTCCAGTCCCCTACAAGGATCGGCCTCAAGCGGAGATCTGCCTAGGTGAAAGATCAGCCGCGAAGGATGCAACCTCTAGGGGGTGCTGAAATAGTATAGAAACTCATGTATGACTTTCACATCAAAGATAAAAAATGCATATTATTTTTGAAACACCGTGCTCTGCAAAGTATGGTAGTGTGCTTCAATGCAGTTAACTATGGACATGCCCCTATGCAGACATTCCAAGGATAGACACTCCCAGTACAGAATCGCCTTGTACAGGTCACCCCTAACTACAGACGCCTCCAATGGAAAAGACCCCCCAGTAACCACCAGTACAAACACCCCTCAGCAGAGACACCCCAGTACACCCCCAGAAGTATTGACACTCCTCAGTGAAGACATCCGAGAGCAGACCCCCTTCAGTAAAGACTAGAAATTCTGAATCAATCCTCTGCCCACTGCTTTACACCCTTTCTAGCAAACTTTCCACAACAGGGATATTTAGCTCACATGTATTTTAATACATGTTTAAGGTGGCCAACTGCGTCAAAATAATCCCTCTCTGGCCAGGCTCTACTCTACTCTGAAAAATGCAAATGCTCTAGTGGATATAGTGCAATAATAAGGCAGATAGACAACAGATGTAGAAGAGCTACAGGTGCAGGTCTGGTTTCTGTCCGGGACAATGCAATACAAACCTACCTTGTACAGATTCATCCCAATCACACCCCCCTCCATTAGTACAGATACCCAGTAACCACCAGTACAGACACCCCAGTAAACCTCCCAAAAAAAAGAAAACCCTCAGTAAAGACATCTTGGTGCGGACCCTCCCCAGTAAGGACTCCCGCAGTGCAGTCCCCCTCAGTACAGATCCCCAGTACAGATTCCCCATTGCAGAAAAGCCAAGAGAAGCCCCCCTCAGTTTAAACCTTCCCAGTAAAGATTCACCCAGTGCAGTCCCCCTCAGTACAGATCCCCAGTACAGATTCCCCATTGCAGAAAAGCCAAGAGGAGCCCCCCTCAGTTTAAACCTTCCCAGTACAGATTCACCCTGTACAGTCCACATCAGTACAGACCCCTCCTGAGTACAGACCCTTCCATAGACACAACCAGTACAGAACCCCTGCACTAATGACCCACCCAGAAAACACAACCCTCAGTACACAAACAATTATTGCACACACATTTGTTGTGTTGGTGATGCTCTGGTCAAAAAGGTTCTGCTGTCTGTCCTCCGTAGATGGGTATACCTCCTTCCCCGTTTTACAGTCGAGACAGCGCACACAGACGGGACAGCAGTGCAGAGTTCATACTCTTCCAGTCCCCTAGAAGGATCGGCCTCAAGCGGAGATCTGCCTAGGTGAAAGATCAGCCGCGAAGGATGCAACCTCTAGGGGGTGCTGAAACAGTATAGAAACTCATGTATGACTTTCACATCACAGATAAAAAATTCATACTATTTTTGAAACACCGTGCTCTGCAAAGGATGGTAGTGTGCTTCAATGCAGTTAACTATGGACATGCCCCTATGCAGACATTCCAAGGATAGACATTCCCAGTACAGCATCGCCTTGTACAGGTCACCCCCACCTACAGACGCCTCCAATGGAAAAGACACCCCAGTAACCACCAGTACAAACACCCCTCTGCACAGACACCCCAGTACACCCCCGGAAGTATTGACACTCCTCAGTGAAGACATCCAAGAGCAGACCCCCTTCAGTAAAGACTAGGAATTCTGAATTGATCCTCTGTCCACTGCTTTACACCCTTTCTAGCAAACTTTCCACAACAGGGATTTTTAGTTCACATGTATTTCAATACATGTTTAAGGTGGCCAACTGCGTCAAAATAATCCCTCTCTGGCCAGGCTCTACTCTACTCTGAAAAATGCAAATGCTCTAGTGAATATAGTGCCATTATAGGGCAGATAGGCAAAAGATGTAGAAGAGCTACAGGTGCAGGTCTGGTTTCTGTCCGGGACAATGCAATACAAACCTACCTTGTACAGATTCATCCCAATCACACCCCCCTCCATTAGTACAGATCCCCAGTAACCACCAGTACAGACACCCCAGTACACCTCCCGAAAAAAGACATCCCTCAGTAAAGACATCTTGGTGCGGACCCTCCCCAGTAAGGACTCCCTTAGTGCAGTCCCCCTCAGTACAGATCCCCAGTACAGATTCCCCATTGCAGAAAAGCCAAGAGGAGCCCCCCTCAGTTTAAACCTTCCCAGTACAGATTCACCCTGTACAGTCCACATCAGTACAGACCCCTCCTGAGTACAGACCCTTCCATAGACACAACCAGTACAGAACCCCTGCACTAATGACCCACCCAGAAAACACAACCCTCAGTACACAAACAATTATTGCATACACATTTGTTGTGTTGGTGATGCTCTGGTCAAAAAGGTTCTGCTGTCTGTCCTCCGTAGATGGGTATACCTCCTTCCCCGTTTTACAGTCGAGACAGCGCACGCAGACGGGACAGCAGTGCAGAGTTCAAACTCTTCCAGTCCCCTCGAAGGATCGGCCTCAAGCGGAGATCTGCCTAGGTGAAAGATCAGCCGCGAAGGATGCAACCTCTAGGGGGTGCTGAAACAGTATAGAAACTCATGTATGACTTTCACATCAAAGATAAAAAATGCATACTATTTTTGAAACACCGTGCTCTGCAAAGGATGGTAGTGTGCTTCAATGCAGTTAACTATGGACATGCCCCTATGCAGACATTCCAAGGATAGACACTCCCAGTACAGCATCGCCTTGTACAGGTCACCCCTAACTACAGACGCCTCCAATGGAAAAGACACCCCAGTAACCACCAGTACAAACACCCCTCAGCAGAGACACCCCAGTACACCCCCGGAAGTATTGACACTCCTCAGTGAAGACATCCGAGAGCAGACCCCCTTCAGTAAAGACTAGAAATTCTGAATCGATCCTCTGCCCACGTCTTTACACCCTTTCTAGCAAACTTTCCACAGCAGGGATTTTTAGCTCACATGTATTTCAATACATGTTTAAGATGGCCAGCTGAGTCAAAGTTATCCTTTTCAAAGTAATTTCCTAACAAAAAATACTTATTTTTATCAGGTGAACAAAAAGTGTCAGAAAAGGCTTCGTCTTCAAGCGGTTAGAAGTGTGAGTGATGTGTGGCATAAACTTCCAATGCTGGGCATAAAATGACAACAAAAAAAAAAGGGAGGGATGTCTTTGCAGTTTTAGTCGCACACAGGACCTTAAAATACAAAAAGCACCTTCAGGCTTTTAAAGGGCTTTATTTCCTCATTACACTTCTTGATTACCTATCACAGTTTCAGAGGCCCTGAAATGCCAGAATAGTACAACCCCCCCCCCCCCAATAACACCTTTTTGGAGACTCCAAGGAATTTGATAAGAAGCCTGGTGAGTATTTTGCAGATCTCATTTGCTGCCACAAGTTTTTGGAAAATGAAGAAAGAAAACATTTTTTTTTTTCTTTTTCAAAACCTTGTGAGAAAAAATTAGATCCGCCAAATACTCACCATGCTTCTTATTAAACTCTTTGGGTTTACTTTCCAAAAAGGGGCCATGTGGAGGGGGGGGTGTTATCCTGGCATTTCAGGGCATCTGAAACTGTGATAGGCAGTGAGGAAGTGAAATGAGGAAGTCACGCACCTTCAGGCTTTCAAAGTGGTCATTGGATTTCGGGCTCCTGTAAGTGGATAGGTTCACGAAATATCGGCGTTTTTGTGGTGAAATTGGTCCCATAGGAATGAATGGCAGAATGTTCAAAACTAGAGTGGGAGCTGACAAAAGCTAGAGTGTGAGCTGAAAAATCAGGACATGATTTCTAAACTGCCATCACTCCCTCATTTTAAAGCCCACCTACACATACCTTATATCAAAACGTTCAGCTATCCCTGCTGCCACTAAAAATGTCCATGGCTAAGCCATAGTCCTGATAGTTTTCACAATATGACCATTTGTTTGCAACTCACGCCACCCATTGACATTCATTGAAAATCCACTCTAGACACCTGAAATTTGAAGGGATATTTTTAAACTGCGACTGTGCCAATATATCAGAGACATACTATGCATCAACATGTAGGTCTGGGTCTTGTGATTCTCACAATATAAAGCTCTTCACTGTAGGATTTATAGTTTTAAAACTACAACCGTTTGAAGATGGCAACCGCCAGTGAAGTGAGCAAGTTGGAGCAGTTTGTTTATAACCGCTCCTCTGCCCTTGCTGTAGAGGGAGTTGCCATAGGAACCCAGGTGTGTGAGCAGGCAGCAGAGTGACAAAAGCTACTCCGCCCACTCCAGTTGTATACTACTGGTGGAGGCAAGAACACTTCACACAATTTCCCCAGAAATTGGAGATTTTCTAGTTTGTAGACGCTATAACTTTCACACAAAGCAATCAATGTACACTTATTGGGATTTTTTTTTTTACCAAAGACATGTAGCAAAATGCATTTTGGCCTAAATTTATCACAAAATTTGAGTTTTTGGATATTTTTAGTAACAGAAATGAGAAAATTTTGGTTATTTTTTCAAACGTTTTGGTCTTTTTTTGTTTACAGTGCAAAAAACAAAACACAGAGGTGATTAAATACCACCAAAAGAAAGCTCTATTTGTGTGAAAAAAGACACATTTCGTTTGGGTACAATATTGCATGACCACACAATTACCAGTTGAAATAACACAGCGCCAAATAGCAAAAAATGGCCTGGTCAGATAGGGGGTAAATCCTCTGGATAGCAAGTGGTTAACCGCTTGGCTGCCGCCCTATAGTAGAAGTACTGCTACAGGGCACACAAAATCACGTTTAGATATGTGATGTGCATTTTCGGGTAGGGGTTACGCGAGCGCCGCCCTACCTGTGCCCGCACAGCAGAGAAATACAAAGCAGCATGTCTTTGTAATAAAACATCACACTGTTAACCCTTTGCCCAAAAGTTAATCCCTTCCTGCCCAGTGTCATTAGTAGTGTCAGTGCTTTTTATTATTAATGATCCCTGGTGATGTCAGTGGCAGTTAGTTCCCCCCCAGTGTCAGAATGCCCACCGCAGTCCCGCTATAAGTCGCTGATCGCCGTCATTACTAGTACAAATGAAAATTCCAATATATATACCGCCATTTGTAGATGCTATAAACCAGTTAATTTACATGTATTTGTAGCAGAATACATTTTGGCCTAAATATATGACGAAATTTGATTTAAAATTTTTTTAAATTGTGTTTTATAGCAAAAAGTAAAAAATATATTTTTTTTTTTCAAAATTGTCAGTCTTTTTTTGTTTATAGTGCAAAAAAAGAAAAAAAAACGTACAGGCGATCAAATACCACTGAAAGAAAACCCTATTTGTGGAGGGAAAAGGACATAAATTTAATTTGGGTGCAGTGTTGCATGATCGCGCAATTGTCAGTTAAAGTAACACAGCGCCAAAAATGTCCTGGTCAGGAAGGTGGGGGGGAATCCTTAGGAGGGTAAGTAGTGTGTGAGTCTGAGTGTGATGGAGCCATGTCCCAGACCTGCGCTACTACAGGAATAAAGAGGCTGCAAGGTCATCCGACAATCGTCTGCTTCTTCCCATGTTTATCTATTGCTGCTTCTACAGATTAGGGGGCTGGCTGTGCACACAGGAGATCGATCCTATGAAAGACCTGTACATACACATGACATTCTGTCCCATCACCCGATGATTGCAGACCACAGCTCCGCCTCCAACCGACCGGGAACATCCATCCCGGTGTAACGGCGGCAAGATAAATATCCCATGAAAATCTGTAACCCCTGAAGAAACTGCGCATGCGCCGGTTTAGGGCACACCAAGTTACCGAGTTACATGGGATACTCATCTTGCTGCTACACCGGCCTACTGATTCCTCTCTCTAGATCCACCCTCACTGAACGTCGGTGTTCATCAGCTGCATGGGGGCGGTCCCAATAACTACTCCACCCCAATTACCTCACCGATTATTCATATATATACTAATATAAAAGATACACTGTACTCGCCCCCTGCTCCGCAATCTCCTCCTTCATTCGCTCAGAGATGAAATGATCACCGCCCACATGTTGCTGGCTCCACATGCTTGCACAGGCTTCGCAATCCATTGGTCCGTCAGTCTGCCACTCTGCAGCGCCGAATCGATGTTGATCCCAGGAGAGCCAGCTCCAGACTGAGCAGAGGTGTTGGGGTTGCTAAGCAACACTCGTGTCTCCTCCCACTTCCTGGCCATACCTCAGACTCCTCCCACTTCCTGGGCTTAGTCTCCTCCCACTTCCAGTCCCCAGCCACCCCACTTCCTGTCCTTAGTCTCCTCCCACTTCCGGTCCCCAGTCTCCTCTACAATAGTCTGGCTGCAGAATGGAGCTCCATTTTTAATAGGAAACACATGACTTCCACTCCCCTTTCTTTTTGCTAGTGAACTTTAATGCAACAAACGAGCAGAGGCTGTAGAGTGGAGCTCCACTCGGCAGGAAACATGTGACCTTCACTCTAAATGTTTTAACCACTTCCAGACCGGACACTTTTACCCCCTTCCTGACCAGGGCAATTTTCAGCTTTTAGCGCTATCACACTTTGAATGACAATTGCGCAGTCATGCAACACTGTACCCAAATGAATTTTTTACCATTTTTTTGAGACAGATAAAGCTTTATTTTGGTGGTATTTATTCACCACTGGAATTTGTATTTTTTTTGCTATGTAAATGAATGTCCAAAAATTTAGAAAAAAAGTGTTTTTTTAATAAAATTTTGCAAATAAATATTTCATCATAAATCTTAGCCAAAATGTATTCCGTTATCTTTTTAGTAAAAAAAAAAAATCCAAATTAGTTTATAACCAAAAATTATAATTTTTAAACATTTTTTTTTACATTTTTATTTTATTTTTTTTATATTATTATTTTTTTTTTTTTACATACTGTCACCCTAGCAGTACAGTGTCACCATGGTGACACTACTACTTGTGGGGGGTGATGAAGATTTTTTTTTTTTTTTTTTTACACTGATTGCTTTTACACCCATATAGGATGTAAAAGCAATCATTTCTCTTTCTCTGTGTGTGCATTCTTGCACTCATTGAGAAGTACTGAGTGAGCTGTGATTGGTCACAGCTTGTCACATGGTACAAGGCTGTTGTGAATAGCCTTGTACCATGTGACCTCTGTGATCATTCACAGATTTCACACGTAGTAAGCAATGATGTCACAAGTGACATCTTGCTTACTACTTTGCATGTGATCACTGAGTGGCCAATCAGTGATCACATGATCGGGACCTCGTACAGAGGTCCTGTCCGATGATCAATGTTTCACTGTGTCTGGAGGACACAGCGGGCACCGGATCGCAGTGCTGCGCGCTCCCAGGGAGCGCACACAAGCAGGGTGCGGGGAGGCCGTTTATAAACGGCCACCCGACCCTGCAGTGCCACCGTCCGGCCGTTTATATGCAACGGCCGGTCGGGAAGTGGTTAAAGTTCATTAACAAAAACAAATGGTGGAATGGAGGTCACATGTTTCGTGTCGAAAGTGGAGCTCCAGTCTACAGCCAGCTTTTCCAATGAAAAACCTTTTTCTGGGAAGAATGTGGCCAATGAGGAGGTGGACAGCTGTGACCCGGAAGTGTTGGCTGTGTGCTCCATGCGGTGACTGAGGCAGTGATGGTGGGAAGATGAATCTGTTACTGAACAGCAGTAAGGAGTTCTCCTCCAGCGAGTACCGGGAGCAGTTCTTCCGGCACAGGGGGGTGCGGGCCTTCGAGTGGTATGGCGGATACTTGGAGCTCTGTGGTGTGCTGCACAAATACATTCAACACAAAGACAAGGTGTGTACATGGACTGCTGGCTGCCTTCCCTTCTCTCACTCCCTCCTGTGAGCTCTGCATTAGGGCTCCAGCACAGAACCCTGTGTTCAGTTTCCTATGGATCTGAATGCAGTAACAATCCAAGGCCTGGCCTCCTTCACATAGTGTTCAAGGCTCCATTCACCCTTGTGCGACTTGGGGAAAAAATAAACTTGACAAAAGTCACAGGACAAGTTGTAACCCATGTATTTCAATGGAAGCTGTTCAAATCCATGCAACGAAAGTCGCTGCGACTTTAAAAAGGTTCCTGTGCTACTCATGTGACTTTCATGCGACTGGAGGGATATAGACTGCAATGTAAACTCTCAAAAGCTGCATGAAAGTCCCATCTTAACCATTTGATTTATCCCCCTTCCTGACCGGGCCATTTTTTGCGATACAGAGCTGTTAATTTAACTGACAATTGCGCGGTCATGCAATGCTGTACCCAAATTAAATTTGTGTCTTTTTTTCCCTACAAATAGAGCTTTCTTTTGGTGGTATTTGATTGCCTGTGCGGTTTTTATTTTTTGCGTTTATACACAAAAAAAATTGACAATTTTGAAAAAAAAAACTATGCTTTTGACTTTTTTCTATTAAACAACTCCGGTAAATAATCAAATTTCTACATAAATTTAGGCCTAAAGGTATTCTGCTCCATGTCTTTGCTAAAAAAAAAAAAACAATACATGTAAACGAATTGACTTGCGTGAAAGTTATAGCATTTACAAATGGCGGTACATATGCTAGAGTTTTTTTTTTTTTTTTTACTAGTGACGGCGATCAGCAACTTATAGCAGGTATGCGACAGGCATTCTGGCACTGGGGGGGAACTGACTTTGTGTCACTGACATCCCCAGTGACACCAATACAGTGATCCGTGCTAATAAAAAGCACTGACGCTGTACTAATGGAAATGGGCAGGAAGGGATTAACATGTGGGGCAGGAAGGGGTTAACATGTGGTGCTTTACACTGTAAGCACACTGCTTTGTATGGCTCTGCTATGCAGAGCCATACAAAGCAGTGTGCAGGAGCTGACAGGGGAGAGATCTGTGAACGCCAGGTGCCGACAGGGAATCGCCGGCCGGGACCCAGTGATTGACAGCTGAGCCTGCAAATAGCAGTGCGGGTAGGGCGCGCACGCCGCCTTACCCGGAATATCAAAATCATGTATATATACGTGATTTTTCGCACCAGTGCCTCCCTGTAGCAGTATTTCTGCTATACGGTGATGCGGAATTGGTTAATGTTATCAATGCAACAGTAAAGCCAAAGTCGCACCCATCCAAAGTTACATCAAAGTCACAATGGAAATCGCACGACTTTGGAGTTACATAAGTGTGAATGAAATCTGGAGCTTGTGCAGGGCTGTGTTTACCAGCACAGGGATGGACAGGTGTTCCAGGCATCCCGTTGTCGGCTGTCCCATAGCTGTTAATTGGGATGCAACGATTGCACGGACACAGCCGCTTCTCCCAATGTGACATCCATGTGGATGCATGTACCCAAACACAACCTAGGGTGCATTTGGGACTCTGTACCCCCACCAACAGGAATGTCACATTGGGAGCAGCAGCTGTGCCCGTGCATTCACTGCATCCCAGTTAACAGCTATGGGATGGCCGACAGAGAGATGCCCTGAACGCCTGTCCATCCCTGTGCCGGTAACCATGGGCCTGCATGGATTAACCACTTGCCGACCCGCCGCAGTGTTTTTACTGTGGCAGGGCGACAGCTCTGCGCACAGCGCCGTCTTTTAACGTCGCTGTGCAAAACAGGTAGGGGATGCGCGTGCCCGCCCTACCCGTCCCACTGATCACGGCAGAGAATGTCCATCACCGGGTCCCGGCGATTACCGGTAATCACTGACACATGGCACGGCTGCAGTGTTTACACTGCAGCTCTGCCATCTGTCAGTTCAGAGCACGCTGAACCTGAGAGAAGACTTTATCTCTCGCGATCACTATGTTCCTGTGAAGCACACTACCCCGCCCCCTAGTAAAACACTCCCCTCACATAGTTAACCCTTTCATTACATAAAAATGTTAACCCCTTCCTCCCCAGTGCCATTAGTACAGTGTCAGTGTTTTTTTTTTTGCACTGATCACTGTATTGGTGTCACTGGGGATGTCAGTGACCCCAAGTCAGTTCCCCCCCCCCCCAGTGTCAAAATGTCCACCGCAGTCCCGCCATAAGTCACTGATCACTGTCATAGATCGCTGATCACCTCCATAAGTCGCTGATCGCTGCCATTATTCGTATAATAAAAAGAAAAATCCCAGTATCTTTGTCATTTGTAGACGTGATAACTTTCACGTAAACCAATTAATTTACACCTATTGGGATTTTTTTTAGCAACGACATATCGCAGAATACATTTTGGCAGAAATTTATGACTAAATTTGATTTTTACATTTTTTTACTGGACATGTTTTATAGCAAAAAGTCCAAAATAATGTTTTTTTTCCTCAAAATTGTCAGCCTTTTTTTTATAGCACAAAAAATAATGAACGCACAGGCGATCAAATACCACCAAAAGAAAGCTCAATTTGTGGGAAAAAAAGGATGTAAATTTAATTTGGGTGCAACGTTGCATGACCGTGCATTTGTCAGTTAAAGTAATGCATCGACGTAACACAAACCACTTCTGTAACCGCTTCCTGACTGCCCTATAGCAGAAATACTACTACAGGGCGGCATGGGTGCGCAAAATCACATATACATATATATATACGTGATTCATGCTCCCGTGGTTTTCACGCCCCTCCCAGATAGCATCAGATTCCCCGACAGGGGCGGACTGACAACTCATGGGTCCCCCGGGCAATAGGGGATCATGGGGCCCCTGTGTCCTTGCCCAAACTCAAAAAAGCCTATGAAAAAGGTACCAGGGGCATCTCATGGGGCCCCCTACTGACCCCGGGCCCTCGGGCAGTGCCCGAGTTTCCAGATGTTCAGTCTGCCCCTGCAGCCACCACATCTAATGATTAGTAAGCTGCAGAATATTACATTGTTGGTTTTGGGTTTATTATTGCTTTAAACGCTTCCATCACATATACTTTTCTACACACATTCTACCTTACAGAAGCACTTGAGTGTATAGTGTAGTTAGAGTGCAGTAGTCAGGAGTATGAAATGTAAAACACAGTGAGAGGAATTTCTTACAACTGGAGCAGCCTGAATCTGGAGCAGCTGTGCATCACAACCAATAAGCTTCATTCTTCAGCTTTTTGAGTTATTCTTTGAAAATGAAAGCTAGAAGCTGATTGGTTGCTGTTTACAGCTGCTCCAAAGTCTTCTTTCTCCAGTTTTCATAAGTTCCCCTCAGTGTCTATAGTGCAGGGGTCAGGAGTGCATTACACACAGGACTCTTTACAGAGTACAATCAAAAGAACCCCCTCTCCTTAGCACAAATCAGTCCTCCAAGTCTATAACCCCCACAGTACAGATCTCCCCTAACATCCCTAAATACCCTGTCCTAGCCTACCCTCTCAGTACAGATCCTCCAGTACAAACCCATCAGTAAAGACCCCCTCCCCCCAGAAATATCCAACCCCCCTACACAGACCCCCCTAAGTACAGACTCCATTAGTAGCACAGACTGCCTCCCCCCCCCCCCCAACACATAGATTCAGGGCAGCACAGTGGCTAAATGGTTAGCATTTCCACCTGGCAGTACTAGGGTCGTTTGTTCAAATCCTAACCACGGCACCACCTGCCTGGAGTTTGCATGTTCTCCTTGTGCCTGCGTGGGTTTCCTCTGGGTAATCCAGTTTCCTCCCACACTCCAAAGACATGCTGGTAGGTTAATTGGATCCTGTCTAAATTGGCCCTAGTATGTGTATGTATGAATGTGAGTTAGAGACCTTAGATTGTATGCCCCTTGAGGGTTAGGGACTGATGTGAATGTACAATATATATATGTAAAGCGCTGCGTAAATGGACGGCCCTATATAAATACCTCAAATAAATAAGACTCAAGTACAGATGGACCCCTCCAGCACAAGGCCATTCGATATTTTGCCCCTCTCCCCCAGCAAAGACCCCTCAGCACAGACTGACACCCTCTGCAGACCCCTCTGCAGAGAGGGACAAAGCTGCCCTGCCCCCACACAGATCCCTCAACACAGACCAACCCCACCAACCCAACTCCCACAGACACTTTTAGAAGACATACTTGAATAGATTTTAAAAAAAGAGCTTAGTGTCAGTTTAACCACTTGCTAATCACAGAAAACCGAATGACAGCTTCACCGCGGGCGTCCAGTTCTGGGAGGGGATCATATGACGTCCTCCCAGAATGTGCCCTCCCGCACGCCCCCGGGGGCGCGCACCCGGCGATCTCTGTGATCGTGGTGTCCTACGGACACAGCTGATCATGTGATGTGGTAAAAGGCCAATCAGAGATTCCTTTTACCACGTGATCAGCCGTATCCAATGACACAGCAGATAACCAGAAAATGCAGTTGCTGGTTATCGGCTACACATTCTTCAGGCTGTCACAGCGTGAGGAAAGTACAGCTGATAACCACCAATTGTCAGAGGATGGATCGGCACTGATCATCAGTGCCCTGATTAGTGCCTAGCAGTGCCACCCACCAGTGCTGTCCACAAGTGCCCAGCAGTGCCACCCACCTGTGCCCATCAGTGCTTAGTATTGCCTCCCACCTGTGCCCTGCAGTGCCATCAGTCAGTGCCGAGCAGTGCTGTCCATCAGTGCCCATCAGTGCTGCCTATCAGAAAAACTTTTTTTTTTCAAAATTTTTGCTTTTTTTTTGTTTATAGAAAAAAAAATAAAACTCTCAGCGGCGAGTAAATACCACCAAAAGAAAGCTCTATTTGTGTGAAAAAAATGATAAAAATGTCATATGGGTACAGTGTTGCATGACCGCGCAATTGTCATTCAAAGTGCGACAGCGCTGAAAGCTGAAAATTGGCCTGGGCAGGAAGGGGGTGAAAGTGCCTGGTAGGCGAGTGGTTAAGCCACACTCGTCGCTGCATTTTAAATAAATAACCAAGTATAAAGTAGAGCTGGGGAGAACTATAAATGATTCTATAAATTCACTATTGCTTCCTATAGATTAGGACAGCTGTCATCACACTAAGCAATCAGAATATAACAGAAAAGAAACAGTGAAGGGAAGACACCATCAATAGAATATATCCTTAAAAATAATTTTCCATTTTTTTTCATGTGGCGATTACATTGTGATTGAGATATTATATACTCCAATGACAGATACTACAGATTCAGCATAATACTGCAATGTATTTACTGCGGTACATTATTCCACACCTATTGTTTATGGACATAGCACTTACCTTAGGTTGGTTTCCATAGATAGCCTTTGGTTTGGTCCTTTGTGATTTGTTTTCAAACTTTGCATAGGTTGATTAGGTTAGGGAGAGATTTTACCGCTATTGTGAGATCTTCACAACATTGCCAGTTTTATACAGTCATGGCCAAAAATATTGGCACCCCTGTATTTCTGGCACCATTTTGCCCAGAAAATTGTTGCAATTACAAATGTTTAGGCTTTCTCATGTTTATTTCTTTTGTTTGTATTGGTATGGCACAAAAAAGTGAGAAACAAAAAGCCAAATCTGTCAAATTCCACACAAAACCCCAAAAATGGACTGGACAAAATGATTGGCTTCTTCTCAAAATTGTAAGAAATAAGTGCATTCCAAGTTTGTGATGCTCCTGTAATTTGTAATTAAACTCACCTGTATCGATTAACAGATCTTAATGTTCCTGTGTCCACTGTGCGCAACATTGTTAAGAAGTTTACAGCCCATAGCACTGTAGCCAATCTTCCTGAACAAAAGAAAATCGTGATTAAAGATTGCACAAAGGATTGTTCAAATGGTGGATAAAGAACCTCAAAAGACTTTCAGACAAATTCAAGTTGACCTTCAAGCGCAGGGTACAACTGGGTCAGCTCGCGCTATACATCGCAATTTGAATGAAAAGGGATGCTATGGTAGGAGACACAGGAGGACCCCACTGCTGACATAGAAACATAAAAAAGATTGGAGTTTGCCAAAACTTACCTGAGGAAGCCAAAACCGTTTTGGGAGAATGTGCTGTGGACAGATGAAACAAAATTACAGCCTTATGGCAAAGCCCATCATTCTACTGTTTTCAGAAAAATCAGTTACTTACTTACAGGCAGTTACTTATAGAGGGACTGCAGCGGGCATTCTGACACTGGAGGAAACTGACTTAATGCCACTGACATCCCCAGTGACACCAATACAGTGATCAGTGCTAATAAAAAGCACTGACACTATACTAATGGCATTGGGAATGAAGGGGTTAACATGCAGGGCGGTCAAAGGGTTAACTGTGTGCTGTTTTACTGTGTGTGTGCTTTCAACTGTAAGCACACTGCTTTGTATGGCTCTGCTATGCAGAGCCATACAAAACACTGTACAGGAGCTGACAGGGGAGAGAACTGTATTGGTTACATACAGTTCTCTCCCCCGTCGGTAATGCTCAGCAATAACCGGGTGCCGGCAACTAACCACTGGCTGGGACTGTGATTGACAGCCGAGGCCGCGAATAGCGGTGTGCACTCCCTACCCGGATATGCAAAGTTGTGTATATATATATATATTATATATACACGCACACGCGCACCTCTGCTGCCCTGTAGCAGTATATCTGTTATAGGGTGGACGGGAAAGCAGTTAAAGGAAAGAAAACAGTCCCTACAGTCAAAAATGGTGGAGGTTCATTGATGTTTTGGGGTTGGTTTGCTGCTTCAGGCACTGGATGTCTTGACCGTGTGTATGGCATTATGAAATCTGAAGAGTACCAAATAATTCTGGGGTGCAATGTAGGGCCCAGTGTCAGAAAGTTGGGTCTTCATCAGAAGTCATGGGTCTTACAGCAGGACAATGACCAAATGCACATGTCAAAAAGCACCCAGAAATGGTTTCAGACAAAGTGCTGTACAGTACTGAACTGGCCAGCAATGAGACCAGATCTCAATTCCATAGAGCGCCTATGGAAAGATCTCAAAACAGCATTTGGGGAAAAGGAACCCTTCCAATCTGAGAGACCTGAAGCAGTTGGTGAAAGGAGAATTGTCTAAAATTTCAGTAGAGAGGTATAAGAAACCATTGATGGTTACAGGGAGCAATTGATTTCAGTTATTTTTTTCAAGGGGTGTGCTATCATATATTAAATTGATGGTGCCAATAATTTTGACCAGTCCATTCTTGGGGTTTTGCATGGAATGTGTCATCTTTGGCTATTTGTTTCTCCACTTTTTTGTGTCATACCAATACAAACAAAATAAATAAACATGTGAATGCCTAAACATTTGTAATTGCAACAATTTTCTGGGCAAAGTGGTGCATTATCTGACAGAAGTGATGGGGTGTCAACATTTTTGGCCATGACTGTATATAGGGTGGGTGCAAATATAATGGTTTGACAATCTGGACAATTTACAATAGTTTTTCTTACTAAGATCTTAACTGGAAATATGTTTTTGTCTAGTTACAAGCAGCTGTAATGGATCTAAAATATGGCAGCATATGTCAGTGAGCAAAGATACAGAAGTGAGATACAGCATCTTGTGGTTATTTGAGTGCATTTGGAAGATTGACAATTGAAATGTGGGGATTAAAACACTTCTGAGTCCAAAACCCCAGGGACCAGTAAAGGGAGGGGGGGATTGATAGAGAGAAGAGAGGAAGAGAATGGGACAAGGGCAAGGAGTTAGCTATACAACAGTTTAGCTGTTATTTACCATTTTAGGAAATGACAATTTTTGATACATTTCTACATTTCTACACGGTTTCCCATAGGAATGCATTCAAAACCAATTAATCCGTTCCGGAGGTCAGAAAAAAGTAAAGTATTTTATCTGTTCAAAACTCTTTATAAAGTGCACTTTAATGGCATAAATACTGTACGGGGACATGATTAAAAATTTCCAGAATGGCTCCAAAATTCGATGCAAAAACCGCTCCAACACCTCCACACTGGATCCCACGTGCTACCCACAGACTCCAGCATGCACAGGGCCGGCGCTATAAACCTCCCCGGCGCAATTTATCCTGGGGAAACTTGCTTCGTATTGCAAAACAAATTTGTAAATGTATTGAAAACCAATTAAGCCGTTCCAGAGGTCAGAAAAATCTAAAAAAAAATCTAAAAAAAAAAAAGAGTCTTATCTGTTCAAAGCTTTTTATAATGTGCACTTTAAAGGCAAGGGCCGGCGCTATAAACCTCTCAGGCGCAATGCATACGAAAATTGCTTCGTATTGCGGAACAAATTGGTAAACCGAGGTATTATTTTCAATGGATTTTCATTCATAAACCGAAAATTACGTTAACCGAGGTATTCGTAAACCGAGGTACGCATGTATCAGTATTTTCAACGGGAAATGCTATTGGTGGTGTCTTTTTTTTCATTATTTCGTTACTGTGTACTATTCTTTGTTTTATTAGCCTAGAGTTGTTTTGACTATGTGCCATAGCCTTCAAAACCATGAAAAGTAGATATTTTGGAGTTGCATATAGAGTACTGGTGCACAGAGGGCACTCTCTGTTCATCTTCCATTCCCATCAGTGACAGTGGCGAGACTGGAGAATCGAAGAAGAGAAGCACCTCTGTTGATATGCACGTTCAGGGCTTGGTGCGCCAATCTTGCTCGACTCTGCAACAGAATCTTAATTGAAATCAGAAAACAAGAACATAGAGGCCACAGATCACAGAAATACCTTGATTTGCATTCTACAGTCACCTGGTGTCCTCATTAAAATGGTGAAGATCGAGTTTGACCCTCTCGCAGGGACTCCAGCACCGACAGACATAGTAATAGAATGAATAAGCATAGCACACTCGAAGAAAATCAAAATGTTGGAGAGAGAATTCTGGGTATTATGGACGGTATCTGGACAAAGGAACTGCAACAAAAACATTCCTACAGTTCAGCCAATTTTGGGAGTATTTTAGGAGTCCCAATATTTGTCTGAGGTTCTCAAGTTCTGGAGATTGACAAACTCTTGTTGATCACTTTTCTGTAATCTTTGATTAAATTTTAAACAGTTCCAGTTTAGAGTACAGTGTATGGGCATGTAAAATGGAAAATCAGTTACATTATGACACCAAAGGGTAGTTTTATGTTAGGCTAAAAGTGAGGTGAGCGCATAAGAATATTACATCTGATCCATGTTTGACGTTGCCGTTTTCAGACGTTTTATCAAATAGCGGACACATTTTTTGGATTGATTTTTTCACTAAAAATATATTTTTTTGTGAATTGTGGACTATTTTTGATAATTTTACACTATAATTATTTTTCACTTGATATTAATGATATATTTTTTATTTAATATTACAATTATCAGATTGATTTTTAGACACGAGTCATAGAATATTTTGATTTAATTATTAGATTTATGTTTATTGATATAGTGGAGCGCAGCACATATTTATTATTTTAAATCAGTTATATGCACTATTATATGAGTAAGTGTTTGGTGTCAGTGAACCATGTGTGTATCAATTTAATTTGATTAATTATTCAGGCACTTTTTTATTCACCATAGTAGCTCGCAAGCACATTTTACAAATTTT
Source organism: Staurois parvus (assembly GCF_062004578.1). Taxonomy (NCBI): domain Eukaryota; kingdom Metazoa; phylum Chordata; class Amphibia; order Anura; family Ranidae; genus Staurois; species Staurois parvus. The sequence goes on from NW_028317864.1 coordinate 3,748,193, forward strand.
TTCATTATGACACCAAAGGGTATATTTATCAAGTATTGAATGTGACTTTCATCAAACATTTACTGGTGAGTTTTCACCAAGCATTTTAACCACTTTAACCAGAGGATTTACCCCCCTTCCCTTCCATTTTTTGCGATACGGTGCTGTGTTAGTTTAACTGACAAATGCGCTGTTATGCAATGCTGCATCCAAATGAAATTTATGTCCTTTTTTTCCATAAATAGAGCTTTCTTTTGGTGGTATTTGAGCGCCTGTACGGTTTTTATTTTTGCACCATAAACAAAAAAAGACCGACAATTCTGAGAAAAAAAACTATATTTTTGACTTTTTGCTATTAAACATGGCGAGTGAAAAATTCTAATTTCATCATAAATTTAGGCCAAAATGTATTCTGCTACATGTCTTTGCTAAAAAAAAAATCCCAATATGTGTAAATTAATTGGTTTGCATGAAAGTTATAACATTTACAAATGGCGATATATATACAGCAGTCTTGGGTTTTTTTTTCCATACCAGTAATGGCAGCGATCAGTGACTTATAGCGGGACAGCAGTGGGCAATATGACACGGGGGGGGGGACTGACTAACTGCCACTGACATCCCCAGGGACAATAATACAGTGATCAGTGCTTAAAAAAAAAAAAGCGTGCGGGGCACCCGGAAATGAAAAATCACGTATATGTATACTGAATGTTTGGTAAATGTCAGATTCACTGATATATAAATATACCGCTTTTATTATCTTCCTTATTTAGCACTTATATTTTGGTTACTGGCAGATTTAAAATGGTATTAAACCCAAAAGCAACATATACCCAAAATAAATATATACCCAAAAGCAAGTACAGTAATACAAAGTATTTCAGCTTTCCCATCCATATATGCACATAACTTTTCTTAGGCTTTTTTCCTTTATTTCACCTGGTGATCCCACCATTAACACATTTTTTGTCCAATAGTGTCTGTATTCTGGATGAAGTATTAAAGCAGACACTATTAGGGAGCAAGCTATACAAAAAGATGGCAACCTCTCCAATTTATAACTATATAAGGGTCACATGGAAAGGCAATGCACATCACAAACAAAAATTTCCCAGCACACAGCAACTAGGCAGCAAACAATCAAACTGACCCTAACAATTCACACTAAAATGGAGGGTTTCATTGCACACATTTGCAAATACATTATATGTGGAAGAGCTTTTAGAGAACAGGATTGTTAGCCTGGGAGGAAGGGTAGTATTAGATTAGCAGATTTAGATGGACTTGGCTAACAAATTGAAGCTGGACTCCAGCTAACACATTATATGCAGCTACATTTTTCTTTTTGGGATAAAGGATTTGCATAAATGAACAAAAGATGACCATTGTAAGCACCCCTCTCTGTGGTAAATGGTTTGTCTCAACCCTGTAACTGCTACTTTATGTGCATAGCATGTTCTGTTAAAGGATAAGTTCATCTTTTTTGATAAAAATAATAAATGCAAATTTTGTTGCAGGCAAAAAAAATGTGCATTTATTATTTCTATCTGCAGGAGCCTGGAAAGCATTGCACCAGTAGATTGCTGAAGCCATGCAGGTCTCCTGCAGACCTGTCAGAATATCTGCTAGCCATAGGGGATGTACGGTCAAGCAGATATTCTGACAGGAAGCTTCAATGAACTACCACAGTGCTCTATAGCGCTGTGGTCGACCATTGAAAACTACAAGCCGACAGCCATTAAGGATGCTGGGACTTGTAGGCACTCATTCGCAGAACTCTGTGAATGAGTGATGTGGTCGTGTGGGCGGAGCCTCGCACGGCCACACTGTTTTCAAATCTAACAGATAGTATGGGGAGAAGTCTCCTTGTGCTATGTCAGAGGGAAGGCGGGCGGCGGGCCCGGCTGCAGCTATGGGAACATGTTACATGTTCCACCCTAAAAATGGGTGCAACATGCAACATGTTCCCAAAGGTGAACTTATCCTTTAAAGTAAGTTGAAAAAGAACAAACTTACTGGCAGGATCACCAGTGAAAATTAAAGAAAAAAGCCTAAATAAAAACCAATATAGCCACCATATCTAAGAACTGTCAAGCTGAAATTTAATGAATTTTTGGTTTTTGTGTTAATCCCATTATAAGAATAACCATATGTTTGTTTATAAACCTTAACAATTAACTTTTTTGCGTCTTTTTGGTCTGTTACGTATACCCTTGAAAGTTTTTTTTTTTTTTTACGTTTATGTTTGATAAGTGAAAACAGTACATGTTGATCCTGCTGGAAATACAGAGTGTTATGGAGAAGAGGAGACTTCTTGTTCCAGGATGACTTTGCTGCTCTTCCATAGACACAGTACAGTGAATGAGTGTTGTCACCCCTAGGACAGGAGGTGTGTTTAGAAACACTTTAAAGGGGTACAATGTCAGAAATAAAAACACCTCTTTTAAGCAGAGAAATCGGCTCAGGAAGGCTCTAATCCTTCTGCACTCTCCTAAAAATAAATTGGGCTACTTGGCTTCATTAAAAAGCCACCCTCAGATTTTCATACCCCCTCTCCAAACATAGACGTCACTTGATCTATCCAACCTTGGGAACTGCAAGATTAGTCAATAATAGTCTTAATAAGTATTATTTAATATAATAATAATTAATAATAGTTAGTCAATAATAATCTTAGACTTTTACAATAAGCACCAAATTCCCAATTTTTTTCCACATCTTGTCCTTTCAGCTTTCTTTTCACTCCCTCCCAAAGTGCTCCAACTACGCCTACCCGTACCTAAACAACTATGGGTCTATGTATGAAAAAAATGTGTTCTGTGAATACCTCCAGCATTTGCACTGCTCAGCCCTGACAAATAATCCCTGCATTGTGTCTAATATGTTTATTCCCTATGTTAACCAGCTCCATCTAGAGGCCATAATGCAGTATTTTCCTGAAATACCTCAATCACAGGAAATATACATATTAGACACAATAAGGGCAAAAAAAGCAACATTTTTATAAATAGACTCCGAAATCTTTAGGAGTGGGTAGCAAAGTTATTTATGTCTAGGTAAATAAAGTAATATCCTTGGCTAATATTACATTCTGATGTTAGAATTGTGATGTTTGGGTTGGTTGTTACTTAAAAGTAAAGCATTCCAAAGAGTTTGCTCCCGCTCTTTTAGGGCTTGTTGGCTCACTTTTTATTTATAAAGAAAGACAAAATTCCATACTTTCCTTTGCAGAACTTTCCACTATAAACAAAAAAATAAACGATACCCAGCCTCCTATCTCTCTCTTCCAGTACTGTTGCTCAGGTCTCAAGCCTTGGCCTTTGGTCTGGTCCCTCAGACCAACCCCGAGTACCGTTGTGCTCTTGTGCAACCTTCACATCTTACATTCTGCTCTCGCTGCACTCCAAGCTTACTGCTGACCTGGCCCACTGGTTTAGGGCCTCCATCTGTTTCCTCAAAGGCTACACCTAGAAGTCTCCAATAAGATCTGGACAAATGATTGGGGGCTTCTTCTCACCCAATATACTTGGCAGCCTCTGGACTCCAGACACTGATACGGGAATTACAAAACCCAAAGAAAGATGAAAAAATAAATTTCTCTGCTCAGAACTGACATTCTGGAGCCCCTCAATCTGTATCCATATGTATCCTGTGCACTCTTTACCTTTACATAGCACTTTCACAGAATCATGTAGACTGGTTGGATGGATCAAGTGAAGCGTATGTCTGGATAGGAGGTGAGAAAATCTGAGGAGACTTTGTAGTGAAGCCAGTGGGCCAATTTGTTTTTAGCATAGAGGAGAAGGATCAGAGCCTCTGCCAGGTTTTATTAATGTCTGTAATATTACTGGACACAGTAACTTTAAAAAAAAAAAAAAAAGAAAGAACAGGAGAACATGGATCCAAACCACAGCACACCAGAGAAAGCCTAGGTATCAGAAAGATAAAAAGCAGATTCAGCCTGGCTTCATCCAGGCCACACCACCAATGTGTTTCACCCCATCCACAAGGCTTAGTCATCTCCATGACTAAGCCCTGTGGGCAAGGTGAAATGTGTCAAAGGATGGACCAGGGCTGAAGCTGCTTTTCATCTGTCTGATACCTGGGCTTTCTATGGTGTATGGTGGTTTGGATCCCCATTTGCCTTGAGTGTATATAGAGCCAGGACAGACTCTCCACGGTGGAACTTGACATGGATTACTGGAAGTTTTTATGGTAAGAAACAAAGGTGTTTTTATTTGTAGCATAGTTAGACTTCCCTTCTTTTTCTGTCTTAGTGACAGGGGAAGAGGAAGTAAGGGTAAATCTACAGATACACAGAGAAAAAAAAACACCTTGTGAGGAAGGCTTAAAGTGTTAGATGAAGGCTAACATCTACTTATGTTATAACAACATCCTGTTTTATTTTACGCTGTCATTGCTCTTTAAAGGGTAACGCTTCATAAAATTAAACTGGTGCAGTCATACAGCGCTTTCATCCATATGACAAAGTACGGTTATCATTCTACCCTTCTCCTTCCCTTCTAGGCTTACAGCGGCTTTACTTATTGACTATGCAAACACATTACCAGCTCCGCATTGACCTGGCTGACTTTGAAAACGCTACCGCTTACGCTCAGTACAACACATTTGGCGTTGGCTTGTACTCGGTTAATCCAGAAGAAGATGGATACCCTCTCACGGTATTGGACTACTCAGGAAATGCAGGTAGATGCTTGGCTCATGTATGTGATGGGTGGTACAAATTTTACAAAATTAAAAGGTGTAATCTAAAAAACTAAAAAAATATTAAAAGTATGCCTAAAATCAAAACTTTTTTTTATTTTTGATAGCATAGGGAAGAATTGGAAACATTGCCAGTTCTTTTTTTTTTTCTTTTTGCTGTTTCCCATTGGGAGGATTTCCCTTCATTTCCTATCCCAGTGACACATCAGAAAATGAGAGGAAACCTCAACAGATGGAGAACATATTCTCTCTGAGATAGGTCAGGAAAGTGGAAAAATAGCAGTTATCTTATTGGTATTGCTGTCTTGAAGTATTGATGTTGATGTAAGTAATCTGGTTCCCAAGCAAGTGGCATCTAAATCTCAAAGGATCTTCATGGTCTTTTTGTTTTATAGTGTTATGTAATAAAACTGGAAGCCCCACACCATTACTAAAAGGTCCAAATCAGGGGCGGACTGACCATTTGGAAATTCGGGCACTGCCCGAGGGCCTGGGGTCAGTAGGGGGCCCCATGAGATGTCCCTGGTACCTTTCATAGGCTTTTTTGAGTGTGGGCGAGGACACAGGGGCCCCATGATCCCTTATTGCCCGGGGGCCCCATGAGTTGTCAGTCCGTCCCTGGTCCAGATATTACTTTATTCTAATAAAAGTGATCCAAAGAGTAATCCAACATGTTTTGAGGGTCCAAAAATGCCCCTTTCTTTAGGACTTTATTGAAAACATTGTGAATATACTTGGGCTGCCAAACGAGTTGCTGACAAAACCTATACTTGTAATCAGAGTGGAAGAAAACACCCTTAAAGGTCCAGCTCAATTCTAGCCCATTCACAATGTTTTCAATGAGTGTAAAGTATCCCCACAACTGCCAAAATTTATTTAAAAAATGCAATTGCAATGAATGTAACAACAGGGGATAATATTGTACCAATGCTTTAAAACAGGGGTCTCCAAACATTCTGAACTTTAGAGAGGCCAGATTGTGGCCAGTAGGAGAAGAAAAAGTCATGGCATCACTGGGAGTAAACAATGCCCCATAACTGGCATCACTGGTATCAATGAGAGCAATAGTGCCCCATCATTGGTATCAATGGAAGGAATAGTGATCCACCATTGGCGTCAGTAGGAGGAATAGTACCCCACCATTAATATCAATGGGAGGAATAGTGCCCCATCATTGGTATCAGTGGGAGGAATAGTGCCCCATCATTGGTATCAGTAGGAGGAATAGTGCCCCATCGTTGGTATCAGTGGGAGGAATAGTGCCCCATTGTTGGTATCAGTGGGAGGAACAGTGCCCCATCATTGGTATCAGTGGGAGGAATAGTGCCCCATCATTGGTATCAGTGGGAGGAATAGTGCCCCATCATTGGTATCAGTGGGAGGAATAGTGCCCCATCATTAGTATCAGTGGGAGGAATAGTGCCCCATCGGTGGTATCAGTGGGAGGAATAGTGCTCCATCGGTGGTATCAGTGGGAGGAATAGTGCCCCATCGTTGGTATCAGTGGGAGGAATAGTGCCCCATCATTGGTATCAGTGGGAGGAATAGTGCCCCATTGTTGGTATCAGTGGGAGGAATAGTGATCCACCATTGGTGTTAGTAGGAGGAATAGTACCCCACCATTCATATCAATGGGAGGAACAGTGTCCCATCATTGGTGTGAAAGGCTGCAGTTTGGAGACCACTGCTTTAAAAGAGAAATGCACAAGCATACTGTATACAATTATTCAGCAATCAGGACAAAAGACATGCAAAATATTGTTCATCTGCTGAAAAATGTTCAAAAATTCTAGCCTATCATATTCATTTTTATGGCAACAGTTGTGTAAGAAAGATCTTTCAAAGAACAGTATTTCTCGGAGGAGTGAACATTCGTCTTGAATGCTGGTTACTGGCTGATTATCTCTGATATATCTGAATGCCACATGCTTTCTTAAGTCAATTCAAATAAAACTGACCAGCCGAGTAGCTAACTGTTTTTCTGTATTACTCAAGAACTATTGGAAGAGTTTGTTTCCGCTAACACAGATGTCTAAGAGTGCAGTTAAAAGGCACTTACAATGAAAGAGAAAACCATGAGTATTTTTCACCTACGGTTTTCAGCACACAAATTTGATTGAAACCTAAAACGATATCATTGATAAAACCAAGTACACCATGTACCACTCTTGCTCTTCTCCTTCTCAAAAGTATCAATATGTAGAAAACATAGAAATGATTTAATTCATACAACTTGTTTTTATACAGTACAAAACAAGCCCTTACATTTCATAATGGTGCCCTCTTTTCTTGCCTGCTAGGGGATTCTTTGGGAAAGCACAGCGGAATGAAATTCACCACCAAAGACATGGACAACGACCACTCCGAGAACAACTGTGCCAGCTTCTACCATGGAGCCTGGTGGTACCGCAACTGCCACACTTCAAACCTGAATGGGCAATATCTTCGCGGGCACCACGCTTCCTATGCAGATGGCATTGAGTGGTCTTCCTGGACAGGTTGGCAATATTCACTCAAGTTCACAGAGATGAAGATTCGCCCCTTACGAGAAGACAAGTGATCTTCTCATTGTTTCTTTACTGGGGTCTTTTTAAGGGAGAAATGCTAACTTGCACTCACTTATTTGGGTGGGAAACAAAACAAAAAACAAAAAAGCAAAGACTTTTCAGCACTTCTCAAAGCTATTGCACAAAAATATGTGTCAGTGCTGAGTTTCTGAATATATTGTAAAAGATGATATATATGAGTTCGCCAGAATGATCTGACAACGAAATCTGGAGAACTGAACACAAAAAAGGGAGATGTTTTGACAACTAATCAACAACACAATACTAAAGTGCCATTGCACCAACATCTCTTGTTGCACTTCATTGTCTCTCAGCCAATGCCCCTATTGAGAACTGAGGGACTTACTAAGACATTTGGTATCTACCTGTAAGTCCAGTGTTGACTGGAACCAAGACATCTATGTGCACCAGTTATATTTCTCAGTGTTCTAGGTGAAATGTTTTGTTTTTTTTTAAACTGTGTTGGTAGCCAAGATCACCCTGTAATTGCAGCCACACAATGCCTTCCTCTATGTTCCTGGCATCCCTTTGTTGACAGATGAGTGAAGACTTTGTGGAACCTATTGACTAATATTTTCTCCTCACGCTGCATTTGGCATTATTGGTCCTCCCCATGGTTCCTGTCATTTGTTTCTGCTATTCCTATTTTTCGGTGACTAGTTGGAGTTATTTCATGTTTACACCCCTGCAACATTTTCTTCGACACAGCTGCCTTGTCTCTGATGTCCGCTTGATTATTTCAACGCAGCAACAGACTTTGGATTGCTGCGTCTTCTGTCAGACAGATGACCTAGATGTTCATGTGGTGTGTGGGTGGAAAAGCAAAACAAGTTCTGGCACAGCTGGTTTCCAGGCTGTGTAGGGTAAGAAAATGTGAGGTGCCAAGCCAAAAAGACTTTGTGATAAATATTTGATTCTTAAATTACTGGTTTATAAGTTTTTTAAATTCTTTTGGAAAACTGTGCACATTTTGTCCAAGATAATGTTTTTGTGAGGACCGAGCATGGTGACCATGCTTTAAAGCTGGATCTAGAATGATGTGGCAGAATCATGTTTTGTTATCCCTTTATATAGCACAGACAAGCATCAAATCATCCAGAGCAGTCCCATGTGAAGTTTTCAAACTCCACCATGGTAATGTAAGCACACTGTAGGCCATTTTAGGCAGGAGTTAAGAAACACTCCAACATGCTTTTGGACTGTCAGGGGAAGGGGGGGGCAGATTTTTCAGATAGAACCCAAACATTGGGAGAACATTCAAAGCTTAAAATGTCAGGGCGTTTATGGGGAACCCAGGACTGCTGTACCAAAACATAGCTTCCTAGTGAAGTAGAACTTTTCACAAAAAAGTTTTTAATATAAAATTCCCAAGCTGTATAGAATGTATGTCAGCTTGACCAGAACCTTTCTACACATAAAAATCTCTGCAATATTATCACCTCACAGCCTGATCTGGTTTCCTAACATCTCTTCAGCAAACATTTCAGGTTCCTTTATGTCAGCCTGGCAGCTGTTTAATGATCAGCACAGTCTCAATTACCAAAGACGAAAGGCTATTTGTAACAAGGTGCGCTAAACATTCTCTGCTTTTCTCATTGTGGTGACGCACACGTCCTCATAATTAGTTGGTCATTTTCAAAAACAGATTAAGGTGTTGCAGTGGAAAGACTCTTAGGGGAGGCTGTTATTTCCCAGTCATATTTACCTGCTCCTATGGGAGCAAGCTGTTATTTTAAGGGACATCAATAAACCCCCAGGAGGTCCTGCACCCCATGCCTGCACAGCCAGGCAATCAGTAATGAGTGTGATTCCTGTGGCTTCCTTGTGAAATCATTAGCATATTTCAAGCAGTTTATCTTTTCGCTACCTAGGCTGTGGCGGCCAGCATCGTAAACAAGTGTTTTGTAAATTAAAAGGAATCTAGGCGTATATAACCTAGAAGTTAATGGACCATGACAAAGTTTGGTTGGCTATGCCCAGAGAGTGGCATTAACAGTCTGTTCATTAAAGCTGCTAGCTTGGCATTGGTGAACTATTCTTCTTCCCCTCCTTTCTTTTTGACGTGTAGAATGATTTTGCTTTTAATGTCTTGGTTAAATGAGCATGAAGTCTTCTCATTTGTCGTGCACGAAGGCAAAACTCAGCAGGAACACCTGAGCTGGTGTCAGCTGCAAATCTCCAGAATGAAGAACAGGTGCAGAGAGAGGAGCGGTCTCCTGGGACTGGGATATAAACGGGGAGAAAGGTCTAAGGAGAAGGGATTGAAGAAAATATGTGGGGAGGCAGGAGTTATGGGGAAGATGGAGTAGGGAAGAGACACAGATGGGAGGAGAGAGGCAGATGGAAAAGGCACTCGTTGTGACAAACACAGAGAACTACAGAGGAAGAGATGCCCAGATGGAAGAAGTGCAAAAGAAACACGGAGAAAGGAAGATAATGAACAAAATATGCTTTGACGAAATAATATTAACGCAGGGCGTTTTGATTAATAAGAATAATAATAATGTAAAAGGCCACAATGGGTATGGTCATATTTAAAATCCTCTGAGAGATACAAGATTGTCACTCGTAAGTCTTAACCCTTTGAGGACCAAGGGACGTATTTGTCCCATGTTTTTAATTGCCTGTATCATCTGATTAAGAACTTAAAATACTTTTTTTTTTTTGGTTTGAGTCAAAATATCAGTTATCAACAAATGGATCTAGCTTTTTGCCAATTATTTCATGAAATGGCTTAGTTACAGCAACTGAAGTGTACGAACTTTAAAAACAAAAAATTGATTCTTTTGGTGTTCTGTAATCTTATGGTCTTCAAAGGGTTAAAGAAAAGGTACTAGTCATGTTGGGTTGCCAGAAAAGAGCCAAACCATAGGTATCCATGTGTTCATCACCATACAGATGACGTTTCTAGGGGCATAGCTTTAGAGGACTAAGTTACCTAAATACAGAGGCACAGGAGGAAGGCGGGTAAGAAGTGTTTTATTTATAAACTTTTATTGCTGCCCTTATTTACAATTTAAATCAGGAACATGCATGTTGGGTTGGGTTATGTGAATGGGTTATATTCAGGACTTTACAAGGATTAAATATGAACTCCATACAGACAGCTAAACACACAATTTTTGAGCAAGGTGCTGTGTTGTGTGGAAGCCGAAGAGAGCAAACGGGGCAGATTGCAGAAAATGGAATTTATTGAAATGTTCCAACAAGTTACAAAAGGCCCAATGGGTGACCACAGCCATCCAGAAACACATGCAAAACTCACAGCAGTGATCCAGAGGTTCAGAGTGATGCTGACAGTGTCTGCAAGAGGAGTGGAAGTGCAGCCGGGCCAGTCCAACCCAGTTGGGAAGCTGCTCCAGAGAGAGATGCAGTCCCTGCACTCTCTCTACTCTTCTGAAACCTTTCCCTATCGCTACGTGCTGTCCCTAACAGGCAGGGAACCTGTCCCTACTCTAGCCAAAATGTATGCAGCTTCAGGGGGACAGGAACTCAGACAGGCTCTATCCTCTCCCAAGATGGCTGCAAGGTCAGGAAGAGGCCAGCATCCAATCAGACAGCTACTCCCTGGTAATCACAGGAAATCATAGAGGAACAAAGTTCCCCAAGACTTCCTTCCTGCTGCATTACCGCTTTGGATCAAATACAGTGCGGATTACAGACTGCACCTGCCACAAGTTGAAATACATCAATTGGAACTACTTGCAAACCTAAGGGTATGTAATTTCCTCCAGTTTTCTGGATAATAATACTGCCACCTCTGCCAGACATAGCCAGGTCAGGGACCTACATTGCAGCTATAGCAGGACCTGGGCACACCCTCAGCTTGCTGGCTAGATAAGAAAGGAGAAGCAGCACCTGCAGGAGGTTCTCCTTCTGCTCTCTCCTCTTTTCCGCATGTTTACTGCCAACACATGTTGTGATCCTGCTTAGCTACAAACTACATGTTATGAATACATAATTGCATTAATCAGTGTGGCCATCTGAAGTTGGATTTGACATAAGTAAGGCTTTGGGATCCTTTGTGTCAGGACAGCAGCTGTTACATACAAGCATACAAAATGTTCAAAGCTTATGTAGGTACCTTTTCATGATTCCTAGGCCTGTGTATATTTCGAAGCCTGAGCAGATGCAAGAAATGGCTGGCTTAAATTGAGTTTAGGGCTTAGAGCTTGAGGATAAGGCTCTTTGTAATGGCTCTCTTCTTAATCACCCTGGACAGAGACAAGTGATAGATTATAGCTGTGACACCTAAGCCTAGAGAAAGATGAGATGATTTGTTTGGTCGTTTTGCCCATTTTTTTAATGCTTGACACCTCAGCTAGGACCTGCTATTCAAAATGGCAGGGAAAAAAGGAATCAGGAAAAAGATTGTAACTTCTAGGCCAGTTTATTGTTATTTCTACAATCAGATCACATATAACCAAGAGATGGCTAACCAAAAACGGCGGTACAGCTTAGGGACCAAGACGAAAATCCTGTAGACCTACAGCGGTTCCTTGATTATCCCCTAGACTGTAAATTGCCTACGCTCTCTTTAATTGGTGAGCTTCATCTCTACATTGCACAACAAATTAGCACTATAATGGATGATACCACCAAGGATTTTGCAATGGTTTCTGAAAAAATAAATCTAGCAGTTTTTTTTTCTACACAGTATTACATGTGTTTTGAGGATTTTTCAAATTAGGTGAAAATGATTTTGTGCAAATTAAAGGTATGTTGACAGATACATGACTTATTGCAATATGTGTGTACAGTGTTTTTTTCTCTCTCACTGTGATGCATAATTAGATTTCCATGTAATCGCGTGTTGCTATGACTAAAGTAATACATCCCATCTGTGGTGGAAAAGTAGCAAATTAAGTCATCTGTAGAATTAACCAAAGCAAAGCATGCTGGGGGTTACTGTTCTCTAGGATAATTCATGTTCAATGCTCAGCAGCATCAGGAAAAACTTTTTTTTTTTCCCCCAGTTTTGGATATAGTGGGTAAGGATTATACTATTTGCCTTAGTCTTGATAATTGTCTTCTGTGTCTCTGGTGGGAAAATGCTATATTAACTGAATTCTCATTCCCTTACTATTCCCCTTCCCTGTGTGGAAGTCACTCTGAAAAATATGCAAATATCTATAGAAAGATCATTATAGTCTATCAGGGAAGGGTTGGAGCCTTGTATTGCCATCCATGTCCCCATAAGGCAGAATTCCTTTCCTATCCCTGACCACTCCCCAGTAGGCACAGAGACAGCAATGAAAACCCTTCCGCAATTTTTTCCAGACTTAGAGTTTTTTTTTTTTTTCAATTGAACTATAGCTGCCATACTACTAGACTGCTGTGTCTAGTCTCTTCTATGGTAACCAGCAAAATGTGATCAGTTTTAACTGGGGCCAGTAGATAACCTGTACTTCCAAACAGTGGTAGTCAATTTAAGAGCCAAAGGGGGCCACACAATGTTCAAAAAATGTGTATGTATATTACACACACATATATATATATATATATATATATATACAGTTGTGGCCAAAATTATTCAACCCCCACTGAAATTGAGTGTTTTGGCCAGTTTGACATTGCTTTTGATCATTCAGTCATCTTGCTTACATTTACATTAAAGAGGCACTTGTAGGTCAGACAAATATAACATAACAGTTATAATGAAATAACCACAAATGTCTTTTCTGTGCTCACAGCATTATCAGTTTTATTCAACCCCCAAGTGACATTCAATCTTAGTACTTAGTACAGCATCCTTTTACAGTTATAACAGCTTTTAAACGTGAAGCATAGCTTGACACAAGTGTCTTGCAGCGATCTACGGGTATCTTCGCCCATTCTTCATGGGCAAAGGCCTCCAGTTCAGTCACATTCTTAGGCTTGCGCACTGCAACTGCTTTCTTTAAGTCCCACCAGAGGTTCTCAATCGGATTTAAGTCTGGTGACTGCGATGGCCACTCCAAAATGTTCCAGCCTTTCCTCTGCAACCATGCTCTAGTGGACTTGGAGGTATGCTTGGGATCATTGTCCTGTTGAAAGGTCCAACGTCTCCCAAGCCTCAGGTGTGTGACGGACTGCATCACGTTTCCATCCAATATCTCCTGGTACTGAAGAGAATTCATGGTACCTTGCACACGCTGAAGCTTCCCTGTACCTGCAGAAGCAAAACAGCCCCAAAGCATGATTGACCCTCCACCATGCTTCACAGTAGGCAAGGTGTTCTTTTCATCATAGGCCTTGTTCTTCCTCCTCCAAACATAGCGTTGATCCATGGGCCCAAACAGTTCTAATTTTGTTTCATCAGTCCACAGAACACTATCCCACAACTTTTGTGGTTTGTCCACATGGCTTTTGGCATACTGCAGTCGACTCTTCTTATTCTTTGGAGACAGCAAGGGGGTACGCCTGGGAGTTCTGGCACGGAGGCCTTCATTACGCAGTGTGCGTCTTATTGTCTGGGCTGAAACTTCTGTACCCACATCTGACAAATCTTTTCTCAGTTCCTCAGCAGTCACACGGGGACTTCTCTCCACTCTACGCTTCAGGTAGCGCACAGCAGTCGAAGTCAGCATCTTCTTTCTGCCACGACCAGGTAGCGTTTCAACAGTGCCCTTTGCCTTGAATTTGCGAATGATGCTTCCTAAGGTGTCTCTTGGTATGTTTAACATCTTTGCAATCTTCTTATAGCCATTGCCCTTCCTGTGAAGAGAAATCACCTCTTCTCTTGTCTTCCTGGACCATTCTCTTGCCTTCACCATGTTTGTAACCACACCAGTAAATGTCTAGAAGGAGCTGAGTATCACAGTCATTTTAAAGCTGCCTAATTGGTGCTTATTATGCTTGATTGCTGCTCGGTGACATCCACAGGTGTTTTCAATACCTGATGGAAAGCACCTGTATGAACCTCTGTTCTTCAGAGTGGTAGTCTTTAAGGGGTTGAATAATTGTGGCAATGAAGAAACCACATAAGAACCATTTACTACTGTATTACATAAACAATTGATGTCATTTTAGTTGCATTTGGGTAGTTACAACGTCCTTGTAGGATTTGATTCTGAATACAATTCCAAATGTACACTATAGTCCCTAAACCCCTTTACAGCATTGGGGGTTGAATAATTTTGGCCACAACTGTATATACACACACATACACACAGTATCTCACAGAAGTGAGTCCACCCCTCACATTTTTTGTAATTATTTTATTCTATCTTTTCATGTGACAACACTGAAGAAATGACACTTTGCTAAATGTAAGTAGTGAGTGTACAGCTTGTATAACAGTGTAAATTTGCTGTCCCCTCAAAATAACTCAACACACAGCCATTAATGTCTACACCGCTGGCAACAAAAGTGAGTACACTTTTAACTGAAAATGTCCAAATTGGGCCCAATTAGCCATTTTCCTTCCCAGTGTCATATGACTTGTTAGTGTTACAAGATCTCAGAGATGAATGGGGAGGTGGTGTGTTAAATGTGGTGTTATCGCTCTCACCCGGTCATACTGGTCACTGGAATTTCAACATGGCACCTCATGGCAATTAATTCTCTGAGGATCTGAAAAAAAGAATTGTTGCTCTACAAAAAAATGGCTAAGGCTATAAGAAGATTGCCAAGACCCTGAAATTGAGCTGCAGCACGTTGGCCAAGACAATACAGCGGTTTAACAGGACAAGTTCCACTCAGAACAGGCCTCGCCATGTTGAGTGCACGTGCTCAGCTTCATATCCAGAGGTTGTCTTTGGGAAATAGACGTATGAGTGCTGCCAGCATTGCTGCAGAGGTTGAAGGGGTGGGGGGTCAGCCTGTCAGTGCTCAGACCATACGCCGCACACTGCATCAAATTGGTCTGCATGGCTGTCGTCCCAGAAGGAAGCCTCTTCTAAAGATGATGCACAAGAAAGCCCGCAAACAGTTTTCTGAAGACAAGTAGACTAAGGATATGGATTACTGGAACCATGTCCTGTGGTCTGATGACACCAAGATAAACGTATTTGTTTCAGATGATGTCAAATGTGTGGCAGCAACCAGGTGAGGAGTACAAAGACAAGTGTATCTTGCCTACAGGGAAGCATGGTGGGGGGAGTGCCATGATCTGGGGCTGCATGAGTGCTGCCGGCATTGGTGAGATACAGTTCATTGAGGGAACTATGAATGTCAACATGTACTGTGACATACTGAAGTAGAGCATGATCCCCTGAGTCACTGTGAGCCATGTTGTGTCTGTGCCCACCCCAGCACCTTCAAAGAAGTCTCTGTGAGCCACGCTGTGTTTGTGCACCACTAGCACCCCCCACATAAATTAGTGTAAGCCATACTGTGTCTGCCCCTGCAACCACAGGAGTCACTGTGAGCCATGCTATGCCTATGCACCCCCAGTTATTACATGCTGAAAAGCAGGAGTAATTCCTAACCTTTTTCTTTCACACGTGCCTAATTGTTAAAAGCATGGAAACACCTTAAAAACAATTTCCTCTTAAATATTTTGTTTAATGAATTGGGGATGTCATGTGCTCCAATTAGATACTATAATGCTTAAATGACTCAATTTTCAATCACACAAGATTGAGTTTAAGTCAATGGGATTACATTTACCTAAAAGTGAAATTCCGCTTTAAGGCATTTTAAAGCGGGTGAATGAGCATTGCTGAGAGGTTGTCTTTTTAAGAAACAGCTTCCAGTAATACGTTTACTGGTACCAATGAGATTTCAGTTAATGAGGGTGTCAGCTGGCATGAGTATAGAAATGTCTAAGAGCAGTGGGGCAGCACCCAGATCCCATCTGGAGTGGATTAAGCTGCCAACTTTAACAGTCCTCTTCAGAGAAAACCTTAGGAGGCAGACAAAGAGCTTAGCAAGATGTTGAGAGCCATAACATTTTGGAGGGGTGTTGGAGAATCCACTTACACTTTTGGCTTTGAAATGATGTTAGATTTCAGAAACGTTATCACTAGTTCTAAAACAACGGCCTGCAGCAAAGCCAAGATTCTGAATTAATCCAAAAGTACGTTTTCTAGTGTGCAAATCTTTACACTCATAAATACTTATCAATGTGTGAAGTTTAAACACATTAACCACATTTTGAAAACATCTAAAGAAAAAAGGGAAAACCAGAGCGGGACATATAGAACCACTCACTATCAAAAAAGGTGTAACTGCCTGATTATACAATCACTTTTAGGAAAGCCGTACACAATTACATTGAACAATAAACTATCGATTTGATAATCATAATAAATCTAAGGCTATTTTTGTTCCTGCTTGATCAATTTTGAGCATCCCAGATTGATCCAGTCTAAATTACTCTGATCTGACTTGGTGGAAACATTAACTGTCTGTTGCTGTTATAATCACAGCATGCATGTGAATATCAGATTTTTGCTTGATCTGTCAGGTTTTCTTGTGAACAGGGGTAATCCTGTAAATTTCTACTTTCAAAAGCAATCTGAAGGAGAAGAAATGATTGAAGCCTTATGTCTGTATGTTAAATTAATTTTATATATATTCAATGGTTTTATTGGGAAGATTAGCAATTAGAAACATAATGGTTTGAAATTGGTACATGTATGGGCCTAATTTAGATCTACGATAAACTCCAAAGTATAACGGCTTTTCAGACTGGATATACATTTGAATAGATTGCTAGGAAAAGCCCTCGTAATACCAGTATTGGTAAATCTAAAGGTGATTATATAGAGATTGTAACATGTATAGCCAATTTGTGAGAAAGAAAGAAAGAGAAAGAAAGAAAGAGAGAGAGAGAGAGAGAGAGAGAGAGAAAGAAAGAAAGAAAGAAAGGAGAAAGAAAGAAAGAAAAAGAAAGAAAGAAAAAGAAAAAGAAAGAAAGAAAGAAAGAAACAAGTTATAGTGTATGTTAAGGCAAAAATATTTTAGTTTTGTATAGAGTTATAATAAAAGGTGAAATCCTGTAAGTTTTTTTAGGTCTCACTTCCTATCCTGCAGGCACAACAGGAGGTGATATCTCCAAATTAATGTAATTTATCTTTACTTCCTATCTTGGGGATTCAACAGGAGGTGAGTTGGGACAGCTTCAAATGAACAGAAATACCCTCGTAGGAGCCATCAGAACAAGCGGCCCAAGTGGAAGATATTCCTTTTTGTTCTCATTCTGGTGACCACTAAATTTTGAATTTGTCCTCACTTCCTGTCCCAACAGAGGTCCTAATCCGTACCTACACTATCCAAAGCTAATAAAACGTTTTTGATTTACAGACATTTTAAACAAGACTATCATGGACAAATATACACGGTCATGTAGTCAACATACATTATTTGGAACCACATCCAGAGGACATAGTGAGGCTTGGAATGAGTTGACTACATAATGCTTGTTCTTCCCTGAAGAACAGCAAACTTCAGAAGAGCTCTTCAGTATTGACATGCCAGATCAAGTGCATTAGACATCGAAGATAGCAAGCTCTGTCTTCTCTACAGTCTGAAAGCCCCAAAACTCTTTTCTCTTGGGGAACCTCAGAACTCTACATTTCTTCATTAATCCCATGCCTGCTTTGGAACCACTTGAGCCTCAGGGTTAAGTGGGTTCATAACGGACATGATGTTCAGTCATCTAAATCAATGCACATGTGAGAGACCTAGTGGCAAGGGAGATCAAAACCAACTCCCAGCTACACACAAAGCGTTAAAAGGTTAATACACTTAGCAGGATTCAATTCAGCTTTGAAATACCCTCCATGTTTTTTTACTAATGCAGGAAAAAGGTCAACTGTTCTATTCTACCAAGGCTTTTTACCTGATGAAGTGGAGAATCTGAGGAGTTATTTTTCAAAGTAGCCAAAAGCACTCAGAGATTGTCTTCACGGTCTCGCCGATATGAAGTAAAGCATGCACCTGCGTCTTCTAATCAAGGTATCAGTAGGCAGCTGCCGTCTCCCACAATAGCTAGAGGCAACATGCATAGCTGCTGGTCATACCATCATGACAGTCAAGCCGATCACTAAAAAAATAGCCATACGCAAATAAAAAGTTGGTGAATAAATGGCAAAGTGAAGATTGGCTATAATTCGCTTTGAGTAAACCCCACCTTCAGCTCAGCACATACACTGAATTTTAATGGGAACAAGGAGCAATGGAGCTGAAAGAGATCGAAAAGGATTTTTTATGGCACAAAAGGAAAGTGTATTATTGTCTTTTCCACAAAGGATGAGCAGAAGGATTGGATTTAGGCAATTCATACAAAACATTTTATCAAAATTAAAGTGGTTGTAAACCTCAGACATGAAATATGAACAAAGCATATACCTCTATAGTGTGTACTTGTCTCAATCCAGAGCATTAAGTGTCATTTCTCTCTGCTGCCTCGTTCCTCTGCTATAAGCATGGGTAACTTCTGATGAGTTTTCCTGACACCAAGAGAAAAATTGTTGGTGGGGAGGGCACAACCCATGATTGACAGCCTCAGATCTGTTCCTGTGTGCTGTGTGGAGGGGGGATGTGTCCCTTCCCTCCAGTCAGCTCTCAGAGCTCTCCTCACTAAGCTCTGCAGTATGTAATTTCAGCTATCCACCCCTTGATTTTCTTTTTTTTTTTTTTTTTGTTATTAATATCTTTTATTAGGTTTTATTTCAATACATAAAACAACAGTATGCAATTTATCAAAACATGAACAGCTCAACTAAACATCTTTAACACTCATTCTATCCCCCCTTGTCCCTCCCTACCCAATAATTACCCCTGTCCAGATGGTTCTTTCCATTTCTTTCTTAACCTGTCTACTAATCACAGTCAAAGCCCTATATTCTCTCTTCCCATTACAACTTTCCATTTATTCAGCTTAGTTCTCCAAGTCTACCACCCATTATTTCTAGATATTTTTCAGATGTTTTAAAAACATACCACCTGCTCCATTCTTTTCTAAGTTTTTCCATTCTATCTTCATCTATGTGGTATAACACCATCTTATTTATATACTCAATCCTCTCTATCCAATCTTTTATTGTTGGGGTGCACCCCTTGCTTTTCTGTGCTGAGAGATCCTGTGTAAATTCTCCACTTGGAGAACGGACCTAGGGGACAGCCCACTGTAAATTAACAGGTGCAACTTATGTAGGAGGATTTGTTTAATCTCTGTTCATCACCTGAGGCCAATCACGTCACTGGGTATTCGTAAGGGTTTACAACCACTTTAGGAGCACACAATAGCTTCAGTGAAAACCGCATGTGAGAGTAATCCAGAGATATGAGCAGCTGAAGGTACATGCAAAATTATGACTTCTCCTGACATTTGGTTCTACTCCCTCCTTTTGTCTGCTGGGCAAGTCTAACAGACCAATAAGCAGGTAAAGGATGTGATAGTGGACAGAGAAATGCGGGCATTCAATTCAAGAATATAACATGCACATGGAGTTATCGCATCATTACAAATGGTTAACAGATATCAGGTCCATTGCAGCTCAGGTAAGTTGTACATGGAAAGGGGTTGGTAACTTTCAGAATCAGATTCACTTTATATGGCATTCTTAATGTCAGCTATAATGCAAAGTTCAGTGATATCTACAAATGTAAAAATTGATTTACTCACAGTTTGCGATTTTGATGCATCGATTTGTAAATAAAATACCTGTAATAACGTTGCACAAAACAGCATGCGGCTTTTAAAAATGTCCTGCTTCTTTCCATTGTGGATACATTTCCATTTGACATTCAGTGCTCCATGCATACTAGATCTTGGTCTCAGATGCAGGAAGGAAAAAAAATTTAAACCTGTACAGGTACAAGTAAAATCAATCAGTGGGCTGGTAATTCTGTACAGCAAATACTGGGAAAGTCCACTCTAATCCTGTTTAATAACTTACAGATGGGTCTGTTCACCGAATCTAATGTGCAACTTCCTCTCTCTACCCCTTGATGCCTCACCTATCAGATTTTTACATTAAAGGCAGATTTAACCACTTGCCTACCAGGCACTTATACCCCCTTATTTACCAGGCCAATTTTCAGCTTTCAGCGCTGCCGCACTTTGATTGACAATTGCGCGGTCATGCAACATTGTACCCATATGAAATTTTGATCATTTTTTTCTCACAAATAGAGCTTTCTTTTGGTGGTATTTAATCGCCACTGGGCGCTTTACTTTTTGCGCTATAAATACAAAAAGTGCAAAAAATTTGAAAAAAAAAAAGTTTCTTTGTTTCTATTATAAAATTTTTCAAACAGGTAATTTTTCTCCTTCACTGATGTGCGTTGATGAGGCAGCACTGATGGGCACTGATAGGCGGCACTGATGGGCACTGATAGGCAGCACTAATGAGGTGGCACGGATAGGCGGCACTGATAGACAGCACTAATGAGGTGTCACGGATAGGCGGCACTAATATGCAGCACTGATAGGCGGCACTGATAGGTGACACTGATGATGGGTACTGATAGACGGCACTGACTGGAGGCACTGACTGGCACAACCCCTGGGCACTGACTGGCAGCACTGGTGGGTGGCACAGGTGGGTGGGCACAGGTGGGTGGCACTTCTGGGCACAGGTGGGTGGCACTTCTGGGCACAGGTGTGTGACACTGCAGAGTGGCACAGGTGGGTGCACTGCTGGGCACAGGTGGGTGCACTGCTGGGCACAGGTGGGTGATCTGCTGGGCACAGGTGGGCGGAGCTAGTGGGCGCACTGCTGGGCACAGGTGGGTGGAGCTTGCGGGTGGCACTGCTGGGCACCGATCATCAGGGCACTGATCATCAGTGCCCTGATGATCAGTGCCGATCCCCGCTCTGATAACTGTCGGTTCTCGGCAGTACTTTCCTCACGATCTGACAGCGTGAGGAAAGTGCAGCCGAGAACCGACACTTGCATTTTCCTCTGATCAGCGTGTCATTGGACACCGCTGATCACGTGGTAAAAGGCCGCTGTGGGGCGCGCAGGAGAGCGCGTTCTGGGAGGACGTCATATGACGTCCACCCAGAACTGGTCGACCGCAGTGCAGCCGTCATTCGGCTATCTGCGGTCGGCAGCTAGTTAAATGAAACTGATACCTTCAACGAACTTCTTCCACAGTTTCCATTTTTATATGTAGCACTACCCCCTTAGGAGTTGCTAAAAGATTTGGGTCCCCCTATAGTCCTGCACAGCCAGGCATCACACATCTTCACAAAAGCTTGTATCCAGAGTCAGAAATAAGTCCTTGAGCTTTGGTTTTTGTTGTTTTATTTAGGGGATTTGAACTGGGATAGGGTTAAGGGTGTAAAGCATGCCCAAAAGGTACATATAAACTGGGGACAACCTCCTGGAACTATTTACAAGCCTTCTTCTGCAGCACAGTCTCTGTTGGAGAGCTAGCCAGTGTCTCTCTAGTGTACCGCCCCAGACCCTAAATTAACTTCTCTTCACCCATCTATCTGGTGGTATCCCTTAACAGGGTATTCGATTCCTGCCACATTAAGATTTGAACAGTCACTGCTAAGGTGGCTACTCTGGTTTCCAACCAGAGTGCTCATTCCCCTATCTGCCCAGGGGGTGTAGCTGTACTCACTCAGATCCTCTCCTGTACTGCTTGTGGGTTGGTGGCTGCTACCATGCCTATCAGCTGGGCTGCTCCTTCCCTGCCATACAGTTGGTCCTCTTTCAGGTGGCCAGTGAGTTCTGAGCTTTCCTCCATTCCAGCTCCAGGCCTGTAGGTATGCCCTATCCCACTGAGCCTCCTCGCAGCCTCATTGCGTCAGCCTCACATCTTCCACCTCAACTCTCTCTCCAACTGTCCTCCAACTGGGAAGGCTCAAGTGCTTTTAAGGGTGTCCAGCCCCTGCCAACCTCCTGTTGGGGACTGGCTAGGACCCCTCAAGAGTGCAGTCATCCACTCCTCAGATCCACCGTCTGCCTCTAAAGCCTTCCACCAAAGGCCCTAAAGCAGGGAGAAATTCCAGAGAGGCAGGCCTGCAGAGCTTCTCAGCCCTGACCACAATTTGACCCCTCTCTGGCTATTACACCTGGGCTGCTGCTCAGCCTCTGTCTAACCATTGGAGTCTAGCACTCCCTTGCTAAGCTAGGAGGGTGCTACATATAAATCAGGAGTTCTGTATGTGAACAGCAGAACAAAAGCAGGAGTGAGTGTGTTTGAGAATTCCTCTCCTGCGTTACATACTGGTGTTCCCAGATTATTAGTTCAGTAACAACAGCCAGTAGAAGGAGCAAGTGTGCTATAGCCAGGGGCGGACTGACAACTCATGGGGCCCCCCGGGCAATAGGGGATCATGGGGCCCCTGTGTCCTTGCCCAAACTCAAAAAAGCCTATGAAAAAGGTACCAGGGGCATCTCATGGGGTCCCCTACTGACCCTGGGCCCTCGGACAGTGCCCAAGTTTCCATATGGTCAGTCCACCCCTGGCTATAGCCATGCCTGGGTGAACCGCCGAAACCCTGCGCAGGTAAGTTGCAATTGTCTGCACGAATGTCAGGGTTATTTCAATGTTCAGTTTTTGACTGCCGTGTGCCTTTAAAACCACATGTGAAGAAAAGATGTGTAAATATCAGGCATCATTCCACAAGCACACTAATGTCACCTGTATGTAATGTTGCAGAGCTAATAAACCAAGTCTATTATCCACACAAGTCATTTACAATCCATTCATCAAGTATATTGTGCAGATTAAGAGGTGACCAATTGGCGCCCATTCCATCAACGTGTGTCACAGTGATTGTAGGCAACTGCAATGGCAATGGGATCCTAGCCTGTGGAATGTGTCCCTCTAATTCCTCCCATTAAGTCTACACTGAGTGACGTCTCTGTTAATCAGGGTCCTTGTTTAAAAGGTAGAACAAGAGAAGCAGAATCTCTCACACGGAGCGCCAGCAGATTGGTACGGATTCAAGGGGGCCCAGTTTGTTAACCTGACCTCTGTGGATCATTCTGTACATGGTAAGTTCTGGGTCTGGGGCTTATCACTAATTTAATCATAGCCTATTGCAGACATTATGTAATCTAAAATATGGGACAGATTTAGAAAAACTGGAGTCGGCCTTTAAATTAGACATGGAATACAAGTGATATGGATGACTGATCTAATGTCACACACGGTTCAATCTGACTATTCGATGTATTTTCAGCCAAATAAATACTGGCATTGCTTGTATATAGCATTTATTTTAGCTTAAATTAAAAAAGGAAGCCATCAGCAGGTTGAATACGCTTTTAGAAATGTTTATAGGGCTGAGCCATTATTGATCAAGTATTTTGGAACGTGAACATTTAAATAACATTTTCAGTCTAGAATTTTGATTACAAAAAACATCTAAAAAAAATATTATAGGACTATAGCTATAAAAAAATATAATTGACTTTTATGATCAAATGTAAAAAAAATGAATGTTGAAAATGTCTCTTCGAGAACACAAAGCAGCATCTGAAATATGTCGCAAATATACACATAAAGCCATTGGCAGTTACTTTCTCAAAGGAAATATGGGGGCTGTGACTACTAATCTCCTCCTGGCAATGCTAGTTTCCTAGTTGTCAAGCTGATCCTTCAGAAAGTGGTCAAGCTGATCTTTCAAGACCAGACAACTAGCATTTTCAGAATTAGATGCTATGTAGTCAAAATCTAAACACAAAAAGAAAAATGTATCATATTGCCGCTTACCAGTCATTAGATTGCTACTGTAGTTGTCTTTTTTCAGGCTTTTTCCCATTATTTTCACCCAATAATCCTACTAACCTAGGTAACGATGTTAGCTCCTGTATCAGGATCACAGAAACAGCATAGAACTACAGGACTCTGCTCTTTTTAATAACATAGACTGGCAGGGATCTGGAGTTCACAGAGATAGCTGAGAACAATGTAACTACTTACAGTCAGCACAGGCAGAATGTACAGGAAGATTTTTAGTAGGATCAACAGAAATCTTTTGCACTTATGGGAACCTTAAAATGGGAAGTCACCTGAAAATGAAAGTTCTGCTTTTTCATGTCATTCCCCTCCCCCTGCCCTCTGACATTTTTGGAATTTTTTTTTTTTTTGGTGGGTACCCATTCCCACTGCTGATTGGATTGCCTAAGTAGTCCAGGAGGAAGTCTAATGCCTGAAACTTCCTGGGACATGTCACAGGTCCCAGGAGGCTGTGGGTCTGTTCAAAAAGTGCAGCCCAACTCCCACATGTGCATTTAGGAGCCAATCGTGAAGCTGGTCACAGTCGGCTTCCCACATCCAAGATGGCAGTGTTGGGGACCTGATACCTGGGGAAGAACCAGTCCAGATGAGTGGGATCTGTGAACATGTACGTGTGTGTTTATTAAAGGTCAGTGCCCACAGCATTTGTAGCTGCTGACTCAAATTTTTTTTTTTTGACCATAGATGCTCCTTAGGATAGAAAATGTGTAAGGGAAGAGGTTAAATGTATGTGTAACTAAAGGCAAAACTTTTTTTCTTTTTTTTAAGTTTTGGACAGAATGGAGAGGAATTCCGCTCTATAATCATTAATACACAAATGTATTTTTAAATGGAAGCAGTCTAGTACCTGAATTTGACCTGGGAAGTAGGGCTGGAGAGTGTGAGAAAGAAGCAGCAAGAGCAGCCAATCAGTTCATGTGCTGAAAAAAAGCTTGCTGATTGGAAGAGAAGGCAGAGTGAGAGAGATGAGTTCATCACTTTGCTGCTTCACCTTTTATTGTCCAGCTTTAAAAAGTGTAACTAAGAGCAAAACGGTTTTTAGTTTTGAACATAGTGGAGAGGTATTAGAACTGTTGTTGGATTCTATTGCCATCTGTGTCCCCGTTAGGGAGATTCACTCTCTATATTTGTCCTATTTACTGTTATCATCGAAAGTGAAAGTAAAAGAAAATCCCAAATTCTGGGTTGACATCAGAACACTAATGGAGTGGAAACACTAGTTCTGGTGACAACCAGGACTTGCCTATCTTTGGAGGGATTTCCTCTTACTTCCTGTTTTGGCTATGGGACAGGCAGTTTAGGGAAATCTCCCCAATGGGACACACAAGACATAAAAACTGACAGGGGTTGCAACCCTCCCTTTTTCTATCCAACAAGAAAAAACGTTTTGCCTTCAGTTATACATTAAGTGAAAGTAATGGAAGTAAATGAAATCGATCAGCACTACTGCCATTGCTTCAAAATCTTCAGTTTATTAAATTGACCACAGTACAAACATCACAGGTACAAAGGTTAACGTGTTTCGGCTTAACAAGCCTTCGTCATAACCCACGGTATGGGTTATGATGAAGGCTTGTTAAGCCGAAACGCGTCAACCTTTGTACCTGTGATGTTTTTGCTGTGGTCAATTTAATAAAACGAAGATTTCAAAGCAATGGAGGTAATGCAGATCAATTTAATTTAATTCTGGAATGGATAAGCAACTGCGGTTCACGCACCTGCCCAGTTCCTGGGATGAGCATTGCATGGGTAGTAGCACCTTCTTTTATCATTGAAAGTAATGGAAGTACCTGTTGTTTGCTTAGTATCAGTCTCTTGCAATCTTCAGTGCAACAGAGCTCAGACAAAGTGGGAGAAGCAGCAAAAGGAACCGATCTAGCTGCAGTGCTCATGTGCTAACAAGAAAGATGTTGATATGAGGAGAGCAGAGTGACAGAGATTTATCACTCTTCTGCTTCTCCTGTATTGTCCAGTAACAAGCTGACTGAGGGGCAAAACCTATCTTAACTGAGTAAGAGGACACATAGCCGTGCCCACCCCCCCATTCAAATATCAGCTTTTTAGATGTAAGCTAACATCTGGTCAGTTGGTGTGGGCAATTTTTGCCCTATTTCCAACCTAAAGTTAAGTGAAAATTGGATTTAAAAAGAATTTGGAAGACATATTGGAAGGACTGAATGCATTTGAGTAACACAGATGACCTACATTAGATACATACAGTATACGTGCTTGGATCATCATGGGGGTTGAGTTAAAACCTCTTCAGGCTGAAAAGGCCAGCTTCTTTGCTTTAGAAAATAGTCTGAGGAACACCATCACATGTAGTAAAAAAAAAAAAAAACAAATGCAAGTATACAACTCATCATGGACTTTGTATTCTTGTTAAAAAAAAAAAGTGCATTCTGATAATTGTGCGAGGTTATTACCTATATTCATCATATTTGGTATATAGACTCTTTCTTGTACACATGTACATGCAGACCAAGCTGTCCAGAACACATGACAGTGACAGGATTTGGGAAAATGCTGTCAGACACAGTGCCTTGAAAAAGTATTCCTACCCCTTGAAATTTTTCACATTTTGTCATGTTACAACCAAAAAACATAAACTGGGATTATATGTGATAGACCAACACAAAGTGGCACATAATGTGAAGTGGAAGGAAAATGATAAATGGTTTTCAACATTTTGTACAAATAAATATGTGAAAAGTGTGACGTGCACTTGTATTCAGCCCCAGCCCTCCCCCTGGAGTCAATACTTTGTAGAACCACCTTTCGCTACAATTACAGCTGCAAGTCTTTTTGGGGATGTCTCTACCAGCTTTGCACATCTAGAGAGGGACATTTTTGCCCATTCTTCTTTGCAAAATAGCTCAAGCTCTGTCATATTGGATGGAGAGCGTCTGTGAACGGCAATTTTCAAGTCTTGCCACAGATTGTCGATTTGATTTAGGTCTGGACTTTGACTGGGCCATTCAAACACATGAATATGCTTTGATCTAAACCATTACATTGTAGCTCTGGCTGTATCTTTAGGGTCGTTGTTCTGCTGGAAGGTGAATCTCTGCCCCAGTCTCAGGTCTTTTGCAGACTCTTATCAGGTTATCTCCTAAGATGGCTCCATCCATCTTCCCATCAACTCTGACCAGCTTCCCTGTCCCTGCTGAAGAAAACCATCTCCACAACATGATGCTGCCACCACCATGTTTCACAATGGGGATGGTGTGTTCAGGTGATGTGCAGTGTTAGTTTTCGGCCACACACAGCATTTTGCTTTTAGGCCAAAAAGTTCAATTTTGGTCTCATCTGACCAGAGCACCTTCTTTCACATGTTAGCTGTGTTCCCCACATGACTTTTTGCAAACTGCAAATGGGACTTCTTATGGCTTTCATTCAACAATGGCTTTCTTCTTGCCACTCTTCCATAAAGGCCAGATTTGTGGAGTGCACAACTAATAGTTGTCCTGTGGACAGACTCTCCCAGCTGAGCTGTGGATCTCTGCAGCTCCTCCAGAGTTACCATGGGCCTCTTGACTGCTTCTCTGATTAATGCTTTCCTTGCCCTCCTGTCAGTTTAGGCAGATGGCCATGTCTTGGTAGGTTTGCAGTTGGTCCATACTCTTTCCATTTTCTGATGATGGATTGAACAGTGCTCTGTGAGATGTTCAAAGCTTGGGATATTTTTTTATAACCTAACCCTGCTTTAAACTTCTCCACAACTTTATCCCTGACCTGTCTTGTGTGTTCCTTGGCCTTCATGATGCTGTATGTTCACTACTGTTTTCTAACAAACCTCTGAGGACTTCACAAAGCAGCTGTATTTATACGGAGATTAAATTACACACAGGTGGACTCTATTTACTAATCAGGTGACTTTTGAAGGCAATTGGTTTCACTAGATTTTATTTAGGGGCCACACTTTTCAGATATTTATTTGTAAAAAAAAATTTGAAAACCATTTATCGTTTTCCTTACACTTCACAATTATGTGCCACTTTGTGTTGGCACATCACTATCACATAAAATGGCAATAAAATAAATTTATCTTTTTAATTGTAACATGACAAAATGTGTAAAATTTCAAGGGGTATGAATACTTTTTCAAGGCACTGTAGGCTTACAATAGTAAACTTTAATTCCAGTGGTTTAAAAATTTCTCATGACCTGTGTCAATAGGCTTTTGTTTAGAACTGCTTTTTTCCCCATACAACTCAACAAGAAACCAAAAGCAGAAGGTGGTCATCTACAGGTAGGAAAACCTTGTGAAGGAACCCAAATGGAGCATCTCAAATTGATATCAAAAGCCCCGGAATTCATGCAAAATATCAATCTACAAAACTGCAACTGTTAAACTTATCCTGATAATGTTACAGCTTGTCACATGCCATAACACTTCCGTTGGACAGTTTAAAGCTGAAATTAGCTAAAAAAAATATTCCTACAGCTTTAGTCACATCACTTACCTTTAATGAAGGATGCCCCATGTTGTACAGGCAGCTGGATCCAGGAGAAATCTTCACTGCAGGGATGCCGGTCCTCTTTCTAACTCTGAACTTCCGACACTGCAATGGTTAACAGTTTCGGGTCTTCAGGAGTAACAGCATTACATATACTAATATTTATAGGTAAAGTCGATCCAGGAAATATCCAATTGCCTCTTGGGGGATCAGGAAGGAAAATTTTCCCCCACTGGATCACACTTTACTGGAGTTGTTTTGCCTTCCTATGAATTAACTGTGGGTATAGGATTCTGTATATGAAGGTTTTCAGTTTGTGTGTTTTTTTTCTGTGGGTTGAACTGGATGGTGCTATTTTTCAACCAGACTATGTAAGATGGTTCGTTAGGGACATGCCCCCTCCTTCCCCTATTAAGAGAAGTTCTTTCATTGAATACACTGCTTATAACACAATCTGTGAATGGGGAAGTTTGATCATTCACAGGATTCCCCCCATTCCCACTCACACATCATGTTACAAGTAGTGTAATCAATGAGAAAACATTTATCAATGGAGAAGGGGGACGTATCTATATTGGACCATCTCTACTGCTGTTCCACCTGGGGACCCAAAGCTATGAACCACTGGAAATTTAGAGACAGGAAGAGGTCTGGCATTCAAGATCTAGGTACCTGCACAACGTGGGACAAAATTCGTTATGAGTAACTGATGTGAAAAAGCTGTTGGAATTTTTTAAAGTTCAGATTTAAGCTCATCACACATTACAATCTGTACAATCTCCATTAAATCAACCAACAAGGACTTGCCTGATTGAATAGTTCTGGTAAGTCCTCACATTGTATTGTTTTGGTAATGTTGATTGTATGGTCAGATTGTAATAGGTATAGTGGCCCTTTGTTTGTAAAAGTGGAGACAAATGAAAAAACAGGAATAAAAAATGAATGTAGTGAATGCTATCATTACATTTTAACCGCATATCCTTATGAGAATACAACATTTTTCATGGCAGTAGAAGTAAGGAAACTTGATTTGAGAGTAATAAGCGGGATGTTCCTAAAATATTAATTCTCTGGCTGCTGACTTTGCTTGTTTTAGTACCTTGATATGTTATCTCTGGTAATCACTGAATTCGCTTAGGAAATTCAGTTTTTGAAATGGCTTAGGACATGTTTCCCGGTGGAACACTCAGCAGTGCATGCTTACTATATTTCCAGAGAGAGATTATTTCTCCTGTGGTCACATCAGGAAGAGCTGAATACCATGCAGTGTCAGGGCTGTATGTGATGTTTACGTCTATATGCTTTACTATTGCACACTATATACACTTTTTATTTTTGCTCATGTTAATTGGGGTAGAAATACAGCTGATTTAAAAAAAAAAAGTGTTTTACAAATGTGCCACACCGGCTTTAGAACTCTGAAGGCAAAGGAGCGCATAGACATTGAATGAATAATTAAAAAAAAAAAAAAGCTGCAAAGAGAATCCAGGTATAATATCTGCTTTCTCTTATAAATGATACCCTTTTTGTCCTTGTGTGCATACAATTCACATATTGTAATTAATGTTAAAGCATAAGTTCACCTTTTTAACAAAAAAAATAAATGCACATCTTTTTGCAGGTAAAGAAAAACGTGCATTTATTTATTTGTTTTACTAGCAGCCTAGAAAGCACCTGCGATCATCAAATCGTGGGTGCCATGCAGGGCTCCTGCCGACTTGTCAGTGTATCTGTGTGCTTGTACCATATATGGGCAAGCAGATACACACTGACAAGAAGGCTCCATGTACACTGCAGCTGATAAACTCACGTTTAGGAGCTTTTCTGCGTTTTTTTCAGCAGCCCCTGAACTCACCCTAATGTTTTCCTATGTGTCCATGTACACATCGTCGTTTACAGGCAAGTTGAGTTTACAGTTTTTTGTTTTTTTTAACGCAACACACTTGCGTTCAGGAGTAGATTTTATCAGCGTTTCAAACACTTGAAAACGCAGCTAACTGCGTTCATAAGCATTTGCTTTTGAATTTTTTTTTTTTTAACTGTTGCATTTCCAAATGCTGTCCAGAGCCTTTTTTCATCATGAATGGACCCGGTACACCATACTTTGAGGTTTCACATGAAAGAAAATATGTTAGACACTGCTGCAATAATTTCTGCACAGAAATGAGATGGAACACATCCAAACACCACAAAAAAAAAATACAGCTAATCTCAACAAATACTGATCTCTCTGCTTCTGCTCTCTCCATTTCTCTCAAAATGTCTGAAATAGTTAATTATTTACTGTTTTTCAGTGCATTCTGGGCATTTTGGAAGGTCTCCTGAGGTTATTTTAAAAAAACCCTTTTAAACGCAAACTCTCATAAACGCGGTATGCAAATGCGGCTGAACAGACGTTTTTTAACCTACATTTTCCAGCAGTCAGTTTCCATCGTTCAAAAGTGTCCCGTGTACATGGAGCCTTATAGTTTAATTTTGTTGAATTCTGGCCATTTTTATGACTAACATGCAAACTACAGTCAAAAGAGGTGTAGGGAGCCATGTAAAGTGTAGGTCAACCCTAACAATGAACTTCTTTCATTTGCTCCCTTTTGGTCTATTTGATAGAACATTTGTATATATATATATATATATATATATATATATATATATATATAATGTGCGGATCAAATAACAGCACACATATATATATATACACACACACATACAGTGGACACAGAAAGTCTACACACCCCTGTTAAAATGTCAGGTTTCTGTGATGTAAAAAAATTATGAGTCAAAGATAGATCATTTCAGACCTTTTTTCACCTTTAATTTAACCTATCAATTGTACAACTCAGTTGAACAACAAACTGAAATCTTTTAGATGGAGGGAAGTAAAAATAAAAAACTAAACTAATATGGTTGCATAAGTGTGCACACCCTTAAACTAATACTTTGTTGATGCACCTTTTGATTTGATTCCAAAAATCAGTCTATCAGCACGGCACATCTTGACTTGGCAATATTTGCCCACTCTTCCTTGCAAAAACACTCCAAATCTGTTAGATTGCGAGGGAATCTCCTGTGCACAGCCCTCTTCAGATCACCCCACAGATTTTCAATCGGATTCAGGTCTGGGCTCTGGCTGGGCCATTCCAAAACTTCAATCTTCTTCTGGTGTTGATTTGGATGTATGCTACATCCCCAGTTATAAGAGGGTGTGCGCACTTATGCAAACACATTATTTTAGTTTTTTATGTTTACTCCTCCCCCCCCCCCCCACTAAAAGATTTCAGTTTGTTGTTCAACTGAGTTGAACAGTTTATAGGTAACGTTGAAGGTGGAAAAAATTCTGAAATTATTTATCTTTGTCTCATTTTTGTACATCACAGAAACCTGACATCTTAACAGGGGAGCGTAGACTTTTTATATCCACTGTATATGTATATATATATACACACACACACACACACACACACACACAAGCCAATATAAAGGACAATAAAATAACAGTGTGTATTTGAATCCAAATACTATGGGGTTGAGTTACTATTACTATTATTATAATACAGGATTTATATAGCAGCAACAGTTTGCTCAGCGCTTTACAATATAAAGGGAGACAATACAGCAACAATACAGTTCAGTACAGAAGTAATAGGAGGGCCCTGCTCATAGAGCTTACAATCTAAAGGAAGAGGGAGGTGGTACAAACTAAGACTGAACAGTGCAAAAATCTGGTGCAGCTCTGCATAGAAACCAATCAGCTTCCAGGTTATTTGGGCAAAACGTAATTGAACAAGCTGTAGTTAGAAGCTGATTGGCTACCATGCACAGCTGCACAGATTTTGCATTCTCCAGTCTTAGTAAATAAACCCCAATGACCAAGTATGAAGCAGTTTAACACAAAAATGATTGGAATGATTCCAAATTGCACTGCAGTCGTGACAAAATGCAGCACGCATGTTTGGGTGCCATTTATTTTTAGTGCACCTAAAACGCGGTGCAATTTTGCCACGATAGTTGCCCAATTTGTTTTGGCAAACTTTACCGAGCTTGTCGCCCAAAAAAGAGCAACAGAGAGAGCAATCATACAACAGTCATGGCAAAACCACACCACGTTATAGGTGCAATTAACCTCCCTAGCGGTATGATTATTTCATATTTTTGGTGCTGAAAGCGGTACAATTATTTTGCATAGAAATATGTAGTTTTTTTATTGTAGGCTGTAATTTTTAGGAATAACTCACTGAAATCTGTCTGAACAAGATTCTAAATCATACATTTAATTCAATAATATAATCAAACCAAAAACACTGAAATTTGAAATATAGCGCCAAGTTCGCACATCACTGAGCAAAGTCGCAGAATCGTTTTCAGTGTCTGATGACGAATTTCCCCACGAATCATTATCACTAGAGATGAGCGAATCGAACATGACGAAGTGGAATTCGTTCCGAAGATTTGGAAAAATTCGATTCGCGACGAATCCGAAGATTAGCAAACTTCGGATGCACGAATTGAATTTTCCCAAAAATGGCGGCGACATGTGTGGCGACAGGAGAAAATGGACAGAGAAGATGGGGCGGGGATCTCTGGGAAGGCGTGCAGACAAGGCGCGCTGACCCATAATGCATTCATGAGTCATGAATCATGACATGTGATCGCATTAGCCAATCAGCAGCCAGCCAGCACTGTGTAATGGTGGAGCTATAAATCGCGGCCATCTTAGAATTCTCCATTAGCCTCCGGTCATTCAAGAGAGACAGACCTCTCTGTATTAAGGGACAGAGTTAGGGCCACAGAGACTTTAGGGACACAGAATCGTTACTCAGGGACACAGAATCGTTACTCAGGGACACAGAATCGTTACTCAGGGACACAGAATCGTTACTCAGGGACACAGCTATCAAAGAATCGAAAATTTAAAGTGACATACACCCTTTTTTTTTTTGGTGGCTGTCGTGCACAGTTGGTGCTGCAGTTTGCCGATTGTGCAAAATAAACTGACTTTCTGCTTCACAACCACTATTGTACGTTCAAAGAGTTAAATCCATTTACACGCCGGCTGGCGGTAATATTTTTTGGGTGATTAGTGCATTCCAGTGACACAAACGTACAGTTTCCAGCCAACGGCAAGCTGCAATTGACCGATTGTGCTAAATAAACTGACTTTCTGCTTCACAACCACTATTGTACGTTCAAAGAGTTAAATCCATATACACGCCGGGTGGCGGTAATATTTTTTGGGTGATTAGTGCATTCCAGTGACATAAACGTACAGTTTCCAGCCAACGGCAAGCTGCAATTGACCGATTGTGTACAATAAACTGACTTTCTGCTTCACAACCACCATTGTACGTTCAAAGAGTTAGATCCATTTACACGCCGGGTGGCGGTAATATTTTTTGGGTGATTAGTGCATTCCAGTGACATAAACGTACAGTTTCCAGCCAACGGCAAGCTGCAATTGACCGATTGTGCTAAATAAACTGACTTTCTGCTTCACAACCACTATTGTACGTTCAAAGAGTTAAATCCATATACACGCCGGGTGGCGGTAATATTTTTTGGGTGATTAGTGCATTCCAGTGACATAAACGTACAGTTTCCAGCCAACGGCAAGCTGCAATTGACCGATTGTGCTAAATAAACTGACTTTCTGCTTCACAACCACTATTGTACGTTCAAAGAGTTAAATCCAGTTTTATTTTTGGGGTGCTTATTGAATTAAAGAGTATGTCAGACAACACGCAGAGGAGTGGCAGAGGAGGCAATGTTTCAGGAGCGAGCAGACGTGGCAGCAGAGGAAGGGGTCGAGGCAGCACTAGTCGCAGCCAGAGGCCAGTGCTCCCGGTGTCATCCAGCGGTCGTGTCTCCACCGACAACCCTGCCGTCATCGATTGGTTGACTAGGTCGTCTTCCTCTTCCCAGGTCACCTCTGACACCTACAGCCAACGGTCGGTGGGTACGTCAGACACAACCGTTAGTTGGCATGGCCCGGGAGCAAGCCCACTGAAATCACGTGTCCTCGACCTGCCCCTGTCCTTTGGTGTTCCCTCACCAAGCAAAGTAACGCATGCTGTGGGCTCAGCCCCACTGTACAGTGAGGAAGAGCTAACAGAGGGCGGTCAGGAACGGGGGGAGACATCCGCCTCTTCAGCAGCCAGGCGAAGAAGTAGTGGCGAGGAGAGTGGCTCGGTAGCCGGTCTAGAGACAGGTCTGTCTCCTGACCCACACGCAGCCGAGGGGGTTAGTAGTGACGCGGAGACCCTAATTGATGATGATGAGGCTGATCGCACTTGGCAGCCTCGTCGTCATCAGGCTATTGCTTCCGCATCATCAGGAGAAGAGGGTGCCAGCTTGCCAGCGAGCAAAACAGTCGGTGGGTTGCCCAGGAGGCAGCAGGGTCGCAGCAGTGTCAGTGGAGCCAAACGGCCACGGAGTAGAGCACCAGCTCCACTGCAGCCTACCACCACGGCCAGTAGTGGTGCCGGTGTGCACGGAGGAAGTAGCAGTCAGCCAGTGAGGAGTAGCAGGGGCAAAGTTTCCTACTCGGCTGTGTGGCAATTTTTCGTCACGCCGCCCGAGGAAGTAAACGTAGCCGTATGTCGACTATGTGGCCAGAAAGTCAAGCGTGGCCAGGGGGCCAATATTGGGACTACAGCGTTGCGTCAGCATATGCAGCGTCGCCATTCGGTGGCCTGGGAAAACCGTGATAAAGATACGGCGGTTCTGCCTGCCCCAGCCCCCGCTCCATCACCCGCTCCGTTACTTGCTCCGTCACCCGACGTCAATCGCCCTCTATCAGCCAGTCAAGGCTCCAACACCTCTGCTGAGGGGAGTTGTCGCTCGTTGGCATCTTCCGCTCGTTCAGATGCTCCTTCTCCTGCTACTCCTCTTCACGGATTCCGTCAGCAGTCTTTCTTGGAATCTGTTTCCAAGAGACAACAGTTTGCGAGCACGCACCCGACGGTGCAGAAGCTGAACGTCCTCCTGTCCAAGTTGCTGGTGCTGCAGTCCCTCCCTTTCCAAGTGGTGGACTTAGCACCTTTCCGAGAAATGATGGCTTGTGCCGAGCCGCGGTGGAGAGTGCCAAGCCGGCATTTCTTCGCCAAAAAGGCAGTGCCAGCCCTGCATTCACATGTAGAAGAGATGGTGGGCCAGTCTTTGAGCATGTCGGTCTCTGCCAAAGTGCACGGCAGCGCCGACGTGTGGAGCTGTAACTACGGTCAGGGACAGTACATGTCATTTACGGCCCACTGGGTGAACGTGGTGCCGGCACAGCCGCACCAGCAACTTGGACAGGTCACGCCGCTTTTGCCTCCACGTTTGCACGTCCTTGGTCCAGCAAAGATGTCTGCCTCTACCACCTCTTCTTCCGCCGTGTCCTCAGCCGCCACCCCCGTGCCAAGTCCCATTACCCGACCGGCATATCACATGTGCAGGGCGCAACGGTGTCACGCTGTGCTGCACCTGGTATGCCTTGGCGAACGTAGTCACACAGGGGAGGAACTTCTCAGTGTAATGAACAGAGAAATCGACAGATGGCTGTCTCCGCGCAAACTGAAAATCGGAACCATGTTGACCGACAACGGAAAGAACATGGTGTCTGCTCTGCATCAAGGAAGGTTGTGCCATGCGCCATGCATGGCTCACGTGTTCAATCTGGTTGTTAAGCGGTTCCTAAAATCCACCATCCCACTGCAAGACATCCTTAAAATGTCGCGTAAACTTTGCATGCATTTCAGCCATTCCTACACCGCAAAGCACACCCTCCTTGAGCTGCAGCGGCAGAACGGAATTGCACAGCATCGCCTGATCTGCGACGTTGCAACAAGGTGGAATTCAACCCTACATATGTTAGACCGCCTTTACGAACAGCGAAAGGCCATCACCGATTTCCTGATGTTACAAGCGGATAAAGGTACTCCCCTGTGTAACTTAGATGTCAGCCATTGGCAGCTCATGCGTGACACCTGCCGCTTGCTCAGGCCCTTTGAGGAGGCCACGCTATTCGTGAGTCGGCAGGACTATGGGATGAACGACGTCATTCCTCTGTTGCACGCTCTGGAACAAATGCTGTTAACAATGGCTGGTCAGAGGGCGGTAGATGTGGCGCACAGATCTCAACGCCACATGACCCCTGTGGGGGCAGGACAGGAAGAAGAGGAGGAGGTAGAGGAGGACATTGGTGCTCAGGAATTATTGAGTGAAATGGGTGGTTTTTCCACTCAGCGGACAGGAGTGGAGGAGCAGGAGCATCTGGTAGAGGAGGAGGAGGAGACAGAGGACCCAGACGCACCGTGGCAGTATGCTATGGAGATGGAGGCAGGGAGTCCCTCGCATTCCTTGGCACAAATGGCCCATATCATGCTCGGTTGCTTGCGTAGCGACAGCCGAATAATAACCATCAGACAGAGGGATGACTTTTGGCTGTCCACCTTGTTGGACCCTCGCTACCGTTCAAAAATGGTGGCCTTTTTCACACCTGCTGAGAGGGAGGCCAAAATAAAGTACTATAAAAACCACCTATGTAGTCATGCAGTATATAGCCCTATCGGCCACTTTCTGGCATCCAGTTGCTGTAGCCCCCATCACCACACTGTGCCACGGGCCCCTGTACCGCCTTCTCATACTGCTGCCAGATCCATCCTCTGCCATGTGCGTCTTTGTCGTCTGCTCACGCTGCTGGGTTCCAGTTTTAAACCTAGGCCTGTGTATGGCTTCCGAATACTGCTGCCTCCACCGCCACCCTGCGCCATGTGCCTCTGTCGTCTGCTCACGCTGCTGACGGCTTCCGCTTTTTAACCTAGGCCTGTGTATGGCTTCCGAATACTGCTGCCTCCACCGCCACCCTGCGCCATGTGCCTCTGTCGTCTGCTCACGCTGCTGATGGCTTCTGCTTTTTAAACTAGTCCTGTGTATGTCTTCCGAATACTGCTGCCTCCACTGCCACCCTGCGCCATGTGCCACTTTCAGGTCTCCTTACACTGTTGGTGGGTTCCATTTTGTGATAGGGTGCTGTATGGCCTTCCATTGCTGCTGCCTCCACCGCCACCCTGCGCCATGTGCCTCTGTCGTCTGCTCACGCTGCTGACGGCTTCCGCTTTTTAACCGAGGCCTGTGTTTGGCTTCCGAATACTGCTGCATCCATCGCCACCCTGCGCCATGTGTCTCTGTCGTCTGCTCACGCTGCTGACGGCTTCCGCTTTTTAAACTAGTCCTGTGTATGTCTTCCGAATACTGCTGCCTCCACCGCCACCCTGCGCCATGTGCCACTTTCAGGTCTCCTTACACTGTTGGTGGGTTCCATTTTGTGATAGGGTGCTGTATGGCCTTCCATTGCTGCTGCCTCCACCGCCACCCTGCGCCATGTGCCTCTGTCGTCTGCTCACGCTGCTGACGGCTTCCGCTTTTTAACCGAGGCCTGTGTTTGGCTTCCGAATACTGCTGCATCCACCGCCACCCTGCGCCATGTGTCTCTGTCGTCTGCTCACGCTGCTGACGGCTTCCGCTTTTTAACCTAGGCCTGTGTATGGCTTCCGAATACTGCTGCCTCCACCGCCACCCTGCGCCATGTGCCTCTGTCGTCTGCTCACGCTGCTGACGGCTTCCGCTTTTTAAACTAGTCCTGTGTATGTCTTCCGAATACTGCTGCCTCCACCGCCACCCTGCGCCATGTGCCACTTTCAGGTCTCCTTACACTGTTGGTGGGTTCCATTTTGTGATAGGGTGCTGTATGGCCTTCCATTGCTGCTGCCTCCACCGCCACCCTGCGCCATGTGCCTCTGTCGTCTGCTCACGCTGCTGACGGCTTCCGCTTTTTAACCGAGGCCTGTGTTTGGCTTCCGAATACTGCTGCATCCACCGCCACCCTGCGCCATGTGTCTCTGTCGTCTGCTCACGCTGCTGACGGCTTCCGCTTTTTAACCTAGGCCTGTGTATGGCCTTCAATTGAAGCTGCTTCTGCTCCGCCACTCTGCCATTGGACTCTTGATAGTCGTCTCCCCACGCTGCTGCTGGGGGGACTTTTTAACATAGGCCTCTGTATGGCCTTCAATTTTAGCTGCTTACGCTCCGCCACTCTGCCATGGGCCCCTGTACCGCCTCCTCATGCTGCTGCCAGGCCCGTAATCTGCCATGGGCCCCCGTACCGACTCCTCATGCTGCTGCCAGGCCCGTAATCTGTCATGGGCCCCTGTACTGCCTCCTCATGCTGCTGCCAGGTCCAGAGTGTGTCATGGGTCCCTGTACGGCCTCCCATTGCTGCTGTCTCCATCGCCACACTCTGCCATGTGCCACTTTCAGGTCTCCTCACACTGCTGGTGGGTTCCATTTTGTCATAGGGTGCTGTATGGCCTCCCATTGCTGCTGCCTCCACCGCCACACTGTGGCTCCACACTCTGGTTTTGGCCCCGTGACTGCCCAAATGAGTGAAGTGTGCGGTGATTCTAAGATCGACGGCACTCATCTGCATGTCATACTGACTGACAGTATTATTTCTCTTCCCCAGCAGACTCCAAGGGCATTTAAATTAAAGGTACAGTGTTCTGCACTAATATAAAGGCTCTCTGAAGCCTAGAAACACCCTTTTTATAAGTTATATTCGCAGCGAATATATTCGGCACGAAGCGAATTTAATCGGCGAATTCGGCGAATCAGCAGAACCAAATTTTTGAATAATTCGCTCATCTCTAATTATCACTCAATTCTGCAAGTGGTTCTGATTTACTATCGCTGTTCTCTAGC
This sequence comes from Staurois parvus, assembly GCF_062004578.1. Lineage (NCBI taxonomy): Eukaryota > Metazoa > Chordata > Amphibia > Anura > Ranidae > Staurois > Staurois parvus. The sequence continues at coordinate 3,787,299 of NW_028317864.1, forward strand.
TGATCTAAACCCGCTTTTGACCTAAAGGGACACTTTTTGGACGCCATGGACTTTTCTAAGTTTCCAGGCAGAAAGAACAATCAAAATGCAGACAGGGGACAGGACAAAGCAGTAGGGACAAAATGTATGTGAAATGGGTTGAAACAGCAATGTTTTACCATGTAAAATCGTTTTGAAAAAAATGTCATTTTTTCAAAATTTTCAAATTTCCCGCCACCGGCGGCGCCCGTACGTCCTGACGTCACAGGGACCAGAACACAGGAGCCGGATGCCGGCATCAGCTGGAGGAGATGGCCGGGGACGCTGCAGGGGACACATCGCGGGAGCCAAGGACAAGGTAAGTGTTGCAGGGACTCCCTATGCAGCGCTGCATGGTAAGCCCGAGTGTAGCTCAGGGTTACCGCTTTTGGTACTGACATTTTACCCCGAGCTACACTCGGGAATACCGCCAGGGAGGTTAACAATGAATGCCGCCCAAACAAGCGGTGTGTTTTGCCTTCGATCCAAAATCGCCAGGTGTGAACAGAGCATAAATGACAGGCCCAGTGTGTAAAGCAACAGCAATGTCCAGTTAATATATCCAAAAAGAGTGATATCAGAACTAGGGCTACAACTAGAGATGAGCGAATCGAAGTAGGCGAAGTGGAATTCGAGTCGAATATTGGAAAATTTTCGATTCGCCGAATCTGAAAAATAGCCTACTTCGGACGCGCGAATCGAAATTTTTCCTAAAATGGCGGCGGACATGTGCGGCGACGGAGCGGGGATGTCTGGGAAGGCGCGCAGACAAGGCGCGCTGACCCATAGTGCATTCCATAATGACATGTGATCGCATTAGCCAATCAGCAGCCAGGCAGCCAGCACTGTGTAATGGTCGAGCTATAAATAGCGGCCATTTTAGAATTCTTCATTTGCCTCCAGTCATTCAAGAGAGGCAGACCGCTCTGTATTAGGGACAGAGTTAGGGCCACAGAAACGTTACTTGGGGACAGAGAAACGTTACTTAGGGACAGAGAAGCATTACTCAGGGACACAGAATTGTTAATGAGGGCCACAGAATCGTTACTTAGGGCCAAAGAAACGCTAGTTAGGGCCACAGAATTGTTACTCAGGGACAGACAGAATTGTTACTGAGTGCCAGAGAATTGTTACTTAGGGCCACAGAAACGTTAGTTAGGGCCACAGAATTGTTACTCAGGGACAGACACAGAATTGTTACTGAGGGCCACAGAACTGTTACTTAGGGCCACAGAAACGTTATTAGGGCCACAGAATTGTTACTCAGGGACAGACAGAATTGTTACTGAGTGCCAGAGAATTGTTACTTAGGACCACAGAAACGTTAGTTAGGGCCACAGAATTGTTACTCAGGGACAGACACAGAATTGTTACTGAGGGCCACAGAATTGTTACTTAGGGCCACAGAAACGTTACTTAGGGCCACAGAAACGTTAGTTAGGGCCACAGAATTGTTACTCAGGGACAGACACAGAATTGTTACTGAGGGCCACAGAACTGTTACTTAGGGCCACAGAATTGTTACTCAGGGACAGACACAGAATTGTTACTGAGGGCCACAGAATTGTTACTTAGGGCCACAGAATTGTTACTCAGGGACAGACAGAATTGTTACTGAGTGCCAGAGAATTGTTACTTAGGGCCACAGAAATGTTAGTTAGGGCCACAGAATTGTTACTCAGGGACAGACAGAATTGTTACTGAGTGCCAGAGAATTGTTACTTAGGGCCACAGAAACGTTAGTTAGGGCCACAGAATTGTTACTCAGGGACAGACACAGAATTGTTACTGAGGGCCACAGAATTGTTACTTAGGGCCACAGAAACGTTACTTAGGGCCACAGAAACGTTACTTAGGGCCACAGAAACGTTACTTAGGGCCACAGAAACGTTACTCAGGGACACAGAATTGTTACTGAGGGCCACAGAAACGTTAGTTAGGGGCACAGAATTGTTACTCAGGGACAGACACAGAATTGTTACTGAGGGCCACAGAATTGTTACTTAGGGCCACAGAAACATTACTCAGGGACACAGAATTGTTACTGAGGGCCACAGAACCGTTACTTAGGGCCACAGAATTGTTACTCAGGGACAGACACAGAATTGTTACTCAGGGACACAGAATTGTTACTGAGGGCCACAGAACCGTTACTTAGGGCCACAGAAACGTTACTCAGGGACAGACACAGAATTGTTACTGAGGGACACAGAATTGTTACTGAGGGCCACAACCGTTACTTAGGGCCACAGAATTGTTACTCAGGGACACAGAATTGTTACTGAGGGCCACAGAACCGTTACTTAGGGCCACAGAATTGTTACTCAGGGACACAGAATTGTTAATGAGGGCCACAGAATCGTTACTTAGGGCCAAAGAAACGCTAGTTAGGGCCAAAGAAACGCTAGTTAGGGCCAAAGAAACGCTAGTTAGGGCCACAGAATTGTTACTTAGGGCCACAGAATTGTTACTCAGGGACAGACACAGAATTGTTACTGAGGGCCACAGAATTGTTACTCAGGGACAGACAGAATTGTTACTGAGTGCCAGAGAATTGTTACTTAGGGCCACAGAAACGTTAGTTAGGGCCACAGAATTGTTACTCAGGGACAGACAGAATTGTTACTGAGTGCCAGAAAATTGTTACTTAGGGCCACAGAAACGTTAGTTAGGGCCACAGAATTGTTACTCAGGGACAGACACAGAATTGTTACTGAGGGCCAAAGAATTGTTACTTAGGGCCACAGAAACGTTACTCAGGGACACAGAATTGTTACTGAGGGCCACAGAACTGTTACTTAGGGCCACAGAAACGTTATTAGGGCCACAGAATTGTTACTCAGGGACAGACAGAATTGTTACTGAGTGCAAGAGAATTGTTACTTAGGGCCACAGAAACGTTAGTTAGGGCCACAGAATTGTTACTCAGGGACAGACACAGAATTGTTACTGAGGGCCACAGAACTGTTACTTAGGGCCACAGAAATGTTAGTTAGGGCCACAGAATTGTTACTCAGGGACAGACACTGAATTGTTACTGAGGGCCACAGAATTGTTACTTAGGGCCACAGAATTGTTATTCAGGGACAGACAGAATTGTTACTGAGTGCCAGAGAATTGTTACTTAGGGCCACAGAAACGTTAGTTAGGGCCACAGAATTGTTACTCAGGGACAGACACAGAATTGTTACTGAGGGCCACAGAACTGTTACTGAGGGCCACAGAAATGTTAGTTAGGGCCACAGAATTGTTACTCAGGGACAGACACAGAATTGTTACTGAGGGCCACAGAACTGTTACTTAGGGCCACAGAAACGTTAGTTAGGGCCACAGAATTGTTACTCAGGGACAGACACAGAATTGTTACTGAGGGCCACAGAATTGTTACTTAGGGCCACAGAATTGTTACTCAGGGACAGACAGAATTGTTACTGAGTGCCAGAGAATTGTTACTTAGGGCCACAGAAACGTTTGTTAGGGCCACAGAATTGTTACTCAGGGACAGACAGGATTGTTACTGAGTGCCAGAGAATTGTTACTTAGGGCCACAGAAACGTTAGTTAGGGCCACAGAATTGTTACTCAGGGACAGACACAGAATTGTTACTGAGGGCCACAGAATTGTTACTTAGGGCCACAGAAACGTTACTCAGGGACACAGAATTGTTACTGAGGGCCACAGAACTGTTACTTAGGGCCACAGAAACGTTATTAGGGCCACAGAATTGTTACTCAGGGACAGACAGAATTGTTAATGAGTGCCAGAGAATTGTTACTTAGGGCCACAGAAATGTTAGTTAGGGCCACAGAATTGTTACTCAGGGACAGACACAGAATTGTTACTGAGGGCCACAGAAATGTTACTTAGGGCCACAGAAACGTTAGTTAGGGCCACAGAATTGTTACTCAGGGACAGACACAGAATTGTTACTGAGGGCCACAGAATTGTTACTCAGGGACAGACAGAATTGTTACTGAGTGCCAGAGAATTGTTACTTAGGGCCACAGAAACGTTAGTTAGGGCCACAGAATTGTTACTCAGGGACAGACAGAATTGTTACTGAGTGCCAGAGAATTGTTACTTAGGGCCACAGAAACGTTAGTTAGGGCCACAGAATTGTTACTCAGGGACAGACACAGAATTGTTACTGAGGGCAACAGAATTGTTACTTAGGGCCACAGAAACGTTACTCAGGGACACAGAATTGTTACTGAGGGCCACAGAACTGTTAGTTAGGGCCACAGAATTGTTACTCAGGGACAGACACAGAATTGTTACTGAGGGCCACAGAATTGTTACTTAGGGCCACAGAAACGTTACTCAGGGACACAGAATTGTTACTGAGGGCCACAGAACCGTTACTTAGGGCCACAGAATTGTTACTCAGGGACAGACACAGAATTGTTACTCAGGGACACAGAATTGTTACTGAGGGCCACAGAACCGTTACTTAGGGCCACAGAAACGTTACTCAGGGACACAGAATTGTTACTGAGGGCCACATAACCGTTACTTAGGGCCACAGAATTGTTACTCAGGGACAGACAGAATTGTTACTGAGTGCCAGAGAATTGTTACTTAGGGCCACAGAAACGTTAGTTAGGGCCACAGAATTGTTACTCAGGGACAGACACAGAATTGTTACTGAGGGCAAAAGAATTGTTACTTAGGGCCACAGAAACGTTACTCAGGGACACAGAATTGTTACTGAGGGCCACAGAACTGTTAGTTAGGGCCACAGAATTGTTACTCAGGGACAGACACAGAATTGTTACTGAGGGCCACAGAATTGTTACTTAGGGCCACAGAAACGTTACTCAGGGACACAGAATTGTTACTGAGGGCCACAGAACCGTTACTTAGGGCCACAGAATTGTTACTCAGGGACAGACACAGAATTGTTACTCAGGGACACAGAATTGTTACTGAGGGCCACAGAACCGTTACTTAGGGCCACAGAAACGTTACTCAGGGACACAGAATTGTTACTGAGGGCCACATAACCGTTACTTAGGGCCACATAAATGTTACTCAGGGACAGACACAGAATTGTTACTGAGGGACACAGAATTGTTACTGAGGGCCACAACCGTTACTTAGGGCCACAGAATTTTTACTCAGGGACACAGAATTGTTACTGAGGACCACAAAACCGTTACTTAGGGCCACAGAATTGTTACTCAGGGACACAGAATTGTTACTGAGGGCCACAGAACCGTTACTTAGGGCCACAGAATTGTTACTCAGCGACAGACACAGAATTGTTACTGAGGGACACAGAATTGTTACTGAGGGCCACAGAACCGTTACTTAGGGCCACAGAACCGTTACTTAGGGCCACAGAAACGTTAATCAGGGACACAGAATTGTTACTGAGGGCCACAGAACCGTTACTTAGGGCCACATAAACGTTAATCAGGGACACAGAATTGTTACTGAGGGCCACAGAACCGTTACTTAGGGCCACAGAATTGTTACTCAGGGACAGACACAGAATTGTTACTGAGGGACACAGAATTGTTACTGAGGGCCACAGAACCGTTACTTAGGGCCACAGAAACGTTAATCAGGGACACAGAATTGTTACTGAGGGCCACAGAACCGTTACTTAGGGCCACATAAACGTTAATCAGGGACACAAAATTGTTACTGAGGGCCACAGAACCGTTACTTAGGGCCACAGAATTGTTACTCACGGACAGACACAGAATTGTTTCTTGAGGGACACAGAATTGTTACTGAGGGCCACAGAACCGTTACTTAGGGCCACAGAAACGTTAATCAGGGACACAGAATTGTTACTGAGGGCCACAGAACCGTTACTTAGGGCCACGTAAACGTTAATCAGGGACAGACACAGAATTGTTACTGAGGGACACAGAATTGTTACTGAGGGACACAGAATTGTTACTGAGGGCCACAGAACCGTTACTTAGGGCCACAGAATTGTTACTAAGGGACACAGAATTGTTACTGAGGGCCACAGAACCGTTACTTAGGGCCACAGAATTGTTACTTAGGGACACAGAATTGTTACTGAGGGCCACAGAACCGTTAATTAGGGCCACAGATTTGTTACTTAGGGACACAGAATTGTTACTGAGGTCCACAGAATTGTTACTCAGGGACACTGAATTGTTACTGAGGGCCACAGAACTGTTACTTAGGGCCACAGAATTGTTACTCGGACAGACACAGAATTGTTACTCAGGGACACAGAATTGTTACTGAGAGCCACAGAACCGTTACTTAGGGCCACAGAATTGTTACTCAGGGACACAGAATTGTTACTGAGGGCCACAGAACTGTTACTTAGGGCCACAGAAAGGTTACTCAGGGACACAGAATTGTTACTGAGGGCCACAGAACTGTTACTTAGGGCCACAGAATTGTTACTCGGACAGACACAGAATTGTTACTGAGGGCCACAGAACCGTTACTTAGGGCCACATAAACGTTAATCAGGGACACAGAATTGTTACTGAGGGCCACAGAACCGTTACTTAGGGCCACATAATTGTTACTCAGGGACAGACACAGAATTGTTACTGAGGGACACAGAATTGTTACTGAGGGCCACAGAACCGTTACATAGGGCCACAGAATTGTTACTCAGGGACAGACACAGAATTGTTACTCAGGGACACAGAATTGTTACTCAGGGACACAGAATCGTTGAATTAAAGAGTATGTCAGACAACATGCAGAGGAGTGGCAGAGGAGGCAATGTTTTAGGAGCGAGCAGACGTGGCAGCAGAGGAAGGGGTCGAGGCAGCACTATTCGCAGCCAGAGGCCAGTGCTCCCGGTGTCATCCAGCGGTTGTGTCTCCACCGACAACCCTGCTGTCGTCGATTGGTTGGCTCGGTCGTCTTCCTCTTCCCAGGTCACCTCTGACACCTACAGCCAACGGTCGGTGGGTACGTCAGACACAACCGTTAGTTGGCATGGCCCGGGACCAAGCCCACTGAAATCACGTGTCCTCTACCTGCCCCTGTCCTTTGGTGTTCCCTCACCAAGCGAAGTATCGCATGCTGTGGGCTCAGCCCCACTGTACAGTGAGGAAGAGCTAACAGAGGGCGGTCAGGAACGGGGGGAGACATCCGCCTTTTCAGCAGCCAGGCGAAGAAGTAGTGGCGAGGAGAGTGGCTCGGTAGCCGGTCTAGAGACAGGTCTGTCTCCTGACCCAGACGCAGCCGAGGGGGCTAGTAGTGAGGCGGAGACCCTACTTGATGATGAGGAGGTTGATCGCACTTGGCAACCTCGTCGTCATCAGGCAATTTCTTCCGCATCATCAGGAGAAGAGGGTGGCAGCTTGGCAGCGAGCGAAACAGTCGGTGGGTTGCCCAGGAGACAGCAGCAGGGTCGCAGCAGTGTCAGTGGAGCCAAACGGCCACGGAGTAGAGCACCAGCTCCACTGCAGCCTACCACCACGGCCAGTAGTGGTGCCGGTGTGCACGGAGGAAGCAGCAGTCAGCCAGTGAGGAGTATCGGGGGCAAAGTTTCCTACTCGGCGGTGTGGCAATTTTTTGTCAAGCCGCCCGAGGAAGTAAACGTAGCCGTATGTCGACTATGTGGCCAGAAAGTCAAGCGTGGCCAGGGGGCCCATGTTGGGACTACAGCGTTGCGGCAGCATATGCAGCGTCGCCATTTGGTGGCCTGGGAAAACCGTGATAAAGATATGGCGGTTCTGCCCGCCCCAGCCCCCGCTCCGTTACTTGCTCCGTCACCCGACGTCAATCGCCCTCCATCAGCCAGTCAAGGCTCCAACACCTCTGCTGAGGGGAGTTGTCGCTCGTTGGCATCTTCCGCTCGTTCAGATGCTCCTTCTCCTGCTACTCCTCTTCACGGATTCCGTCAGCAGTCTTTCTTGGAATCCGTTTCCAAGAGACAACAGTTTGCGAGCACGCACCCGACGGTGCAAAAGCTGAACGTCCTCCTGTCCAAGTTGCTGGTGCTGCAGTCCCTCCCTTTCCAAGTGGTGGACTTAGCACCTTTCCGAGAAATGATGGCTTGTGCCGCGCCGCGGTGGAGAGTGCCAAGCCGTCATTTCTTCGCCAAAAAGGCAGTGCCAGCCCTGCATTCACATGTAGAAGAGATGGTGGGCCAGTCTTTGAGCATGTCGGTCTCTGCCAAAGTGCACGGCAGCGCCGACGTGTGGAGCTGTAACTACGGTCAGGGACAGTACATGTCATTTACGGCCCACTGGGTGAACGTGGTGCCGGCACAGCCGCACCAGCAACTTGGACAGGTCACGCCGCTTTTGCCTCCACGTTTGCACGTCCTTGGTCCGGCAAAGATGTCCGCCTCTACCACCTCTTCTTCCGCCGTGTCCTCAGCCGCCACCCCCGTGCCAAGTCCCATTACCCGACCGGCATATCACATGTGCAGGGCGCAACGGTGTCACGCTGTGCTGCACCTGGTATGCCTTGGCGAACGTAGTCACACAGGGGAGGAACTTCTCAGTGTAATGAACAGAGAAATCGACAGATGGCTGTCTCCGCGCAAACTCAAAATCGGAACCATGTTGACCGACAACGGAAAGAACATGGTGTCTGCTCTGCGTCAAGGAAGGTTGTGCCATGCGCCATGCATGGCTCACGTGTTCAATCTGGTTGTCAAGCGGTTCCTAAAATCCACCATCCCACTGCAAGACATCCTTAAAATGTCACGTAAACTTTGCATGCATTTCAGCAATTCCTACACCGCAAAGCACACCCTCCTTGAGCTGCAGCGGCAGAACGGAATTGCACAGCATCGCCTGATCTGCGACGTTGCAACAAGGTGGAATTCAACCCTACACATGTTAGACCGCCTTTACGAACAGCGAAAGGCCATCACCGATTTCCTGATGTTACAAGCGGATAAAGGTACTCCCCTGTGTAACTTTGATGTCAGCCATTGGCAGCTCATGCGTGACACCTGCCGCTTGCTCAGGCCCTTTGAGGAGGCCACGCTATTCGTGAGTCGGCAGGACTATGGGATGAACGACGTCATTCCTCTGTTGCACGTCCTGGAACAAATGCTGTTAACAATGGCTGGTCAGGGTGCGGTAGACGTGGCGCACAGATCTCAACGCCACATGACCCCTGTGGGGGCAGGACAGGAAGAAGAGGAGGAGGTAGAGGAGGACATTTGTGCTCAGGAATTATTGAGTGAAATGGGTGGTTTTTCCACTCAGCGGACAGGAGTGGAGGAGCAGGAGCATCTGGTAGAGGAGGAGGAGGAGGAGACAGAGGACCCAGACGCACCGTGGCAGTATGCTGTGGAGATGGAGGCAGGGAGTCCCTCGCATTCCTTGGCACAAATGGCCCATAGCATGCTCGGTTGCTTGCGTAGCGACAGCCGAATAATAACCATCAGACAGAGGGATGACTTTTGGCTGTCCACCTTGTTGGACCCTCGCTACCGTTCAAAAATGGTGGCCTTTTTCACACCTGCTGAGAGGGAGGCCAAAATAACGTACTATAAAAACCACCTATGTAGTCAGTTGGTCTCTGCCTTTGTGCGCCAACGTCCATCCTCAGACACTGTGGGCCCTGTGCGCTCTCGTTCCGCTGCCATGGCAGCAGGGGAGGGGTGGGGTGGTAGGAGCAGTGGCAGCTCCACCAGCAGCGGCTGCCTCAGTCTGCAGTCGATGATGAGTAGCTTTCTTCACCAGCGCAGTGAGGAAACTACTAACCAGCCGCAGAAGCAGCAGCAGCAGCATCAGGTGGACCTGGAGCAGGACCTCAAACAACAGGCTTGGGCCTACTTGGACAGCACCCTGCCAACCGAGGTAGACAATCCCCTTGACTACTGGGCAACGAAACTTGACCTTTGGCCCCAACTAGCTGAATTTGCCCTTGAAAGGCTGTCATGCCCGGCCAGTAGCGTGGCATCGGAGCGCGTGTTTAGTGCGGCAGGAGGTATTGTAACTCCGCGGAAGACACGACTGTCCACCCAAAGTGTGGAGAGACTCACGTTTGTGAAAATGAATCAGGCGTGGATTAGTCTGGATTTCAAACCACCAGTTCCTGACACAACTGACTAAATCCGCTATGAATCATGCCTCAAACATGTGCCACTTTCAGGTCTCCTCACACACTGCTGGTGTGTTCCATTTTTTGTCATAGGGTGCTGGCAGATTACGGGCCTCCCATAGCTGCTGCCAGGCCCCTAATCTGCCATGGGCCCCTATACCGCCTCCTCATGATGCTGCCAGGTCCACAGTCTCTTATGCCATGTGCCACTTTCAGGTCTCCTCACACTGCTGGTGTGTTCAATTTTTTGACATAGGGTGCTGGCAGATTACGGGCCTCCCATAGCTGCTGCCAGGCCCCTAATCTGCCATGGGCCCCTATATACCGCCTCCTCATGCTGCTGCCAGGTCCAGAGTCTCTCATGGGTCCCTGTACGGCCTCCCATTGCTGCTGTCTCCATCGCCACACTCTGCCATGTGCCACTTTCAGGTCTCCTCACACACTGCTGGTGTGTTCAATTTTTTGACATAGGGTGCTGGCAGATTACGGGCCTCCCATAGCTGCTGCCAGGCCCCTAATCTGCCATAGGCCCCTATATACCGCCTCCTCATGCTGCTGCCAAGTCCAGAGTCTGTCATGGGTCCCTCTACGGCCTCCCATTGCTGCTGTCTCCATCGCCACACTCTGCCATGTGCCACTTTCAGGTCTCCTCACACTGCTGGTGTGTTGAATTTTTTGACATAGGGTGCTGGCAGATTACGGGCCTCCTATAGCTGCTGCCAGGCCCCTAATCTGCCATAGGCCCCTATATACCGCCTCCTCATGCTGCTGCCAAGTCCAGAGTCTGTCATGGGTCCCTGTACGGCCTCCCATTTGCTGTTGTCTCCATCGCCACACTCTGCCATGTGCCACTTTCAGGTCTCCTCACACACTGCTGGTGTGTTGAATTTTTTGACATAGGGTGCTGGCAGATTACGGGCCTCCTATAGCTGCTGCCAGGCCCCTAATCTGCCATGGGCCCCTATATACCGCCTCCTCATGCTGCTGCCAAGTCCAGAGTCTGTCATGGGTCCCTGTACGGCCTCCCATTGCTGCTGTCTCCATCGCCACACTCTGCCATGTGCCACTTTCAGGTCTCCTCACACACTGCTGGTGTGTTCAATTTTTTGACATAGGGTGCTGGCAGATTACGGGCCTCCCATAGCTGCTGCCAGGCCCCTAATCTGCCATGGGCCCCTATATACCGCCTCCTCATGCTGCTGCCAAGTCCAGAGTCTGTCATGGGTCCCTGTACGGCCTCCCATTGCTGCTGTCTCCATCGCCACACTCTGCCATGTGCCACTTTCAGGTCTCCTCACACACTGCTGGTGTGTTCAATTTTTTGACATAGGGTGCTGGCAGATTACGGGCCTCCCATAGCTGCTGCCAGGCCCCTAATCTGCCATGGGCCCCTATATACCGCCTCCTCATGCTGCTGCCAAGTCCAGAGTCTGTCATGGGTCCCTGTACGGCCTCCCATTGCTGCTGTCTCCATCGCCACACTCTGCCATGTGCCACTTTCAGGTCTCCTCACACTGCTGGTGTGTTGAATTTTTTGACATAGGGTGCTGGCAGATTACGGGCCTCCTATAGCTGCTGCCAGGCCCCTAATCTGCCATAGGCCCCTATATACCGCCTCCTCATGCTGCTGCCAGGTCCAGAGTCTCTCATGGGTCCCTGAGCGGCCTCCCATTGCTGCTGTCTCCATCGCCACACTCTGCCATGTGCCACTTTCAGGTCTCCTCACACACTGCTGGTGTGTTCAATTTTTTGACATAGGGTGCTGGCAGATTACGGGCCTCCCATAGCTGCTGCCAGGCCCCTAATCTGCCATAGGCCCCTATATACCGCCTCCTCATGCTGCTGCCAAGTCCAGAGTCTGTCATGGGTCCCTGTACGGCCTCCCATTGCTGCTGTCTCCATCGCCACACTCTGCCATGTGCCACTTTTAGGTCTCCTCACACACTGCTGGTGTGTTCAATTTTTTGACATAGGGTGCTGGCAGATTACGGGCCTCCCATCCGTATCTGCGCATGTGCCAGTTTCAGGCATTAGCAGCCGATCGGCGATCTCCGGCACATGCGCAGATACGTCGAGGGGGACAGATCCTCATAGGAGACAGATTTTCATGCTACACCGGTCTTCAGGGCGGACTGTGAGAGGAGCCTAGCTCCGCGCGCCGGATTAAAAGGTCCGCCGGGCCGTAGTTTGCCCATTGCTGAGTTACACTATTAGAGATTGATTCTAGTACATATCATCAGACTAGGAGATCAAAATTTTTATTTAACGCCTTCGCGCCTAAGGGTAGAAGAAATGTTAATGCCTAAGCACAATTTTGCAACTTTGCTGCACTAACGTGTTAGAAAACCATACAGATCATCACAACTACTTTGTGCATCCAAGGTGGATTATACCTTGTTTTTTAAGGACAAATTGGGCTTTCATTTAGTGGTAAGTGGTAGTGGACATCGCCTGATTTTTTTTCATTGTTATCAAAGAAAACTGGCCCAAAATAGTAAAAAAGATTTTTTTTTAAATTTAGCTGTATATTTGTTGCTACTACCATAATCTACCACCAAAGAACAACCCAAAATAAATTTTCCTGCTCCTGACGATCGCAGCAATATCACATGCGTGTATGTTAGCTGTTGTCTGTACACGTAGTACAGCCCATAAACAATAGTGCACATTTTGCTATTTTTTTATCCTACCTAAAACACACTGACACTAACACTAATTAAAAAAAAAATATCCTGCCCACAAAAATATTGACCCTGACCTTGACCCAAACATTGACCCTGGCACTGACCTAGATCATGCCTAGATTTAGGAATTTTTTTTTTTTTGTTTTATTTTATTTATTTTTTTTACACACTGTTTTTTTTTTCTTTCCTGTCTCTTGTATCCTTCATTTATACAGGGAAAACACAGGGGCAGGCTTCGCAGTAAGGCTACGTTCACACTAGCCTTGTATTCAAGCAGAAAGGAGTTTGGGAAGCGTTTCTACCGCTTCCAAAACGCTTAAGACAATTCTGCCCATTGCAGCACATGGTGCTGTTCTAACGGGAGCGGGCGCGGCAAAACGGACGCCTCTGGTTGAGTCAGGAGGCGTTGAAGCCTCCTATTCTCGTCTATGGTGCCGCTCTGCAAATGCCCGGCCGGCGTTTGTGGTGCGGTTGCAGGGCGTTTGCGGAGCGGTAACACCATCCAAACTTCATTATAGGCGTTTGTGGGGCGTTTTTAATGCTCGGCAAACGCCTAGCAACCGCCGCTGAACCGCGCATGCGGCGTTTGTGGAGCGTATGCCGAGCATAACGCTTGCCAAACGCTATAGGGGCGTTTGGCAAGAGTTGGTAAAACAGTCAAGTGTGAACGAGCCCTTAATGATCACTGTGATAGCCAATCAGAGGCTATCACAGTGATCAGGTGACCTAGAATCGGGAGTTCCGGGTTCCGATCATTAGTACAGGACCCGGGGCTCTCAGTGAGACCCCCAATCTCTGTGCTGGGATTTTTTCGTGTGGTGTGCTTCCAACACAAAGACAAACATGAAAATATACAGCCCCATTGAAAAAAAACCAGTCCAGTGGGGCTGCATATTTGCGTATGCTCAGTGGGAAGGGGTCAAGAAAAAAAAATGTAAAAAGAACTAAAATACTGTTTTCAGACATGATTGTGATATAATATTATGCATGACAGACTCCCTTGTCATAGGCAGGTAGCTTGATTAAAGCTCTCACTAGGACGGACATGCAGCAGCAAGCTTTTTGTATCGACTGTCATGATGGGGTTAAAAAATAAGACCTTTATAGTACAAAAACTTCAGATAATAACTATTATAAGGGGTTAATTTATACTGTGAAACAGTGAAAGTAATAAAAATATCTTATACAGTAGAAGATATAAATTATATCACTGTATATGTATTATATACAGTATAAGATATCATTTATATCTTATACTGCATATAATACATATACCCAGAAGTAGTATACACATGGTATTTTAACTGGGAGACTGACACAAAGCTATATGAAGGGTGAAGGGGGGGATATAAATCTTTGATATTAAAGTAGTACTAAAGGCTTTTTTCATGGATGAAATCATTTTAAATAAAATGCACAATACTGATAAACTTACTTTAAATTTCATAGTAATTCCTTATATTACCTCCAGTCTATCAGCCTCCAGCTTCTCTGGGTTCAGATGCTGACCTTCTCTGCACAGAGCCTTTAAAGTGATTGTAAACGTTGGATTTTTTAAATAACAAACGGCACCACCTGCCTGGAGTTTGCATGGTCTCCCTGTGCCTGCGTGGGTTTCCTCCGGGTACTCCGGTTTCCTCCCACACTCCAAAGACATGCTGGTAGGTTAATTGGATCCTTTCTAAATTGGCCCTTGTATATGAATGTGAGTTAGGAACCTTAGATTGTACGCCCCTTGAGGGTTAGGCACTGATGTGAATGTACAATATATATGTAAAGCGCTGCGTAAATTGACGGCGCTATATAAGTACCTGAAATAAATCAAAAATGTCATACTTACCTGGTTTTGCACAGAACACCTCAGATCCTCCTTTTCTGGAGTCCCTCGCAGACGCCTCTGGCTCCTCCTGTCTTCAGATTGCTCCCCATAGAAAGTTGCAAAGTCTAGTATAGCGTGGCCCTATAGCAAGGTAGAAAAAAAAAACTTCTGCCTTTAGAATCACTTTAAATTACTTCCTTCTGCCCAGGACCTACATGTCCCATGAGGCATTGGTCCTTACACATTCACATGTTCTCAGACATGTATGGACAGTGTACTGAGCTGTATGTGTGCTGCACTGAATTTCCCGATATATAAACAAATAATGCATTCTGTATGCAGGGCAACTAATTGGCTGAGCATGTAATCGATTATGAGAATAGTTGACAATTATTTTTATAGTCAACTAAGCAATTATGTTGATTAGTTGTTTCAGCCCTAATCAGATCAATCTTCTTTGAAAACTGCCACCAAAAGACCCCCCCTCCTCTAAGGGTGTATGCTCATTTCACAGATGGGACCCACTATTATGGCAACAAGAGCCTTATATCACCAAGATTTTAAATCAATGGCTGCCGGTGGATGCCTTAATGAATTTGATAAACAGCATGACACCAATTTAACCCCTGCTTAAAAAAAAAAATAAATAAATCTCAGTGTAGACCAGGGCTGTTCAACCCATGGCCCTGGGAGCCCTCTGATGTGGCCTATGACTTCATACCAAGGAAGCGCATACCAGAAGTCAGCAACCCATTAACTGCTATCTGGGCCTGCTGAACTGCTTCTAGGTACACCCTACCCTGAATCTCCACAGGATCCAACTATTCCTTACACTCAGCCTTCTCCCTCTTCCCACAAGTTTCCTTGGCTTAACTCTCATTTCTTAGGGTACTCGTTTTCCTGATGCTTCTCCTCAACTTCCTGTCCTTAAGTTGTAGGGAGCCTACTGTGCTTAATGAAAAAACACTTTCCTCCTCATTTGAACCAACTTCAACCACTCTCGATGCACTTTTGGGTTCATCAATCCTTTTGTAGCTACCTACGACAGCCAAAATTTCAGCGAATGCAGTATTCCACACAATGGTTTACACATTTCAACGCCACAGTTACAAATATCATTGGTACTTTCTTTCAGAGTGTACCTTAACCCGTACAACTCTATGGATGACGACTGGAATCTCTGCTGTGGCTGCATCTATTTTGGGCCCTTCCTTCTCATCATGTCTAGCAAATGAGGTAGCATACATGCCTTATACCCAAAACTGCTCAGTTGCACCACTACTTTTATCAGCTGGCTCTAGTGGTGCTTAAGACACACCCAGCTTTGCACTTTCAGCTTTGGCAGGCTGAGTTTACGTCTTATCAACTAGGTCACACATAGGGTTGTTGGACTGCATCCACACATGGTCACTGTGGGGCGCAAGCCTCCTGTATTTCACCAGAGCAGTACCAGAGCTGTCCTGGACAACATCTGGATCCAACACACAGAGTCCTTCCAAGGCCTCTGCGGACAACCCTGCGCTTACCCCCTCAGAAGCCGCTGGTGATGGTGGGTTCTGTTCTGCTATGACTCGGTAAACTGCTTTATCCCTGCAGATACACCTGGTTGTGGTCTGAGACCTGCCCACACCTGGTTGTGGTCTGAGACCTGCCCACACCTGTGTGACTTAAGCATTGGTATACCTGCACTCTATGTCAGCATACAGAAAGTACGCCACCAACAAACAAATGGTAGAAAAATAATTAACGGCCTTAATATAATACATTTAACCCTTTGAGGACCAAGGGACGTATTTGTCCCATGTTTGTAATTGCGTGTATCATCTGATTAAGAACTTAAAACTCTTTTTTTTTGGTTTGAGTCAAAATATTAGTTCTTATCAACAAACAACAAATGGATCTAGCTTTTTGCCAATTATTTCATGAAATGGCTTAGTTACAGCAACTGAAGTGTACGAACTTTAAAAACAAAAAAATTGATTCTTTTGGCGTTCCAAAACCTTACGGTCCTCAAAGGGTTAAACAGTGCGTGAATTGGCAAAGAGAACACCTTTAAAGATACAAAAAACTAGATAAGCTGAACAATGGCCTATAACAGGGTAATTCAATTAAACTGCTGTAAACTCAATTATTAATTGATGTAACCAGTAACCAGCAGAGTCAGAATCAGCTAACACAATAACTGTGACCTTGCGTGCACCCTGCACTAACAGCCCTTTGTTGGGTGGATTCACACATGCCTAAATAAGGAGTACCTAGAAAGTTGACTAAAGTACAAAGAGCCTGATTAATCAATACGAGCTGGCTTTTGGAGGCACCCTTCTGTAGGTGGTGCACTGTTCCTTTAAGAATGTGGGTGATGAGTGACAGATGAGCTGCTAAGTAAATGCAGGCTCTATAGCTTTAAGTGTGTATGGCAGGAGTTTAGGATATGTAGTTCGGCTCAACACTCCTGGGAGGTAGTAAGCATGGTCCCATGCACTTGGTGGTCAGCTGTTCTAGAAGTCCCATTCCTCACAAGTGGTCCCTTGCTGGCTTTCCTCATCTGTAGACTCTCTCGGCAACGGGTCCTTCCAGCTTTGGGTTCCAAAGCGGCCACATAACACTCAGTTCTATGGTCCCTGGTGTGGGCACAGATACACAAACATTGGGTCTGAGCTCTTCCAGCTCCACACACATACACAAAAGGCCCACCGGGGATTAGTCTTTCGACTGGGATGTACAGGCTCAGACACTTCAGAAACCAGGTTCTCTCAGCTCTGTTTCTACTAGATAAAAGACCCCTCATTCGCTTGGTTTGCCCAGGAAAAACAGACCTCTCTCTCCTCCTCTGATTTTGGCTCCTGTAGTTCAGAGTTCATCTGCCCTCATTCACTTGTATTGTGATGTGCCCCTTTAAAAACCACAGTTCCCATGATGCATGGTGCCTGCACAGCAAGTCTTCTCCCTGCTTCTGATTGGTCCCAGCTCTCCTGCTCTCTGATTGGCTCAAGTCCGCTGGCAGGAAAGAGGGGGGGGTGAAGCAGGAACAGGGAATTTTACACAGATCCAATCCTTAGCTGAAGCAAGAGAAAGGAGAGAGACTGGCTGCACACACACACAGCCCAGTGCTCTGACAGTGTTTCAGCAGGGAAGGAAAGCAGGGAATCCAATGATGATGGGTTAAGGACCTTCTACGGCCCTGTCCAGCTCTCCTAGAGTAACTGCCTGTCTCCTGGAATCTCCTCCATGCTCTTGAGACCTTCTGGCAATGGCACATATTGATGTGCAATCCTGGAGGAGTTGGACTGCCTGTGCAACCTCTGTAGGATCCAGGTATTGCCTCATGCTACCAGTAGTGACACTGACCCTAGCCAAATGCAAACTTAGTATAAAAACAGTCAGAAAAGATCAGTAGGGAAAAAAATGTCAATGGCCTCCACCTGTAAAACCATTCCTGTTTTTGGGGGTCATCTCATTGTTGCCCATCTAGTGCACCTGTTAATTTCATTAATACCAAAGCAACTGAAACTGATTAACAACCCCCTCTGCTACTTAACTGACCAGATCAATATCCCAGGAGTTTAATTGACTTGATGCTATACTCTGATACACACACAGTTGTGCTCAAAAGTTTGCATACCCTGGCAGAAATTGTGAAATGTTGGCATTGATATTGAAAATATGACTGATCATGGCAAAAAATGTTCTTTTATTGAAGGATAATGATCATATGAAGCCATTTATTATCAAATAGTTGTTTGGCTCCTTTTTAAATCATAATAACAGATATCACCCAAATGGCCATGATCAAAAGTTTCCATCCCCTGGAATGTTTGGCCTTGGTACAGACACACAAGGTGACACACACGGGTTAAAATGCCAATTAGAGGTTAATGTCCCACATCTGTGGCTTTTTAAATTACAATAAGTGTCAGTGTATAAATAGTCAAAAAGTTTGTTAGCTCTTACGTGGAAGCATTGACTAGGCTAGATACTGAGCCATGAAGATCAGAAAAGAACTGTCAAAAGTCATGCGTAACAAGGTAATGGAACTTTATAAAGATGGAAAAGGACATAAAAAGATGTCCATACACACTGCTCAAAAAATAAATGAACACTTTTTAATCAGAGGATAGCATCAAGTAAATTACTGCCAGGGTATGCAAACGTTTGAGCACAACTGTATATATATATATATTTATTTTTTCACTCCAACCAGGGCAACTGATCAGTGTACACCGATCAGCCAAAATGCTACGACCATCCACCTAATATTGACCAGTTCCCCTTTTTGTCTCCAAAACAACCCTGACCTTTCAAAGTATGGATGCCACCAGACAGCTCAGGGTATCTGTGGTATCTGGCACCAAGCTGTAAATAGCAGATAATTTAAGTCATGTAAGTTGTGAGGTGGGGCCTCCATAGATTGGGCTTGTCTTTCCAACACATCACACAGAGGCCAAAGTCAGCATCTCAAACTCCTTGTGTTCCCAAACCATTCTTGAACCATTTTTGCAGTGTCAATGGGCAGAGTGAATTAACTTCCCTGCCATCAGGGAACACGGTTTCCATGAAGGGGTGCACTTGGTCAGCCACAATGTCTAGGTAGGTAGTGCATGTCAAAGTAACATCCACATGAATGACAGGACCCAAGGTTTTCCAGCAGAACATTGCCCAAAGCATTAAATTACCTCTGCCGACTTGCCTTCTTCCAGTACTGCATCCTGGTGCCATCTCTACCCCAGGTCAGTGACGCACACACACCCAGCCATCTACATGATGTAAAAGAAAGTATGAGTCATCAGTCCAGGTTACCTTCTTCCTTTGCTCCGTGGTCCAGTTGTGATGCTCATGTGATCATTGTAGGTGCTTTTGGCCGTGGACATGGGTCAGAATGGGCACCTTGACTGGTTTGTGACTATGCAGCTCCATACAAAATACTGTGATGCCCATTTCTTTTTGCTTTCAATACATCAACCTCAGGCACAACACATTTACATGCTGCTTAATATATCTCATCGACTTTCGGATGCCATTATAACAATACAGTCAAGGTTACTCACTTAACCTGTCAGTGGTCAGAGTTATGGCTGATCGGTGTATAAACATTCTGTGCAGCAAGCAGTTATACCATGGCTGCAGCCATGATACTGGTACTAAAAACATATAAATAAGTGAGCGCTTCCAATAATAATATATTTGTCATCAATGGCAGCAGCTGTACACCAAAGGCACCATATAGGACCTCCAGATAAGCAGTAACATAGAAGAGGGTACAGCGCTAATAAATTAATAAACAAATGAGTGGATAAATGCATATACATACATATATAAATATAAAGTGATACTGTGCACTTATATATATGCCACTGAGAAATGTGGCCAATATAACGTGAGAAAAGCACTATATCAAAGAATAAGTCCAAAGTGAAGATGTGAGTGAGATCTCAGACGATCTTCCGATGTCCAAATGACACAAATTGTGGATAAGGTGAGACAATTAGGATATAGACTGCGCACTCACCAGATACGCAACCTTTAAGCGCATTTGTGTAATATGACAAGGACATCAGATATCTCCTCATAGGTCTGGTCAGATCTGGTCATGCCTCCTTCACTGCCCCACGGTTTGCACTCAGCATTCCAATTTAGAGATAACCACTCTGCGGATGTAGCTGGCTCCCTCAGGAGCTCAGAAAAAAACAGAGGAGGCCAGTAGTGCAATACATTTTAGAATGTTTATTCCCACATATAGGCAAGTAGGCATAACAAGAAGTAGAATTAAGTACTGACCCGATTCAAAGTTGCCGCCAGGACCCCTCGTGGTGCCGGCGGTGTAGCGTCAAACCAGCTGTAGCTTGACAGTGACGTGTTTCGAGCAAGTGCTCTTAGTCATAAGGTATTTAGCTATCCTAAATAGCTAAATATCCTAAATTTTCTGAATCACTTTATTGATGGATGGGACTATAAATATATATTTCTTAAATTAAAATCACAAAGTTTGAAATATACTGTATATACAATTATTTGAGATAAAGAATAATCACAAAGTTTGAATTATATATATATTTTTTATTTTTATATATCACTATAAGTGGATTTATGTGTAAAATATGGTTTGATTATGTTATGTGTTTATCACAGATTATGAGTATATATTGATTTTTTAGGAGCGCTGCGTTTATAGATATATATATAAGTGAACAGTATCACTTTATATTTATATATGTATGTATATGCATTTATCCACTCATTTGTTTATTAATTTATTAGCGCTGCACCCTCTTCTATGTTACATGATACTGGTACTGTTTTTTAAAGCCAGCAAAAGGCTTTCCTTTAAAATGTATCCTTTGATCACTTTTACAGCACTGCGGGGCACAATGCCCTCCTGCCACTGCTGTTTCCAGGCTGCTCTTCTACCATGGAGCCTGGGATGACTGTAAGTGGTTGGGTCGACTGGACCATGGAGGAACATCTAATCCCCCTATTTCCTCTGTGACGAAGGAAGTCAAAAGTGACAAGGATTTCGTCACTTCTGGTTTCAGAGTGATCTTTCCCCGGCAGTTATAGCCTAGAGAAGCAAATCTTTGATCAGCTGCCTTGGAGAGCAGAGGAGGAATCAGGGGTCTAACAGAACCTCACCATAAAGAGTACCTGTCCAAAGATATCACAAGGGGACTTTTCACCCCTTGTGATAGTAATAGATGACAAAAAAAAAAAAAGAGAAAAAAGGGTATTCATCCTGAATCTATGGAAACAATTACCAAATTTAATAAGGTATAAAGGTAATATTACTGATATGTAGAAATATTACCAAATGGGTCTTATCAGTCCCAGCAATAATTACAAATGTTACTAATGAAGTAAGTTCCTGGGCAGCAGCGTAATGATGGCAATATAATATTGCAAGCAGGAATAATGCATGAGGTAAAATTGTTATATTGCCAAGATTAGCAAATGTATTAATAACAGGGAAGGTTTACGAGGCGATATAGTTATAGTGGAAATAATAACGGAAATATTAATAACCGCAGTCATTGCTGAGGTAGAAGCTACCCTGAATAATCTGTCAGGTGCATACATCAGCCTAGTTTACTGCTATAACCCATATTACTCCCACTAAATCATCTCAATTCAAGCACAGTCAGTGAAATGAGCAGACTGGTTTACCTCACAGAGCAGCTGTAGCGTTTACCCATAGTGACCATTCAGGCACCACTTGCCAGACCTGCACCAATAACGTCACCACCGGTTCACTTTCTACAGGCAGATGGCGGCTCTTTAAATCTTCGTTTGTAGGCAGATGCACCCGTTTTCTCCACTGCAAGGGATGCTCATCCGAGTGGTACTACAGCCTGAAGAGGAAGTCAAGGAAAACCTGGTTTCTCTGTCAATTTCTGGGTCATGAAGAAGTGTTCCTGGTTGCCTACACTGCATCCATGTAACCCCTGGCAGCCATCTTGGGTCAGCAGGGTCTTTATAAGTCTTGGCACGCATTTGCGAAGTGGGTAGAGAAGGCAGGGATACCCTGACAGGGAAAGTAACTAGCGTCAGGGAAAGGTTCCCAATAAATAGGGACAGGCTAGGGTTTTGCTATCCTCAAGGAAGCCTCCCCTTTTTGGGACCAGACTGACCAGGCCATGCTTCTCCCTCTGAAACAGATGCTGTCGATGCATCTCTCCCCGCTGCATCTCTTAATTTGAACTGAACTGTGTTCTCCCTATGCGGCGCTCTCCCTCTAGGGTGTTTGAAGTTTGGTATTGTCAAGTCTCAAGCAGACTTTACTGTCACTACACCATGTTGCACCTCTCCCCACGCTTGCTATAAACTTGAACCCCATGCTCACACAGCTAAATGCAGAGTCACAATACTTTTCTTTGAACCAAGTCGCAGAGACAGGAGGAGGACGACGCCACATTTTCTGTTACAGTTTGAAGGAGCCCAGTAGTGTCACCTGCCTGCAGCACATGGATCAGGTCATGCCACAACATTCCCCTCCTGTGAGCCAGTTCACAATTTTAGGCTTACAGCACTTCACAAAGCAATGTGGCTCTGGTTGGCAGACATTGCTGTTCCTTCCTTTTCCATTGAGGAATAACATAATGAGAATATAAACACAAATGTAAGGTACTCATACTAGCTTGGACTTTTTTTTTTGTTACCAATCCATAACTAGGTTAAAGTGCTGGAGTACTGGAGTACTTAAAAAATAAATAAATGAATAAAAGGTTCTACCACCGCCTTCTCACAAAGATATACTTCGGATGCAGCGCAGTCTCCATCTACACTGCCTGGCTTTCCACTCCATTGGGCTGTGTTTACTTTTAATCCCCCCCCCCCCAACGCAGCACCAGCGATCCAGCACACAAGAGCGATTACATGCTCCACAGACATGAATAATAGGAGAACCGGGTTGGGTTCTCCCATGTTTCTCTATGTAGCCTGTAGTCCTTTAAAAAAGATTTTTCTTTTTTCTAAATAATATTTACAGTTTCCAGCAGTGTACTCTCAGGAGGAATGGCACTACACAGGCTATTCCTGTCCATTTCTACAACAGCCATTGACAAGACTTTTCTATTCTAGACAATTTTGTTTTCTAAAGAGAAAAAAAAAATGTTTCTTCTGAATTTTTTTATTTTATTTTGCACTAGCATGGAATATTCAACGTCAAAAAGAATGTCAGCTAATGGAAAGAGAAAAAAAAACCTGCTACATAACTGAAAGCACCTAGAACAAAAAAAATATATGTTTATAAAGAACTTCAAAACAAAAAATTAACAAAGAAAACAAAACAAAAAAGTTTCTACATCAATGGTTAAAATAAAATAGAAATAAAATAGGTCCTGAATGTGGTTCTATGGACTGGGGTGAGAGGAATTTATAACTTATAAGAGGTATGAACTGGTCAGCCTGAGATTAGGAAGCAAAGGGTTTTGCTTTGGAAAACTGTGTGAGACTGTTACTTAGTGGAACTCTTGCCGATAAGAGTTAATCAAGACAAAGTGCCTGGTCTGACGTGCTTTAATAAAGCATTGCATACAAGGTGTATAAAACAATTGGGGTTGTACAAAGAAGGAGATGAAAAGAAGACACATGAGGGTCACCAAGGAAAGGGTACAGCATGCTCAAGAATTGGTGGGAGAGGCGGCTGAGTGTCATTGCCATGGGTAACCAATAAAGTGGTGAAGAATATTATAGCAGCAGCAGTTAGGTGACTTGGAATTGGAGACAGTATACTGTGGTAGTGAGGGGGTTGGTGAGCTTGACCCCCTCCCTAGCCACCGATACCCCACCTCTACAGGTCTGATCTACTGGCACAGTGAAACCTATGCAACTCGCCTAGAGGTCATATCAGAGAGAAAAGTGGATCCAAGTAAAGTGTTAAAGCTCATTCACAACAGAGGTCTGAGAATGGCAGGATTCTCACAATGTCACTGGGAGTGAGGTGGCAATAATGGCTGTGCCGGAGGGAGCCGCGGAGTCCCCTCAGAATTGCTGCATTCGTACAACATTCAAGACCTTTTTAGGGTGTCGTGAGAAACAGTTGGTGGCATGTTGTGATCATTCGTCTATTTGCACCTTGAATTTGGCTAAATTCCATTTGTGGTCAACATCAGGGCAAAATGACTATGAGGTGCCTATAAACATTAATCTGATGGCTGGATTATATATAAACACCTTTTCTTTATACAAAATCAAATAGCCATACAAAATGTCCCCAATGTCTTCAATCACCATATGCAATTCCACAAAATAAAGTCTTTTTCTTCTTTCAAAATGAATCTCTTTCTTAGTTCGTGAAGTTTCCAATGATCACAAACCTCAAAAAAACAAAACTCAAAATAGTGTCATACCCTTTCTAAAATATGTGCCACTCACTGTGAGTCATGCAAAACACATAACTAGTGCAAAACAAACAAAAAAAAAAATTATGTATATATATATATTATATACACATATATATCCAAAACCTCCAATATGATATGGTGGGTAAAATATAATAATAATTTATTCAGCAACTTACATTTAAGATTGAAGAAAAGGTGTTTATATATAATTTTTGATTAACTTTCAAGGGTAAAAGTGAATAACTTTTCTTTAAGAGTGGGATTTATATAGTTAGTTTTGTGCTGATAGATAAGTATCTGATGGCTGGATTGTCTGAGTTAATCTGGCCATAACACTAGTAGATCTGTACACAAAACATTTGTACAAACATTCATACGAAATTTGAATAAGTATAATTGATGACTTGTCAAATGTTGTTCAAAAAACTTTTTAAAAAAAAGTTCACTTTTAACATTCGATTGTGAAACCCACAATTACTTTTACAAGTTCGTTCAAGAAAAAAATTCCGTCCTGCTCCTTGGAATTTACTCATCATTGTGGTCAAAACAACATCAGTTAAACCCTACTAACCATTAAAAGAAAAAAAAAATCACATGAACATTCTTAAAATGAAAAATTGCTTTCAAAATTCAACTTCAACAATGGCCATACTCAGCCCAAAGACACTGCAAGCTGAGGTTTTCAGGTAGTGGTTTGTTGAGAAAACCTTGTCAGATTGCAATTTTACCCCTTATAAACAGGTGCTAGATGCGTTTGTGGTGTATCTACCCCACCCCCACACCCCCATATGTAAAAATAGTAGTCCTGGGACCAGGGGCGGACTGACAACTCATGGGGTCCTCCGGGCAATAGGGGATCATGGGGCCCCTGTGTCCTTGCCAAAACTCAAAAAAAGCCTATGAAAAAGGTACCAGGGGCATCTCATGGGGCCCCCTACTGACCCGGGCCCTCAGGCAGTGCCTGAGTTTCCAAATGGTCAGTCCGCCCCTGTTTGGGACAATTGTTCTAGCTAGAGATGCAGCTAAAAGGCACATGTTTGAAGAAGGCTAGATTGTGCTTCTTGTTCAACTATCCTCTAGTGTCTGCAGTTGATGAATGTGGAAATGATGAGTTGATGAATGTAGCACTGGACTGTAGGGTTATCTCACTGGTATTGCTATCTTAAAGTATTGATGTTGATGTAAATTACCTGGCTCCTGGGCAGGCAGCTTCTACACCCAACAGGATCTCCACAGTCTCCTTGGCTTGTAGTGCAATGTAACAAAAATTTACACCGAAGTGCCACACCACTAAGATGTCCCCATACAATTTTATTCCATGAAAGGTCAAGGGGACAATCCAAAAAGTAGCCAATGCGTTTTGGGGTCAAAGAATGCCCCTTAAAGCTAAAAAGAACATACAAACATCTTCATATTAATACAATATCCCCTTCTCAGAGTCATATTTAAAACAAAATAGTTTTGGAAGTAATGAATATTCAAAATGAATATTGAAAAACTTCAGGCAAATATGAGAACAAGAATACTAAACCATAACATTTTAGTACATCAAATGGGTGGGAAAAAAGTGACTATTATTAAAATAATCCAATCTGGTTAATATATGGGCTTAATGAGAATTTAGAAATAAAATATGTCTCAAAACGGCTATGTGTATAGCTTGAGCCATACAATCTGACTATACAATCGCTGAACGATAAAAAAAATACCAGTACCGGTAATTATAATTATCAAAATAATATTATTCTACTAATATTCTGGTTATAATATGGACCTAATGTGAACATGTATACTATATATATATATATATATATATATATATATATAAAAAGTAAAATATATATATATACACACACACATATATATATATATATATATATATACACACACATACATACACACACATATACATACACACACACACACACACACACACATACAGTTAGGTCAATATATATTGGGACACAGGCACAATTTTATTTTTTTTTCCGGTACCTACCAAAACATATTCAAGCTATAGTTACATAATGGCTATGGGCTGAAAGTGCACACACTCAGGTTTAATTTGTGGGTATTTACATCCAAATTGGAGGGTTTAGGAATTACAGCTCTTAAGATTAGCCATCCCCCCTTTTTCAAGAGACCAAAAGTAATCGGACAATTGAATATAATCATAAATAAAATGTTCATTTGTAATATTTTGTTGAGATTCCTTTACTGGCAATGACTGCATGAAGTCTGGAACCCATGGACATTACCAAAGACTGGGCTTCCTCCTTTCTGATGCTTTGCCAGGTTCTAACTGCAGCTGTCTTGTTCTTTGTTTGTGGGTCTTTCTACCTTTTAGTTTTGAATCCAGCAAGTGAAATGCATACTCAATTGGGTTGAGATCAGGTGATTGACTCGGCCATTGCAGAATACAGTATAGTGGGTGAGCATTTTCACCCTAGGTGAGTTATGAGAGGGTGCCAATATATCTTAATATAAGCTGTTTGTTAAAGGATAAGTTTACCATTGGGAGGTTATATTACAGCCATATTTAAGGTGTAAATTGCAACATGCTCCAGCAGTACAACCCCCCCCCCCCCTCACCCATGACAGCAGGCGGGGGTACTTCTCTCCGCACCCGCTGTCACAATCCAAGTAT
The DNA here is from genome assembly GCF_062004578.1 of Staurois parvus. Taxonomy (NCBI): domain Eukaryota; kingdom Metazoa; phylum Chordata; class Amphibia; order Anura; family Ranidae; genus Staurois; species Staurois parvus. Next base: position 3,814,320 of record NW_028317864.1, read on the forward strand.
AGCACGGCTGTGCAGGGCTCTACCCACACAGCTGCCTCATTCATTCACAATGATCTGTGAATAGACTACAAATACCATCTGCCACCATGGCAGACAACCTGTAGTTCTCAATGAACTGCAAGGGCGCTGGTGAGCATTCTCCTAGTTCATTGATCTTCCTTCTCTTCAGTAAATGCCCACAGGGAAGGTACAGGCAGACAGCTTTACTGAGGATCTGCAGGAGCCCAGCATTGCATCTGTGATCTACTGATCAAGGCTCTGGTGGGAATAAATTAATAAATGCACGCATTGGTTATTTCTGCAGAAATGTGTTCAAATATTTTTTCCAAAAGGTGAACTTAATCTTTAAGCTCCTTATTCTTGAGCTACTGAAGTTTTCTTGGTCAACTCATATCACCCTAGTCATGGCCAAGAGCTACCCAAGATGAAGGTGTAAATAAAATCTGCCAAGAAATAACTGATAAGCAAAACTACTATTAGTAGCATGAACTTCTCATTTGTGGGATGGTTAAGATTTCAGTGAAAGCTTTGTAATAGCGTCTTTCATGCACAGCTCTGCACTCCCACAATGAACGTTCTAATTAATATGATAATGTAAATCTGATGTTGCCAGCCTGCTCTGTACCTTAGTGAGAATATAGTTACTCTGTTCTTATATCTAAAATCAATACTCTAATGAAGTGAACCCGGCAGCTCCAAGCCATGCTATCGAATCCCCTCCTGGAAAGTCTAACTCATGGGAGTAGCTCAGCTAGCAAATTAAATATGTCAAAAGCAGTGCTAAGATATCAGGGGAAAATACCTTGTAAATCAAGCACAGTTTGCTCATTTCTGTGCTTAATTGACAAAAAAATACAATAATATGAAGTGTGTGTATATGGAGAAAATATCCTTTGTACACATACTTAACCACAGGCAAGCATTATACCCTATACAGAAGTTCATTAAGACATCCTATCGTGAATTAAAAATGAAAAGGGAAAATATAACATGAACACAGGAGGAAGTAATGAAATTCACAAAATACAGCAAAAAAAAAAAACAAAGCAAATTGCAAAAACAAAATATAAAATTGAAAAGGAAATTGTACCCATATAGAAGTGAACCATTTAACAGATCAACCTTTCAGGAATGAGCATTTACAAGAATCTGAATCCACTCTTATAGCAGAATTTAACTCTAAAAATAAAAATAGTTAGGAGGTAGGAATTTTTGACAGAAGTAGAAGTCTCTTCTGTCAAAAAAAAAAAAAAAAAAAAAAAAGGTCAGTCTTTCCTCTGGCAATTTTTTATTTGCTGTGTACACTGTATGACACATGCACTGGCCATTCAATGATTGCACTGGGACCTGGAGGAATTGGAGTGGATATTACAGTGGTGACAACTGCCTCGACCCGTCATCGCTGGAGGACAGTACAGAAGAAGGTAGGTGTGTGCCATAACCTGCAAGTATGCTGAGTATAAAAAAAATGTATATATAAAAAACAAAAGAAACAACAACTCACCCCCACTAATGAAGTTTACTTCCACTTTAAACTGCTATACGGCCTCTAGCTATAGGCTGTACAGCCCCCCTGGAGGCTGACTTGCTCTTTGCCTCTACTTACGGCTGAAAACTGACACGCCGGAGAAGCATAAAAGTACCCTATTTCAGCATTTAATTCTTTGTAATCCTGACAGCACCATTATGTGACAGTTGTTGATCAGCTGGATTTTCTTCCATTCTGTCCATGGGCTGAATGAAAAGATCTCACAGATCGTAAATTCAGTTTAAAATAGAAATTAACATTTGTGTGTGGATATAAAAAAACATTAAAAAAAATAAATGTTTCCGTTTTTTATAAGTGGTCACTTATTCTGTTCTCAGCTGCTTCAGAGTTGGGGGGAGGGGAAACAACAGCACACTTATCTTCCCAATGAATGGCTGTGGGGGGGGGGGGGGTAGGGGGGTGTCAACACAGGCTTGATCATTAGAGGAGAGCGCATCGGGTTCCCAGCACAACTAAAGAACTGATCATGCTGTGCCCAGTGTGGTCAGTTTTTAATAAGAAAGCAGAGGGACTAGTAGGAACACCAGGGATTTCACACAAGGGAAGCAATACAAAGAGAACAGGATACGTTTTCATACAAGTACATGGTATAGCAGGCACATATCAGGAATATTAAATTTTGTGTTTACATATTAAGTAAATACTTTACAAGGGTATAAAACTGTTGCTTTAACTACTTAAAAACAGTTAGCTGGAGTTTGGCTTTAATTTGTTAGTTAACTCCATCTAAATCTGCCAGTGTCAAGACTACCTTCTCCCCAGATTGACAATGCTGCTGTCCAAGGGTGTCTCAGTTGATCCTCCATAGAGTGGAGATAACCTAAGATAGCAAAAGTGTTACTGACTGGATCACCAGGAGCAAATTAAGGGTAAAAAAGCCTTAAAAAACATATTTAAGAAATGTCAATCTCCAATATATTACTGTAAATTTTGTTTTTGGGTTGAGTAGCACTGTAAGTGAATAGTGAGGTAGGGCTAAATAGCCTCCCAGTAGCCAGCATTAGTTGGTGAATAATTGCTAAGCTCTGCTGGCAACTGCTGGTGGACACAGGAATTGCACCATTTTAGTCTGGGAACCCAAGCGCCACCAGCAGGTATTCTGGCTATTCTGCATTCTCCTGACAAGCAAAAGACAAGACATTCCAACGTCTGCTCTGGCACAGAGACAATACAAGTAATCAGGGGCGGACTGACCATTTGGAAATATGGGCACTGCCCGACGTCAGTAGGGGGCCCCATGAGATGCCCCTGGTACCTTTTTCATAGGCTTTTTTGAGTTTGGGCAAGGACACAGGGGCCCCATGATCCACTATTGCCCGGGGCCCCATGAGTTGTCAGTCTGCCCCTGCAAGTAATTATTGAAAATCAGGTCATCTCAAGGTGGTATGGCCACCCTATTTTATTGATTGAGAGCGGATTTTCAGATTATTAGAAATGCACGTAGGTGATAGTTTACTTTTTAATGACGCACACTTTGAAAGCCAATCAGGCAAGTTTGCAGATACACACTTTGTACGATACCATGAGAACAGCACAATCATTTGAAACAATCTGTATCCTACAATGACGATGGTAAACTGAAAACTGCACTTTGCACACAACTGTTACCCCATCTTATTGAAATTGTTTGATAACCTCTCTCTTGCTGTACACAAAGAGCTGCACTGGGATCAAAGATGTTAGCAGTTCAGTTTCCAATCCCCAGGGCTCTCCGCATACAGAGCCGTATCAAACAGGCATGTTTTTAGATGTACATTTTCCATAGACTAGCTCAGGATTGGTTGGCAGGGATCAGCGGGGAATAAGAACATCTAAAGGTGCGCCTTTCACATACTACTGGAAAACATCGTAGCCTTTCTCTCCTCTTCACCTTCGCACCTCTCCTTTCATATACTGTATGCTCCTAGACACTTCACTATAGACATGCTGCAGAGAAATGTAGTAGGGGCTTCTGGCATAATCCCAGCCAGGTGTTAGGCACAAATAACACATATGTTAGATTACAAAATGCGCACCTATAGAAAATCAGAGTTGTAATATAGTGTAGCGCATATCGCGTTATTCTAACCCCTGCGTAAATCTGTACATTTGGTCTCTTGCTATTATTTTCATAGTAAAAATAAATTTGTGGTGGCAACCTAACTTAACTCATTGTAACGTTTAATAAAATACACAGCATAACATATACTATTGCATTTTATTTTTCTTTAAGCCTCACAGCGGCCTTTTAATTGGGCTTTATTGTTTAGGAGGGGGTGTGGCTTCTCTATCATGTGAATGTTATGATTGGTGCTCACAGAGGTCACATAATTGTCCATCAGTTCTCAATCAGAAGCCATGTGCTATAAACATGCAATGAGCACACACTCAGCACAGAACCCCCGGTCACAGTGGACACGTGTGTGGTGGCTGGGTGTTAAAGCCCACATATATGCATTACATGGTCAGCAAGAGGTTATAGTTCAATCTCTGGCAAAGTGACACCAATTAGCGAGCTACCAGTGCCACCCATAAAACACTCAAATTTACCTTTCACTATTTCTCTATAATCCTCCATAGCTCCAACCTTCCTAAACAAAAGGACCTGTTTACTGAAATTCAGACTTTAGGGGGGCTGGACTGTGGCTATTGGAAGTAGAAAGTGTCCTGGCATCAGCTGGAGTAAACAATGAACCTTTGGTGTCAGTGGAAGGAAAAGTGCCCCATTACTGGTGTCATTAGAAGAAATGGTGCTCCATCGTTGATGTCAGTGGGAGAAATAGTGTCCAGTCATTGATGTGAGTGGGAGGAATAGTTCCCCATGGTTGGTGTCAGTGGCAGAAATAGTGTCCCATGGTTGGGTGTCAGTGGCAGGAATAGTGTCCAGTCATTGATGTCAGTGGCAGGAATAGTTCCCCATGGTTGGGTGTCAGTGGCAGGAATAGTGCCCCATGGTTGGTGTCAGTGGCAGGAATAGTGCCCCATGGTTGGTGTCAGTGGCAGGAATAGTGCCCCATGGTTGGTGTCAGTGGCAGGAATAGTGCCCCATGGTTGGTGTCAGTGGGAGGAATAGTGTCTAGTCATTGATGTCAGTGGGAGGAATAGTTCCCCATGGTTGGTGTCAGTGCCAGGAATAGTGCCCCATGGTTAATGTAAGTGGCAGGAATAGTGCCCCATGGTTGGTGTCAGTGGGAGGATTAGTGCTCTGTCATTGGTGTCAGTGGGAGGAATAGTGCCCCATAATTGATATCAATGAGAGGAATCGTGCCCCATAATTGATCAGCGAGAGGAATAGTACCCCATCACTGGTGTCAATGGAAGAAATAGTGCTCCGTTATTAGTGTCATTGGGAGTAATGGTTCCCAGTCCTTGGGTGTCAGTGGGAGAAATAGTGCCCCATTGTTGATGTCAGTAGCAGGAATTATGTCCTGTTGGTGTAAGTGGGAGGAATAGTGTCTTGTATCAGTGGAAGCAAAAGTGCCCCAAGGACCAGATAGAGACAAGCAAAGGACAGCAGCTGGCCCCTGGGCCACAGTTTATAGACCATTGCTCTACAGCAAGGATCCACACAACAACTCAGAGTCACTGGGACTGTACTTCCAGAATCCTGTGCTATGTAGCATCCCATATCACATGTAAACTTCCATGGCATGTTTAGGTCCGATTGTGGCTGTAAGAAATTTCTTAGCACTGACAATTTTCAGATTTTCTATACGTGAGAAACAGCAAGTTGCAATGTTGAGTGTGTTGGAGAATCCCTCTACTGCATTCACTGCAGGGGTTCCCAGATCATAGGATTAGGAGAAATGGAGTGGGCACTACAGAGCTGTGTGAATGAAAAATGCCAGCACTGAGCAGGTAGGCTGTGTAGGCTTCCAATGAAGCTTAATGATTTTCAGTTGTAGTTGAAGTATACCCCTAAATTTAATTCCCACTTCTAAAATAATATAGATTTCAATATAGTCATGAACACTAAGGGCTCAGTCACATCAGCCTGCATGTTATAACAGGATCTAGGGGGGTGCTGGGGGTGCTGTGCCCCCCCCCCCGGATTTCAGTTGTGTGCTACCAGGACCAGTGATATTGGTATCATGAGGTGGAGAGGCTGACGGAAATCTGATATGAAGGGGGACTGTAATGTGAGGAAGGGACTGAGGTGATGGGAAAACTCTGATATGACAGAGAGATTTTGAAGTGAAGGAGGCTGTATGTGATGTAATGGGGGGATGGGGATGTAATGGGGGGGCTCGGATTTAAAGGGAGAGTGGTTAACAAAAACCTTCATTGGAAACGCCTGCACTCAATAATTAGGAGGGGTGTCACAAAATTTTTGCCATTTACTGTAGTATGTGAGATTATCAGGTGTCCACGAACCTTTGATCATATAGTACAGGGGTCTGCAAACTTTCTAAGCAAAGGGCCAGTTTACGGTCCTTCAGTTGAACCAGACTTTGGTCAGTTGGAGTGAAAAATGTCCCATCATCGGTTTTAGTGAGAGAAATAGTGCCATGTTGTTGGTATAAGTGGGAAAAATAGTGCCCCATTAATGGTATCAGCAGGGGGAATTGTGCCCTAACATTGGTGTCAGTTGGTGAAATAGTGCCTCAAGGGCCAGATAAAGGTAACAGAAACAACCTCTCCCGCGCTCTATGACCCAGAATAAGGGTGGATGGATGGAACCAGAACTTGAAAAATTCGAGCACCAATGCATAGAAGGTTGTGCAGCTCTAAACAAGGCTGGGGAAGCCCGACCAGTACTGCAAAGTGAAACAAGAAAGAAAGCGCACCAACCTTGCGCATTACTTCAGTAAACCATAATTTTATTAAATTCAGAATGATACTCACAAACAACAAAGTAAATCAAGCACGTAAGTCCTTAGAAATGTGAAGCCTGTGCGAGTCACATCGTAGGGGTAGACACTCAGAGTACGCTGACGCATTTCGAAGGGCATCCCTTCTTCATCAGAGCTCGTTGCTTGTGAGTATCATTCTGAATTTACAAAATTATGGTTTACTGAGGTAATGCGCAAGGTTGGTGCGCTCTTTCTTTCTTGTTTCACTTTCCAGATAAAGGTAAGCAAAGGGCCACATCCGGCCCCCAGGCCATAGTTTGGAGACCTCTGATAAAGTGTATACAGCTTGGGACTAGGGTGTGTCATGATTCTGCAGACCTTTAAAGAATACCAAGAAAAAAGGTTGGCCTAAAACATTTGCTTTTTAGATACATAGACACACAAGGATCCAGCAGTGACTGTTCCTTCCTGCACCACCTCTGCAGTACCCAGAAGTAATGTCGGACATTATTCAGGGTCATGACTTGTACAGAAACACTGGTTTCCTGCATCTCTGTCATATTGGGTGACAGACTGTCAGTGACTCCCACACAACCAATACAAGCAGGGAGAGCTGGAGACAGAAAAATAGGGACAGCCCCAGTAGCTGGAGAGGATAAAAGGATGGCGTGTTGACAGTATGCCCCACTATCTTTTTTTTTACTGCATCCTCAGATCAGAAAGGTTAGATCTAGCCTCTCGCTATAATGATCCATTTTACCACGTGGGCTGGTGTTTGTTCTGTACAGGCCATACAATGCATTTTTAAAAAAGTAAGGAAGTGTTTACCCTTTTATTTAGCTTTACTGAAAAAGTTATATTTTATTCACTTCTACGCGCTGCAGTGCAGTGCAAAAAAATGCAGAAATGCTGCTATATTGTGGTGTGAACGGGGCACATAGAAAACAATTGTCTGCGATGTGCCCTTGTGGAAACCTGCATTGATCAGGTGCAGAAAAATACAGACCTCCGCAAATGGCGTGAACGAGTCTTAAGGAAAGATTCTATTTATACTGATTTTACTGCCTTGGGTATTACTCAAGTGAAGAATTTATTAAGTACAAAACTGTGCCATGACTACATTATCATATAAATCAATCATTTTGCATGCCAAATTAGCTCATTAAAGCCCAACCCCAGAAAACTGAAACATACATAGTGATATGAGCTAGCTCGGGAACATCAGTCAGCCGTTTTGGTAAAAGCAACAGTCCTTTTATTTAAAACAAAAAAAAACAAACACACAGCTTTTCTTCAGCAAATAAACAATACATATAGTCCACACTCAGCAATTCCGGCTCAGAAATATCAAACAAATTGAAGGTGCTTCAACAGCTTACCAATACCATGCTGTAGTTTTTTGGGGTTTCCCACTGGCTTCAGGGGTCCCAAGGAGGGGGTTTTCACAGCTCAGCCATATTGACTCAATGCTGAGCTCAGTCCACCCTGTTCACACAGGTGTCCAGCTCACTATCTCTCTGCCAGCAACTGTTTCCTCTTCCTTTCCTAGAATCTGAGGCACGTGGGTTAACCCTTACAGGACAAGTACTGGTGATCAGGGTTTTATACAAAAAAACTCTTCAAACCTCTGAAATCATGGGTCCATAAAAAGGACTTAGCAATACAGAGAGTAAAAAAACAGCCCTCTGCTCAAGCCAGACTACAACAGAACTCCTCACCCTGCATGGGTGAGAACCCCTGAATGTTTAAAATGTCCCTCCTAAACTGACAACTTAAATACTGAGGGAATATACATGCAAGTCTAGGATGCACTCCCAGTATCCTGTACAATATATATATATTTTTTTTATTTTTATTTTAGGCAGGTGTGAAAAATGCTGTAAATGAAGGAGGCATTCAGAAATAGACGTGTTAATAGCTAATTTTTTTTTATCAAATAACAAAATGGAAAGTAAATGAACAGACAAGAAATCCAAATCAAATCAATATCTGGTGTGGCCACCCTTTGCCTTCAAAACAGCATTAATTCTTCTAGGTACACTTGCACATAGTTTTTGAATGAACTAACCAGGCAGGTTGTTCCAAACATCTTGGAGAACTAACCACAGATGTAGGCTGCCTCAAATCCTTCTGTCTCTTCATGTAATCCCAGGCAGACTCCATGATGTTGAGATGAGGGCTCTGTGGGGGCAAAACAATAATTTCTAGAACTCCTTGTTCTTCTTTACACTGAAGAACATTTTTAATGACATTGGCTGCATGTTAGGGGTCGTTGTCTGCTACAGAATAAATTTGTGTACAATCATATGCCTCCCAGATGGTATGGCATGAGGGATAAATATCTGCCTGTATTTCTCAGCAAGGAGGACACCATTGATCCTGACCAAATCTCCAACTCCATAGCACAAATGCAGCCCCAAACTTGCAAGTAACCTCCACCATACTTCAAAGTTGGCTGCAGACACTCATTATTGTACCACTCTCCAGCCCTTTGGTGAACAAACTTCCTTCTGCTATAGCCAAATATTTCAAATTTTGACTTCTCTGTCCAGAGAACCTGCTGTCATTTTTCTGCACCCTATGTTTGTATGCATAGTTGAGTCACTTTTTTGCTCCAATTCTTCCATGAAGACCTCTTCTGGCCAGACTTCTCCAGACAGAAGATGGGTGTACCTAGATCCCACTGGTATCCACCAGTTCTGTGCTCATAGCACTGCTGGACATCTTCAGATGTCAAAGGGAAGTAAGCATGATGTGACTTTCATCCACTGCATTAAGTTTCCTTGTCTCACCACTGCATCTACAGTCCTCAACTTTGCCCACTTATTTGTGCTTTCTCAAAAGAGCTTGAACAGCACATCTTGAAACCCCAGTCTGCTTTGAAATCTTTGCCTGTCAGAGACCTTGTGTCTCGTTGTTGTGGTTAGTCTTGCTTTGGTGTACAACCTGTAACATGAAACGGTCTTCCACAACCTCACCTTAGTAGCAGAGTTTGGCTGTTCCTCACTCATTTTCAATTCTCCTACACAGATGTTTCTGTATCAGTTAATGACTGTTTCAACCTACATAAGAAATTAATGATCATTAGCATCTGCTTGGTATAATTGGTTAATCATACATCCGACTATAATCCTACAAAATCCTTGAGTTACACCAAATATTGATTTGATTTAGATTCTATTTCTGTTCACTCACTTGACATTTTGTAAATTGATAAAAGTAAACAATTAAAATATTTGTTTTTTAAAGCATTCTTACTTTACAGCATTTCTTCACACTTACCTAAAACCTTTGCGCAGTACTCTACATACCAATTTCCTGCGGGCTTTGATCCTGTCACATTATGTCATGGCATCTCCTCATACTCATCTTCCAAACACAGATGCCAGATGTTGCACGGAGCAGCACATATGACAACATCACCGCTGTTCTCTGCAGCAGCCTACTGTGAGTCATGGACCACTTTGTGATTTACCCCAAGAGACAGCCACACCGGAAGTGGGTTAAATAACTTTAGATGTTCTGCTGCCCCGATCCTGTCCTGTGCCTGTCATGCTGCCCCCCACCCATCACGCTGCCTCCTCTTGTCCTGCTACCCCCCCACCTGTCTCGATGGCCTACCCCTGGCCTGATATCCCCCATCATGCTGCCCCCCTCCTGTCCCGCTACCCCCTTCCTGTCCTGTGGCCCCCCATCATGCTGCCCCCCCCCTGTCCTGTGCCCCCCCCCCGTCACACTGCCCTCCATCACACTGCTCCTGTCCTGAAGAGGTGAATCTTAAACAGCAAAGGGAGGGACAAATTTAGATGGGGGTGCCCGATTTTAGTCTTGCCTAGGGCAGCACAAAACCAAAATACACTACTGGATCTCTCTACCAGCTTTGCACATCTTGGGAGTGAAATTTTTGCCCATTCTTCTTTGCAAAATAGCTCAAGCTCTGTCAGATTGGATGGAGAGCGTCTGTGAACAGCAATTTTCAAGTCCTGCCACAGATTCTCAATTGGATTTAGGTCTGGACTTTGACTGGGCCATTCTAACAATGAATATGCTTTGATCTAAACCATTCCATTGGGGCTCTGGCTGTAGATTTAGGATCATTGTCCTGCTGGAAGGTGAACCTCCGCCCCAGTCTCAATTCTTTTGCAGACTCTAACAGGTTTTCTTCTAAGATTGCCCTGTATTTGGCTCCATCCATCATCCCATCAACTCTGTCCAGCGTTTCCCTGTCCCTGCTGAAGAAATTGGATTGAATAGAGCTCCGTGAGATGTTCAAATCTTGGGATTTTTTTTTTATAACCTAACTCTGCTTAAACTTCTCCACAATTTTATCCCTGACCTGTCTGTGTTCCTTGGCCTTCATGATGCTGTTTGTTTACTAATGTTCTCTAACAAACCTTTGAGGGCTTCACACAACAGCTGTATTTATACTGAGATTAATATACACACAGGTGGACTCTATTTACTAATTAGGTGACTTCTGAAGGCAATTGGTTCCACTAGATTTTAGTTAGGGGTATCAGAGTAAAGGGGGCTGAATACAAATGCATGCCACACGTTTCAGATATTTATTTGTAAAACATTTTGAAAACCATTTATCATTTTCCTTCCACTTCACAATTTTGTGGCACTTTGTGTTGGTCTATCACATAAGATCCCAATAAAATACATTTACGCTTTTGGTTGTTGTCAGGGTCCGCCGCGGCTCCATCCCCGGCGCATGCGCAATAGCGGCGGCTCATGCTGGGACACAGGCACCAGATCCCGGCGGGCCGCGGCTGACAGGAGGCCGCGCATGCGCAGTAGGAGCTGCGGGCGCGCCTCAGGCGGCCAATGACAGCCCGGGGGCGCATCCTGGGTGGCCAATGACAGTGCAGGGCGCGATATTTAAAGATGCCCTGCACTGTCACAAATCGCCGCAAGGTCTGACCTGTTACCTGTGTTCCCTGTGCCCTGTGATTGTGACCCGGATTGTTTGACCTTCTGCCTGCTCCTGCCCTGACCCGGATTTTCTGACTACGCTGCCTTCTCCTGTGATTGACCCGGATTGTCCCTGACTACGCTGCCTTCTCCTGTCCCGACCCCCGGCTTGTTTGACCATTCCGCGGACTGACTCCGGTAACTGACCCTGCGTGTGACCTGACCACTCTCTGCCTGCCGTCTCGGTACCACGCCATTTCCCACGGTGACTACCGCCGGTTTATCCTGCCAGGTCCTGCCGGCCTCCTCACATCTGGATATATTCTGTCCTCTCATCCCCGGAGGCTCCCTCTGCCACGGGTGGTATTGCTCGGAGGTCGTGACCTGGTCCTGGTTCTGCTCCAAGTCCATCCCCACCATCAGGGGCCCTGGTGAAAACGCAGACCGGGACTTAGACTCCACGCTCCGGGTGATTCCGCCTAGTGGGCTGCCAGAGGTACCACCTGGCGGATCCGTAACAGTTGTAACATGACAAAATGTGGAAAATTTCAAGGGGTATGAATACTTTTTCAAGGCACTGTATGTCACTTCCAGTTCTTTACTATCTCGGTTTGATTAGATGCTTTTTAGGGCAGAGTAGAGATCAGGGGTCTAACAGGCCAGAGACCTTTTACTGTCTCTGTTATGACAAGGGATGTTTTTCATCCCTATAGGTGGGAGGAGCTGAGCCCGTGATGTCATTTTGGCAGCCATCCAGGAGAGCAGGGTGGTGAGCCATGAATTGTGATATATGGTTTTAGCTTGATTGATCTTATATCTTGTGTTTTAATTTGGGCGCTAATAAAAGTGTTTAAAAAAGAGAGCGCTATGGTTCTTTTCCGTTTTGGGTATCCATAATATTTGATGCAGGAGAATGCCAGAGGGAGGATTTAAGTTGCATACAGTGTCAAGAGGAGGATTGGAAGAAGATTATTCTGGGTGTCCACAGGTGTATACATTATGGTGTGATGAGGTCTAAGAGTGAGGTGTGCACATTTTTTACCTGGTGGATGGAGGGACATTTGGCCCAAGATGAAGACTGATGATTATAATGTCACATATTGCACAGTGGCGTTTCATAACACTGCTATAAAATACTTTATTAGGACTTTTATCTTAAGTTAATATTGCATTTTTAGGCATTATTGTTGCACTACACTACATTTATTGGTTTATCAAAGGAAATGTGCTGATCTTACTGCATTGCAGTTTTTGCAGATCCTAAGAGAGGGGAATAAAGAAGCACACAAAGCCTAGTAGGCCATGGTAGAACCTGTAGTTCAACAGAATCATGATAATAGATGTCAGAAGAGCTTGGTGTATACCAGACAACCACCTGCCTTCTGTAGGAACAAGTCAGAGTCAGGTCAGCAGTCTTGGTCTTTATAATTGCCAAGCGTCTGTGCCTCAGAAATCATTAAAGCTAATGGATCAGCGTGATAGCCAGGAAACTAGAATTGTTACAAGGAGTGACCAATAATGATGGCCTCCTAATTCTCCCAGCACAGGATTTCTTTAAAGGTAATAGAGAGAAAAATGAAAAATACTCAATACCAACAATCATGCAATACCCAAATATACATAGTTACATAGTTAGTCGGGCTGAAAAAAGACAAAGGTCCATCCAGTTCAACCATTAAAAAAAAAAAAAATTATAATCCTACACCCACAGTTGATCCAGAGGAAGGCAAAAAAACCCAGCAAAGCATGATCCAATTTGCTCCTGCTGGGAAAAAAATTCCTTCCTGATCTCCCGAGAGGAAATCGGATATTCCCTGGATCAACTTTACCTTTAAATGTTAGTATCCAGTTATATTCTGTGTATCTAGGAGAGAATCCAGGACTTTTATAAAGCAATCCACTGAGCTGGCCAGAACCAACTCTTGAGGGAGTCTATTCCACATTTTCACAGCTCTCACTGTGAAGAAACCTTTCCGTGTTTGGAGATTAAATTTCTTTTCCTCCAGACGTAGAGTGCCCCCTTGTCTTCTGTGATGACCTCAGGGAAAATAGCTCTACACTGAGTTCACTATATGAACCACTGATGTATTTATACATGTTGATCATATCCCCCCTTAATCTCCTCTTCTCAAGAGAGAATAAATTCAGTTCCTCTAATCTTTCCTCATAGCTGATCTCCTCCATGCCTCGTATCAGTTTGGTTGCTCTTCTCTGTACTTTCTCCAGTTCCCCAATGTTCTTTTTGTGAATTGGTGCCCAAAACTGAACTTCATATTCCAGATGAGGTGTTACTAATGATTTGTACCGGGGTAATATGATATATCTCTCTGTGGAGTCTATACCTCTTTTAATACAAGAGAGGATTTTGCTCGCTTTAGAAACTGCAGCTTGGCATTGCATGCCATTATTAAGCTTGTGATCTACCAGAACTCCCAGATCCTTCTCCACCATTGAATTATACTATACCGTATAGTATGTTGCCACTAACCCACTGTCATGTATTCATACATCAACTGACAAATACGTACCAAAAAGTGCAGCGCAACAAAAACGATCAACCTATTTCAAATAATTGATATAAGATTCTCATATGCTCAATAAGTGAAAAACTATAACACAAATAAGTGCAATAAAAATAGAAAAAAAAACATAGATAACTAAAAAAAAAAAAAAAAATCAATCAATATACACATTTAGAATAAATATTGATGTGCAATAATATTTTCTTCAATAAAATACACTTATAAAGCACCAAAAACGCGTCTCTGTGGTTATTTCAAATGTACCATATAACACCCAAAATCAAGCAAAGGATCAAAATTAATTATGATTTCATTTTTGGAGTCACTGCTGTTGGAGAGAAAGCGTACCATTGGAGGAAGATTGATGACCACTAGTTAATGAATCTGGAGAAGTCCCTGGATTGAATACCAGCCCTGGTAAAAGGGCAAAGCATGTACTGACCTTACCATTAAGCAAGTCATATATGTACACAAGTGGCTTGTACAGTGGGTGGTGGTGGACACAATACTGGTGAAGGAAGGAGATATTTTGCACAGATTTGGAGGATAAATTCAATTTTGGTGGAATGAAACTGTCTATTTTTTGATTCTTTGCATGATTTTGGGTGTTATATGGACATCTGAAATAACTACACAGACACGTTTTGGTGATATATAAATTTATTGAAGACATTGTTATTTCACACCAATATTTATTCTAAATATGTAGATTTACCATTTTATCAATCATTTTTCATATTTTTATTGCACTTATATTTGTTATAGTTTAAATATCACTGAGTTTTACACTTAGATACATGTGAATCTTATATGAATTGTTTGAAATGGATCGATCATTTTTGCTGCTCTGCACTTTTTGGTATATAACTAATTAATAAAGAAAGATGAGAGCTGCCATTGCCAACCGGTTTTGAAGGTGAATGCTCTAGGGTGTTTTCACTGCCTAATGTGTCACCAGCCGAGTATCAGCATGTGGCCAGTATAGCTGGACGACACCAAAAATGAAGATAATTACCCAACTTACACAATTACACGTAAACCATCCTACAGTCTCCAACAAATCAGCAATGATAGTTCTGATATTGTTCTGTCCATAAAGGTTCCCTTTAATAACAACGGTATACTAAAAGATTTCAGAGAAAGGGTGTCAACTTCTGGGAAGGATGAAGACTGCTAATTTAAGATCTATCTGCAGAAAATTCAGCCTTGTACCTGTATAGATGACTGCAGAGCCTGGCAGAGGTACGAGGCTAAGGGGTTAATAACTCAGATCAGCGTAGAGCGGTGTGTCGAAGGCTCTATCCCAGATTTATTGATGTACAGCTTGCAGCATAATGCTAACAGCGCACTAGAGAAGGAGAACACTAATTTATCAATGAGAAAGTCTCGGCTGGCTACAAATACAGACAGCGAGGTAAAGAGCCTTGCATAGTAAGGTCTGTGTTTACCACCTAGCAGGACCTAGAGGGAGCAACACCAAATTTTCTAGGATTGGGCCACCCAATTCTGATTGGCCATGTGGTGTCCTGAGGTCCTGCCTCCCCTCCTCACCACAGCAGCAGTCATTGGTTATCAGTGCCATAGAGGTTTGGGATCATGGTATGGCATGGGCACCACTCTCTGCTGTAATGTACTAAAAGCCCACACTGACCTGATGTGTAACCCAATGGGTTACATCTAGGAAGGCCAGGGCTCACAAGAATTGGGTTGAATGATACTGAGATGCCATGTAACCTGGAAAAGGACTGGCCAGCAGGATCGAAGAAGAACACAGAAAGCAGCAAAAAGTGGTGGATATACACTTTTTTCATATGGGGGGCAATTAAAAAAAAATCATTTGAGGTTTGTGTTGAACCACACAAGATCTCTGCACTGAGTTCTTGGATCTACACACATACTGTGCTCATTATGAGAGCATCCCATGATCCGTGCTGCTTATACTTTCATGACCCAAAAAGCAACTTTTTTTCTAAAATCTGACACACCGTGTCAGGGTTTATTCTCATCTGTCCCTCCGATCTTACTTTTTTGCCCCGTACAGGCCAGTTCACATTGCAAAAACGCACTCCGGATATGTTTTTGCTCACAGTTCACACCACACTCCATTCCAGTGCAGTTTTGATAGAGTTTGCTATGTTCCAGTACAGTTCTGAGCAGAAAAATGCAGCATGTTCTTTTTTTACTGCACCAGGAACTGACTGTACTGGTGTGAACTACGGTAATTAGAATGCATGGAAAACACTGTGCATGCATTTTTGATGCAGAAAAAAATGCACTGGACTGCATCTAGTGTGAACTAAGGACCAGAGCAATTTTTACATTTCTACTACAGCAGTGGTTCTCAACCTTCCTAATGCCGTGACCCTTTAATACAATTCCTCATGTTGTGGTAACCCCCAACCATAAAATTATTTACCCAGTAATTATAATTCATGAGTGTCGTTTTACCTCCAATACTGCTGCTTTCAACACCGTAGCTGCTTTTAACAGAGTAGCTGCTTTCAACACAGTAGCTGCTCTTTACACATCGGAAATATGTGTTTTCTGATGGTCTTAGGGGACCCCTGTGAAAGGGTCATTCGACCCCCAAAGGGGTCGTGACCCACAGGTTGAGAACCACTGTACTACAGGCTTGTTTATATGGCGGTAACTTTTTACGAGCAAGGATTTCTTAATTGAAAGAAATAAACATGTTAATAACAGTGAGGATCAAAATAGTCAGGTATAGTCAGGTATAATATTCAGACAAACAATGTGGTATATATCTGGTCCACATAGAGCTATACAAAGCCAGGTTCATAAGGCACAGAGCGGCATCAATAAGAAACCATAATATGGAGATTGGAATAGTACCCAAATGAGGCAATAGAAAAGGGGGACAAGGGTAGTCCAAGATTGCCAGACCTTATTGCACGTCATAGGACAGTTTCTATTCAAATATGTCAACTTGCACATAGGTAGCACTGCATTAATCCATGACTCCCAAAGACAAAGATGGTGGGGAGGGTCAATTCCACTTATAAAGAATACAAGACACAAAATCAATAACTTAATATGGTGAGGCCTTTGTGCATTGTCATGAATGCCCAGCAATGCCAGCTCAGGGTAAAAGGAGAGACAATTGCAGACAGACATTAACAAAGTAAAAAATCGCAGTCTAAAATTGCATCAATCTAAGGCAGTCCCAAAAAATGCAAAGATATGTGCCAAGGTCCCTCAAAGAGCGCAGGCTAGGTCAGCCACCTGAATTCAATGCATTCATCGTGAGGTGAAATACATGGAACATAGAAACACGGTGTGAATCAGTCTACCATTAAATGAAATTACAAGTCTAGGATGCAGAGAAAAAGCAACTGAAATGCATGTGGTGTTACTAAACCCACAACAGGAAAATCAGTCTGTATATACAGTAAAGCATGCTTGTACTCACTGTGGAACCTAAGGGGTTAATCCTCTGCATTCTGTAAAAAGGCTGATCCTTTCTTCTCTGCCCCTCCTCATGTTGAAATGATCACCTGATACAGACTGAACCTGTGGTCAAATGCACATGCTCAGTTTGGTGTGTATTGCTAAAGAGGTTTTTTTTTTTTTTTTTTTTTTTTATTGGGAGGGTGCATTTGATCAGCACAGGGCCAATCAGCACTATCCAGAGGGTCAGAGGTTTCACATCCTCCTAGAGCAGAAAAAGAACTCCTCCTACAAGCTTTAACCAGTGCTCTGCTGAAGTCACAAGACTGCTTTATACTGCTGATGAGATAAGGTATTTAGCAGTTTATATTTACTAAAATAATTGTACTTCCATGTTGTGTGTACTGTGGGAGAGCAGATATAGTGAATGCGGGGTCCTGGGTTTAGTATCACTTTAATGTACAGTACATATGAATAAAGTAGTAATTGCAATGTAACAATACATTTTTACACTGCATTACTCAATGGGACTCACAGAATATCTGCAAGTACCACTTTACCTACCAAATAATACTTTGTAATACATAGCAATTCCATTATGACGATGGTGATTGCAGTGTGGGAAGTGGCAGCAGGAAAGGAGGAGTGAATATGTCTCCTAATAACCTGAAGTTATTTAGGAAGTGTTATGCTGATGTAGTTAAACACTTAGACTAGGAGTCTTTTGGACCCCCGAAACACATTTTTATTGAATGGGATTCGTAAAAAAACAATTCCTAGATTGTAAGCTTCAAGGAGCAGGGCCCTCCTAACCCTCTTGTATTGAACTGTATTGTTGCTGTATTGTCTCCCACTATAATATAAAGCGCCGAGCAAACCGTTGGCACTATATAAATCCTGTATAATAACTTCAGGACTTTGCACATCTCATTTGGAGCTTTGTTCCAAATATCTACAAATGATGTGTGAGGTCATCTACCAAGTCAGAGCAGCTGCAAAGACAGGGCCAGAGAAGAACGTCCCTGCACAGCGCTGCGTAAAGAGGAATGACACAAACTACAGCGCCTCCAGAAAATATTCACAGTGCTTAACTTTTGCCACATTTTGTTATGTTACAACTTTATTCCAGAATGGATTAAATTTATTTTTTTTCTCAACATTCTACAAACAATACTCCATAATGACAATGTGAAAGAAGTTAGTTTAGAAATGTTTGCAATTTATAAAAAACAAAAAACAAAACACGTACATAAGTATTCACAGTCTTTGCCATGACACTCAGAAGTAATCTCTGGTGCATCCTGTTCCCACTGACCATCCTTGAGATGTTTCCACAACTTGATTGGAGTCCACCTGTGGGAAATTCAGTTGATTGGACATGATTAGGAAAGGCATAAACCTGTCTATATAAGGTCCCACAGGTAACAGTGCATGTCAGAGCACAAACCAAGCCATGAAGTCCAAGGAATTGTCCATAGATCTCCGAGACAGGATTGTATCAAGGCACAGATCTGGGGAAGGGTACAGAAAAATTTCTGCAACATTGAAGGTCCCAATGAGAACAGTGGCCTCCATCATCCATAAATAGAGGAAGTTTGGAACCACCAGGAATCTTCCTAGAGCGGGCTGCCCAGCCAAAATGAGCAATCGAGGGAAAAGGTTCTTAGCCAGGGAGGTAACCAAGAACCTGATGGCCAGTCTGAAAGAGCTCCACCGTTTCTCTGTGAAAACAGGAGAACCTTCCAGAAGAACAACCATCTCTGCAGCACTCCACCAATCAGGCCTGTATGGTAGAGTGGCCAGACGGAAACCACTCCTCAGTAAAAGGCAAATGGAAGCCTGCCTGGAGTTTGCCAAAAGGCACCTGAGGGACTCTCAGGCCATGAGAAACAAAACTCTCTGGTCTGATGAAACAAAGATTGAACTCTTTGGTCTGAATGCCAAGCGTCATGTCTGGAGGAAACCAGGCACCGCTCACCACCTGGCCAATACCATCCCTACGGTGAAGCATGGTGGTGACAGCATAATCCTGTGGGGATGTTTTTAAGCAACAGGAACTGGGAGACTAGTCAGCATTGAACAAAAAATGAATACAGCAATGTACAGAGACATCCTTGATGAAAACCTGTTCGAGAGCACTCTGGACCTTAGACTGGGGCGACAGTTCATCTTTCAACAGGACAACAACCCTAAGCACACAGCCCACATAACAAAGGTGTGGTTATGGGTCAACTATGTGAATGTCCTGGAGTAGCCAAGCCAGAGCCCAGACTTGAACATCTCTGGAGAGATCCGAAAATGTCTGTGCACCAATGCTCCCCAGCCAACCTGATGGAGCTTGAGAGGTACTGCAAAGAAGAATGGGAGCAATTGCCCAAAAATAGGTGTACCAAGCTTGTAGCATCATACTCAAAACGACTTTAGGCTGTAATTGGTGCTAAAGGTGCTGCAACAAAGTATTGAGCAAAGGCTGTGAATACTTATGTATGTGTTTTTTTTTTTTTTTTGCTTTTTATTTAAAAAAAATTGCAAAGATTTGAAAACAAACTTCTTTAATGTTGTCATTACGGGGTACTGTTTGTAGAATGTTGAGGAAAAAAATTAATTTAATCTATTTTGGAATAAGGCTGTAACATAACAAAATGTGGCCAAAGTCAAGCGCTGTGAATACTTTCTAGATGCACTGTACAACTACGTCACCAATGAGCAAGAAACATGCCAATGAATCAATGAAAGTAGCACATAAAATAAAAATGTTCAACTTTATTATAATATTTACGCTTGATAGGTATTTTCCAACATGTGGATATGGAAGTTTAAAACTCTGTATGTTGCGTGTGATGACAACCCGATAGCTTTAATTATACAAACTCAGCTGCAAAGCTTTCCTGGAAATCATCTTAAATCGTTGATACAAGTAACCAAGTGCTTCTCAACTCCATTCCAGATGCAAAATTTGCAATGCCAGGCAGGGGAGCAGTGGGACAACTCTCTTTTTATTAAACACAGTTCTGTAAATGTTATTCATTGTTTGCACACACAAGCCAGCTTTAGGCACAGGTGTTTCTCACTGCTGCCAGTCTGAAATCTCACATCCTGAATAGAGCTACAGCAAACCTGTCATGGGGCTTAGATACTGGGCTGAGCTGTTATTTTCTACAACTCCAGCCAAAATGTTTTATCTTTTGTAGAAAATCTGACGCCGAGCGCCGTGTAAACATCTAAATATGTAGTTGAAATACATAGAGGGAAGCTGTTTTATCTGCCAAAGGGCTTGGTTTTTTTGTTGGTCTATCCAGTCCTGAGATTCATACAGTCAAACTAGGGTGATGACAAACCCACAACAATAAAATCAGTCTGTATATGCAGTAAAGCATGCTAGTTATACTCACTGTGGAACCTAAGAGGTTAATCCTCCGCATTGTGTAAAAAGGCTGTTTGATCCTGACTTCTCGGATCCTCCCCCTCTTATTTTCTGATAAGACAGATCGTGTGGAGACACACTGCACATGCTCAGTTTGGTGTGTATTGCTAGAGAGGTTTTTTTTTTTTTTCCTTGGGAGAATGCATGTGATCAGCACAGGGCCAATCAGCATAGTCCAGACAGAAGTCCTACATCCTCCTAGAGCAGAATGAAAACTCCTACAAGCTTTAACATGTGCTCTGCTGGACACTGATAGAAGTCACAAGACTGCTCTGACTGCTGATGAGAAAAGGTATTTAGCAGTTTATATTTACTAAAATAATTGCACTACCATGTTGTGTGTACTGTGGGAGACCAGATATAGTGAATGCAGGATCCTAGGTTTAGTAACACTAACTTTTTTCTAGTGCACTGAAGTGGTAGAGGGGATCATGGGGCCCCTGTGTCCTTGCCCAAACTCAAAAAAGCCTATGAAAAAGGTACCAGGGGCATCTCATGGGGCCCCCTACTGACCCCGGGCCCTCGGGCAGTGCCCGGGTTTCCAAATGGTCAGCCCGCCCCTGGGTAGAGCCTGGTCATTCCTTGCCCCAGGACTGTGATTGGCCAATGAAAGAGCAGAAGATGATGATTTCAACTCTAAGTGTGATGGCTGTTATATAGAGATTACAAGAGGATAATATCAAGTCAAATTCAGGCACACTAGTTGCTTTTATTTTTTTGTATTTTTAAACCTGCCTAAAGTTTAGCTTTACCTTCCATTTTGGACAGACTGGAGAAGGGTTATAACCTCTGTAAAGGTTTTATTACTGCCTGTGCCCTTGTTTGCTTTTTCCCTGCCCCAGTGATGGTGATCACTAAGGCAAGGACAGCCAACAATTTAAAGCAATTTTTAATAAATTGGGTCAGGCTTAGGACCTATTTCAGGTTTTTCTTGCTGTTCGGGTGTGCATTGCAGACTTTCCTCCTCAACTTCCTGCCCCTGAGACAACTGTCACTGGGACAGGGAGGGGGAATCTGCACAATAGAGCCACACATAGCAATAAAAACAGATATTCTTGTGTTTCCCCTTTCTACATTTTGAAGCCAAGTCCAATCCAAACGGTTTTTTTTTTTTTTAGACTTTGGAACAGTAGAGAATTCTTTCAGTTATTTTGTAATCAATGACTTCATTAGAAAGGTTTCACCTCACTTACTGTTACTGTGACAACAGAACAAGAAAAGAGGAGAGGGATTGCCAACAGAACAGGAAGACAATGAAAGTCATATTAACCAGAGAGGATCTAATTCTTCTCTATTTTACTATAAAATGTGTTTTGTTGTAGACTGTGTCCCCAAGTGGGGATATTTCCCCATTTGTCCTTATGACAGTGGGGCATGAAAAGATGGGAGCAGTTGTGATCAGTACATAAATACACAGCAATTATAACCTGACAGAGGACCTAACCCTTCTACGTTTTACTGTAAAACGTTGTAGAATGCGTGTCTCTTCTAAAGAGATGTCCCATCATTTCCTGTCCTAACAGGAAAAAACTCACTAATGGTGACATAGACTGCAAGTAAAACTTTTTCCATTTGCCATTCTGTCAAAAACTGAAAAAAAAGGTTTTGGCTTGAGACTGTCTGTTGTTTGTTCTCCCATTCAAATAATCTTTTGTGCTGGTGGCCATTGTCCTCTTTTTTGCATTCTTTATTTGAAGACTGACACATTGGGTATGTCCATTATTTACACCACAGTACAATGAGCTTTACTTGAGTAGGGTAGTTCTCTTTTACACATAAGGCCCCTTTCACACAGGGTAAACTCTGTTTTGATCAGTAAGGGATCTGTCCACTGATCCTCTGCTGATCAGAGCAGAGCGGGTGGTGTGCTCAGTTTATTTAGAGTGGACAAGAACACATCCCGCTCTGCTCTATGGGCGGCCGGGAGTAAACGGACTGCCCTCCAATCCACCTAGATGAAGGGGGACAGATGTTCTTATGTTTCTTTTTAGCCGACCAAATCAGATTGGAGGTAGCTGGGTGTAAATGGACACAAGTCTGTTTATACCCACCAGTCCATAGGGGTGAATGGAGGGTCCAATCAGGTCCACCTGTAAAACGGTCAGGTGGAATCTTCGTGTGAAGAAGCCATAACAGACAAATTATTATACAAGAAGAGTACTTACCACAATCATATGGCTAAGCTTGCCAGAAAAGAGGTACAGGTCAAAGGTACAGATGGGTGGTAGGTAGGGTGGCGCAGTTGAAGACATCTCTCGAGCTTTACTCCAAGCTGAGGCCTGTCTTCTCTATGAAGAAATCATGGTGAGGAAAGTAAGGCACAAAAAACTCTGCTTTATGTGGCCCTTTTAGTGAAGATTATCTTCAAGACAATGGATAGATCAAACAAAAAAACCCTGACATTCTGTAAAATGTCCACACTCTATACAAAATTCAAAAAAAATGTCTGGCGTTCTATGAAAGGACAGCTCACCCCTTTAACACAGCACTGCACCCAGCAGCCACATGTCTTCCTATATAATAGACCTGCTTTGCCCAACCCATTCTTTGCTTGCCATTGAGATACGCTAGGGCTTTTTGTGATGGATGATTTGGAAGGCAAAGTATGGGCTCAGTTATCTAAGGTCACCATTTTTATGAAGCTGTACTCGAGTGCATTTTTTTTTTATCCTGTACCATAACCAAGTTTGTATGGTAAGAACCCTAAACTTGTTTTCTGTACTAATAATGGAGTTCTGTTCATACAGCCTTACATTTACTTGCCCTAAAATACCCCAAGAACATAGGGATACAAAAATAGAATGTAGCACAGGTTTAACGACAAAAAACTAAGTACCATTCTAAGGGAGAGCTGCAAAATGTGTAGCTCTTGACACAAATAAAGGCATTTGGCAGCTTTTGGCCTATTATACAAGAGAGTCCTGCCAGGCTTAGAATCCTTAAAAGCTGGAAATGAGATATATAGAGAAGCTTAAACTGCAGCAATAATGCTTTTAATATTGACAGAAATATAAACACAGCTGAAAAGCGATGATGTCCAAGCAGGAGTCCCCTCAACTAACATGCCATGAACTTTTACAGCATCAGTACCCACTGTGAATGTGTACAAGGGCCTTAGATTTACCTCACAGTAGGAGCTTTGAACTGGTAGTTTTAGATCAGACTTGTGCCCCTCAGGTAGTCTGGCCTTGAAGCTTTTTATTTCCATGCCATAGATTGACATCACCAGTTTTAGGCTGGTAAAAGAAAACCTGTCAAGACAAAATTTGGGTCCTGCTGCCACACGATTTTAAGGCCTCATGCACACAGGGAGTTTTTGCAGGCACTTTAACCACTTGAGCTCCTGAGGATTTACCCCCCTTAATGACCAGGCCTCTTTTTGCTACTCGGCGCTGCACTAATTCAACTAATTGCGCAGTCATGCAATGCTGCACCCAAACGAAATTTACGTCCTTTTTTTCACACAAATAGAGCTTTCTTTTGGTGTAATTTGATCACCGGTGCGCTTTTTATTTTTCACGCTATAAACAAAAAAAAGCCAAAAATTTTGAAGAAAAACAATATTTTTTACTTTCAGCTATAAAAAATATATAGTAAACTCAAAGTTGGTTATAAATTTAGGCCAAAATGTATTCTGCTACATGTTTTTGGTAAAAAAAAATCCCAATAAGTGTATATTGATTGCTTTATGTGGAAGTTATAGCGTCTACAAACTATGGTATAAATACTGCAATTTACGCCATTTTTCTGCTATACAGCGCTGCGCTAGTTTAACGGACAATTGAGCGGTCATGCAATACGGTACATAAATGAAATTTACATCCTTTTTTCCCCACAAATTGAGCATTCTTTCGGTGGTATTTGATCGCCTGTGCGGTTTTTATTTTTTGCGCTATAAAAAAAAAGTCTGACAATTTTGAGGAAAAAAAAAAACAATATTTTGGACTTTTTGCTATAAAACATGTCCAGTAAAAAAAAAATGCAAAAATCAAATTTAGTCATAAATTTCTGCCAAAATGCATTCTGCGACATGTCTTTGCTAAAAAAAATCCCAATACGTATAAATTAATTGGTTTACGTGAAAGTTATAGCGTTTACAAATGGCGGGAAAGATACTGGGATTTTTAATTTTTATTTATACTAATAATGGCGCCGATCAGCGACATATGGCGGCGACCAGCGACTTATGGCAGGACTGCAGCGGACACTTTGACACTGGGGGGGGAACTGACTTGGGGTCACTGACATCCCCAGTGACACCAATACAGTGATCAGTGAAAAAAAAACACTGAAACTGTACTAATGTCAATGGGGAGGAAGGGGTTAACATTTTTAGAATTTGCTGTGTAAAGGGAGTGTTTTACTAGGGGGCGGGGGGTGTACTGGACGGGGGGAGGGAGGGGGGAGCTGATCGAGGGAGAGAAACTCTGCAGCTTCTCACAAGCTGTCAGAGAACTGACACAGAACAGGGCTGTGTGTAAACAATGCAGCCCTGCTCTGTGTCAGCGATCACCGTCAATCGCGGGAAAACGGCCGGTAAAAACCGTCCGTGACCCGGCGGCTGACACCCGTGGGACAGGTAGGGCGGGCGCATGCCCCCTACCTGTTTTGAAGGCAGCCGTTTTAAAACGTGCTTTTGCCTACGAGTGCCGCCCTGCCGCCGTTTATATGCGGTGGCTGGGCGGCAAGTGTTTAAGGGGCATCAGACATTTTTGTTACTGCTTCTAAACAGCCCTTTATGTTATCCTATGTGTCCATGCACACATAGACTCTTAGAAGC
Organism: Staurois parvus; assembly: GCF_062004578.1. Classification (NCBI taxonomy): domain Eukaryota; kingdom Metazoa; phylum Chordata; class Amphibia; order Anura; family Ranidae; genus Staurois; species Staurois parvus. Next base: position 3,839,692 of record NW_028317864.1, read on the forward strand.
TTTTAGTAGCAGTAGAGTTTACCAGCAGGAAGAAAAACCCAGGGCCAGTGCGTCCAGGAGCAGTAGCATTTTGGCAGAAAAAACGCTTGACACGGCTAAACATGCCTAAACGCGTCTGAGCGTTAATTAATTTCAATGGCTAGAATAAATGATCATTCTGGCCAATGAAATGAATTAATGCCCAAGAGCTTGATGCTCGTAAATGCGCCTAAATGCTTGTAAAAGCATTAGATACTTTTACAAGCATCAGACTTTTTTTTCTGCAAAAATGCTGCCGCCAGAGGACAGCTTCTAGGAGGGTTTTCTTTTAACGCACTGTGTGCATGAGACCCAATGGTGCCTGCTCTGATTCATCATTATCCTTGCATTTATTATGTACACCTGAGCTCCAAGCAGAAAAAAAAAATCAATTAATGCTGCTGTGATTTTTTTTAACCCATTAAAAGCCTCCTCCTGGCAGCTCTTTAACATTTCAATACCAGGTACCTTCACCCCATTCCTGCCCAGGCCAATTTTCAACTTTCAGCGATGTCAAATGACAATTGTACAGTCATGCAACACTGTCACCTACCCTCCTCACCTTTAGGCGCACCCTGAAAACCCATCTCTTCAGGGAAGCCTACCCCACCCTCACTTAACAGCCGATCTCCTCCACTCTTCCTACCACTCCATCCCCCACAGCCACTTCCTCCTGTACCACTATCCCCTCCCTCCTAGATTGTAAGCTCCAAAGAGCAGGGCCCTCGAACCCCTCGTGTATTGTTTTGTTACTGTATTGTCTGATGTTCTGTCCCCCACTCTAATGTACAGCGCTGAGCAAATCTTCTGCCGCTATATAAATACTGTATAATAATACCCATATTTAATCAACACTGGGGTTTTTTTTGCTAAACAAAAAAAGAGCAAAAAATTTTAAAGAAAAAAAAAACATTTTTCTTCATTTCTGAATTTAGTACAAGGCATGGAGAGTTTTTTGAAGTTGTAATTTTTTTGTCAGAATTTTTTGGAAAATGGAGAAATAAAATAATTTTCAATTTATTATTTCTATTACATAGTGTCACCAGTGCAGTACAGTGTCATCATATGACTGGTGTGGCAGTGATCAGGGACACTGAGTGGGGACAGTATGTTAAAAAAAAATATTACATTTTTCAAAACATTTTTCTTTTAACATTTGTTCAATTTTTTCATACTTTTATCATAGTTAAGTGTCACCATAGTGACACTGTAGTACTTTGGAAAGAAGAGAAGGGGGTGGGGGGGGTAATTAGGGAAATTTTTTAACACTTATTGCTTATAACAGTGAAGTTCACGGTTATAAGCAATAGTTTTAGCTATCATGAATGGGTTAACATTCATGACAGCTTAGTTACTGTTGACATGCTGTGATTGGCTACAGCTAATCATAAGCCGCAGGTAGCCTGGTGCCATGTGATAGCTGCGAGGCAATCACAGCTTCACAACATAAAGCAAGCAGTCATAGATGGAAACCAGTCATGACTGTTTTGTTTACATTGTAATCATGTGATTGATATAACCAATCACCGTGACCGCATGATACTTTGGTACTGGGTACCGAGCACATGATCCTGTGAACACAGCGATCATGGGATCATGCCACTGCATGCCCCAGTGGGCCTGCTAGTGCTGAACGATGTAACGGTATGTTGCCTAGCCTGCCTTTACCGCCTATCCGCAGTAAAACTATTGTGGGTGCATGGTAAGTGGCTAAAAAGGGCCTGTCATAAGGTTAGGGGTACAGGATACCCCAAAACAGCAGCAAAAGTCCCTCTGCTCAGTGACATCGTCTAGTATCATATGGACCTGACACTGATTAATGTGAAACTTTCTATGCTTCTGCTACAGTTTAACATGGACTTTGTAGGTCTAGGCCCTTTAAGTATCTTCTGCCTATGCCACAGGCCAAGTTGCAACTCTTCAGACATCTCTCACAGAACAGTTGAGAATCTTTAAACTTAGATGGACAACTATCAGAAATTAATTCTTCTTCAGCTTCCTCCATATAATGGACCTTTGTGGAGCTACATCCTTCCAAGGCAACAGCCTGGGAGGCAAAGGCCCTTCTAGACGTTCCCTCCAAATATCTATTCTCTTCCCCAGCTGACATCACTGACAAACTCCTTAGTGACTGGCCCAGGTAGAATAAATTAATATTTATATTATTCATAACCCAATACATTGTATTATCCCACTCTAACTACTGGAGAACAAACCCCAGAAGCAAACAATGGCCTTGGGCTTAGAAGAAACCTAGTCATTTCAGATAACATAAATAAAGCTCAGGCTGGCCCCAGCCTTGCTGCAAACACTAAATTTAGGCTAGGGATACATATGTCATAGCTATCTATTCTTCTGGGAGTGTCTAGTTACTTTCTTTGCTGGCACAGCTCCTCCCCCTACCCACATAACCTTTTATGTAACAGGCACAGGAGAAGCTAAGGATAATACTATAGATCCTTGGTGTCTAATCTGTGGACCTTTGGCACTTAATGTGCCTGTACTTTATTGTGTATTTTGATGCTTACTCAGGGCAGTGAAGGAAACATACTCCTTAGGCTTGGCTTCTAGTAGTTAAATGGTTTGGTTTGATTTCTTTCATGCAATCTTTTTTCTGTGTGGTGAAAGCATTGGGGGCTGTAATAGCAGTGATATCTAGCCAAAACCCAAACACCATTGAAGTTAATGCTGATATAATTTGGGTGGGCAGTTTAGCAGTCGGGACGATCAGTCCTGTATGAGGGCCCCTACAAAGTCTATGGCAATTGGAAGGTTCACAACAATTCACCTGCCCAGCTATCACTATGGCAATGGCTATAATGGTGCTCTCAATGGTTCTTTAACATTTCCAACCCTGGGGTGATCCTTCAGAGAAAGAAAACGCCTCTGACAGGCCACCTCATTGACAACTAAGCCATTGATTATCTAGGATGTCCTGGTCAGTCAGTGGCATTGCTGTGAATGAGGCAACCAAAACATCTTCCCCATTTTACTATTATTCCCTAACTCCCTTTTGGGGCACAAACAGGTGGGGGAAAAGCCCTTGTCCCTCAGCATTGAGACAAGGGTTCTTTGCAAAGGAAAGGGAGGGGGTTAGGCTATATCTTTCCCCCTTACAAAGGTACCTACTCAATACAGAAAGACAGATGGCCTGGTATGGTACAGAACGGAGGCCTGCACACTTACTGCCTTTCCTTTCCTGGCCACCCAGGCTGTACAGTATATCTGAATAAGGGTTGAAATGATAACAGAATACCTATGCCTTATTTTTGTAATTTTTTACATTTTCTTTTACTACAGACTTTCCACAGCTGTGAGAGGCTATGTCATTTTGATGATAACACATTGGTGAATTATCAATCAGCTTTGTCATGGTTTACAATTTAATTTGTTATGTAATTAGCCTCCTGCTGACTATGTGCAAATAATTACATGTATGTGTGGATTTTACTGCATTTTTTCCATCAAATTGGTGCACTAAAACATTGCAGATGTAGCTTTTCACAACCAATCTGCCATGCACAGGATAAATTTACATTTTTCCAAACACAAGCCTAATTGTAAGGAGGCATAAAGAGTGGACCCAGCAATCCCACTGAGAAACCTAGATTCTGCTCATCCCATTCATGTAGCTCTGTATTTGTAGCACACCTCTGGTCAGTTGGGGGTTTTTCTAGGTGCCAAAAAAAGTAATGTTTTGGGATTATGGTACATCTTGGAGGTGGGGAAGATGCACACAGGCTGGGAGAGCAAGGGGCAACACTAAAAGGCTATCAGAGTTTTTGCTGTGTCCCAGCAGAGAGATTTTCCCTCTCTATTCTTTCTGGTGAAAATTGTCACCAAAACAGAAAGTTATAGGAAAACCAAAATTTTAGAGTTGTCAGAAGAGATGTCAGGGGAGATTTCCTGAGGTGTCTGTGGGGGCAGGAAGTAAAGGGAAATCTTCACTACGGGAGACAAACAACATAAGACAATTAAACCCTCACCTACTATATTCAGAAACTAAAAGGTTTTGGCTATACATGACATTGTTAAAATGGCTCGTCAGACCAAAAATCAGATAAAAATGAATAGCTCATTAACAAATAATATAAAACCAGCTTTTGCTGCAATATTCAACTTTAGTACATTGATTACCCCTGCAACACTTTTTCCCTGCTGCTGGATGTCCTCAGTCTATTGGTCAGAATCATTTAACCCTCTACAATCAGCCCAATCTGTCCTGGATCTGCCCCCAGCCTGTAACTGGACAAAGAAAAAGAAGCAGTACAGTGATAAGCTCATCTCTCTCACTCTGCTTTCTCCTCCTATCAAAATGCTTCATGTTAACACATGAATTACTTAGTTCCTTGTGCTGCTTCTACCTCTCACACTCCAGCTCTACTGTACAGGGACTGAAAGAGACTAATACCAGGTCAGATTCAGGTACTTACACTGCTTGCAATAATAAAAAGAAAAAAAATAAATCATGATCTATTGATGATAACTGAGCTGTATTAATTTGTGTATTAGTTTAGCTTTAGGGTTAGGGGGGGCCTTAAGGTTAAGGGTTAGCTTTCAGGGGTTAGTTTAACAGCGTATTTACTTCCAATAAGTTTTTATTGAAGTTTTATAAGATACATAGTGTGACCTGTACAAATGTACAATAGTAACCAACATATGGAAAAAAAAATTCAGAGTGCAACCGTAAGTTATAGAAAACAATACAGGTTATAGAAGTAAAGATCAAAAACGTATGGCATGTTACAAGCTAGGTTTGCAGTAACAATTTACATATTATGAATTACGTGAGGATAGTTAGGAAAGGGAAGGTAGGGTAGAAAGGAGAGGAGAGCAAATATGTGTTAACTGTGTTAAACCTGGAGATTGGATTGGATGGGCGAGTCGGGCAATGCACAGAGGATAGTCAAAAAGTAAAGTAGCCAAGGCCTCCCAGAACAGGGAGCCAAGAGAAAAAGGGAAAGAAAAAGAACCGGGTTGAAAGAAGAAAACAGAAGAAATATGTCAGGAACACCGCAGCCGAAAACCCTGGCCATTAAATGCTTATAGCAGTGTGTAGCTTTCGGGTGGGGCGATATATACATGGGGCCCAGATTTTTAAGAATTTCTTGTGTATGTCTAAGAGAATGCTAATGAGTTTTTGTTAGCTTAGCAGTATATTCAGGTGAAAGGTCCGTGTTACATTTTCCGGGGTGATAAATGACATTTTTGCCTTTTTTTGAGGGTTCTACTTGTTTACAAAATTATTGATGCTGCAGTAATTGCACTCAAATCTAGTTTACGTTTCTGCAACCAAAGATAACATTGTGGTTGAGAGCCAAATGATGCTTCTACACTGTTGGGGATCACTGGGCACAACTAGATTGGATGGTTTGATCCTTGTCAAGGGCTTTCTTTGCAACTAGACAAGCATTGAAACATTCCAGCTGGACTTCATGAAATGCCTCTCAATAGGGTACCCAGATCCCTTCAGATAAACCTCTGTAGTTTGAAGAGCAGTGTGGCTATGCTCTAGGGAGCTCTTGCGTAACCAAACTTTTCATCTTTTTCGAACGCTGCACAATGGCCCTACAGTAAAGCCTCACTTCTGGAATGTAAACTTTTGTCTTTTCCTAAAATTCAGGTCTGTAAATGTAGGCTGCATTTTAATCTAGTGCCTCTTAATAATACTCTAGCAAGTTAAACTCTCCTGGAAGTCGAGTTTCTTGAAGAAGCAACACACTTGTGAATAGGAGTAAGGGAACCAATACAGATATTACTCTTTTTGCGAATTCTACCTACCAAACTATGAGTGAAGAAAATAGTATATGCTTCATGAGGCCTAACCAAGTGCTGTAATAGTAACGAATCAATAAACTATGCTGTCAATATCTTGGTGTCTCTAAGCACATCACACACAAGGGATGCAAATTTCAGTACACCCTGCTATGACAAATACATTTTTAATTTTTCTTATCAATAAATCCTTACGGGTTAGTGCACCCATAAGTAATGATTCTGTTATAGGTGGTGTTTAGACATACATCAACTGGTGACTAGTCCATCAGATGAGATTTATCTACAGTTTACCATAACCGTTTGCTTTGGGAGTGTTGAGTATTCCCAGCTGCCTAGGGATATGCATTCATGATATTGTATTCTCCAACATATTATTATTTTATTATTATTATACAGTATTTATAAAGCGCCAATAGTTTGCTCAGCGCTGTACATTACAAAGGGGGACAGAACATGTGACAGAACAATACCAATACAATGTGATACACGAGGGGTTCGAGGGCCCTGCTCTTTCAAGCTTACAATCTAGGAGGGAGGGGATGGTGGCACAGGAGGAGATAGCTGTGGGGGATGGAGTGGTAGGAAGAGTGGAGGAGGTCGGCAAGTTAGCAGGGGGTGGGGTAGGCTTCCCTGAAGAGATGGGTTTTCAGGGTGCGCCTAAAGGAGAGGAGAGTAGGTGATAATCTGATGGGTTGGGGCAGGGAGTTCCAGAGGATGGGTGACACCCTGGAGAAGTCCTGGAGGCGGGCATGGGAGGAGGAGACCAGGGAACTAGAGAGAAGGAGGTCTTGTGAGGAGCGGAGTGTGCGTGCTGGGCGGTACTTGGATATTAGGTCAGTGATGTAGTTCGGGGCAGTATGGTGGACAGCTTTGTACATCAGCGTTAGGATTTTGAATTTGATCCGTTGCGCAATCGGAAGCCAGTGGAGGGATTGGCAGAGGGGGGTAGCGGAGACAGAGCGGTTGGAAAGGTGAATGAGTCTGGCAGCCGTATTCAGGATCGACTGAAGCGGGGATAGCCAGCGGCGAGGCAGGCCAGTGAGGAGGGAGTTGCAGTAGTCGAGTCGTGATATGATGAGAGAGTGGATGAGCTGTTTAGTGGTTTCTGGAGTTAGGAACGTGCGGATTTTGGCGATGTTGCGGAGGTGGAGTCTGCACGAGTTTGTTAAAGATTGGACTTGGGGCTGGAAGGATAGGTTGGAGTCCAGAATGACACCCAGTACTCTGGCCTGCAGGGCGGGTTTGATGGTAGCGTTGTTGGATGTGACGGAGAAATCAATGGGGGGTGGTGTCCGGGCTGGGGGGAAGACAAGAAACTCGGTTTTGGAGAGGTTCAATTTAAGGAAGTGGAGCGACATCCAGTCTGATATGTCGCTCAGTAGGTGTGTGATTCGGGCTGAGACCAAGGGGGTGAGGTGGGGGGTTTAGAGATAGATTTGTGTGTCGTCGGCATAGAGGTGGTAGTTGAAGCCGTGAGAGTGCATGAGTTGGCCAAGGGAGGAGGTATAGATGGAGAAGAGAAGGGGCCCAAGGACAGAGCCTTGAGGGACCCCAACAGAGAGGGGGAGTGAGGGGGAGCTGGTAGCATTATAGGTAACGCTGAAGGAGCGTTGTGACAGGTAGGATGAGAGCTAGGAGAGAGCAGAATCTCTGAGGCCGAGGGAGTGTAGTTTTTTGAGGAGGAGGGGGTGGTCAACTGTGTTGAAGGCCACAGAGAGGTCAAGGAGTAGGAGCACTGAATAGTGGCCATTAGCTTTGGCGGTTAGCAGGTCGTTGGAGAGTTTGAGTAAGGCAGTGTCGGTGGAGTGTAGGGGACGGAAGCCGGACTGTAGGGGATCGAGGAGGTTGTTGTCGTTGAGGTGAGACCATAGGCGGGTGTAGACTAGGCGCTCGAGGAGTTTAGATGTAAATGGGAGCAGGGAGATGGGTCTGAGGTTGTTCGGGTCATTGGGGTCCAGGGAGGGCTTTTTAAGCTTGGGGGTGATGTGTGCATGTTTCAGAGGGGAGGGGAAAGTGCCTGAGGAGAGGGAGAGATTGAAGATGTGGGTGAGGGAGCGTAGGATGGAGGAGGAGGAAGGTTGTAGGAGTTGTGAGGGGATAGGGTCGAGGGGGCAGGTGGTGAGGTGGGCATGAGAGAGGATCTTGGAGACTTCCTCGATGGTAGTAAGGTCAAAGGTGCGGAGTGTGGGGGGAGCTTCAGTATGAGGAATGTAGGGTGGGGTGGAAGAGGAGGTCAGAGCAGTGGTGGGGCCGTGGGAGAGGGGTGATGAGGGGGTAGCTGAGTGAGGGTGAAGGGGGTTGGAGAGAGTTTGAGCAGCGACGAAGTCCCTGCGGGTTATGTCGAGGGGGAGGGGGGATAAGGGAGTAGCTGTGTGAGAGGGGAGGGTTTGAGAGGGTGTGTGAGTTGCGGCAATGTCCTTGCGAATTGTGTCAATCTTGTTTTTGAAGTGATTGGCAATCTCAAGGGCAGTGAGTGAGGTGCTGGGTGGAGGTGGGGGTGGAGAGAGTAGAGAGTTGAAGGCAGAGAAGAGTCGGCGAGGATTGGAGGAGAGGGCCTTGATGAGGGTCAAGAAGTAGGCCTGTTTGGCAGCATGGAGGGAGGAGGTGTAAGTGTGGAAGGCAGATTTGTAGCGGGTGAAGGCTTGTTGGGATTTGGTTTTGCGCCATAGTCGCTCCAGGGCACGACTTTGTCGTTTGAGGGTTTTGGTGTGATCAGTCTGCCAGGGCTGGAGCGGTCGGGGTCTGATGTTGCGTGTGGTTAAAGGCGCTAGTGAGTCAAGGGCTGTTGAGAGCGCATTGTTGTAGGCGGTCAAAGCCAAGTCAGGGCAGGACAGGGGGAGGATGCGGTCGTGGAGTTGATCAGCTGCAGAGTGGAGGGAGGCAGGGATAAGGTTGCGGAGGTTACGGCTGGTAGTAGTGTGACATTTGGAGGGGTAGGCATTGGAGGACGAGGAGATAGAGAAGGTGATCAGGTTGTGGTCAGAGAGAGGGAAGGGGGTGTTAGTGAGGTTGTGGGGAGCGCAGCGGTTGGAAAAGACAAGGTCCAGGATATTTCCGTCGGAGTGGGTGGTGGATTGTATGCACTGTGCAAGTGCAAAGGAGGAGGTTAGGTGGAGGAGACGGGCTGTGTCCGGGTTGTCGAGGTTGACAGGGATGTTGAAATCCCCAAGGATGATGGTGGGTAGCTCAGAGGAGAGGAAGAAGGGTAGCCAGGAGGAGACGTCATCCAGGAAGCGGGGTATGGATCCAGGAGGCCGGTATATCACAGCAATCTTCAGGGGGGTTGGGGAGAATAGTCGGACGCAGTGGGCCTCGAAGGAGGAGAAGGATAGGGAGGGGGGGTTTGGGAGGACTCGGAAGGTGCTCTGCGGTGACAGGAGCAGACCAACCCCACCACCTTTACGACCGTTAGGCCTGGGTGAGTGGGTCCAGGTGAGACCTCCGTAGGAGAGTGCAGCAGGGGAGGTAGAGTCAGTGGGCTGGATCCAGGTTTCCGTGATCGCTAGGAGGTTGAGGGAGCGGGAAACAAAGAGGTCGTGGATGGCGGTAAGCTTATTGCACACTGATCGGGCGTTCAGGAAAGCACATGAAAACGGGGGGGGAGATTTTAGGGAGCAGGGGGACAGATACTAAGTTGTGGGGGTTGCAGTAGGACGTGGAGGTGGGAGGGTGTTGAGCGGGTGAGGGAGGTGGAGGGCCAGGATTCGGGGAGAAGTCCCCCGCGGCTAGGAGGAGGAGAAGGGTGAGAAAGGTGGCATGGGAGCGGGATGTGCAGGAGCGTGAGAAACTACTAGTGGAGGTGTTGGGGTCAGTGGGTGAGTGGAGTAATAGGAGGAGGTGGTGGGTGCCATAGAGGGGCGAAGGAAGCAGTGAGGACACAATATACAATTGTTTTGGAGGGGCAGAGGGATATAGTGAATGGATTTTGGGAATAGAGGAGAGGAAAATGAGAAGGAGGAGTGGAAGAGGCATTTTGGGGAGGTGAAGAGAGCAATAGTAGGGAGATGATAGCAGTGAGGGGGAGATGTACAGGTTGTGGGGTGGAGCAGAGGGGTAAAGAAATGAGATTTGGGAACAGAGGATAGTAATATGATAAGGGGAAGAGGGGCGTATTATATAAAGGTACACAGAGTGGGTCTCAGGCATGTAAGAGGTTTCCCAGGGTGTTTGCTTGCAGTCTGCCCAGCGTGCAGTAGAGCTTCTTGCTGTTGTGTCTTCCTGCTGCTTAAGTTCTCCTGCTTTAGTTCAACTGCTGTGTTTAACTGCTTCTTCTATGCACTCCTTCTAAGCCGCACTCTGCTGTGTTTAACTGCTTCTTCTATGCACTCCTTCTAAGCCGCACTCTGCTGTGTTTAACTGCTTCTTCTATACACTCCTTCTAAGCCGCACTCTGCTGTGTTTAACTGCTTCTTCTATGCACTCCTTCTAAGCCGCACTCAATCTGAAGCAGCACCCCCATCAGAGACTGTGCCCCCCATCAGAGATCTCCCCCATGAGCTGATCTAAATTTATAGGGAGATGCTCAAATGAGCATTCAACTCCACCCCAATTAGAAGCTGATAAGGATCACATGAATAGTGGGGGATGATTCTCAGGAAACAGAGAACAATCGTAAAACGGGTGCAGCTAGAGGTGAGCATTGGTCAACATACACAAATATAAATACACCATTTGTTCTGAATATAGCAGGAGTCAACATATCTTATTGTAAATCCAACACAGAGAATGGGAAACCTTTATAATGGCTGCTATCAGTTGTACAGAACTTGAAAATCAAAAGTAGAGATCTTACCAGTACAATGTGGCAAAGCAGCATCAAAGTCCACATGAAATGTCTGCTTAAAGTGTATCTAAACCAAAAACAAAATTGCAATCTCTTTTACCTTACCAGTCCATAGAAGTGAAGTTGTCACGGTCATAGGTCAGGCTCAGAGACCAGTAGCTATAGCAGCAAACCAACCAACAGGATAGGTAAACAAGCAGGTCACCCTGGGAGATGACGCAGGATCACCGGAGGTGCGGGGTCTAAGCACTAACCGGTAATCACCAGAGCTCCTGATGGTGGAGATGGATTTCGCTGCGTGTTAGTACCAGGTCGCAGTTCTCAGGATCGCCCCACCAGGAAGTGAGCAAGCCAGGATCCAGTAACTGATATAGCAGGCAGGGATCTAGCAAAAGCGTAGTCAGTAAACAAGCCAAGGGTCGGTAACAAGTGGTAGTAGGTTGGGATGAGGCAGAATCGTAGTCAAGGAACAAGCCAAAGGTCGGTAGCGAAAGTATGGACGGCAGCAGGAGAGACAAGAGCAAGATACTGGCTGGAGAAGGCACAATAATCTGGCAAACAGGAAGTGCAGAGACATGGCTTAACTCAGGAAGGTCATGGGAGGAGCAAGGAGTTCAAGGTTCAGCAGAAAACAAGGCACAAGGCAGGATTGTCCAATTGATCTGGCAGAATGCTGTCCTGCATTCCAGATAGCTAAGTGAGAAGAGTTACTGCCTGACACAGTAGAGGTCCCAGGTTCAAGTTCAGGTCCTGACAGTAGTATTCTATTTTCATTAGAACATTTTTAGAAGTACAGAAAATTCCCGCTGATCTTGCCAGAAAGTCAGTTGCTTTCTGTGAATTGAAAAGGAAGCACAAAAATCCTTATCTTTCTCATGTCACTACAATTACCATCAATCATGTAAAAGAGATTAACAAAGGCATACATGCTTGAAGTCCAGCCTGTGTGAAAACAATGGCTTCCCCCATAGATACAATGAAGAAATAATACAACAGGAAGTGTGTTATTGGCAGGATTACCAGGTAAAAATACACTCACCAGCCACTTTATTAGGTACACCTGTTCAATTGCTTGGTAACACAAATTGCTAAGCAACCAATCACATAGCAGCAACTCAATGCATTTATGCATCTAGATGTGGTGAAGAAGACTTGCTGAAATTCAAACCGAGCATCAGAATGGGAAAGGGTATTTAAATGATTTTGAACGTAGCATGGTTGTTGGTGCCAGATGGGCTGGTCTGAGTATTTCAAAAACTGCTGATCCACTAGGAGTTTCATGCACAACCATCTCTAGGGTTTAAAGAGATTGGTCCAAAAAAGAGAAAATGTTGAGTGAGCGGCAGTTGTGTAAACAAAAATGCCTTGCTGATGTCAGAGATCAGAGGAGAATGGGCAGACTGGTTCAAGATGATAGAAAGGCAACAGTAACTCATGTCAACATGGACAAATCTCTGAGGAATGTTTCCAACACCTTGTTGAATCTATGCCACAAATAATTAAGGCAGTTCTGAAGGCAAAAAAGGGGGTCCAATCCCATACCAGCAAGGTGTACCTAACAAAGTGGCCGGTGAGTGTACATTTGTGAAAAGAAAACTAATACAGGGACTCTAAATTCTGGTAAGCTGCAGTATACTGTATAATTGTTTTTTGTCTATAATTATGATTTAAAACTGAAATCCAGGGAAAGAAACCATCTTCCCTCACAGTGGGACTGCCCCTGCACTGCAAGGGTTAAATGCTCTCTTAGGTCTAGGGGAACAAGAAAAGCAGTTTTACGTACTTGATCCTCCACTACAACAGGCTTCCTTCAGTACTGCAAGTCTGGTCCCTGGAACCTCTTCTCACCTATGATCTGGTGGTCGCAGGTCCTCTGATGTCCTCAAATCCAATGCAGGGTCCACAGCCTTGCACTGGAAGCAAGGAGGCCCAAGAATAGTGCACTGCTGGATCATAGGTGAATGCCTATTGCTGGGGAATTAGGTAAGTAAAACTGCTTTATCCATCACCTAGACCTTAATGAACATATACCCTTTGCAGTGCGGGGGGCAGTCCCTCTGCACGGTGGAATTTTTACTTTCCTTGGAGTTGGGCTTTAGACTTTTCTTATCCGCTTTTGTAATTCAACAAAGCTTACAGCTAAAATTCAGGGTAAAAAAAGGATTTACTCTTGCAGTGGGTCCCCCTCTCCACTGCAAGGGTTAACCACTCACTTTGCCTAGGGGATGATAAATACGGTAATATACAGCACATACTGAACCTTATTCCTCACCCTATTGGCAGCTGGCGCTCTCTTCTATGGTACAAATGAATAAAAATGCAGCTCTCTAACCAGACATAATAATCGATTTCTTAAGTGCTTTTATTTGGTACACACACTTTTAGAGTGGAGTTTTCCTGGAGTCCGGAGAGTAGAAGTGGATGATCAGCTGGTGTGCAGACGTATGCCAGATGATCCCTGTGATTACCCTAGGATGATTATGACCAGGAATGGTCTGAGTTACTCAAAGGCGCGTTTTATTGTTTTATCTGGTTAGTGCAATATATTCTCATTTCCACACTCACTTGGAGCACAGATTTTTACCAATCTGAATTTTGAACTTTATTATCACCTACGCAACATTTGCGCCATAATCAGAAGCAATCTATACACTCACTGTGGCTAGTTAGCGCTTTCTTCTATCAATATTTTTTGGTGGGACTGTACACAGCCTGGCTGCGTAATATGCTAGTTTTAGTATTTGATGGTTGCACATGTATGTTTACATAAACACATTCACTTCTACATTTATTATTATGTCTAGTTAGAGCGCTGGGTTTTTATTCATTTATCCTTTGAAGATTGGAGGTTATACCTTTTTATGCCAGCTGCTTTTAAGTATACTTTTTTCTAGCGCTCATTTACCCATTTTATCTATTCTTCTATTGTACAGGATGATGTCAGAGAACTGTGACCAGAGGCTTTGAGGGAACAGTCACATAAAAAGGGGGGGGGGGGGGGTCAGCTCTGGATGGAGAAAGCTCATATACTGTATGAATATATGCACACATACACTGAACTAAGAATGTAAAGTACAGTTGATGAGTCCTGAAAACCAGGCACATTGCCAGGGACAAGAACTTTTAGGCTAGGTGCACACATATGATTTGGCTAGAGTGATCATCACCCTTGATTGCTGGGCTATTAATCCCTTCTTAAACATAAAAAAAACATGTAATGCTAACATCATAATGTACACATCAAAAATAATCCCTGTAAAACATAAAAAAGAAGATAATCCAGTATAAAAGTAAGATGGTAATAAAGAAATAGATATAAAAGTGAACAACGTGCACAGCTCTTTCACAGACACCAAGTGATATGCTTCAAGGCGAAACTTCCTTCCACTATCAAAGATCTTGCGCTTCTTACCAAAAGTTGTAACCCCTAATTAAATGAGGTCAGATGCCCTTTCCCAAAACCACAGGGTTTAAGCAGTGGAATCTCATAAAGGAGGCTCATCAAAATCATAATCATCAAAATGGCTCCCTAGCATCAATTCGGCACATAACCAGATTCAGGGAGAAACAAACAACACGTAGCGGGATACTGCTTAAACTTATTACTTGCATAGGAATCAGATGGGGTAAAAATATGTCAGAAAATTACCAAGCCAATCTCTTTATAGATCTGAGCAAAGAAAGATCTGAGAATATACAGTATACAGCAGTCTTTCTCAATCTTTTCAACACAGAGGAACCCTTGAAATAACTTTCCGGTCTCTGGGAACCCCTGCTAAAAATTATATCTACAACTCATAATACATTAGTGTGATGGTCTGTGGGAAGAATGCTTCTTACACTTGTGGTCACTGGGAAGAATTACCAATTTAGGTAGCTAAAAAGATCAATGGTGTCAGTGAGAATTAATCTGAGAGGCAGAAATTGCTCATTGTTCAAGGAACCACTAGTAACCTCTGGAGAAACCAGGGTTTCCATGGAACTCTGGTTGAGAAACCCTGGTATACCGTGATTGGAAGTATTTCTAAAGAGATTTGGGCAAAAAGTCCATTTTAATTGGATTTACCCTATCCACAGGAGTCAATGGAAGAGACTTCCCACTACATTTCCTAGCAAAATGGTTTAAGAAGAGTTGTAGATAATCTGGGATGTAGAAGGAAAGGTCCTCTTGCACCTCAACCTCAAGATAATTAAATTTAGGGATCCAGCAAAGTGGTGTATTGGCTGTAATGAGCCAGTCTGTTCTACCAATTGGGAGAAGCAGGGATTTGTCCCAATTAATTTTAATGGCCAAGTAGAACCCAAAGGAATCAGTTATCTCCAATGCGGAACGTAAGGAGGAGTCAGCATCCCCCATGCAGAAGAGTATTGTCAGTGTATAAGGATATTATCTCTTCCAAGGAGCCTACTGGCAAACCTGGAATAAATGTGGCTTCCTGCATCAATATAGCTAAGTACGGTGATTTTAGTAGCACGATTGCATTAGCAAAAGCTGTCCTTGTATGCCCAGGATAAAGGATAAAAATGGATCTTTATAACCTCAGACTTTCCTGTACAAAGAAGACAGTTGGCGACAATACCACAAGCCTTGTCCAACAATGTCGCAATTCCTTGCCACAATCTAGTGCATCCGCAAAACTTAAACCCATAAACCAACCTACTTTTCAATTGAATGTTTCTTCTCTATCTCAGTATTCTCAATCTCCTCCTCAACTTAACGCAAGTCTTACTTAACTACCTCTACCTTTATCAGATTGATTGGTTATAGACAAATTTGCTGAAAAAGCTGCCTGTTTAAATTTTTTGGTTTTCTACTCTGCAGGCTGCCAGAGAAAAGTCTTTCACAGAGCAGCAGACACTGTATAAATTGTTACAGCAGCCAGCATGAGCTCAGCACTGTCAGTCAGTGAAGAGCAAATTAGATTATTGAATTACTATGAGTCAGGTTTAATAGAAGCGCTGTTCCACCCTTTGGTTTTATGGCAACTATTATTGCCATCAATTTATTCTTATATGCCTCTGTTTATGCACAATTTTAACTCTTGCTGAAGTGAAGGACCACAGGGACATTTGTTTACCGTGCGACTTCTCTACGTATTGGAAAAGAAATTCATTGACTTTCCTTGACAGCTCCGGTACCCTTTATGTTCTTAAATCACTGTATATCTCTAGCCCTTATCTAGGCATGGCTTTTCTGACTGAGCATGAAAAGTGTTAACAGCGCCAGTTGAGCGCCAAAAACCAATGGCTTGAAATATTGATTAGCAAGCAGGAAACCTGGACATTAGCGACATTGAATGTCACCAATTAAAATCTATATGCTTTAAGTAGTACAAAATTAAATTTGTTTCTTCAAGGTTTTTTTTTCTTTATACTCAGCAGAGGACTCTTTTCCTCCTACTGCTCACCACTCTTCATAATGAAGTTTGTCTGGGTTTACCCACACTGTCATAACCCTCAGTTCCCTTGTGTGGCCATGGCACCATCCTGGCCCAGTATGTATAAATAATATATGGCACTATTCTCAATAAGGGCCAGGGGCCCAGAAGTGCAGAGGATCCATTTTGCATTAACTGAAGCAGTTTATGCTGAGCTGGACAGAGCGGAAAGCAAAGGACACCATGTATCAACGTCCAGAGTCCCAGAGACAGATAAAACTGCTTGGCAAGTACTCCAGAACATTAGCATAGTCTAGAATCATCCTGTTCCAGCACAAAGTTTTGCCTGACTTATGATAAAGGTAAAAAGTCAAGAGTGAGGCGAGGAAAAGAGGCGACTGCTCTGATGCATGGTAGGAAAGGACAGTACCACAGGGCTGCTCTGCATAAAACTAAAGAGACTTAAGGCTGAACTCCAGGCAGATATAAAAGGCACAAAATAATGCAGCTCTCTATTCATTAACAAACCACTGAATTCTATTTTGCCAGACAGGGCTGTGGTGTGTGGCACAGCTGTATATATCTTATGACTGGATGGGCAGAAATACAAAAACTTTGGCATAATTCCCATACATGTACCTTACCTTTGTATTCAACTGTCAGCCTGGAGTTCAGCTTTAACGTGGACCTTCACTCAAAAGTGCTGCCTATTCAACTCCCCATTCCCTAACACTTTTGACTTTTTTTTTTTTCTTTTGCAGGGAGCAGGTACCTTTGTTCACAGGTCCTCTTCCTCAATTCTTGCCTTGGCGAGCATGACGTGCATTTAGGCACACCCCTAGCTATGCCTACAGCCTCCTGGATCCTGTCACACATCCCAGAAGGCTGCAGGATCCTTTTAGCAGCACCTCTTGATCTCACATATGCGCAGTGATACCTTTAGGAAGTCACAGTAGGCTTCCATATCCCATATCCAAAAAATTGGCACTGAAGAAGTAAGCAGAACCAGCTGTGAGAAAACAAGAGCTGGACCCCAGGCACTAAGTACCCCATTTTAAAAAGTCAGCAGTGCTAGTATTTATAATTGCTGACTTTTAATTTAAAAAAGACTGAAGTTCCTCTCTTTCAGAAATGAAAAAAGCAGGACACCTTTTAGCACAAAATATTTAAGCAAAGAATACATCTCGATCATGCCCATGCTATTTATTCCACCATCAATTTAAAATGCAGATTGGTCTTAGTGGCTCATGTGGGCCCCCCCCATTAGCAATGGACCACAGCTGTTACTGACAGAGCCAAGACCAGTAGCTGAAACAACAGACCATATCTTCCGATTTTGCTGTACCACCTTCCTTAGGATCGGCTGTAACAGATTACTATAAACACAATGCGTTCTCAGTATGTTTATATTGAAAGGGATGTGACATCACAAATTATATTACAGCACTACCCATGAGTGTGGATGCCGGGACAGAGCTGAAGCTCAGTCTTTATGGAGTAGTAGAAGAAAACGCATGTCTGTGTTGCACTGTTGGTGGAAAATAAGTTACAGGAATCTGGAATAGTGGATTAGCACCAAAGTTTGCATGAAAACTAGCAAAAGCAAGAGTGAGTCTTTAGCTCTGTTACAACAGGCTTATGATAAAAATTCCATGAAGAAATCAAGTGTTTATGAATGGCATGAGCAGTTTAATGAGGGGTAGGAAGATTTTCACGTTACATAGTTAGTCTGGCTGAAAAAAGTCCATCCAGTTCAACTATAGAAAAAAAAAAGTTATAATCCTATACCCACAGTTGATACAGAATAACGCAAAAGAAACCCCCAGCAAAGCATGATCCAATTTGCTCCTGCTGGGAAAAAAATTCCTTCCTGATCCCCCGAGAGGCAATCGGATATTCCCTGGGTCAACTTTACCTATACATGTTAGTATCCAGTTATATTCTGTGTATCTAAGAAACAAGCCAGGCCTTTTTTGAACCAATCCAGTGAGCTGGCCAGAACCAACTCTTGAGGGAGTCTATTCCACATTTTCACAGCTCTCACTGTGAAGAAACCTTTCTGTGTTTGGAGATTACATTTCTTTTCCTCCAGACATACAGAGTGCCCCCTTGTCCTCTGTGATGACCTCAGGGTGAAAGCTCTACACCAAGTTCACTATATGAACCACTGATGTATTTCTACATGTTGATCATATCCCCCCTTAATCTCATCTTCTCAAGAGAGTATAAATTCAGTTCCTCTAATCTTTCCTCATAGCTGATCTCCTCCATGCCTCTTATCAGTTTGGTTGCCCTTCTCTGTACTTTCTCCAGTTCCCCAATGTTCTTTTTGAGAATTGGTGCCCAAAACTGAACTGCATATTCCAGATGAGGTGTCACTAATGATTTGTACCGGGGTAATATGATATCTCTCTCTCTGGAGTCTATACCTCTTTTAATACAAGAGAGGATTTTGCTCGCTTTAGAAACCACAGCTTGGCATTGCATGCCATTATTAAGCTTGTGATCTACCAGAACCCCCAGATCCTTCTCCACCATTGATTCCCCCAGTTTTACTCCCTCTAGTATGTATGACATAAGAAAAAGCAACCAACATTGTTACTTGGAAATTCTGAAAATATTATTGGAACCTATTCAGAGGAAAAGACCAGAAGTGTGGCCTGACAAGTGGATTCTCTACCATGACAGTGCTCCTGAACATATGTTAGGGTTTGCGAGTTCCTGGCCCAGACGTAGTGGGCTGATATTGATAATTAGGTGCCAGGCACTTGTAGTTACCTCCAGGGGTACCCTTTTGTAAGGAAAGTATACACCCACCCTCTATAGGGGGCTGAATGCGCAGTGTGTACGTGCAAGCCTTTATTTTTGGGTTGATACTGATGCTTTTACCCTGTTGCACCGGTTATAATTTGGTTATTGCCACTACAGTTCAGTTGACTGCCATCTTATGGATTAGTGTTCACATTATTTAGTACATCTTTAAATCTGTTCAATTGCCTGCTTGTTGATTCAAGCATTGCCCTAGTACATCCTTTCAGTCTACCAGTTAGTTGATTGTGGCCTATTTTCTATGTATTATTTGGGAGTGGTGGCATACTAACACCTAAGTTACACAGGGGTGTCAATGGTGAACTAGCAGCTTAAAGAGTTGCAGCACAACAAAGAACCCATCATATCCAGCAGCTCCTTCGGGGGTAAGCACTATCTATATATATATATATATATATATATAAACAAATTAATATCCCTAGGTCCCAAAAATGACATAAGATGATCTGGATGACACTCGGGGTTACTGCGCAAGTATCAAATGATACCATAAGTGAACACAATGTCATTTAAAATTTTTAGCAAATGCAAACCTGTGAAGAAGTCACAATTTTGTGTCCTCGTCAATCCTACTTAATCTCATCTTAATGTTACTCTAACAGTTTATGCAGTTTTTTTCTACTGCAGGCATTGCAACGTAGGAGTGAAAGGGTAATAAAACTCCCCTAAAATAAACCGCATAAGTTCACTTTGAGATTTAACATTCCTCTACATTACATAAACATCACACTAATGTGATAACATTTTGAACAGATTTTGTTCATTATTTTTTGCGACGAATATATGGGTGTATGCAAATTACATAACCTTGTGCTAGGAGAAATGACAGGAAAATGCTTTTTTTTCCAATATTTTACAATTTTTTTTCCCTAAAAAAGGAAATAAAACATATGTATCCAAATCTACTACCAATACCAAAGAGTCCTATCAGTCCTAAAGGTAGACTAAAAACAGTAGAAAGTACAATATGCATAACTGAGACATGGCAGAAATGCCCTGGGACTCAAGGGCATTTGGGAAAAAAAGGCCCAGGAACTCAAATGGTTAAAAGAAAAAAATTATCAATTAAACTCACTAGAGATTTCTGCTACTGCTTTAGACCAGCCTTTCTCAACCAGGTTGCCCAGGCACCCTGGGATGCTTTGAGGTTTCTTCAGGGAAACCTTGGCAAAAATTGCCCAAAATTTGAACACAAGCCCGCAGGTGGAACAAGCCTGTCTTTTAGTTACACAAAGCCACAGGTTTCCATTGTGCACCCTTATGACCTTCTAGCCACTGGCTTCTTGACAGCCAATGACATCAGCTGATAAGGAGTATGTCAGTTGCCTGCACAGTATCCTCGTTTGACCCTCCCCCTCTCCATCAGTTCCGGGGTGACATTAGCTCAGTGATGGAGGAAAAATGAGGGAGAAGAGAAACACTGGCATACTAGTCAGTACCAGTGTGCAAAGGTGTATTTGCTTTGGAAGAATAAATCACCTCTAATGTTGGGTGTCCTACACGTGTGGATGTTGCTGCATTGTATAAAACTATTCGAATAGTTTTTCACATTTTAGAATAGGGTGCCTCGGAACTGTACATAATTTTAAAGGGTGCCTTGACTGAAAAAAGGTTGAGAAACACGTCTTTAAAAGACAGGATGAAAGATTTAAACAAAAATACATTCAGTAGGGAAATCATACATTTTGTTTTACAGGTGTAAACATCAGACAAAAGGGGCAAAAGTGAGCTGAAAGAGGGCCAGAAGGATTTGGTTCTGAAGGACAGTTCCACAAAATAAAGGACAGTGGGGAGTTAGGAATGAGCTGAACTGCCCTGGGTTCAGTTTGAGAAAGGTTTAATGAACTTCAAAGTTTGGATACCGAGCCTGGCCAGTAAAATCAATGAGAGCTGAATCTGTCAAATCAGAAATAACCATATGTTGGGCTAATAGGCGAAGAGTTGTCAAAAATAATATGGGGGGAGGGGTCACTATCCTGAAACATGTACTGTACCAGCACAAAATAAGGTTTTTAAAAATTCAATTTGGCCAGTAACAGTGATTTTTTTTTATAGAACTGACATTTAAAAAGGTTTTAAATTGCAGACAAATTACAGTTCCCTTCTGACTTCTATTTTTAAAAAAGGCATACAGACCCCCCCCCCCAAAGGTCCCACAAAATATTTGCACACAGAACCCTCAAAAAGATCCTCCAGTTTTTTTCCCCAAAAAAGAAGCCGTTGATGAAATGTTAGTTATTTGCAATTAAAACTGCGTATTTTTACCTTTTCCAATCATTTTTGAAATTACAAATGTTTGTTTGAAACAGGTTTGAATAAGGCAAAATGGATAGTAAAATAAGTTTTGATATACATGGAATACCACGCAAAAATATAGATTAAAAAGGTTTATATAACAGGCACTTGAAGCTCCATGTCTCTGTAGCGTTACTCCCATAGGAGCCACTGGAATACTGTCCAGGTCTTCCACATATACTTTGCTCGGCAGACAGGAATATAGGCTCTTTCAAACGTTTCTCCAATAACCAGTCTAGGGGTGTTTTTTTTTTTTTTTTGAGAACTTGGATAGGGTTGAGGAAGAGGAGTGGGATACTCCAAAACAGGGCTGTCATAATGCATGGGTACCCCTGGGCAGTGCCCCATGACAATCTTGCATTACATCATACTTGCCAACTGTCCAAGATTTGCCGAGACAGTCAAGCTTTTTACTAAGCTGTTCCATGATGGTTCGGGCAGTATCCCCGAACCTGTACTGTGTATCCTGACTCCCTGTGTACTGTGCCCTTCTGCCTATTCCAAAAAGCCCCCGTAATGTGCACTGTGTGTTGATTAGCCTTTGATTTGTAGCATGTTTTCTGTTTAAAAGCTATGTCACTGCTTGAATCAAAGTGGACTTCAGGTTTAAGAAAGTAGTAAAAAGTAGTATCAATTCCAGGGGTAGTAGTAGTAGCAACATTTTTTAGAGCCCCAGAGCAGTGACCCTTTAAAAGTAGACCAGGTGGATAAAGCTCTTTGGAACACCAGCTGGTGTTTCCTTGGCTGGACCTTCAGCTGACTTCCTAGCACCAGAGGGGGTTAAATAGCACACAGTCTCTAATATCCTTTAGGAATGTCTGTACTCACAAGGCCCAAGAGCAGCTGGATGCCTTCCTCCATGATACCAGACCAGATGGAAAGTAAAGAATAGAAAAAAGATGGCACAAAGGTTTATCAATGGGTAACTTCTCGAGTGCCAGGTCAAGTACATCATTGCCTTTTCCCTATTAATATGTAGATTGCATATATTGTAGTCAACGGTCAGAGATTTTGTCAGATTTGGCCTGTCTTGGAGAATGCTAATCAGTTTCTTGTGAAGCATGATCCAAGAGAGTTTTGTTTTTAGAGGCGGTTAGTTGAACAACTTTTTGCTGCCAAAAAAATAAAGAATATTAAAGTCTGGGTATATGTAGGGATATCTGCAATCCGTTTGTTCAGGAGTGCTGTTCTTGCATTCTTAGGGAATTTAGAATCTGTTGAAGAGTGAACATACGTAGACCAGAACCATTGAACCCTGGTCCATCATATGTGGAACATGGTGAATTCCTGCCTGCATCCTTGGAAGTAAGGGTAATGCTGAGGAATAGATCTTAGCAAGTCTTAAGGGGACTAAATACCATCAGGACAGAACTGTATAGTGTGCCACGACCAGGGTTGTGTTCAGGATACCTTTATGAATCCTTCTGTCCATTTAGTGCAGTCTTCGTCAGGTATTTCTAAACTAGGTATTTCTATGCCAAATGGTGGGACAATTTGGTATATGACATCTAAAAAAACTGGTATAGTGTTGAGATGCCCCCCAGATCTGCTGATGGCAAGTGCAATGCTTTAAAGGCTCCAAAGAAAAAAAAAAGCACTTTTTTTGCCTGTAAAAAGATGTGCATTGTTTTATTTTTTTTAAAGGTGAACTTAGCCTTTAAGAGTAAAAAGCTTATAGATTGTATCCCAGAGGTGCAGTGAGTGAGATATGAATGGTCACATTATAGCTCTAAGGTTTTTTGGGGGGGAGGCCACATGAGGATATCTATGGGTTGTGGAAGCCCCGCTTGCGATTCAAGTATAAGTCATTCAGGTTTTTAAGAGGCAGCATATATTTGGGATTGTTTGGTCAGTTGTTCTGCATCAGGTGGGATAAACTCAAGCCTCCAGATAACTTATGGCATATAGTGGTGGTTTGAGGGACACCCTACAGCCTCTAGATCCACAGATTCATCTCAAGATGCAGGACTGAGATTTCTTTAAATATGAAGAGGGGATGTAGATAGGCAGTGTGCAATGATTAATTAGTTTTAATCAGCTGGTGTATTCTCAGTGCTCTGATGACAAAAGCTGCAGTGTCTGCATTACTGTACAAGTGATCAACCCTTAACTTGGCCATTGATGGATCTTTTTTTTTTTTTTCCTTTTTCTGATCAGCCAGACAGCTGATCAAAAGATGAACTAATTCTGCCATCGACATATTTGAGATGGATGAGGCAATACTCCCAGCTGTGCTATTGTATTCTGACACTGGGGCCATAGACGGATCAAAATTCATCTGGTTCCTGCTTTACTGGCCAAATTTCAGTCCATCTATGGCCAGCTTTAGCCACCAAAAATACATAGTTACATAGCTGTCAAGGCTGAATAAACACCAGTCCATCCAGTTCAACCTGTGTGGGTGTGTGTTCATGGCAAAAACATTGTCCACATCCCCATAAACTGTCTTCGTCAAGATACCTGTCCAAATTTTTCACGCAGAGGGTGCCTAAAACTTGACTTATCTTAGAGCTGAGTTCTTCAACCAGCAGAAAATATTTTTCGAGACGTTCTGGTGATAATATGATGACAATAGACAATGCTAGGTTAGCACAGAAGAATAAAAAAAAAAGTAAAGATAAAACTGCCAGCTCAATCATTACATGCTAAAATAGATTTCTCTTCTCTTTTGATCTTGGGATTGCCCCTCATTGTGTGTTCTACCTGACACCTATCAAATACACAGGAAGTGTGGAGAATTGCTCTTACACCCTGTTCTGTCTGATAAAGTCCTCAAACCAAAATCTTTAAAAAAAAAAAAAATTCTCTGGAGTTTGGCTTTAAGGTTTAGGAAACTATTAAGCCAAAGTCCAGACCTCAATGATGAGATTAAGACCTAAAATAAATATCACCGACCAACCAGGACAGAAGTCCCACAAGAGTCTTTTAAGTAGCAGAATTTGAATTGTACTTCTGCAAAGAAGCTCAATACTTTTCCTATGATCTTATCTTAGTCTGATGTATCTTATTTAGTCTATGAGCGCCGTGATACTTAAAGGATCACCTTTCATAACATGTTACAGTGTTAACGTATTAATGGGCTGCCAGCTGCGATCCCCGTTGTGAGAGCTAGCAGGGGATCTTCTCTGCCCGCCCGGCCATGTCACTCATTTGCAGTATTCTGTGAATGAGAACACTACATGTTCGGGCAGCCTTTGGGGCTGTCGGCTTGTAATTCTCAATGAAGCTGTGGAGCACCGTGGTCGTTTATTAAGTTTTCCTGTCAGTAAATTTTTGCTTGCCCGTACAAAATGTTGGAAACATTTGCTCTCACTTCTTGCTGACAACACTTCACCAGATAGGAGGTAAGAGAAATCTACAAAAGGGACAAATATGGAAAAAAAAAATCTGACAGGTTTTTGACATTTCCTTACTAAAAAAAAAAAAAAAAGTATTTTATTCCTGTTAGAGAATTCCCCTTACTTTCTGTCTGGGAAAATGCTGTCAGCAGGATGGAGATAAATCTGTTCTATGGCGTCCTAGATAGCAAAAAAACTATCAGGGGTTCGAACCCTTCTTTACTCTATCCCAAAGTAAAAATGTTTTGGCTGCACATACACTTTACTCTCCAATTACTGCTGGAGATCTGTTGTAATGGTGATCTACTGTCTTATCTCCTAGATGAAGGGTGCTAGCGGACTGTCTCTCCTGCTCCTTATGATACTTGGATCTAGCTTTGGCTTACAAGAAAGCTTGGAGGATGGTGAACCTTGGGAGAAGATTCAGTTGTGGAAAATAATTACTGACAGGGATGAGAACATCCCAGCATCTCTTCTACATCTTGCAAACCTAAGAGATAAGAAATCAACAGACCCAACGTCACTGTTCAGCGTAGCCAAGGAACTCCAAGGTTTTGGGAAAGAAAGAGCAGGCTTCAGGTTTAGGTTTGGTAGGAGAGACGAAGGGAATGACGTTGATGACTTTGAACCACAAATTGACAAACGAGTAGGCACAGCCCTTGGATCACTGGCTGAAGAGTTGAACGGTTACAATAGAAAGAAAGGTGGCTTCAGTTTCCGATTTGGAAGGCGATAGATCAAAACATTTCATCGAGTCTACGTGCCAATCTCTCTAATCATTTTATATCTCCTGTTCCCCAAGTATAAAAAAAGCCACAGGCAAGGCTTCTTCCTTTAAGCTGTTGAAAGTGCTGTACAAATACATTCCTGATTCTGTAGCACACTTCCATCCATTAAAGCAAACATTTGCAGAATCCATTTTCAAACAAGTCAATGAAATCTTCCTGCTATACAAGTGGGAGAGTAATGAATCAATTATGCCTAAGACTCCTCCAAACTCGGTGTTTCTTTTATCAGCTGGGTATGGAAAAATATTAAAAGTTTGAAAAGAGAGCTGAAATTTTTCTTTCTACCTAGTGGCTCATGATTATTTCAACCATTAAAATATCTGCTAAAGAGACTTCGAAAACTGGGTTTTAAAAATGTATCATTAAACTGAGTTTTTATTTTGTACAACAAACTATTAAAAAAGAAAAAAAAACTTGTGTACATTGTACCTTTAAATATATGGTAGTGTCTGTTACAGCAAATCAAAAATGTGTCAAGTTGTTTAATTTATTTTCTCTAGTTTCTAAGTAACATGGATCCATGAGCACCTTCATTATCTGGCACTTAGCCTAAGCAGCAGGAGGTCAACCACAGGTCACTTATGGAAGGTGGTTAGTCCTCTAAAAGAAATCCATCTATATTCAACTTTTTGGTGGCCTGCATCTTAAAACCCTGCTGCATTACTGCTTCCCATCCACTGCAGGTATATCACTTTTTCTGGGTGTATGAATACCTGGCTTATACCTAATTGCAGGCTGTACTATAAGGCAGGAAGAATCATTGCATTGCACGATCTGGAGTCAAGCTCCAAGGCCAGTAGCTGTACCAGCTGAGAGATTCACGAGTAGTTAGCTAATACACACATACTCCTGCTTAGTGGATGACGCAGGCTCATCCGAGGCAAGGGGTCCAACCACTAGCTGGTCCTCACCAGAGCTTCTCAAGGGGAAGATGGGTTTCACCGAGTGCTAATGCCAGGTTGTAGCCCTCAGGATTACCCTAGGAGGAAAAGCACAAGTGTCAAGGTAGAGGATGAAGCAGATAAGGAACAAGCAGAAGCGTAGCAGATAAACCAGACACTGCAGAGGCCCAGATTCAGATCTGGACCCTGATACTGCATGTGGCAGGGTGAGCAGGGATTGGACCTGCCCAAGTGGTACAGGTATTTAAATCTTGCAGGTGGGTTAAATACGTGCAGCAGCCATGGAGCAGTGATGCCGTGCCACTCTAAGACATAGGCCAGAGAAAACTAAGTATAGATGCACTTCTTTTAAAGGGATAATAGCCTCCTTTTATAGGTGACAGGTCACGGTAAAGCAGTCCATTCATTTTAAAGGGGGTGGCAGCTCAATGCACTAAAAACTGCTCCTTACTTAAAAGACCTCATGCACATTGGATGTTTAGCCTTGGTGCATGAGGCTCCGGCGTTTATGTTCTGGTGGAAGGTACAGGCGCACCATCCAAGTGCCACTGCTACTGGATTGCTGCTAAACGCCCAATGTGCATGAGGCCTTACAGATATTTATACAGTGCAGGCAATTTATGCAGTTCTTAACTTACTTTAGATTCACATTTGTCCCTGATCTCAGAAAGCTTTCAATCTAAGATCCCTATCACACATGCATACATACTCACACAAACACACATACTAGGACCAATCTGGAAAGGAACCATTTACCCTACCGGTATGTCTATGGAGTGTGAGAGGAAAACAGAGTACACAGAGGAGATCCATGTAGGCACAGGGAGAACATACAAGCTCCACACAGATAGTGTTTATGACCAGAACATGAAGCTGGGACACCAGTGCTGCAAAGGAGACGTGCTAACCATTACACCACTGTGCCACCTACTGTCCCACTGGCAGCATTTTCAGTAATAAAGCACCACAAGTGTGGTGCAGAGAATGTTGCCTTTTTGTAGTAAGGGATGTTGGTAGAGCAGCATGGGACCCCTTTTTGCCATGAAAAGCCTTTGCAGACATTAATACCTGTAACACTCAGCTTAAGTATAGGATTTCTGCAGCTTGCGACACACAGCAAGGCTTGTATTTCTAATTGCTCGAACACTCTGCATAAAAATTGCAGAATTATACAAGTAGCACTATACAGTAATTTCAGGCAAATATCTGAATAAGGACGTCTGAAAGGAAAAGAATACCCTGTCAGTAGCCTTTTTTTCTTTACAACATAGTTAACGTATGCAGCTGACATTATAACTGCTAGAGGAATAACTTTTTTATTGAAAGTATGTGTATTTGACATCTAAATTAAAAGCAAAGTATTATTTTCCGTTTCACAGTCCTTTTGCAACCATATTTGATAAAGCTATTGAAGCTTGTATAATGTATGGCAGAAAGGTATGCATGTGTAAAAAAACTTGGATGTCAAGTTGCAAGGCCTTTCTCACGTGTCTAACAGAAACGAATACATTCAAAAACCCATTGTTAGGTGCCTTCCTACTGGAGGCCTTCGCATATTGACGACGGGATGCCTCAAGTGTTAATTAGCGGAGCGTAACTGTACTTATATCTGAATTGATAAGTATAGCTCAGCTTGACCCATGTCCATGACATAAGTGCATTAGAGGCAGGTGGATGCTGAGTGCCGCTACGCTGAATGGGTTTGCCAAACCCCTTCTAGCGGGAGTCTAGGGGGAGTCGACAGCTCCCATTGTACAGCACAATGGTAAACAGTGTGTTAGACAAAGTTGCCTGAGTGCAAAGTGCTTGATACTTTCCCCCTAACAGCTTGCCTTTGAATTATGTCATTCCATCAAATGCAAGAAACTGCTGAGTATAAATTACACACCTATTTCTCTGCTCTTTTACCCATGAACAACAAGTATACTTAATGCTACATTATAATCTCCTCATGGTTTGTGGTAATGTTGATATCAATAAAGGGGTTAGAGCTTTTAGTAAATTGGAACTGGAATTACAACCAATTAGAGGCAAGTGAGCTGTATGCATACAAGTACATTACACACTAGATCTATTTTTGCCATATACTGAGCATACTATATCTATCGCGAGTATGTCAGTGCCGTCAAAACCCCTTCTAAGGCTTTGAATGTGCATGTGAGTGGAAAAAAAAACCCCAACTATTACATGGTCCACAGTAACTAGATTCTATCTTCTACGCTTTTGTGTTGCAATGGGCAGCAAGATAGATTTCAGATAAAAGTTCTTATTATTTCATGTTTCATCTCAAGTGTAATGGTGTCTTAAATGTATCAACCTTGGACAGCAGCCAGATTTTCCCTTGTTTTCAACAGGAACATGAAAGGAAAGATTGGAGTGGTTGCTTCAGCAACAGAAATATTTCATCACCGTCATGTGTGAGGCATTTAGAGAAACCATGTTCCTAACTGTTAGGGTGGCCAACATTAATACTTAAAATAGATGAATTAGCCAATTAAAAAAAGCACTACGGAAGTGCTAAAGTGATCCTGTGGCCCAGGTTAAGGACATTGAAGTTTACATATTCTAAATAAGCAGTAAATGAGCATGGAACAAGCTTTCATTGACTTGCGCAGTCTTTAAAGTTCACAGAAACACCAAAGTCATCCAAATTAGCACTCATAGCAGTTCAGTAGTTCTTCTCCCCCTACTCAGAGCACCTTCGTTGTTTTTACATTAAAGGCTACTGGGTCACTGCTGGGTGGTGAGCTGAGGTGTACAATAATGGTACTCTGTCATCGTAAGCCTGAAGGAAAAAAATGGCAGCCGAAGGTCATCTTCTCTAGTTACTATCTTTACCCTTATTCAGGGGCTCACAGCGCTGGCCCACCCTTAGTCTAACTCCTGATCCATGCAAAGCTAAAAGGCAGACATCAACAGTGTGTACTAGTAAGATTCAAAGAGACATTGGAAGTGAAACTATCAAATAAAGCGATGTTAACAGTATTGATGGAATGGAGTAACAGAAGTGCTCAAAAACACACCTATAGGTTCCCTTTATGGGTCACTACATGTCTGAAGGCTTTATCAGAGGAAAGGGACCCAGTCCAGATTGACCGATCAAGCAGAGATCACGCAATCAAGTACCTAGATCTTCAGGCATGTGGTAAGTGTTGGACGGAATCTGGAGGAGTCAGTCAGAAGGCAGAACCCTTGATCTGTGCAAGTGTCCCAGTTTGGTGTGTTGGAGGACTGCGGCATACTAGAATGCCATAATAATACATTAATTTAACTAAATTTGATAGCACTTTTTTCATCCGACAGGTTAAAATGTTAAACAGCAAAGATATCCTGCGCTAAAAGTGTCACAAATAATCAAAACAAAGAAATCAGAAAAAATCCAATAGAAGAAAGCAGCACTCACTTTATCAACACATACCATTACAAAGTAAATTCACCAAAATAAATTTGTTAATACATAAACCAAGTGAATCCAATATAATAAAGTGCATACAACAAGCTCACATCATAATAAATAAATCCACAATTCATATAAAGTGCACTCAAATAATGGATAATTATTAGTTATCACACATGGCTGGAGATCTCCCTTAAGGCATAGTGTAAGCTGCAATATCTGGAATACCTAAACCCTCAAGCAATCTAAGTTATTCTACACCAGGTGGTTACTTGGATTGATTCTCCTTGCGAGCATATTGTCTCATATTTGCTGCGAGATCCCAGACCAGAGATGAGCTGTGACCCATCTATCCATCGAGGGTTCTCCCTCTTACGCAATGTTAGACCTTCTTTTTATAGAGGTCATAGATTCTGGTAAAAGGCTCTAATATCCCTCTTGGTGGCGCACACTTGGGAGAATACTGGAGGCACAAGTATTTCCAGATGCACACATAGAGCACCTTGATCTTTCCAGCACTTGACTGCGATTGACTTGCACTTTCTATGAACTTTTTGACATTATTTATCCATTGAGTGCACTTTTTATGAACTGTGGATTTATTTAGTGATTTAATCATTATGATGTAAGCTGTTTCATGCATTTTATTATATTAGATTCACTTGGTGTATGTATTACAACGCAACACTTTTTTTTTGGTGGGTTAAAATGTTAAACCTTAAACACCAAGATAACATGAACAGGCAGTATGCCTGAGCTGAACATGACATTTCCAAGTAAACAGGACTTACACCCCGGTCACATCAAACCTGACTTAGAAATCGTGCGACTTACAGTGAAGTTGCATGATTTCTAAGTCAGGTGACATGCCAATTTCAGGTGCAATTTGCAAGACATCTGACACAGATGTCTATGAAAATCGCACCAAAAGTAGTGCATGTTCTACTTTAGAAATCGGTGCGGCTCTAACCAAGTCGGAACCACACCGATATGACAGCTGTAATTGCGGACAATGAGGTATGGCATGCAAAGTCGCATCCAGTGTGACTGGGGTACAGGGGCAGACTGACAACTCATGGGGCCCCCGGGCAATAGGGGATCATGGGGCCCCTGTATTCTTGCCCAAACTCAAAAAAGCCTATGAAAAAGGTACCAGGGGCATCTCATGGGGCCCCCTACTGACCCCGAGTTTCCAAATGGTCAGTCCGCCCCTGGTCAGAGGTCCTACACTCCCATAGGACAGTGAGAGAATGAAAACTCCTCCTACCATCTTTGACCAGTGCTCTGCTGGACACTGATAGAAGTCACAAGACTGCTCTAACTGCTGATGAGAAAAGGTATTTAGCAGTTTATATTTACTAAAAAAATTACACTTCCATGTTGTGTGTACTGTGGGAGACCAGATATAGTGCATGCCGGGTCTTGGGTTTAGTAACACTTTAAGAACGCCATTGGTCAGTAATTCCTACCACTGAATGTCCCACAATGCACTGCTTGAGCTATCATTGGCCAAGGTCACTTTGGCCGATGTTGGTTCATGGTGAAGGTGTAGTCCTCATACTATAAATGGCTGTTTTCCCAGCAGGCTTTTGCCAGTGAGCTGGTGGATTTTGTGGGAGGGACAGCTGGAATTTGTTGCAGTGCCCGAGTTTCCAAATGGTCAGTCCGCCCCTGCTGGGGTATGTGTATGTCAGGGCAAAATAAAAAACAAATATGCTGTACATCACTGCAATACATACACGTATCCCATGATTTATCCCTCTGAATACCCAGTAAGGGCAGTAAATTACCTGATGTCCCAGAAATGCACTCCCACTCCTGAGTGGTATCAGTCCTGTCCTGTTGTCTTTTGCTAAGCTGCTCAAACCTTCCCCTTATGCTACTCTCTGCAATACAGACACTAATCATTCTGTAGTTTCAAGGTACAATATAAACTAGGAGAGCTAATTAGAGTCCTTGAGATGACACAGAAACTGTGTACAGGACAGCTCTCTATTTCTTTCAGTTTTTTGTACTTTTTGAATAGATATGATAAAATGCTTTCAATTATATATTAAACAGACCAAAAGGTAGCAAATAGGATAATTTAACTGCAGGGGTTTACATACATTTCCACCAATCTTTAACACTACACAATTTCCAGATGTATGTTAAGAATGTAGGACTGTCCCTGAAAAAAAAGCATGGTTGTTAACAATAGATCTTTTATCGTCATTCACATTATAAACTGCCTTCCACCATCTGCTGCCTATTAGCCCTAAAAGCAGTACTAAATTGGTCTGCATCCACATAGATGTTAGAATTTTAAATCACTCTTCCTAAACGTCCAGTGCTGAAAACACCTTAATGTGTTTCTAAAGCTTGCTGAGTACAAGGCCAATGAGTGATTCCCAAATGCCACAATTAATGATGGCCAATCTTAAGACTCCCACTATTCAGGCATATAGTAATGTGACAGCAGCCGAACATTTGTGAATAGCTGGATAGCTAGATAAGATTGCAAACCGCTTTCTAGACCGTATGGTACTTTTGTTAAATTACCAGTTTGGGAACTAAACCTAACCTATATTCTTACACAGCGGCCAATTACACAAAGCTGGTGACACCACAAGGAATAAAGGGGGTGAGCGAGCCTGCTGGCAGGAGCATGTCACATTAGTGACCTGTTGGGAGATTACACAGCTATCAGCAAATACTCCATTTTGACACCTGCCTTCCATTAACCATCGTATTCCCGCAAGTACTAAAATCAATGAAGCAGGAATACAAGGCAAGATATTCCATGACACTGCAGGGTTAATTTTCTTTTCAGATCTGTCTATCAGACTATTCCTAGGAGAGCAGCAGTGATCCGCTAAAGACTTTCAAAAAGCCTGGGCCAATGATTAGACATGACAAGTACTGACCGCATCCAGAATGAAAGAGTTAATGTAATTATATCAAATGTCAATCTTGTCTCTCGTTACTCACTAACCCCCCCTTCTACCTCCCTCTCTGGTAAAGGCAGACTCTAAGGCCTCTTCCCAACATCATGGGAAAATATAGATCTTTCAGGTTGATTAAGCTGTAAGGGAATGTCTTTGCATTTCAGTGCCTCATTTCAAATACCCTCACACCTACCTTGCAAAGTCAACAGGCGCAGGATCAATAGTACACACTGATACACGCTGTCCGCTTTGTGATGGGCAGGGATTTGTATTTGCTTGTTTTTCTGCCGATCTGCAATCAAGTAAATGATAATTCTCTTGGGCAGCATTTTATTTTTTTTTTAAAGCATCACAGCACAATGTCAACATACAAAAGACACTTACGCGCACATTACCAACTTTTTACAATTCTGTATTGGCTTTTTTTTTTTTTACTTTTATTTGAAATACTGTATGTTTTTCTACAGTGATTGTGCAATATCAGAATTGCAGCAGAGAGTATTATAAGGCTGGCTTCACGCCTGTCTGCTTCAATGCGTTGCGTTAATGTGCATTATGACAGGAGTTAATGTTCATTGTGTTAGGGCAGGCCATTCAATTGAGTGGGCTGCAGACGAATCAGAGAGAAGAGAAACATTAGCGGTATTTTTTGCCACGTACCACAACACATGGTGGTGTGTTACAGTGCCTTGTGGTACCAATAAAAGTTAACAAACCCCTTTATTTAGAGGGTTCCATTTAAAATGTATGGCACTGGAATGCACATAAAGCCAACACAAAAGTATGAAGCAAGCCTCAAGGAATGTACGACCTCAACTAGGAGTGATTTGGGCAACATTTCCCGGTAGTGGAGATCTTCAGTTTTGCTCATGGAGCTGCTTCAACAATATAAAAACAAAAAGTTATATTTTTTTTCTTATTTAAAGGGTGTATTTGGGTAGTCTTGTTTATTTTATCTGGTATATTTTTTTCTTTTTTGTGTATTTGATTGTGATTTCTGTATTGGTGCATTCAATTTTGTTTCTCTTTTATCATTCTCAGTTTTCCTTTCTGGAAGAAAAAAAAAAAAAAAGGAAAAATAAAGCTAATAAAGGAGCCATTTGTTGGCTCTTCAACATGCCCAAGATAGTTGAAAATTGTTACTGTAAATCCCACAAGTCACGTACAGCCCATTGTGCCCTAATAACACCCAAACACCACCTTAGTTTTGCCTTCCCCATACATTTCAATAAAATGGTGGAAGTTTTTCATATTTTCCAGCTTTCACCAATACCTTATATGAGCTTCAGGACAGTCTGGATAGTCAGATAAGCATGGCACAGGGATGAATATTCTCTCTACCTCCACTTGACAGCATTCAGGTCTGATGACTGGCCCTTTGGGAACCAGCTCAGCGAGGCCATGTTCAAGACACATTCAGTTCAAAATAATTTAGGAGAAAACATCAACAGCGTCATTCTCCTAGCCAGCAATTTTTTTTCTGTGGCTTATATTAACACACCAAACTCAAGAGAGCTAAATAGATGGCCTCAGGTGCAGATATGGAGTCTAGTTAGTATGGACCCCTATTTAATGGACAGGTCAGCGAAACCAATGACTGCAAGTTATTAGTTTAGCAAAATCACAGCTTTGTATGTTACAGTCTTTTAGTGTAAAGTGACACAAAGATTTCTGATTGCTAGAAAATGATTAAACCCTCAAAAGCTTTTCTCCATTTATGGAAGTAGACAGGCGCATTTAGGGTGACTTCCCTGCAAGGTGTGTATTATGTATCCATTTTGCAGTCACAAAGATTGGCAAGGCAAATGACAATGACATAGTGCTGATAATACTGCTTCAGCATGGTCTTAAAAGGATATCTTGGGCAGGACAGTGGTTAAGTGGTTAGCACTTCCTCCTGGCAGCACTAGGCTTGTCGGTTCAAATCCCAATCACGCAACTACCTGCCTGGAGTTTGCATATTCTCCCTGTGCCTGTGTGAGTTTCCTCCAGGTACTCTGGTTTCCACGTACACTTCAAAGACAAACTGGTAGATAAATTAGCTTCTGTCTAAATTGGCCCTAGTATGTGTATGTAAAAATGTGAGTTAGGGACCTTAGATTGTAAGCTCCTTGAGGGCAGGGACTGATGTGAATGTACAATATATATATATAAAACATGAGTAAATTGACAACACTATATACACTCACCGGCCACTTTTAGGTACACCTTACTAGTGCCAAGAAAATATCCTCCACAACATTAGACCACCACCAGCCTGAAGCTTTGATACAAGGCAGGATGGATCCATGCTTTCATGTTGTTTACGACAAATTCTGACTCTACCATCTGAATATCAAGGCAACCAGTCTGCCCATTCTCCTCTGACCTCTGACATCAATAAGGCATTTTCATCCACACAACTGCTGCTAAATGAACATTTTCTCTTTTTCGGACCATTCTCTGTAAACTCTAGAGATGGTTATGCGTGAAAATCCCAGAAAATCAGCAGTTTTTGAAATACTCAGACCAATCTGTCTGGCACCAACAACCATGCCACTTTCAAAGTCACTTAAATTCCCAATCTTACCCATTCTGATGCTCGGTTTGAACTTCGGCAAGTCGTCATCACCACGTCTAGATGCCTAAATGCATTGAGTTGCTACCATGTGATTGGTTGATTAGCAATTTGTGTTACCAAGCAATTGAACAGGTGTACCTAATAAAGTGGCAGGTGAGTGTAAGTATCTGAAATAAAAACAATTATCCTTTAATGCAAACCTGATGGCTGATAGTTTAGTTACCTGGGCTTTAGCTTGCTCATGTAACCAATGCTACCCTACATTTGTCAATTAGTCTTTAAGGCACTGGTTTAGATACAAGAGTCTGAGTAGAGATGAGGTCCCATACCAGTGTTTGCAAAGTCCAAAATTCTTTATTACATCATAAACCGAAGTATACACAGAACAGAATATCTCCTTTATCAGGGTTGAAGATTATTTCTGTAAAAGATGGCAGACTCAGGAAGGGTAAAAAAGGGTTCTGGGTTGGGATTTTCTCCATCTCGTAAAGCAGGCTTCAACAGCTGGTTGGGCCATGGGTTGTGAAACATGCGCCTGACTTTGAGAACCATCAGACGTAGTTTCTTTGCATGGGGAGGTTCGTAGCTCTTTCCTATGCACAGGGGTCATTGGAGGCCTCACCTGGGAAGGAACAAATTGCTTAGACTTCCAATGTAAAGTATGTAATATTTGAGGAAACCATAAATTTATTAAAGCCATGCTGAAAAGAATATTTTTCAGCGATCAAAATATACTAAGTATTGTAGTATTTTGCATCAGAAGCCACAAGGTCCTCATAATGAAAAGCAAAGACACAAGACACTTTTGTATGTAAATGGCTTGTATTTTCAAAGTTGTAGAACTGCCACAAAGATGGCATTACAGAAACATACAGGAAAAAATTTTATGTACAGAAGTGACATCATAGACACGCTAGTGACACGTGTAAGCCAAGGGGTATACACCCCAGAGGTGTATATGCATATATATAAAGCCGTACCTTGTTGCCCTTTCTTGCTGAAGGACAGGACACCCACTTCACATATTAGGTTCAGTGCTGCATTCATCCAACCACATCACTACTGACAAGGGTATATTGTGGGGTTAAACGTCTGTGCCTTTCCATCCAGCTAGTGTTTGGAGAGAAATGACTGTCTTGCCTAATTAGAATCATGCCTTAAGGTCCAAGTTGCTCAAGATGACACTTGTGCACAGTGCTGAGATCCATGAATCAACTAATTATTTCTCAGCAGTCAGTAAAACTGCCACTTGAGCATAATGGGGTGATTTTATGAAACAAGGGATATAAAAATTAATATATTTTTGTGTAAGCATCTATCTTTATAAATATGTACCACCTTAATGAGTGTTGCATAAGCTCCAAAACCACATGGCTAGCAAGAGAAAAACGTAAAGGCTACTTAGCATTACTAGGGTATTAGAGAATATAAACCTTTTAAAGTAGTGTCAAGGTAAACATATGATTTCTGTTTAGGATCTTGAATGCCAGGACTCTACCAGGGAGAATATCCTCAACCATGGCAGAGCTGTGCCAACCTGAGTTTTGCTAGTGTTGTCACTTGCTGAACCATGAAGTCCATATATTCCACTGGTAGTGGTGCTGCTCTTCTTTGATTTGCACTGCATTGTGGATTATATAAAGGTTAAATAGTAATTACTACAGCAGTGACAAGGGGATAAATGGAAAGATTTTACTATTGGGGTCCCAGATCAAATCTATCTCACCTTGCCAAAAAAATCAGTTTTAGGTGGGTCTGTTTTATTTATTTTTTTTACCATCTCAGCTGCAAGTAGACTGGATTCCTCCTTAATGTTTCATATACACAATCCTAAAAAAAAATTGTGCTAATCCTGGTATGTAAAACTAGAATACACAAAGCCAAGGGAACATTTTCACAGAGACAGAAAATGGTGTGTTTGCCTAAATAAGTATGCATTCATTTTAATTCTTTTTATATGGTTTAAAATGAGGATATGGTATAAGTAATCTAATTGTCAACATTTTCAGAGGGGCTTTCAGCTGAAGTAAATAGAAAAGCTGTGAGCAAGCATACAAGTTCATTAACCATATGGGTAGATTTTGAATAAACAATTGTAGAATAGTGGGAAAGGTTTACAGACTCTTTGAATATAGACACGTATATCTTAGGGAATATTACTGTCCATTGAGAGGGTGACCTTGAAGGAATGCATTGATCACATGGCGGGCTATTGTCACCCAACAATTACTAAAAAATTCTGTACTGATGGCAGCTAACCTTACATCTGTTTAAGTTATCTCTTGATAACTGTTACATAAAAAAATGTTCAACAAAAATAAAACACAGGAATGGTATGGAATCATTACTTTCCCCCATGAAATAAACATTTAAAGTGTATCTCCAGTCAACACTGTTCTAGTGTATCAAACAAAAAAGAAAGACCTGGCTGGAGTTACACATTGATTATTAAAAGCTACCATTTCGCACCATATGGTATGTTTAGGAGGAAGAAAATCTGAGCTATAGTCTGTGTGAAGTGACAATTACACAACACTGCAAAAATCAAATGTATAACATGCAAGGTGTAAATTTAATGGAGCAACACAATCAAACTTTTAGTGAGCTGGAAAAAAACAAAGATTGCTTAATAAAACACAGCAAAGAAAATATTGCATATGCTTTTATGATGTCATGATATTGTGAGGGGCCCCACTAATTACTGTGCCAAGGAGGTCTGGATTATTACATCAACTAGAAAACCCATTAAGGTCTTTGACATAGAAGGGGCTACATTGACACCAATCAGCTGTCATTTTTCTTTTGCCTAACAACTCATGTCATTGATCTAAATACTTCCCAATAAATCCTTAATCTAATGCCAATGAAAATTAAGGGGGGGCTGAAGGTTGGCTACCCAACTACTCAAGTGGAAGGTGCCTAAACAGTACCTGGATCTCAGCACTTGTGCTCTGGAAATAAAGCTGGTGATTTCCTGTCTACAAGAAAATGTCATGTGAAAATTCCAACCTGTACTGGGGGTAAAAATGCATGCTTAGAAAAGAACTGACAGAGTGCAACTGCTGAATGCTCCGGCCAGTGTAGCCTTGGCTCCTTGCAAAACCGGGAAGGAGCAGATTGATTTGTATATGCCACCAGCCCAAACCCCTCAAAAAGTTGTTCAGGAGGACAATATTGGAAGAACGTCACTGATTTAATTTAATTTCTGAACCCCTCAGTTATAATCATTTGGCAGTGCCTAACTCCTCAACAACACTAAGTGACCAGAAAGGCCAGAAGCAACCTCCAGTACAGTAGATGATAGGCACAGATGTCCTGTCCTTGGGCCTGAGCTGCCCCAGCCAAGCACATGGCTGACAGCCTGACGGCCAACTCCAAAACACCCCACTGCATTTGAGGCACTTTTTCCGTATCAGTGCCAAATATTCTTTGTAATGAGGAAGGCATCTGTGTGTGCACATTTAACTTTATATTTATAGATATAAAATTGTATATCCTTGTAAAGGAGAAAAAAAAAATAAAACCACGATCTGGAATTTTATACAGAAAAATTTAAAATTACTGTAAACGTCTAAAAGGAAAAGGGGAGAGAGATACAATGATTGCATGATCATAAAATATAATACAAAAAAAGTAAAACATTAAGTGGGAGGCACCGAATGTTTTTTTTTTTCTTTTCTTCTTTAGAAATACAGGTACAACTAGAATGTGAGACATAAAAGGCTTCAAGTGGACTTTTCACCAATGAATACTGGAGGCACATATTTTGGGAGTGGAGTCAATACTGAGGCTAACAAGTTAATTGGGTATTAGTGACATCACAGAGGCTTAAGGCACTTTGCATCATTAGTTTCTAGGCACCTGAATAAGGATCAACCCACAAACTGGCCAGCTTCAACACTCTGTTGATGAGTTCCCATGAAACGTCACATTCCCTGCAATTATGTGTGCTCTTGGCTCCTAATACCAAGCTATATCCATTCTCAAATGTTCAAACTATGTATTTTCTTAAAAATTTAATTTGACAAAGTTAGGCAAATCCGTGCTCACATTTTAGCAGTATACTATAAATATAGGCAGCCCCCACCTAGCCATTTCAACTTTTTTTTTTTGGTTTTAAAAATATAAAGAAAATAGGAATTGCACTTTAAAGTAAAAAAAATAAAACAACAAGAAAACAGTCTTCACCAATAAACACACAGAGGTGGCTTTTACATACAATCACTGCTAAGATTCTGTGCCACCAATTTGATGTGCATGTGCTGCATGTGCTAGAAACACTTGCATTACCGAACACTTTGAATATTGCTTAAAGAGGAGCTAAAAACAGCTACTCCAATAGAACGGTTTAGATTACTACTGAACTGAAACATGGAATGCTACAGTGTCCTTTTTTATGTGCTCAAATTTTAGGTCGAATGTTTGGAATGTTTTTTGGGATCTGTGCATTGTGTGTGCACAGAGCAGGCCAAAATAACCATCCCCCTTTATCTTCTGATGTTCTATATCAGATGAGGCAGTGGCAATCAGGAAGTAGCAGTGTTAGACAATGGCATTGGTTCTGCTTTACAATACTACCTGCATATAAGTCCCACACAGGTTCCAGTATTGTGAAAAATTAAAGACTTTAACAAAAAAAGAAACCTGTAGACCTCTAAGGTCCGTGTCAGAGAGAACTGCAGTCTCTTGAGTAGAATGAAAAAAAGGGGTGTGCTCATTTAAGGAAAGGTGTGCATCTGTATTGCCAAATGGCACGATGGGCCTCAATATCCCCAATCCAAAATTCAGATGCATAGCACTTTTTTCAGGCACCAGTATTAAAGCAAACCATGACAACCTTGCTTGGCCCCAAGGGACGAGAAAGGGTTGAGGCTTAATCATTTGTGCCCTGATGTCCTCCATTCTCAGCTTGGATTTAAAACCCTGAATTTCAAATGCTACCTCTGGACCACATCACTGATCTCTTTTACAGAGGCAAGCAGCTTGCTAAAGTCCTGAGGTGTGGCAGGTCCTCCTCCAGTGGAGGCAGCAGCGGGGCAGATTTGAAGATCTCGAAGACTGTTCTCCAGCTTGCTCATTGCTTCTCTGAAAGCAAACTTGTTCCTCATTTGTTGAATAGAGTCCACGTAACTGGTACAGAAAGCATGCAGGTTTTTGGCAGCCTCGAGTACAGTACTGTGGCTAGCCATTTGTTCAGAGTTACGGTTGATGGCAGCTCGAAGACATTCTGTGCTCTCCAATAAAGTCTCCTTTGTGACTGTTCCACTCAGCAGTTTCTCTGGAGGTTGGCGGGTTTTCCGTAAAGAAACTCTTGTAGAAAGAAGGGGAATAAAAGCAGTAGAAGATGAGGAAGACAATGCTGGTTGCTGTGTTTGATCTACTGCTCCTCCAATGCCTGCCTGAGATCCAGCTCGTTTCTCAGATGGTTGGGGTTTGGTGTTGGATATTAATACTGTCTTCTTGGCACTGTCAGTCACAGCAGTGCTTATTTTTAAATGATCCTCGCTCTGGTTTGTCAGTTTGTGCTTTGTTTCACTTGTGCTAGAATCATGGCTTGGGCTCTGTGAGGAAAGTTTTGTGGATTTACCCAAGTTGGAAGAGCTGACGGAAGACAATGATGAGGCTGGGCTGGAAAGTGGTAGGGGCGGGCTAGGTTTGACCTTCAATAGTTTCATTTTGTCCTTGGTGGTGGTTTCAGTTGGCTTTAGTCTCCGGAGACGAAGATCTGCTTCAGTTTTACCTGGACCTGTTGGTTGTCTGGTTAAGGAAACTAGGTCCGTGCCAGTTTTGATGTTTCCTGTCTCCTCTTTTTGTAATGCAGAGGAGGAAGGACCACCAGGTTTTCTACGTGGCAATCTTGGAGTCAGACTGGGTGGACTAGATTCTGGACTTGGTTCTGGGTCTTTAAACACTTCATCCATTGTCTCCTCACCTTTTTTGGGCAAACGAGGAGGTGGTGTGACAGCCCCTCTGGGACATGTAAAGTCTGGTTTGCTTTCATTGCCCCGCTTTCGAGGCAGAGCAGGTTTTTCTGCTTTTTGGCTGCTTCCAGAACTAGACACATCCAACATACACCTGGATGATGACATTTCTCTAGGGAGGGTGACTGACCTCCACTCCATATCTTTTGACCCAGGAGGCATACAGGATGCAGAAGAGGATCTTTGAAATCGTTTGCCTGTGTTGCCGTTGCCATCATCTTCTCCTGGTGTTGGCTGCCGACCTACAACAGTGCTAGACTTTTTCCACTGTGAGGGCATAAAACCGCTGCTTCCTTGCACTGATCCATTAGTCATTGCCATCCCATTACTTGGGAATTTTAGCGCATCAAGGTCGCCTCCAAAACTGGCATCTCTGTTTTCTCCCTCTAAGCACCTTTGTTCCATTTCACGAAAGGAGCTACTGCGTTTGGGTGGGGTAGGAGCTGTCTTTTTCTTCCTTTTAATCAAAGTGCTGAACAGGTTGGCTCTTTTCTGACTGGGAAACAAACGGTCATCTTCTGTAGCGCCACCATCTGTAGCTCCACCTCTTTCCTTACGAGGCAGAAGGGGAGAAACAGCTGGCTCATTTTCCAAAACATCTGAAAAAAACAGATACAAATATTAGAGGCTGTGAAGACAACTGCCCTGTGCAAATTCTTACAATGTTATTGTAAAGTTTATGAGAAAAATGGATCAAAGCTAAGGCTCAGCAACACTTAAAAAGTAGCAATATCCTAAAATTCAAAGACAAGTGCAGATTTTCAAACAAAAAACACATTCATACTCATCAAGGTGGATGCAGCATTCGTCCAATACTGTATCTGTCCCCCGCCACTTTAATAACAGAGAACTGATCAAAGACCACTGATCGCTCTGCTCTTGGTCTTCAGTGAGCAGAGAGTGGTGACTGTAAGTCACGAAATCCTGCTCTACCTCGCCAGTGTTCACTGGGGCCCCAGGCTGTGCAGATGGCGGGAGCAGCTGGCTCAGGCTCTCCACAGTGCATGAAGAGGCTAAGCCAGCTACCAGTCAGGCATCTGGATGGATCCTGACATTATTGCAGCCTGGACTGGCTCTATCCCGGTGTCGGCTGAATCTGGGTCACAGGAGTGCAGAACTATGTGCACTACTATGATTGATAGAAGAAATATAGACAAAATAGCTTTGCCAATACTTCTCCTTTCAGTGCAGGTAGTAAATGTCGACTCCTGAAATTTCATACATTTATTAGGGACCACAGTCATATGAGCACTCCACTTTCTATTAAGAATGAATAGGCCACCATCCTTGACATTTAAGAGTGATAGGTACTTTAATTGGCTTTCCAATGAAAAGGGACAGTTTACAAGTGTTTGTGTGATATTTCAAGTGATTTACCATACTTGAGCACTTCCTGGAGCAGTTGGGTGGATTATTAATCTTGAATAAGCAGTAGCCAGCTTAAAGTAGAACTATAGGCAAAACGTTTTTTTTTTTTCCATTCTAGATAGTGTAAGGGAAAGTTATAACCCCTGTCAAATTTGTTTTTTTGGCCATCTGTACTCCATTGCAGAAATTTCCGTTCACTTCCTGTACCATAGTAAAACAGGAAGTGATAGAAAATCCCTGCAAATTACGGGAATTCTTTAGGGATCCCAGAACTAATGTCCCCCATTGGAAGATTTCCCCTCTATTACTTTTCTAGGGGTAACCCAAAATTTGTGATTTTCTTTTACTTTCAATAATAATGGTAAGCAGAAAAATAGAGAGGGTGAATCTCACTAATGAGGGACACAGACAGCAATAGAAACAGACAGGTGATCTAAACCCTTTGCACTCTATCCAAAACTTAAAAAAAAAAAAGTTTTGTGTTTAGTTATACCTTAACAAAACCTAGTTAGAAATTCTCTGTCAATTATCAAAAAAAGTTTTACTGACTGAGTGTACAAATTATTTCTAGAACGTATCAGAAGGAGAAATAGTTCAAGTTAATAGGTGAACACTTTAACAGCTACAAGCATTTGGCTATTATACCAAGACCAGGCAGTAGTCAGAAAGTATGGTCACATTTGACATTCTGACCTGCATAAGACCATTGTATAGATAGGAAAATAAAAGGCTGTTTTCCATGCATTTAATGTGTATGTCTGGATGAAAAAATTTTGTACATCTCTGCAAAAATGCACATTTCTTTATGTTTTAGATATGAAAATACTGAGAGATACCCGTTTAACTGTCAGACATCCAATGAGCTCCTAACTTCCTGTAGTGAGCTGACAACACTACCTATACTGCACTGATATCCCAAGCAATAATATTAGCCCCATAGTGCTACAGACACCCCCCCTCTCTATAGCAAAAGGGGGAGGTGTTCTGTAGCTCAGCAGAAGAGAAATGGGCAAGGCTGACAACACTGCTTCGGATGTTATTACAGTTGAGGCAATGTTGTCAGGTAACTATAAAAGGTAGATGTTCACTGGATTTCTGGCAGGATGAACTAACTTTTCTCTGTACTTGCAGTGTTTTTAAAAAGACAAAACATAGGAACATATGCATATATAGCAGAGATGTACTGAATATTTTTTCTTTTTTTTCCTTTGCCCAGACATACACTTTACAGTAGAACTTTAGTCAGAAAATTAAGTTCTGCTTCTTCACTTCAGGCTGGCACTTTTTGCAGGTATAGCTATGTAAAACATTAAAAAATAAGTGCCAATACTGTTTAAAATCAAGCACAACACTGTCTCACCCTGCTCTGCAAATGATCAGTTGTTCTACTTCACTGTCTAATCACAGG
Organism: Staurois parvus; assembly: GCF_062004578.1. NCBI lineage: Eukaryota > Metazoa > Chordata > Amphibia > Anura > Ranidae > Staurois > Staurois parvus. The sequence goes on from NW_028317864.1 coordinate 3,883,442, forward strand.
CTGAGGGCAGAGAGGGGACCTAGTTAACCTCCTTGGCGGTATTCCCGAGTGTAGCTCGGGGTAAAGTTTCAGTACCACAAGCGGTAACCCCGAGCTACACTCGGGCTTACCATGCGGCGTTGCTCAGGGATTCCCTGCAGCGCTTACCTTGTCCTTCGCTCCCACGATGCGTCCCCTGCTGAGTCCCCGGCTATCTCCTCCGGCCGATGCCGGCATCCGGCTTCCGTTTTCTGGTCCCTGCGAGCATCGGGACGTACGGGGGCCGGAACAGCGGCAAATTAAAACATTTTTTTAAACTGTCATTTTCTTAGAAATGAATTTGACATAGTAAAACATTACTGTATCAAACCATTTTACATACATTTTGTCCCGAGTGCTTTTGTCCTGTGCCCTGCTTGCATTTTGACTGTTCTTTCTGCCTGGAAACTTAGAAAAGTCCATGGCGTCCAAAAAGCGTCCCTTTTGGTCAAAAGTGGGGTTTAGACCGGCTAGAGAACAGCGATAGTAAATCAGAACCACTTGCAGAATTGAGTGACAATGATTTGTGGGGAAATTCCTCATCAGACACTGAAAACGATTTTGCTCAGCGATGTGCAAACTTGGTGCTATATTTAAAATTTCTGTGTTTTTGGTTTGATTATATTATTGAATTAAATTTATTATTATATTATTATTTTTATGATTATTTATTCAATTATAATTTATGATTTTGTGTTTCAAGTTTTGTCCTACCCAGAATGTTTACTAGACTCTTGTTTAGACAGATTTCAGTGAGTTATTCCTAAAAATTACAGGCCTACAATAAAAAAAATACATATTTCCATGCAAAAAAATGTACCACTTTGAGCACAGAAATATGGACATAATCATACCACTAGGGAGGTTAACAATGAAGAAAAGGCAGGTCACCAACCGAGCTCTGCTGTATGGCAGGGCTGCAAATCTCAGGAATAGATAGAAATAAAAATTCTTTGGAAGGTGAAATAACACTCATATGTATTTAAAGTGTGCATTTAGCTATAGGTAGTGCACGTTAGTCACATTCAACTGGACTTGTTCTGCAATGTTGAAGATGTTTTGCTGCTTACTCCAACAGCTTTCTGAGCACTGCTTTGTGCAGAGTCCATGTTCAACATCCTTTTTGGCCTTGAAATGGAAAATTAACAAACATCTTCAATATCAGAGAATAAGTATAACTTCTACTAGCTAAATTATGATCTGTATGATTAACAGTATTCAAGACTGTTTGCTTTGAGTTCAGCAGCGAGCAACTCCTAAAAAGGAACAATGTACAAGGAGAGGTTCAAAAGTTTGATTATTTTTGCAGTGGTTTCTCACTAAGGTCTTACTAAAATATTTTCCTAAGAAGCATTTTAATTGCTACTAAAAAAAAAATGCATTGTCTTTGGTTGTCATGGGGATAAGAAGTGAAGGCTCAAGTTGTCATGATCCCTAACTGAATCTTGCTTTTCAAAAGAACAAAAACAATGAGCACACTCTTCAGAAGAATAATTCTCATACAACTGAAGTTATACTGTCATGCTCCAATCATGAAAATGAGAACAAGAATAATATACTTTTGAATGGGACATTTGGTGTCCAAGGTTGAGGCAACGTAATAATAGAATCACCAAAAAGTTAAATTAACTTCTTCAGTACTAGTCTGTAATACTGTTTCAGTACCAGGTCATTTTATCAGTGCTGTGATAGCTTGACAACTACTCCATCATGGAACACTATCCAAATGAAATTTAGATAAATCATGCAAGAAAAGTACGAAAACATCTGCAATTACTCCTTTATGGAAAGCAGGCACCCGAGGTGAAAGATTAAAAATAACCTCAAAACCTTGGGATCCAGTGATCTGGAATTAATAAACAAATGACTCATTCATACATTCGTCCAGGGTTTCTCAACCTTGTTTCAGTCAAGGCACCCTTTAAATTATGGACAGTCCCGGGACACCCTTTAAAATCATGGACAGTCCTGAGGCACCCCATTCTTAAATGTGAAAAACTATTCTAATATTTTTATATAACGCAGCAACATCCACACATGTAGGACACCCAACATTAGAGGCGATTTATTCTTCCAAAGCAGATACACTTTTGCACAGTGGTACTGACTAGTATTCCAGTGTTTCTCTTCTCCCTCCAAGCTAATGTTACCCCAGCTGATGGAGAGGGGCAGGGGAGGGTCAAACTAGGATGCTGTGCAGGCAACGGACATTCTCCTTATCAACTGATGATGTCATTGGTTGTCAGGATGCCATTGGCTAGAAGGTTGTAATGGTGCACAATGAAAACCTGTGGCTTTGTGTAACTAAAAGGTAGGCTTGTTCCACCCGCGGGCTTGTATACAAGTTTTGGGCAATTTTTAGGGATTTTGTCAAGGCACCCCTGAAGAAACCTCAAATGGTTGAGAAAGGCTGCATTAATCCATCCTTTTTTTCCTTCTCCATTGTTCAAAGGGTGAACTCTCCGATCAGCATTTACATTTGTGATCATTGTGATTGGTTACCACAGGAATGACATAGTACAGAGCTGCTCGGAACAGATCTGTACAATGTTTCTGTGAACGGTGATTTGTTTCACAGATGTCAACAGGCACACTGGCCTCCAAAGGGTGATTTCTGCAGTGCCATGTATAAATGAAAATGCAGAAATAAGCGTTCACAAATATTTGTCTTTTCTAACTATTGCATCGGCCACGCGGGGTACCTATACAAACTGAGAAATGGCATCTCTGTTGGCTGCACGGTGTCCCTTCCTATTGAGAAAGACCCTTGGACCCCCCACTGCTCATAATTATTATTACATCTATACCTTACCGTGTAAAATTTCACCTGACTTGGGCCAGGCCTCGTACACATTCGTACGTTAACTGATTTATGTGGCGTGTTTATTTGTTTTATGTATTTTCAGCTGTTTTTTTTTCTGGTTTCCCTCCTGTGACTTTACTGGAAATATTTATAAAAAAAATGATAAATAAAAAGAAAAGAAATAAGTGTCCACCACTTTGCGGTTTGAAAATGAATGGTAGTACATTGTCAGTTAAAGAATTCATTGGAGGATTCTTTAGGACCACTTGGACAATGTTCATGAGCTTAGCTCTAAAAGAAATGGACTCGTATCAAGCAATATGCCACACCTTGATCAAAATTTGAAGGTAAAAAAAGGAAAATTTTTCATTACAGTTTCTGACGAATGGCCATACAAGCTGAAAAATTATGTGAACCTCTGGAATGCAGTGAATATGCTGAGAATTGTTAAATGGAGACTAAATTTTAGGAAGAACACCCAAAAACATTAGTGGCCTTAACATACAATGAACTTTTGCCTCCCCTCATATTTAATATCTAAAGATCAAATTGTTCAGCAGAATAACTCTTCATAATGTAGTGACCTTGTTCTCCAGCTCCCCGGGCATGTGAGGTATCTATGTTATCATCCTTGCTCTCAGGCACTCTTCGGGTTATCCTGGTCTTCGTTGGAAGCTCGGGGGGTGGTAGGAGGTTGCTGACAGTAACTTTAAGACCTTTCTTCCCTAGCTCTTTCTCCACCTCTGCAGCAAAAAAAAAAATAAGATTGAGATGTTAGAGCTTCAGTCTACATACTGGCAAAAAAGTTACCAATGTGATATTAAGTACTTGTATAAAATGATGGAAGACTTTTTTTATGGTACATATCCAAGCGTTTAAGAAATGAATGAAATCCATGCAAATATAAAATACACACAATAATGCTGCTCTGTAAAACATTTTGCACCGACTCCCCTCCTCTGTCATTTGCCTAGGCAAATGACGTTTATGCCCCCTGGTGCCCCCTGGGATATGTGACATGCATATTCCAGGAGGCTCTGGTAGCATCATATGCGTTCCTTTCACCAAAACAGGAGAAGGCAGGCCTAATGGCACATCATGGGGAGGTGCATGTGCTGTCCGAGGACATTATTATACATTATATTCTCCTAGATTGTAAGCTCCAAGGAGCATGGCCCTCGAACCCCTCGTGTATTGAATTGTATTGATACTGTACTGTCTCGTGTACTGTCTCCCATTATAATGTACAGTGCTGAGCAAACTGTTGGTACTATATAAATCCTGTATAATAATAATTATACAGTACTTATATAGCACCAACAGTTTGCACAACGCTTTACAATATAGAGGGAGACAGTACAGCTACAATAAAATCAAAACAAAAGGATTAAGAGGGTCCTACTCATAAGAACTTACAATCTAATCAGGTAGGGCAAGTGGTACAAAAGGTTATAAATGTGGGGATGAGCTGATGGAAGTGATAAATGTCTATTCAAAGGTGTGATAAGCTTCCCTGAAGAGATGAGTTTTCAGGGATCGCCAAAAGGCAACCAGAGTAGGGAATAGCTGGACAAATTGAGGTAGAGAGTTCCAGAGGATAGGTGAGGCTCTGGCAAAGTCCTGGAGAAGAACATGGGAGGAGAAAACAAGGGGGCTTGAGAGCAGGAAGTCATGAGAGGAGTGGAAAGGAGGGTTTGGTTGATATTTGGAGACAAGATGGGTGATGTAGCTCAGGGCAGAGTTGTGGATGGATTTGCATGATGTTGCTAGTATTTTGAATTTCATTCGCTGGGCAATCGGAAGCCAGTGGAGGGACTGGAAGAGAGGGGTAGCAGACACTGAGCAGTTGGTAAGGTACATGATCCTGCAGCATTCATGATAGACTGAAGAGGGGATAGACTATGGAGAGGTAGGCTTATGAGAAGGGAGTTACAATAGTCAAGGCGAGAGAGTGAATAAGTAACTTGGTAGTTCCGTTGGTTAAAAAGGAGCGAATTTTAAAGATGTTACGGAGGTGAAGTCTACAAGCTTTTGACAGAAAAGGACAGCAGGATAGAGCTGAATCTCAGAGACCAAGGCAGTGGAGTTTATTGAGAAGGATCGAATGGTCAACAGTATCAAAGGCTGCATGGAGCTTTAGTAGTAAGAGTAGTGGCCATTGGTTTTAGCAATTAGTAAATCGTTAGTGAGTTTTAGTAGGGCAGTTTCTGTGGAGTGCTGCGAGTGAAAGCCAGACTGTAGGAGGTCAAGAAGTGAAATTTTCAGTGAGGTAGGAGCTAAGACAGTTGGAGACATCCCAGAAGAAGATGGCAACACAAGACCTGAGTGGTGGTTACAGAGAAGGTGATCTCAGGGGGACAACACTGGACCCCCTGAGTGGGTGAGTATCCTTTCTGTGGAGAACACCGCATCAGAAAGGCAGGCAAGCTAATATATTAGGGTAAAGTTCCTCTTTAAAATGCAAGCAGTGCAAATACCTGAATTTGACCTGGTATCAGCCTTTTGTAATCCCTTTGTGTAACAGAACTAAGATTAGGGAAGGACAGCAAGCTCACAAGTGGCAAAATGACAGGACAAGAGAGTAGAGGGATAACCTTATCAATCTGCTGCTCCTACCTTCACTATCCATTCAGTAGATTGGAGTAGGAGAGATGACACCATCTGTATTCCTTATAGCTGAAATCTGGGAATAATCTATTTTTAACATTTACATTGGGCCAGCTTGATTACCCGTTATTATGAATATCATACAGCTGGAGGGCTACAGGGGAGTCTTAAAATGGCATAGCAGTCTGCACCACATTCAGGAAGTGCTTTTCTGCCGAGCCAACATCCCCTCTAGTACAGTGAAGACAGAGTCCCACTCACTCAACACCACTTCCATTTAAAAAACATACTGCGTTCATTTCAATGAATATAAGACAATCTCTGATTGGATGGCGTGCAGAAAAGGGGCTGATATCACAATCTGTCTTTGTCCAATCAGAGAAAGCCTTGTAATCACTGAAATTAAAGTTTTTCTGAATGGACGGGGTGCTGAGCGACTCTTTGAGTTCACTGTACCAGAGGGAATGTCGCTCCTGCACCCCCCTTTCACTGTAGCCCTCCAGATGAAACATATTGATAATTAAAGAAAACCAAGCTCAAAGTTATTATTAATAATAGATTATTCCTGGAGTTTTACTTTTATCGTAATAAAAAAATTGGGGTCACGATCCTTGCTGTGTGATGAGACAGAACAGGACGGGCTGAATTACAAATCCTTTAGCAAGTAAAAAGTTCTTATATGTATCTATTATATATTTTATATGTGTATTTAGTGGTTTGTCCCATGTTCAGCTTTACAAATGCACACGAAAATACATTAAAAATACAAGGTATCACATTGTAATTTCATAGGAAAATGCAAAAAAAAAAAAAAAGCATCCAAATGTGCTCTGTCTAAAGCAATCGGTAAAGGCATGAAAACTGCATTATCATTATATCTTACCATCTGATATACTGGACTCCTGGAACATGGTCTCGAAGGCTTGATGAATTTCAGCAAAGGATGGTCGGTCAAGAGGGTTCCATTGCCAACCTGAGACGACAGACACCAAAAATACATGGTATCCTTAATATCACTGGATAGTGTTCTTTCCCCTGCAGATCATTTCAGATCTTCTCTAGTAATTACAACACATCTCATGATCGTCTACAAAATCCCTAGTCCCTACCTAGATGCTATACTGTATAGTTGCTGAGCTCTGGCTCTCTAAACAATGCAAGTTTTTCAATTCTCTTCCCAGACTTGAAGGTGACAATCCATTTTGTTCAGGTGCAATGTTTACCGCTCAATGATCTTGTGCCCTCTCCTGGGAAAAATATGCTATCCACACATCTATAAAATGTGCTGCATTATTTTCCAATGCAAACAAAACTTCCTATTAATTTGGGAACATTTTCTGCAATAATAGCATAAAATAGGATTTTTTTTTTTGTTACAGCACATGCTTTCCACACAGTGTCACAAAGCAGGCGCACCAAAACCAAAATGTATGCTACAGTAAAAAAAATGCAACCCTGCAGAAGCTATCTGAAACAATTCAATGTGTCTGTCAACAGTGCAAAAATGATGTATGGCACATACAACTAAAGTGATCCTGCAAGGTATTTTTTTCATATAAAGCCTGACGCAAACGGCCCTGAAATCCTGCTGGAAAATGGCATGTGGTATAATGAAAGCAAACAGAAAATTTAAATTAATAGACCTTTGATGACAGCTCTTTAAAAAGGTAAGAAATAAAGATAAAATGTAACATATGCTTTATTTCCATGGCTAAATTAGCATTTTCACTATGGGCCTCTTTACTCGGCAATAACTTTTTATTACTTAAAATACATAGTTTCAGGGGACAACCTCGGCTTTCTTTTGGCAATATTATCTTGCACAAGTTATGTTATTTTTTATGCAGTCTACAGACAAAAGATTGTGTTTCATTTTCTATTTTGACCAGAGTAAATGTTAAAAACAGTAGTGTTATTAAAATAATAAAAAATACAAAGAAACAATATACACTAGATTGCCAATAGTATTGGGACACCCCTCAAAATCATTGGATTCAGGTGTTCCAATCATCTCCTTGGCCACAGGTGTATAAAATCAAGCACCTAGGCATGCAGACTGCTTCTACAAACACTTGTGAAAGAATGGGCCACTCTCAGGAGCTCAGTGAATTCAAGCGTGGTACCGTGATAGGTTGCCACCTGTGCAATAAGTCCATCCGTGAAATTTCCTTGCTATTAAATATTCCACAGTCAACTGTTATTGATGGTATTATAACAAAGTGAAAGCAACTGGGAGCAACAGCAACTCAGCCATGAAGTGGTAGGCAACATAAAATGACAGAGCGGGGTCAGCTGAAGAGCACAGAAGTCGCCAACTGTCTGTAGAGTCAATAGTTAAAGACCTTTAAAGTTTGTGTGTCCTTTAGATTAGCACAACAGTGCGTAGAGAGCTCCATGGAATGGGTTTCCATGGCCAAGCAGCTGCATCCAAGTCTTACATTATCAAGTACAATGCAAACCGTTGGATGCAGTGGTGTAAAGCACGCCACCACTGGACTCTAGAGCACTGGACATGTGTGCTCTGGAATGAAGAATCACACTTCTTTGTCTGGCAATCCAATGGATGTGTCTGGGTTTGGCGGTTGTCAGAAGAACGGTACTGACTGCATTGTGCCAAGTGTAAAATTTGGTGGAGGGGGGATTATGGTGTGGGGTTGTTTTTCAGGGGTTGGGCTTGGCCCCTTAGTTCCAGTGAAGGGAACTCTTAAGGCTTCAGCACACCAAGACATTTTGGACAATTTGATGCTCCCAAATGTGTGGGAAGAGTTTGGGGATGGCCCCTTCCTGTTCCAACATGACTGCGCACCAGTGCACAAAGCAAGGTCCATAAAGACATGGATGAGTGAGTTTGGGGTGGAGGAACTTGACTGGCCTGCACAGAGTCCTGACCTCAACCTGATAGAACATCTTTGAGATGAATTAGGGCAGAGACTGCGAGCCAGGCCTTCTCGTTCAACATCAGTGCCTGACCTCACAAATGTGCTTCTGGAAGAATGGTCAAACCTTCCCATAGACACCCTCCTAAACCTTGTGGACAGCCTAAAACTGGGGATGCCATTAAAGTGCGTGTAAAGTTAGGTGTCCTGGTACTTTTGGCAATATAGTGCATCTGTTGCACTAATATATTTACTCAATGACACTCGCAGGCTATTTGCAAATGTCAGTTTACACAGGAGTGGTTACATTTTGAAAGACGCTCCTGCTGCATAATACAAACCAATTCCTGGCGGTCCTTCTATAGCTGGTAACTGCTGGTAATAATGGTGGGGGAAGAGAAGCCTAAAGTAGGAGATACATCCTAGAAACTGTTTTAAGGACCAATCTCTTACTTTTAAAAACTCTCAAATGGTTAAAGTTGAATTTGTGATGTCCACTTATCCTTTAACCACTTTCCCTTTAGAGTAGGTTTTTTTTTCTTTGCACACGTTAAAATGGATGTTTCCTGATCTTCTACAGGTCACCTTCCTGAAAGCATCACTTTCACATAAAAAGCCAGGAGACAGCTGAACAAAACTGTTTTAACCTCTAAGCTCTAGATGTACCAGACACGTTCAGCTGAAGAGGATAAGGTCAGTGTTGCATTTACTTATTTGCAATAGTTGGTCTCCAATTTGAAATAAATATATATATATAAATATATATATATGGTCTCAGGCCACAATGAAATGGTTCAGAATTCAGATTTTTGCTTATTTTGAATTTTCCTCCTGCAGCTGCTAAATGCCGGTGGGAGAGGAAGAGAAGGCGGCTTTCAGCAGTTGCAGGAGGAAAATGGAGAGGATCAGTTCCTGTATATGCTGCCCCTCCTGTCTAAGTTTAAAATAGAATGTAACAGAGAGGAAGCACGGGCCTCCTGGAGCACGGGACAGGTCACCATTGGGACCCTTGACACTACACCAGTGGTTGGTGGTGTGGGGGGGTTGGGTGGGGGTAATAAAAGCATGTCTCAACTATGCATTTTTACCGTCCCCCAAACAGCTAATGTAAATGAGCCCTTACTGTCCTGAGCCCCCTGTAACACTGCTTTCACACTGATGTGCTGAGGTTTCCTGCACCACAGGGGCAGTGCAGCGCACCTGCAGCTTTTCTATGGGTTAGCTACGTTTTGCCATAGACTTCTATTATATCCTGCGGCTGTGGTGCACACCAGAACTCCTGCATTCAGTGCTGCACCCACGGGTCAGTGTGAAAGCAGCCTTTTATACGTGCGAATATGACCGTTGCAAAAGCGCAGTATAAATGTTGTTTAATACACTGACCTTTTTATTTTCTCTTCCAGCTTCTGCTGGCATTGCTCTCTAGGTTGCTAGAAAGTTCCCAGGTGAAGTGCACTTGGTATTACTCCGCCTGGGACAGGAGCCAGCAATGCAGAGGAAGCATTGGCTTTTACAGCTCCTGCTTTCTCCACTGCCAGCGCGATTCCTGTGACCCGTTTTCAGCCGACAGCAGGGTAAAGTCTGGGACCAGCAACTGGCTCAGCCCCTCAGAGAGCCTCTGGGAGAATTAATCAGCTGCTCCCGCCCCTTGCACAGCCCGGTGCACCAGTGAGCACTGGAGTGGCAGAAAGCCCATGACTGACAGTCACCAGCAATCTGCTCACTGAAGACTGAGTACTGAGCAATCAGTGGTCTTTGACCGCTCGGTTCTCAGTCTTAAGAGTCGGTGGGGGACTAATGCAGCATTTCACCTAAGAGAGTATGTACATTAGTTTTTTCAATTCCAATACTTCTCTTTTAAAGCCTTTAAGGCATCCTTCAGTTCCGGTTTGTGGAAATTAAAGCAAATTGTAATAGGAGTGTTGACTGCCAGAAAACAACCTTCTAGCAGGCTTCAGCACTACTTGAAGCTTGTGGAAAGCTTGCTGAAACCTACTAGTCGCATGTTTAAAATGAGAACTTTAAAATTCCCCGCTGGAAGTGCAGTTTTCTTTAAAGATTTTAACAAAGAGGTTTAAAGCTTGCGGAAAGCTTTACAAAAGCTTAATGCACACATAGGCCTTAAACAGCTGAAGCCCATGTGCTGAAGGCCTAAAGGTAGTTGATCCTGCTACTTAAATCGCCAGTGACTACCTGCTAGGTCTAGCAAATACTCACCAAACAAATGGCTCCCTATGGAGTAGGCTACAAAAGCAGCATGTATTAGCAACCAATTTTGCATAATCCATTTGTATGTGATTAAAGTGGTATTAAACCCAATACCAAAAATCTAATATGGTGCAGCTTATCAAATCTTAGATGTGGCGATGCTTTAGGTTTCTTTTTTTTTTTTTAGGCCTTTTACCCTCTGTTTTCACACTAACAAATTGAAGCTAAACACATGCTAACACTTTATAAACAGGCACAGCAAACGTTTTTTTCATCTTTTCGCATAAAGATTTCACATAAATAAAACAATGATCTAACTGTTACATCTGTAAAAGAACTTTTTCTTTTCTAACAACAGACTTACTGGCTGGATCACCAGGTGAAAATAAGGCAGCAGAGTTTTGGCCAGTGACATCATCACGCATGCTGGTGGGACTCACAGTGACTTCGTCTTTGCTAGTGTACAGTGCCTTGAAAAAGTATTCATAGCCCATGAAATTTTCCACATTTTGTCATGTTACAAACAATAATGTAAATGTATTTTATTGGGATTTTATGTCATAGACCAGGGGTCTCCAAACTTTCCAAGCAAAGGGCCAGTTTACTGTCCTTCAGGCATTAGGGGGGCTGGACTGTGGCCAGTGGGAGTAGAAAATGCCCCGGGATCAATGGCCCATTAGAAGAATAGTGCCCCATTGATGATATCAGTAGGGGGAATGGTGCTCCATCGTTGGAATAGTGCCCCAAGGGTCAGTTAAAGGCAAGTAAAGGGCCACATCTGGCCCCCAGGCCACAGTTTGGAGACCACTGTGACAGACCAACACAGAGTGGCACATAATTGTGAAGTGGAAGGAAAATAATAAATAAATAAATAATGGTTTTCAATATTTTTAACAAATAAACATCTGAAAAGTGTGGCGTGCAATTGTGTTCAGCCCCCTTTACTCTGATACCTCTAACTAAAATCTAGTGGAACCAATTACCTTCAGAGGTCACCTAAATAGTAAATAAAGTCCACCTGTGTGTAATTTAATCTCAGTATAAATACATCTGTTCTGTGAAGCCCTCAGAGGTTTGTTAGAGAACATTAGTGAACAAACAGCATCATGAAGGCCAACAAACATAACAGACAGGTCAGGGATAAAGCTGAGGAGAAGTTTAAAGCAGGGTTAGGTTATAAAAAAATATCCCAAGATTTGAACATCTCATGGGAGCACCGTTCAATCCATTATCCGAAAATGGAAAAAAATAGCATGGCACAACTGCAAACCTACCAAGACATGGCTGTCCACCTAAACTGACAGGAGGGCAAGGAGAGCATTAATCAGAGAAACAGCCAAGAGGCCCATGATATCTCTGGAGGAGCTGCAGAGATCCACAGCTCAGGTGGGAGATTCTGTCCACAGGACAACTATTAGTCGTGCACTCCACAGATCTGGCCGTTATGGAATTGTGACAAGAAGAAAGCCATTGTTGAAAGAAAGCCATAAGAAGTCCCATTCACAGTTTGTGAGAAGCCATGTGGGGGACACAGCAAACGTGGCAGAAGGTGCTCTGGTCAGATGAGACCAAAATTGAATTTTTTGGCCTAAAAAATGCTATGTGTGGCATAAAACTAACACTGCACATCACCCTGAACACACCATCCCCACCGTGAAACATGGTGGTGGCAGTATCATGTTGTGGGGATGCTTTTCTTCAGCAGGGACAGGGAAGCTGGTCAGAGTTGATGGGAAGATGGATGGAGCCATATACAGGGCAAGTTTAGAAGAACGGGCAACGACCCTAAACATACAGCCAGAGCTACAATGGAATGGTTTAGATCAAAGCATATTCATGTGTTAGAATGGCCCAGTCGAAGTCCAGAAATAAATCCCATTGAGAATCTGTGGAAAGACTTGAAAATTGCTGTTCACAGATGCTCTCCATCCAATCTGACAGAGCTTGAGCTATTTGGCAAAGAAGAATGGGCACAAATTTAACTCTCTAGATGTGCAAAGCTGGTAGAGGCATCCCCAAAAAGACTTGCAGCTGTAATTGCAGCAAAAGGTGGTTCTACAAAGTATTGACTCCGGGGGACTGAATACAAATGCACACCACACTTTAGAGATATTTGTAAAAAATGTTGAAAACCATTTATTATTTTCCTTCCACTTCACAATTATGTGTCACTTTGCGTTGGTCTATCACATAAAATTCCAATAAAATACATTTACGTTTTTGGTTGTAAAATGTGGAAATTTTCAAGGGGTATGAATACTTTTTCAAGGCACTGTATATTGGGGATCTCCTGTTTTGTCATGTGAGTGGATTATAATACATTTTAGCAAATTTTACCTTACTATACTATGAGATTTGCCCTTTATTTCTCCTTTGCCTCACATATTATTGGGTTGGTGAAGATTGTATAGCTGTGTTACAGCCAGGTGCTGTTGATCCCATTGTTTTGAGATCTTAACATCTAGTAAGGTGTTTTAGAGCCCCAGAGGTACACACGTGGAGTGCACATATTGTTTGCAGTGGTTCACAGTTTATTTCGGGGTCCTTATTTCACACTGGAACTAATCACAGAAGACCACTTTATGAACTTTGTTTTTAATAGAATTTGTTTTCATAATTTATCACATTTTTTGTAAAATTTTCTTATAGTTTTGTTTATTAACATGTATTTGGTAAATTCTGTACAGTTTTTCAAATTGAGGTGTATTTAAAGTGATATTGCACTTTATTGTAATTATGAGTATTTTAACCATTTCAATACCGGGCAATTTTACCCCTTCCTGCCCAGGCCATTTTTCAGGTTTCAGCGCTCTCACACTTTGAATGACAATTGCGCGGTCATACAACATTGTACCCAAACTAAAATTTGATCATTTTCTTCACACAACTAGAGCTTTCTTTTGGTGGTATTTAATCACCGCTGGGGTTTTTATTTTTTGCTAAATTAACAAAAAAAGACCAAAAATTTTGAAAAAAAAACACGTTTTTCTTTGTTTCTGTTATAAAAGTTTACAAATAAATAATTGTTCTTCATAAATTTAGGCCAAGATGTATTCTGCTACATGTCTTTGGTGAAAATAACCCAAATTAGGATGTATTTAGTTTGTAGGAAAGTTATAGAGTTCACAAACTATGGTATAGATCTGAAAATTGATCAATCCTGAAGTACTGACAGCCAATCTAATTTCTTGAGGTCCAAGAATGTCAGAATAGTACAGATATCCCCCAAATGACCCCTTTTTGCAGAGTAGACAGTCCGACGTATTTCATAACAGGCATGGCGAGTTTTTTGAAGTTGTTTTTTTTGTCATAATTTTTCGGAAAATGAAAAAATTTAAAAAATTATTTTCACAATTTTTTTTTTTACATACTGTCACCAGTGCAGTACAGCGTCATCATATAACTGGCATGGCGGTGAACAGGGACACTGACTGGTGACAGTATGAAAAAAAAATATATATATTTTTTTTTTATTATTTTTAATTTTTTATTACATTTTTTTAATTTTTTTTTATGATTTTTTTTTTCATATTTTACTATGACCAAAGTAGTACAATGTTACCATAGTAACATTGTACTACTTTGGGGAAGTGATCAGTATTTATTTATTTTTTTTACACAATTTGCTTATAGCAAAGAATTACTTTGCTATAAGCAAGCATTTATCTGAATTAAATCGATTCATTCAGGTTTTTTTTTTTTTTTTTGTGCTTAGCTGTGATTTGGCCACAGCTAATCACATGACATGTGCATGTGACCTGCTGTGACCATTCACAGCTAGGCACTAGTATACAATGGATGGCATGAATGAAGCCATCCATTGTATACAACTGTCATGTGACCTGCTGTGATAGGTCACATGGTACAGGCAACGGAGGCCGGTACTCAGATCTGTCATCGGCCGTGTCCGAGGTACACGGCCGGTGACAGATCGCGCCGCTGCGTGGCTCTGCAAAAGCGCGAACTGCGCATGTGCGGGAAAGCTGAAGCATTTTTGCGGCCACCAAACGGCTATAGGCCGGGCGGCTAATGGTTAAAGTGATAGTACAGCTTACTGTGATTGTATGCAAATAAGGGAAAGTAAGCCTAATAAAGAAAACTAATGCAGGCACCACATCTAAAAGAAAACTAATGCAGCCAAAACATCTAAGAACTGGTAAGCTGCAATATAATAAATGTTTGCTTTTGTCTTTAATACCTCTTTAATTGCTCCAAGATGCTATTACATGCTACTTGTGCAGTTTTTTTTACTCAAAAACGGCATAGGGAACCATTTGTTTAGCAATCAAGAGTAACGACTAGTGATTTTAGTAGCGGGACTGAGCTATTACGTTTCTGTGTAGTTCTGGCCAATTCAAGCCTACTAGCAAGAGGTTCTAATCGCCCATGTAGCTCCAACTCTAAGTAGGCTACAGCTAGTCCAGTGGATAACCAACCAACAATAGCCCACTCTTGCTAATGTGCAGCAATACGTACATGCTCTCATGAGTTCATAAACTTTCTCAGGGCAGCCCTCCGGACGCTCCATGCGATAATCCTTCTCCAGCAGTTCATACACTTGTGACAGATCAATGCCAGGGTAAGGGGACATGCCATATGTGGCAATTTCCCATAATAAAACACCAAAGGCTGTGAAGCAGAAAAGAGAATATGCATACAGTCAGTAACAGAATACTAAATAAAGCACATCTGTAAAAGAACAATTCAGTAAGCGCAGAAACACTTGAATTACATGCTGAGTGACAGGGAACAGAGAATGTTGTCAAACAAGGAGGAGGGACCTGATGCAGCATTACCGAATCATAACATACATCTGAAACCGAATGCTGCAGATGTCTGAATTCTTTCATTAAGCAGACAACAGAATCTGCCATGAAAGGCTTCTAGATGCCCTGCATCAAAGAAAACTTCACTTTTATTGTGGCGGATTAAAAGATTATACAAGCAGAGACAGCTGTGAAGATCCCAACTGGTATTGTGCTTAACTGGCACTTCACAACTGGACAGTGATGGGCTCTGGCGCTGTTCCACTGCCCCAGGGCTCTAATGGGAATACAGGCAGATCAAAAATTACACAGCCATAATTTGGCGATGTTTGTGATTACCTGTGGCTGGAAATAAATTATATCTAAAGCCAAAACTATCTCTAAATTGTGAATAGTAGGGAAGAATTAAAGCCTGGCAGGTATTTTTGCTGTTTGTGTCTCTGATGGACAGATTCACTATCTGTATTTGTCCTGGTGACCATTATTACTGGGAGAAAAAGTGATGTGAAAGCCAGAATTTTAGATGGTAGGGGGTTGGGGGGGGATTCCATGTGCTTTGAAGAGATTTCCTTTAAGTTCTTGTTGCGTTTCCTGGATAGGAAAAAAATAAATATGTCCCCAATGGGACACAGACAGCTAAAAAACTGCCAGGAGTTTTAACGATTTTCTACTCTTTCCAAACCAAAAAATAAAGGTGTTGGCTTTAGGTATACGTTTATGTAAACAATGTTTATTTTTTAAAAATAATAAGTATGGTATACTTACCTGCTCTTCGCAATGGTTTTGCACAGAGCAGCCTTGATCCTCCTCTTCTCAGGTCCTCAACCGGCGCTCATGGCTCGACCCCCCTCCCCCCGCCTTGTAAAAGTGGCTTGCTATGGGGGCACTCCCGAGCCGGCTATGTGTGTTCCTAAGACAGATAGGGGAGAAGCTGAGCATTTTTTTTACCTTAATGCAGAGAGAATGCATTAAGGTAAAAAACCATCAGCTTGTAAAACCACTTTAAGCTTTGGGGTTCATTGAATTTAGAACCTTGTAAAAATTTTCTCACTTGTGCGCATTCTTAAAGGACCCCATATAAACAACCTGAACAAAAACAAAAAAATGGCAAAAATGTAGCATGTGTGGAATTATACCCCTTTGTGCTTCAATCTGATGATCTGGTGTGAATGGGCTCTACATTAAAAAGAAAAAAAAAAACGTTTTCTACTGTCAATGCATGAACAATGCATGACAGGGCACCACAAATCTAAACCTTGACTTGCCCTTGTTTATAAAATAAAATCTATACAAATACATAAATTCAGCACCTTTACTTACCCCACACATCCGACTTGATGGAGAACTTGTTATAAGCTAGGCTTTCAGGGGCAGTCCATTTAATAGGGAATTTAGCTCCTGCATGGGCAGTATATGTGTCACCTGTCATCAGGCGGCTAAGACCAAAATCAGCTACTTTCACTAAGTGGTTTTCCCCAACGAGGCAGTTCCTGGCTGCAAGATCCCTACAAGAGGAAAACGAAGAGAGAAACAAATAAAATCACCACATGCAAAATTCACTCTTTGAATAAAGGGGGGCATTTAAAAAGACTGACATGTGACATGGGGTAATTCAAGCATTCGTCCATAGTGAACCCAACTTCAAGTGGATTAGAAGCACCTATGACCTTTACATGTTGATAATTCTGTAAAACCTGAAAGATTTTTGCATACTTTTGTAAAAAAAAAAAAAATCCTGTTTTTTTTTTGTGTGATATTTTTCTTTTAAGGCTGGAACACAACCTTCCTAAATACCTGTTAGTTTGGTGCAATATAACGACTGACTTATTCAGGAAGCAATGTACCTGCTAAATCATGGGGGGGGAGTAATGTAACTTCTGACTAATTAGGGGAATCTCTGTCGGTCTTTTATTTTGGTGCCCCTATTGAAGAAATTTCTCCACCCTTCCTGTTGCAGAGATACAGCAAGCAGTGAGTAGAGGGAAAATGAAACATAAGCGGAAGTTCCACCTTTGACAGCTGCTACTGGAACATGGATCCTCACTTGATAATTTCCCCTCTTTTCTTGTCCTGTTTGCAATTTTGAATTCCCTCTTAACTTTCTATCCTTAAAAACATTCACCATGACAAACACAGAGGCTGAATCTGCCCAACAAGGACACCGTGAGCAATAAAAACCTAACAGGGGTCTTAACCCTTCACCAAAAACTAAAACAAAATTGGAGTTGTACTATAAGCCCTTCCCACAAAATATTTTCAGTAAACTACTTTAACCGCTTCCCAACCGCCCTATAGCAGAACTACTGCTACAAGGCGGCAGGGCTGCACAAAAACACGTACATATACACATGATTTTGTATTCACAGATAGGGGTGCGCACGTGCGCCCTACCTGCCCCGCCATTGGTGGCTGCAGCTGTCGATCACCGGGTCCCGGCCGGTGATTCCCCGCCAGCATCTGACAATCGCTGAGCATTAACGACGGGGGGAGAGGTCTGTATATAAAACAATACAGATCTCTCCCCTGTCAGCTCCAGCATGCTGCTTTGTATGCAGTGTGCTTACATAGTAAAGCACAGCTCACAGTTAACCCTTTGATTGCCCCAGATGTTAACCCCTTCCTGCCCAGTGTCATTAGTACAGTGTTGGTGCTTTTTATTACCATTGATCACTGTATTGGTATCACTGGGGATGTCAGTGACAGTCAGTTCCCCCCATAGTCCCACTATAAGTCGCTGATCGCCACCATTATAAAAAAAAAAAAAAAATTCCAGTATATATACAGCCATTTGTATATGTTATAACTTTCACGTAAACCAATTAATTTACACATATTGGGGTTTTTCTTAGCAAAGACTTGTAGCAGAATATATTTTGGCCTAAATTTATGACAAAATTAGATTTTTTTAATTTTTTTTGCTAGACATGTTTGATAGCAAAAAGTAAAAAATGTTGTTTTTTTCTCAAAATTGTCGGTCTTTTTTTGTTTATAGCACAAAAAAATTAAAAATGTACAGGTGATCAAATACCAAGGAAATAAAGCTCCATTGTGGGGGAAAAAGGATATAAACTTCATTAGGGTGCAACGTTGCATGACTGCACAACTGCACAACTGTCAGTTAAAGTAACGCAGTGCCGTATCACAAAAAATGGCCTGGTCAGGAAGGGGGGTAAATCCTCTGGAGGGCAAGTGGTTAATGGAAAGAAGCTTTATTGGTAATAGTAGACATTGTGAGGAACCATACACACACAAATAACAAGAAAAGCTAAATACATTACATTTTGTTGCAGATCCTCCTACTTTACAGCAAATGTGACCTAAGGCTGCTTTCACACTTGAATTCATGCTGGTAGGGGTGTATGCAGCACAGGGTACATGCCTATTCACTTTTATTGGCAGCGCAAATACATGGTCAAAACAAACATACCTGGCTTTCAGCACACTGCAATGCACTGGAAAACAACAAGCTGTTTTTTTTTGGTTCTGTGAATGTGTATTGAGTGTCGATAAAAAATTAATTGGTCTGCTCAAGACAATTGGGGTTCCAAAAATGCACATGAATGCATGTTTAAGTGTGAATAGAACCTTTAGGGCCAAACATGAATGGAATGATTCACACAGGTTATCCTCAAAAGACATAACCCCATATGTGCTTTAGCACACACTACAGCTAAAAAATGAACTTGTGTTTGTTGATCAGATCCAGGTGCCTCAAAACCATCACTAGACTACAGAACGTCGCATAAGTTCTTTCAGACTTTTACACAGTATCTATAGCATGACTTAAGCAGGCCATAGATGATGCGATTTTATGAAAGAAAATCGCTCAATTTCCCCATCAACACAGTCGGTGTTGATGTGAATCCCTCTAATGTAGCTATTGGGTTCTCCAGGTGGAGGTGGGGGGAGCTGTCCCTGCCCTGTAGTGTTTATTGCTAGTGGCTATAGCCGCTGGCAAAAAAAGTGCATGTAAAAATCCAACATACTGGTTGTACCCAAGTCAATTAATGGATTGACTTGGGTACAATCAGCTTACCCATAAATGGATCGACAATTTGGACGAGATTCGAACCATCTATGGCCTCCGGCTTTAGTAAACAGCAATATTTTGTTTCCAATTTTATGAATGGTCATTGTTTCTTATTTTACAACTTGTCAAAATATTTTTTGTGTTTCCTATTTTACAACCTGTCAAAATATTTTTTGTGTTTCCTATTTTACAACCTGTCAAAATATTTTTTTTGCCTTGGTTAAGTTCATTGCTTTAATTAAATTGCATGTACACTATACAAAACAGCTTAGCATTTGACATTGCCAGGTCGTAGTCTGGAGATATCTTTAATTAAGTGACAATTAACCAATTATCTCTGTCCTCTAAACCACAGAGCAGAAACGTTTCTACTCTCCTGACTTGCAGATGGGAAGAGATGAGACGCATGCTAGCCATACACGGCTTAAATTAAGGCTGAGTTCTCCGCTACTCAAGACAGTTAAACTCCACTGGTCTACGGCATCAGAAGACACTCAATAGCCAGCCATTCCCACAGGGTAAAACAATAAAGACAGGTTGGAAAACTCTTGTCTCATTCCTCTCCATCCCACTACCATCTTGGCATTAGTTACGCATGACTGGCCCCCAGAAAACTGTATTCTTCAGAAATGATGTTTGACAATTTTAATTACGTAAAAAAATGCATCGTGCCCCCCACTTCTTCCGATTATGAACAAATCAGTGTATAAAGTCACATATACATGAATGCATCAAAAGTTGAGTTGAGAAAATCAGATGAAAAATACTGCTTTCAGAACAATCGTCCCAAAATCTGAGTGTTAGTACACAGCTTTCAAGAGCCGATTATGACAGTTCATGTGAAAGCATACGAAGGGACAAGCACAAGAATTTTGCTCACTTGATAACAGAACAATTATTTTTAATCAGCGCAATATTCGTCTGTAAAAAAGGGCCACACATGCTCAGAAACAAAATAATTAATTACAACCCAAGTTGTATTCTGTCTTATGAAAATATTTGTAACTTTAGTAACCTAATAATTTTTGATATGAGACTAGCACGCAAAAAAAAAAATGGACAATCATTCGTCCGATGCCTAACTGTGTACCAAATAATGTAGATATATACAAAGGTGTACAGAAATACAACAATCTTCACAAGAAAAACTATGGTTTATATTGCTATAAACCACAATACCCAGGCTTCAAAGCATCAATCTTTAGAAACAAAAATCACTGTGTGTGAGAAAAGCCTTCATATTTCTATAAAGGCTTGTTTACACTTGCTTTAAAATGTGGCATCGGACACGCTTTTTCTAAATCACTCTGAATGGCAATCAAAGCACCGGTCACTGAATAAAATGGTTACCTTACAGTCCTATTCACACGTTGTGCTTACTTTGCTTCAAAAATTATACCCCATGTCGCTTTCTTGGTGCTTCAAAGCATCTCCAAAGCCTCCATAGACATCTATGATAACACTCGCTTAAAGCACCTGCCGCTTTTGAGGGGCTTTTATTCAGCATTAGCTTCACTTTGTTTTGGAGGTATTGCAGGTATGAGATATCCCAGGATGCACTGGAAAACCAACACACGACTTGTAAAGAGGTCATCAGCAGTCGCTTCCGGTTCATGTGTAAATATTCTGATGGTGTCAGGTGCAGATGTCACATTTGATGTGCAGCAGGAAGGTGAGCGGGGTTCAGACTGGAGCGTGCTGTGCAACATTGGAACACTACAGGGGAAGGTGAGTGGCAACCGGAGAGAGAAAACGTAACGGCAGAGGATCCGCATAGCTGGTGGACCAGAGCAAGAGAAACTAACAGATGTCACACGTGGTGATCAGCGTGGCAGCAATATAGTGGGTGGTGAGCGGGCCAAAGAGAGAGAGGAGGATTAGCAAATCAGAGTGAACACATCAGTGCACCAGGCTTGTTTCCCACAGAGCTTGCTTTGCTCTATGGGGAGCTCTCACTGAGGTTGCACAGCTACACATATACATTTATGGACTTTGATAAACTGTCATTTGGACCTTTACCTATAGGCTTGCAATTTGTGCATTAGAGCATATTGGTCTTTCCTGCGCCATTCAAGATTATTTTGTTAGCAAACCAGAGGATCAGCAGAGCTGGGGGTACTACTGAGCAGGGGATCTGCTGAACAAATAGAAAATCAACAAACACACAGGGCATTTGCCAAAGTTCATTTAAACTTCAAAAAAGCATTATCAAAGTATCACAGAAGCTTTAAAAACATAAAAAAAGCATGTTAAAGTGGTAGGCGCTTTAATGTGTGTTAAAGTTGAAGCAAGTGATAAGTGTCAGATCCTACATCTAAGGAGGTCCAATCGGGATGCAACGCATCTAATGGGGAGTGGCTATTGATGTCATTACTATTATTATTATACAGTATTTATATAGCGCCTACAGTTCGCTCAGCGCTGTACATTACATTAGGAGACAATACACGAGACAGTACAATAACAATACAGTGCGATACACGAGGGGTTCGAGGGCCCTGCTCCTTGGAGCTTACAATCTAGGAGGGAGGGAGTGGTACGGGAGGAAAAGCTGTGGGGGATGGAGTGGTAGGAAGAGTGGAGGAGATCGGCAATTAGCAGAGGGTGAGGTAGGCTTCCCTGAAGAGGTGGGTTTTTAGGGTGCGCCTAAAGGAGAGGAGAGTGGGTGATAGTCTGATGGATTGGGGTAGGGAGTTCCAGAGGATGGGTGATGCCCTGGAGAAGGGCATGGGAGGAGGAGACCAGGGAACTAGAGAGAAGGAGGTCTTGTGAAGAACGGAGAGTGCGTTTTGGGTGGTATTTGGATATTAGGTCGGTGATGTAGTTTGGGGCAGTATGATGGACAGCTTTGTACGTCAGTGTTAGGATTTTGAATTTGATCTGTTGGGCAATCGGAAGCCAGTGGAGGGATTGGCAGAGGGAGGTGGCGAAAACGGAGCGGTTGGTAAGGTGGATGAGTCTGGTTGCCGTATTCAGGATAGACTGAAGTGGGGACAGTCTGTGGTGAGGCAGGCCAGTGAGGAGGGAGTTGCAGTAATTGAGTCGTGATATGATGAGGGAGTGGATGAGCTGCTTAGTAGTTTCTGGGGTTAGGAATGGGCATATTTTGGTGATGTTGCGGAGGTGGAGTCTGCATGAGTTTGTTAGCGATTGGACTTGGGGCCGGAAGGATAGATTGGAGTCTAGTATGACACCAAGTACTCTGGCATGCAGGGTTGGCTTGATGGTGGCATGGTTGGACGTGATGGAAAAGTCAGTGGGGGGGGGGGGGGGGGAGACTTCATCATGCTGGGCAGTTAATCAGTAACTAATGAAACAACAGAATTCTCCATCTCTGTACTGAAAGGAATATAGTTTGCTAAATCATTAAATATTGTAATCAACTGCAATTTTTTTTTTAATAATATATTTGTTTTCACCTTTTGAAAAGCTCTGCTACAGCCGTCCTTGTACATTTATTTCAGTGAGACTGCATAGCATTTCTCAGGGTAGGTTTTATGATGGTGAAAACCGTGGACCATGCTAGTGTAACAGGGTGACTTTGCAGGAACACATTTGGGAGAAAATGATAAGAGTGTTGTCAGCATATAACAGGAGACGCCTGAACAAGGACTGTCATGGAAGATTGCTGTGTTATTGTTTTAATTTAATTAAACTGAAGATTTAATATACTTTCAAAAGCCATTTTCAAATGTTAAAGGCAATAAAATAATTTAGTGATTGTGTTTACATACAGTATATTTTACTTCAAAGATAATGCCAATGAGCATGAGGCCCTGAAGCGGAGGTCACAATTAAGACTTCCAAAAAACAGCTGGTTTCCCATTGTAATATCCAATAAACACCAAAGAAAACTGTCATAAGTGATACTGGGTAAGTGATACTGTTCCAGCAAAGTGGTTCTGTATAATAGTGGCAAATGTTAAATACCCATTAGTAAATATGTGTTTCTATGGCATTGGAAGCACAAGCAGCATAGTAAGGTTGCAGTTATTAACACTGCGCACATACACAGATGCTAGAAAAAAAGGTGGCCTTTTGGGGCTCCTGTCTGAATTAGCATGGTCTTACTGGGGCCGGGGTCCCTCATTACATTGCTAGGAGCTGTAATCCGAATGCAAGGAATGTGCAAGGGAGCAAGCTAATTGCCGGCCAGTTAAAGGTCGCTATCTGGAGAGTTTCATGATACACATGTTTAAGGGGAAGATACAATCACCGCCAGCAATGGAGAATTAAAACCTGCAACCAAGCACCCGTTAACGAGGAAAAAGATGTTGAATAAAAGCAACAGGGGCACCTGAATATACTGATTTTATAGCGAAAATCAACTGGACGCTCAGGAAACACTTACTTTGCCTTACACTTCTTCAGAACAACAATGAAATGAAAGAAAAAAAAAAATAAGGAAGACATCTTCAGAAACATTAAAGAGCCATGGCCACAAAAAAATCAGAAATTGTATCAGTACTGTGCTTTTTTTTTTAACAGAGCTGAACGCGGTTCAAATATTTTCTATGGGCCCATATACACAGTGCAAAAAGATCAGCAAACGTGCTCTGCTTATATCTGTATAATAAATGGTTAGCATTTCTGCCTGGCAGTACTAGGGTCGGTGGTTCAAATCCCAGCCACGGCACCTCCTGCCTGGAGTTTGTATGTTCTCCCCGTGCGTGCGTGGGTTTCCTCCGGGTACTCCGGTTTCCTCCCACACTCCAAAGACATGCTGGTAGCTTAATTTGCTCCTGTCTAAATTGGCCCTAGTATGTGTATGTATGAATGTGCGTTAAGGACCTTAGATTGTACACCCCTTGAGGGTTAGGGACTGATGTGAATGTACAATATATATGTAAAGCACTGCGTAAATTGATGGTGCTATATAAGTACCTGAAATAAATAATAAATAAACAAAATCCAATTAACGTAGATCCACTACACTACAGATTTCATAGATTTCCTTACATGTTGGGTAGGTGTGTCTGTCTTAGAAGACAACTTACGTTTTTAGAGACATTATCACTTGAGCATTTTGTAGCTTGAAACTCAAAAAGCTCAAACTTAAAAAATCAACTGTTCACGATGGTGCCTGTTTGCGCGATCAGGTGGGAACAAGCACCATAGAGAACAATTGACTTTTTAAGTTTGAGCTTTTGTGGAGCTTCGAACTTCAAGCTACAAAACGCTCAAGTGTGAATGGAGCCTTAAATCTATCCCCACCTCCTCAGTTTAGCTCACCTACGGTAAAACCTTCAGCCTTGCTCAAGATTAATATCATTATGTGCAGCTCTACCCAATGCCACACTTTCTTTGCTGAGAGACGCCCCGAGCTGTTTCCAGCTCCATGCATGCACACCACTCATTGCCATGGCTAGTCTGTATGCATGGCTGCCCCAGTCATCCATGGACCTAGCCATAGGAATGAATAAAGTGAGCGTAGAACATGGTAACCCTTTCCAGACATATCCACTCAACCTCAAGCTGAGTTTTTGTAATTTGTTGTAGCCAGATTCAGCATGTTTCTGACTTTGCATAGCTCCCTCTTTTGGAACCAAATCCTGCTGTCCCTTTTCTTCACCTCAGTTGTGTGTCAGGAAACCCCTGTTAGAAAATTACTATATCTACAACTAATGACTAGCGTGATGGTGACTTGTGGTCATTGGGTGGAATTACCCCTTACAGATAGCTAAAAAGATCAATGGTGTCAGTTGGAACTTATCTGAAAGGGA
The DNA here is from genome assembly GCF_062004578.1 of Staurois parvus. Lineage (NCBI taxonomy): Eukaryota > Metazoa > Chordata > Amphibia > Anura > Ranidae > Staurois > Staurois parvus. The sequence goes on from NW_028317864.1 coordinate 3,908,473, forward strand.
GAAATTGCTCATTGCTCAGTGAACCCTTAGCAACCTCTGGAGGAACCCTGGTTGAAAACCCTAGTATAGACCTTTAGAAAAATAATATAATATTGAACTGAATGCAGTTCCGTTGTGAACCCCTTCACAAAGAACAGCCACAGTATCATTACAGGCTGTGCTTTCTGAATGGCTAAGCAGAGGGAGGGGGTGGAGGCACAACACTGGAACTGTTGTCTGTAATAGAAACTTTACCAATGAGACTGGGAATGGGAATTCCCATTGTAAATTTCAACAGCTTTTAAATAAATATTAAGACATAGGCTATGTCAAGGGGCTCTGGACTCCAGTATTGCTGGCATCTTCCTCAGATAAATCTTATATCATTCAAAACTCACTGACAGGTACCTCTGACGTGCAATTGTCCCTCTCTGGACCTGCATTTAACCTGATCTAGGCAGGTTTTGCATCCCTATAGATTAGCTTATGAATCTATTAATCAGCATTAAGCAAACAAAAGCCCATCAAAGCATACCTGCTTATACTGCTCCCCCTCAAGCTACAAAAGCAGTGGAATAGGGGTGTACATATGCTGCGACGCCTACAAATTCACCTGAATGGGGTTGTGCCACAGCCGTATGCATTGCTGCTGCTGCGGGGTGCTGATTTTTAGGGGTTAAAGCAGGCAGTGAGGAGGCCCTTTGAAGAGCATTCCACCACGAAATGTAAGCCCTTAAGTGAAAACTCTTAGATATTTAACAGCAGTGCAATGCACATTGAACATTGTAAATCCAACCCATATAGGAGGAAAAATGTTACACGAGGGGTGTTCAAGTCAAACTGGGACATTTGAGTTTATATAATAAAAACAAATTTCAAGGAGTGGAAAAAAGCATTTATTTTTCAACATACTCCCCTGCTACATTTATACACTTATCCTAGCGTTAATTGATGCCTGGAAAGCTTTGGCATAGAAAGATTTCTTAGTATGCCTGAACCATCCTAGAACATTCATGAATGACTGGGTTCACCATTCCCACAGAAAGATTTTTCTCTTGTGTAATTTCTTGATAATTTATGCGTCGATTATTCAGGATCAGACGTTCCACGTGCTGAATGTTCACAGGAATGACTGCTGTAGGCTGGGGACCACCACGGCCGGGATCACCACTAACAGACATATGGCCATCTTTACACCAATCAAATGTTTTATTGCGGCTGAGCGTCTCTTCACTGTTCTGTAGATATCCGTGGGTTTTACGCCTTCGTTCACAAGAAAACTCATCACCACACGTTGTTCCATGCACGCACTAACACTGTTGTCTGCCATCTTGAATAACAGTCTCTGGACTTGTCTGCGACATGTGCGCCACCTATAATAGGACACACTTGCCGCTTACTACTGCATGTAGTACTGTCATGCTAGCATCCCTTTTAATACCTGTCAAATTAAAAGTCCCAGTCTGACGTGAGTGCCCCTTATAATTATATCATATCTTTGTCAACATCATTCTATGAGCTCAGAAAACATTTTGATTGATGCTAATATGGCTCAAAGCAAAATATTTGCATGATTGGGCACTGAAAGATGTCATCATTTCCCAATGTACGTGCTGCATGTTAGCTCTTGGGTAGCAAAGCTAATCCTATTCAGACTCACAAGAAATAACAAATGGCAGCTGAGTCAAGAATTGCTGCTTCCTTCAGAAGCTAATAGCACAGGTGTTGTACCTCGTGACACGAGTCCCATTAAGCAAGCACCACTTGAAAGCCTGACTGCAATAACAAACTGCTGCTCTGTTATTCACCTGACGAGCAACAAGCATCGCAGAAAGAGAAAGCACAATGTGGATCTCTCCCTGCAGCGCTGACATTTAATAAACTCCAATTTCAGTGAGAAGACACATAAAATGCTAGGACGTCACATGGCTGTACCTCTTGCCTGCTCATCTAAGAAGACGCTTCTCTTTACTTCCAATGAAAGGCCTCTCGGTGAGAGCCGGCCTGCTGTGTGTCAGCTCTTAGCTATGCCAGGTCTTTCTATTGTTCCGCACAAATCAACAAGGAAAATTGATTCAGCACTTAAGTGTATGAATGGTCGAGTTAATACGAGGAGTTTTGGGAAAAGTGAGTTATGATGTTGTAATTACACCTCTTGGTAAGCAAACATTATTTTGCCTTTTTTTCTGAGGAAAAAAAAATATACTAATGGACTATGGGCATGGTTAAAAAGCCACTAGTACCAACATTATTTTCGCCCTGTATGCTAGAACAAATGGATTAATAATAATAGGCTTTAAAGTAAAACTTCAGTTTTACTTTCTTTTTCCTTCCGTATTGAGGGAAAATATCCTTTTCAGGTAATATACAAGTATAGCCAAGATTTTAGCAAAAACTTCCTTGTACGCTTTTGCTGATTCTGCTTTGTGGTTACTAAGATAAATTTAGGGTACACCCTAAAAGTGAATGCTAAGTGGGAGGGTCTGTCTTTAATCGATCCATCTCAGGGTTGTAGTATAAACACTGCAGCCACCCTGGTTACCTCCACAGGTTCAATTATCACAAAGGAATTTTATATGTATGAATTGTCTGTACTCTTAAAGCTGGCCATACACTAACAAGTTTTCGAAAATACGTTAGCATGGAAATTCTCATCAGTGCTCTTGTATAGACTGGCTTGGAGGTTGTGGCTGAGAGGGAACGATGTTTCATACCTGGTGTACTTGCCCTAAGGTTAGGTGCTTTTGGGTGAGAGTGCACACTTTTTGTTTTTTTCAAATCAGAAAGTAAAACGTCTGTTAAACTTCCGTTTAGACATAAGAAAGCAGTGTACAATACAAAAAGAGGTACAACAAGGCAGTAAATCCACTGACAGAAAAATATCCAAAAGTGAATAAGCCTCAATTATTTCCAATCAAAGAATAAATGGTGAGCGGAAGACAAAAAAGGAAAACGTAAAGCAGCTTGCACAACAAGGCAAATCCTCTGTCTCCACCAAAACACTATAATATGAATGTGCAGCACTAATAAACGTGTGTTATAATCAATGATGACCAGTGTGATAGTAAGAGAAAGGAAACATCATAACAAAGAAACAGAGATTGGTGAATACTTCAATGAAGAAACAAAATGGACAGTATAACAAATGAAAATATATAAGTCCTCTACATATCATAATAGTCCCAAAAATAGTGATGTGATAAAATCAACAAATGTAGTGACTTCCGCACTGCACATCCACCATAATGCACTCACCAGAAGTACGTAGCAAGCAAGCCCAGAGCGGAATGACACTAAGGGGTGTTCCTGCTTGTTCCTCCTGCCGGTGACAAGGTTGAAGGTGGGATCTCTCTGGAAGCCAGTGAAAACCAAATGATCAAAAGTAGAGCAGCCGAGTCTCCATCTCCAGCCCACGGTGAACCAATGAAAGGGATTACTCCTAGAGGGCTCATAGCTCATAGACCGAGCCCGGAGACAATATCATATAGTGTAGTATGTTTTATTAAAAAGATAGCAACCATGTGGAGCATAAAACCATCAATGGATAAAAAGCATTTACAAAGATGGCCGCTGGACCATCAAGTGGACACGGCGGCGTGACGTCAGCATGTAGGCTCCTCGCTGACGCGTTTCGTGTGCATGCTCGTTCTCAAAGGGATCCACCTATATTTTTATTTGTTATTTGTTATATAGTCCATTTTGTTTTTTCATTGAAGTATTCACTATTCTCTATTTCTTTTTTATGATGTTTCCTTTCTCTTTTACTATCACACTGGTCATCATTAATTATAACACTCTATTTCCAGCTCAGGATATAGACAATTTCAATCCGGACTTCCAGGAAAGCATGTACTACACCTGAGCAATTTATAGGATTAAAATAATCTATGTAACACCAAATCTAGGGAAGCCAGACCTGGAGAACACAACCAGGATTCCCACAATTTTCAAACTTTGCTGGGCATCTACAGTGGAGATATATTAACTTATCATAGTGTAAAGTGTTCCCTACAGCACGTATCCTCCTCCATGGGGGAGTTGCCAGCTTCCAGTGCTGAAGAAGCAACTTAGCCAGAAATAACGTTTTGGATAATGCCTTAATCTGATACAAAGACAAGATACCATCATCCAGAATTCCCAATTTACAAGGTTTGAAGTCTAACTTTACAGTGGTTTGAAAAACAGTATTAAAGGTGTCTACCAGTGATTCCCAGTATCGATGCAATTTGGGTCAGAGCCAAAACATGTGAATGAGATCTCTGATCCCTCTTGCAATTATTATACAGTTGTGACCAAAATTATTCAACCCCCAATGCTGTAAAGGGGTTTAGGGACTATAGTGTACATTTGGAATTGTATTCAGAATCAAATCCTACAAGGACGTTGTAACTACCCAAATGCAACTAAAATGACATCAATTGTTTATGTAATACAGTAGTAAATGGTTCTTATGTGGTTTCTTCATTGCCACAATTATTCAACCCCTTAAAGACTACCACTCTGAAGAACAGAGGTTCATACAGGTGCTTTCCATCAGGTATTGAAAACACCTGTGGATGTCACCGAGCAGCAATCAAGCATAATAAGCACCAATTAGGCAGCTTTAAAATGACTGTGATACTCAGCTCCTTCTAGACATTTACTGGTGTGGTTACAAACATGGTGAAGGCAAGAGAATGGTCCAGGAAGACAAGAGAAGAGGTGATTTCTCTTCACAGGAAGGGCAATGGCTATAAGAAGATTGCAAAGATGTTAAACATACCAAGAGACACCTTAGGAAGCATCATTCGCAAATTCAAGGCAAAGGGCACTGTTGAAACGCTACCTGGTCGTGGCAGAAAGAAGATGCTGACTTCGACTGCTGTGCGCTACCTGAAGCGTAGAGTGGAGAGAAGTCCCCGTGTGACTGCTGAGGAACTGAGAAAAGATTTGTCAGATGTGGGTACAGAAGTTTCAGCCCAGACAATAAGACGCACACTGCGTAATGAAGGCCTCCGTGCCAGAACTCCCAGGCGTACCCCCTTGCTGTCTCCAAAGAATAAGAAGAGTCGACTGCAGTATGCCAAAAGCCATGTGGACAAACCACAAAAGTTGTGGGATAGTGTTCTGTGGACTGATGAAACAAAATTAGAACTGTTTGGGCCCATGGATCAACGCTATGTTTGGAGGAGGAAGAACAAGGCCTATGATGAAAAGAACACCTTGCCTACTGTGAAGCATGGTGGAGGGTCAATCATGCTTTGGGGCTGTTTTGCTTCTGCAGGTACAGGGAAGCTTCAGCGTGTGCAAGGTACCATGAATTCTCTTCAGTACCAGGAGATATTGGATGGAAACGTGATGCAGTCCGTCACACACCTGAGGCTTGGGAGACGTTGGACCTTTCAACAGGACAATGATCCCAAGCATACCTCCAAGTCCACTAGAGCATGGTTGCAGAGGAAAGGCTGGAACATTTTGGAGTGGCCATCGCAGTCACCAGACTTAAATCCGATTGAGAACCTCTGGTGGGACTTAAAGAAAGCAGTTGCAGTGCGCAAGCCTAAGAATGTGACTGAACTGGAGGCCTTTGCCCATGAAGAATGGGCGAAGATACCCGTAGATCGCTGCAAGACACTTGTGTCAAGCTATGCTTCACGTTTAAAAGCTGTTATAACTGTAAAAGGATGCTGTACTAAGTACTAAGATTGAATGTCACTTGGGGGTTGAATAAAACTGATAATGCTGTGAGCACAGAAAAGACATTTGTGGTTATTTCATTATAACTGTTATGTTATATTTGTCTGACCTACAAGTGCCTCTTTAATGTAAATGTAAGCAAGATGACTGAATGATCAAAAGCAATGTCAAACTGGCCAAAACACTCAATTTCAGTGGGGGTTGAATAATTTTGGTCACAACTGTAGATTGGATCATTATGCAGCCCCTTGGCATGGAGTTTAGCTGGGGTGTAGCGTACCCTTAAAAGAATATAAAGTTGGGACAACCTGTGAGACACATTGAGAGAACTTAGCTGTACTGATTGTCACACTGTGTCTTACTGCTTCTCCTCAAAAACTCCTACATCCTTCTTCCAAAGTGGACCAGGCTCACACAGGTAGCCCTCTAGGTATAATACATAATATAATACAACAATAACATGGTATAAGCACACTTTAATTCATTTGGTCACAATGGTCAATGTTACCAAAAAAGCTCAAATAGCTCTCCTAAATGAACCTGTTGACAATATTCCGAAACATTCGCAGACTTATCTCTTACATGTTTTTGGCTGCTAAAACATCTATAGCTATTGCTTGGAAGACCCCTATGATTGATCAAGCTATAATGAAGCGCAAACTTACCTGCATGTTATATGAAAAACTGGTTAGCAACCTTTGGAAAAAACATTTTCTTGTTAGACACCTGATGGTTGTTAACCACAATAACTATGATACCTCAAGGATTATGTTTGTGGAAGAAAAGACAATGGTCCTCGTCCCTCTTTTTTTTTTAAACTCTTTATGTTCCCCTTTGGCCACATATGTATCACCTACAAGACATAGCTCTATGATAGCTGCCATATTCCCAGATGTCAAGAAGTCAACATGTTTCAGCCATCCAGGCCTTATTCATTATTAGAAATTAATCAGTGTACATTTCATTTTTTTTTTTTTTACAAAAACCCAATAAAAATGATTGAAAAAGAAATTCTCATCAGTATATTCAATGACTTGATTAAAGTCATTAGAATGTATTTAAAAACATTTGCTTTCAAAATTTCATTTTAAAGTGAACGGACTTTCGCAAACAGTGTTGGAAGTCTGTTTGCTCCACAAATATTTTTTATCTTGTTCCTTTGTTTTGACTACAGTAACGACAAACTACTAGTCTATGGCCAGCATTAGAACTGCTCTCTTTCTCGGTTGCATTTTACAAATTTCCTTCTGCAAGGATAGCACAAGACTGCACTGGATGTTTAGTCTCAGCATGGATTACCACATGGCATGCTGTATTTGCTACAGAGACTGAACACACTGTACCACTTTAACAGATGGGGAAAAGCACGGTGTTTTAACTTTTCTGTTCATAAACGAACAACTGTTCCTAAACATATTGGCTATTGTTACTAATGATTCCATAGAAAATCTTTATATGACGAGAATAAATATTTAAGCGTAACTATAGGCAAAAGATTAAAAAAAAATTAAAGAAATCTAACAGATCCCTCCAAAGTTACATAGTTAGTGGCTGAAAAAAGACAAAAGTCCATCCAGTTCAGCCATAAATTAAAAAAAAAAAATGTATAATCCTATACCCACAGTTTATCCAGAGGAAGGCAAAAAACCCAGCAAAGCATGATCCAATTTGCGCCTACAGTTTAAAAAATTCCTTCCTGATCCCCCGAGAGGCAATCGGATATTCCCTGGAAGTGGGTGGATGAATGCAGAATGGTGCCAGCTTTCAGAATGTCCGAGCAGTGTCTGCATCTAATTTGATACAGCTGCAGTTCAGTCAACATTTTCCATCCAACTTCTTTGATTTTTTCAATTGAAGGATGTCAGGTGGGAGGGGGGTGACATGGCCTTCCTATAACAGACCAACCTGTCCAGCAAAAGTGTCAGTTACAGAGTTGGGACATAGCATACAACACAGTTGGGAAGGCATACCGTTTGTATTTATTTACACTTATCAGCCACCCACCAAAGCTCATCAAAGTATGGATTCCACTAGACCTCTGAAGATATGCTGTGGTAACTGGCACCAAGCAATCAGTAGCAGATCCTTTAAATCATGCAAGTTGCAAAGTGGGACATCCAAAGATCAGTTTTTCCAGCACATCACAAAGATGCTCGATTGGAGTGAGACCTGGAGAATTTGAAGGCCAAGTCAATGCTTCAAACTTGTTGATGTGTTCCTCAACCCATTCATGAATTCATTAGACCAGGCCACCTTCACCCAATGCTCCATGGACTAATTCTGATGCTCGGGCACTTTTGGTTGTGGACAAGGGTCAGCATGGGCACCCTGACAGGTCTGTAACTTAACAGCCCCATACATAAACTGTGATGCACTGTGTGTTCTCACACCTTTCTATCAGAATTAACATTAAGTTTTTCAGAAATTGAGTTACAATAGCGCTTCTATTGGATCAGACTACACAGATCAGTCTTCTCTCCCCTCGTGCATCAGTGAGCCTTGGCCGGCTATGACCCTTTTGAACGTTCACCGGTTTCCTTTCTTGGACCCCTTTTGGTAGAGCCTGACCACTGCAGACCAAGAACATCCCACAAGAGCGTCAGTTCTGGAGTTGCTCTTACCCAGTCACCATTTTTCTCTTGTCAAAGTCATTCAAATCCTTACGTTTGTCTATCTTTTCTGCTTTCAACTTCACGGACAACATGCTCACTTGCTGCCTAAATATCCCACCCACTTTTAGATGACGCTCTAAACACATCCCTAATGTACTTGAACTAAAACTTTACTGAAACAAGAATGTTATTCACTTTAACGGTGAGTGGTCATAATGTTATGACTGATTGGTGTATATTGCTTAAACATATATTCCAAACAAAAAGAAAAACCTGTTGTAAGACGTTTGTTGGAGTTTTATGTCAATTAAATTAATTTAATTTTCTTTAATGTGTTTATCTGTTAAAGTGTGACTATGCACAAAACAATAAATGACATATATGAAGCAGCTGTTTTTCTACCTGTAGATCCATTGTTTTTCTTCCCATAATAGAGTAGCAAGGCTGTGTATTCAGCAATGAAATCGCACACCCTGCGGCTGAAGGTAGTCCTAGATGGACATGTAGTTTTAAACGGGCTTTAAAGAAAATCAATAATTAAATGTTTTTATTTTTACTCTATCGGATAAAGTACATGTAGTACTCTGTCCTATGTTCCTAGGTGCTTTACAAAGCAGTCAGAATACAACACAGCATGAGAGATTCTTGGATCCACATAGCTGTTGTGGTTGCAGGAAAGAAACTGTGCATACCTAGCTTTAAGTGCTCACAGCCAAGATAGTCTGTGGTTATAAAGGAGCTGTCTCCTTCCTAGCTGTTGTTAGATTGACCAAGTCAAGAAGTAAGGGGGGGGGGGGGGGGCGGGTGGATGTGTCAGGTCAAATTGATGGGTTTAGTTCCGTTTTAAGTTGTACCTGAGATTACCACATAAACGTGAGCTCTGCTCTTCAGATAAATTGCTATACTGTTGCAAGTAAGAGAACTTTGAATTCTCTGGCAGTTTTAGAATATCATAGCTATTGTAGATTTGAAATGGTAAATACGTAAATAAAATACTGTTCATAGCCGAACAGATTAATGGAATAGCAATAGATATAGAAATAAGCTCCAGATACTTTAAAACAAGCATCTTGCTTCAACTGGCCCACGCACATGTATTCTGTAGTCCTATGTACGCTGCTAGACAATTCTAACTATACAATTTTGTGATCTTTTGGGTGCTGCCCAAACTCCAAACATGCTGTGATAGTACCATGTAGGTACAGAGTGCATGGAACACACACGGGCAGTGCACTCTTCTCCTTTCGAAGCACTGCTGAGCTCAGCTGCTACAACAAATAGAGGAAGACTGCACATGCATGAGTTTCATAAGTGGGAGAGAGCTTGTTTGTGTGATTTATGGTGCATCCCAGATCCCAGGCAGGGTGGGGGGAGGAGGGGGTCACTTTCAAAGTTAGTGTTTTTGGCCAGGCTGTGGGAATGACACAATGGGTCTACTAATATGGCATTTTTACTAAACACCAATTTTGTAAGCTGCACAGTGTCTGTAATAAAATGTACCATGCAATCAAGGTGCCCCAGTAGATTTAAAAAGGCGAACTCTTTATGTTTTTTTAAAGTGTGTAAGGAGCAAAGTACCATAAAGCATATCAACCAATCTGAATTCACATTACTAAAGCTCAACCATCAGACTTCTGGCACTGTTTTTTTGAAACCCTGAAAGCATAATTCCATAATTCTCACAAAAGTAATTGTATTGCATGGCAGAAAATCAAACCTGTTCTGACAGCAAGAGCAGGGGCGAAAAATTTAATACAAAGGAGTCCAACACTCCAATCTGGGTGCCTACAGGTACTTTATTGCAGAGAGGAAATATATGCCTCCGTGTACAACAATAGAGAAGGCTGAAAATACTGCTACCTAATCAATAAGTTGCCCTCTTCAAAATGACTTCTAGAGCCTACAGCAGAAAACACATCTAGACAGTACTTGCGCTCCTCAAGCACCAGGTAGCCTCTGTTGTTTAAGTAAGCTTAATCTCATAAGAAGAATATTTTCTCTCTTTTGCTGGCTGTCCAAGAGTGGAATATAAACTGTGGAACCCACGGATTGTGCTCCAACAGGCTTATATAAACAGTCTATCACTCCGCACTTACTAAATGCAGCCAAATCCCTCAACCCCACATTCTGGGGTTGACCTTACACATACAGTAGATGTAGTAAGGTCAAAGCTAGAAATGGTATCAAAACAGTACTCTATTACATCCCTGGTATCATGTAGCAATAAAACATGTTACAATCACATTACCTTTCTAACTTAATTTGTTAATTCTTATGGTGAGGCAAAATGTACAAGTAATTTGGACAGAGCCCAATGAAATACAGTGTAGTAACCCAAATCATGTCTTGCCCATGGGTAAGGTGCCTAGATTACGTCCACAACATTTCGGGTCCCTCTACCATTAGTGGTGTCATATAAGTCTGGTGTTGTGATACCTATATATCTCCAAGCAAGGGTCCAGACCACAAAACAACTAACAATGCAGTATACTCAGGGATACAAGAGTTAAAGGGAGCAAACCTGGAGTCTGAAGCCAAGGGTCCCAAATCTCATTGAATTTAGAGGGAGTCCCTCTCTGTCTCATAATTTGTTTCTCTTTCAACAAGGTAGAATTAACATTTGTCCGCCACTCTTCAAATGCAAAGGGTGCAGATGCAAGCCACTTTAACAAAATGCATTTAAATGCCAAGAACAGGAGCCTAGTAATAGCCGTTCTGACTGGAGGAGTATATAATTCCTTATCCAGAAACCCTAGTATGTAAGTAATGGGTGTTTAGGTAAATCATTTCACCATCTTAAACTGTATGCTCCCCATTGTCGTCCAGTCCCTAGAGGACCCCCCTTCCTCACACTCTATGTTCTCTTTTATTTTCTTACATTCTCTTGTTCTTTTTTTGGCTCATACAAAAGCTCTAAAGCCAGCCATAGATGGTTCAAATCTCAGCCCGGTTCATTCAGGCTCGGTGGGAGGGATTCTTCTATCAACACTGACTGCCTTGATGGGGGAAATCAAGTGAATTTCTTTCCTGCAACGAAGAAATTCACACTGTCTATGGCCTGTCTACTTGTTGAGTGTCCTCAGGCATTATTAAACTTTTATTGTTCTTTAAATTGGTCTTTTGTCACTGTGGATATGACACTGCTTTTAAATCATTTTGTCAAACATTTTGTACCGCTTGGATTATCCAATTGGTTTTTGTACCTTTTAAATGATTCCTATACTGCTTTGTCATTTGTAAATTCCTTTGTCATTTGTCAACTGCATACGATTTGAAAGGAATACGGTGCAATTCCTGTCCGAATCACATGCAGTTTCCCACACAACCCCTGTGTGAACTCATGCTTCTCATAGTGACGGAGTTCACACAGTAGGGGTGTGGGAAACCTCCCTGCATGACGGGTTCCACCAGCAAAGTTCTGGCTCCGGAATTGACTGCAGACATTAGTAGCTGAAGCCTGGGCTCCTCCTGTCTCTCCCACGGCTGCTCCCTGCTCTCAAAGGTGGCTGTCTTCCTCTGGGAAGTCCATGTGTCGATGCTGACCAATTCGAATCTCTGTAGTCCATACTGTCAGCACTACGAGGAGAGAAAGCTGGGGAAGGGGATAAAATCCCCAGACTGGTGAAGCGGCTTTTCAGCGTCTGACAGTGGGGGATCGTGACATTCTGGTACATGGCAACCAGGGGGATGGGGCCCAGTGTAACGTCACCTTAGGTGAACTTATAATGTAAGCATAGGCTGGTGGGTGGCTCGAACCACTGGAGGCAGGGGGAGAGAGCCACTGGAGATGTGGAAGACAGCCGCTTCTGGGAGCAGGGAACAAAGCTATGGGAGAGGCAGAATGTGCTCAAGCTACAGCCGCTAATGTCCACAGTTGGATCAGGAGCCGGAGCCTCGTTGGTGGAACCTGTCACGCAGGGAGGTTTCCTGCACAGCTCCTCTGTGAATTCAAGCTGAAGCCAGTATGACAAGTCTGGGTTCACACAGCAGTTGTGTGGGAAACCACCCACGATTTAGACAGGAATCACATCGCACTCCTGTTCAAATCGCATGCAATTCTTTGCAGTGCGATTTGAGCCCATTCGTTTTGTATGGGCTCCAAACACACCTCAAAAAATACTGATACTCTCTATCAGCGAGTACTTGACTGAGAGTAACAGTACTCGTTCATACTCGCCGGTAAAAAAGCCATATCAGTGCAACCCTAGACTTTACTAAAGAGTTAAGATTATACTGAGTGATATTACAAGAACGAAGACAAGGTTTACACCCCCCCCCCCCCCCATAGAAAGTATACACATGGATTGACTTAGGTACATTCAGCCTTCCCACAGAGGGATTAAATCTTGGCTGGTCCCTGCTGAATCGGCCATGGTTCGACCCATCTATGGTAAGCTTAAGAGTGTTTATTGTATTCAGTGAATTCAGCAGTGGCTTTTTTTTAAAACCTCCCTATCCTCTACAATACATGTTCACCTCAGAATTACAAAAAGAAAACAATGCTTTCACTGATAACTTTCTAGTGGGATTTACGGACAAAAGTAAATGGACTTATTTATTTTTTTATTTATTACAGGTGCTTATATAGTGCTCTCAATTTACGCAGCTCTTTACATATATATTGTACATTCACATCAGTCCCTAACCCTCAAGGGGTGTACAATCTAAGGTCCTTAACTGACGTTCATACATACACATACTAGGGCCAATTTAGACAGGAGCCAATTAACCTAGCAGCATGTCTTTGGAGTGTGGGAGGTAACTGGAGTAGCCAGAAGGAGAACATGCAAGCTCCAGTCATGTGGTGCCATGGTTGGGATTCAAACCAATGACCCTAGTGCTGCCAGGCGAAAGTGCTAACAATTTAGCCATTGTGCTGTCTACTTATGATGACCTGTGCGGTGTATAGTTTAGGCCACCCACCTGTGAATGAAGTTCTTCTTCTCTAAATACTCCATAGCAGATGAGATCTGAGTCGCCATATGGAGCAGCACCACAGCTGTCACCTCCTGCCGATTGCAGTCCCGCAGGTAATCCAACAGGTTACCATATGTCATGAACTCCGTGATGATGTAAAATGGGGGTTCCCGTGTGCAGACCCCTAGAACAAAGCAGGGTATTAAAGCATCTCTTTAAGAATAGTATTTGATGGATCGGTCAATGTAATAAATTACCATGTATAGATCAGTATGTATAGAATATATATATATATATATGTATATATATATATATATATATATACACACATACACACTGTATATAAGGACAGAAGAGTAAATTGGTTAGGTAGGTAGCTGTATAGAACAGGGAGCAAAGCCTTTAGTGGGAGCATGTGGTGGGAGACCATCCTGAAACTGTTGAAACCCGCTTCCCCCAACAGCTAAATGCACACCGAACACGCTGCATGGTACAGTGACTCTTCCCATTCCTATGAAGAAAGGGCTACTGCAAAATAATCCCATTGTTACCAATATGCTGGGACATCTCTGATTACATTATGGGAGCTCCTGATATAAGAAAGTTCAGGAGCAAACTACACAATTCTTAAACCACACTACTAATAAATATTATGGAGCTGATGCATTAAAACAAAATGACAAAAAATTATTGCAAAAAATGGAAGATGTTGCCCCTAGAAACTAACCAGTAAAAAAAAAAAAAAAGCTGAAAATTGCTAACCCCTTACATATATGCTGGTTTTATACTTTTGCTGTACAATGTGGCAATCACATTATAAATGGTTACCTTTATAACAGATAGATGCTCCAGATAAATATCATGAAAGAGAAACATTGCTTTAACAACCACCATTTCCTACTCTTACCTCCACTCTTCTGCTACAGTTGTTGCAGTTTTTTCTACATATATAATACCCGTATGCAGTCCAATAGGCAGGAGTCTCTAATCTAATATACTTGGTCAGAATCACATCCCTGTAAAGCTTGGGGCTCCTGCTGAGACCATTTGCTCAATACACACCAGTGTACTAATAGTGTGTAATTATAAACTGTATGCAACTTCATACAGTGCCTTGAAAAAGTATTCATACCCCTTGAAATTTTCCACATTTTGTCATGTTACAAACAAAAACATAAATGTATTTTTTATGTATTTTTTGTTGGTCTATCGCATTTTATGGGATAGACCAACACAAAGTGTCACATAATTGTGAAGTGGAAGGAAAATGATAAATGGTTTTCAACATTTTTTACAAATACAAATCTGAAAAGTGTGGCGTGCATTTGTATTCAGCCCCCTTTACTCTGATACCCCTAACTAAAATCTAGTGGAACCAATTGCCTTCAGAAGTCACCTAATTAGTAGAGTACACCTGTTTGTAATATGATCTCAGTATAAATACAGCTGTTCTGTGAAGCCCTCAGAGGTTTGTTAGAGAACATTAATGAACAAACAGCATTATGAAGGCCAAGGAACACACCAGACAGGTCAGGGATAAAGTAGTGGAGAAGCTTAAAGCAGGGTTAGGTTATAAAAAAAATATCCCAAGCTTTGAACATCTCACAGAGCACTGTGCAATCCATTATCTAAAAATGGAAAGAGTATGGCACAACTGCAAACCTACCAAAACATGGCCATCCACCTAAACTGACAGGCTGGGCAAGGAGAGCATTAATCGGAGAAGCAGCTAAGAGCCCCATGGTAACTCTGGAGGAGCTGCAAAGATCCCCAGCCCAGGTGGGAGAATCTGTCCACAGGAAAACTATTAGTCATACACTCCAGAAATCTGGCCTTTATGGAAGAGTGGCAAGAAGAAAGCCATTGTTGAAAGAAAGCCATAAGAAGTCCCGTTTGCAGTTTACGAGAAGCCATGGTGGTGGTGGGGGGGGGGGGGGCACAGCAAACATGTGGAAGAAGGTGCTCTGGTCAGATGAGACCGAAATTTAACTTTTTGGCCTAAAAGCAAAACACTATGTGTGGCAGAAAACTAACACTGCACATCACCCTGAATGCACCATCCCCACCGTGAAACATGGTGGTGGCAGCCTCATGTTGAGGGGATGCTTTTCTTCAGCAGGGACAGGAATGCTAGTCAGAGTTGATGGGAAAATGGATGGAGCAAAATGCAGAGCATGATTAAAAGAAAACCTATTAGGAGTCTGAAAAAGACTTGAGACTGGGGCGGAGGATCAGTTCCAGCAGTGCAACGACCCTAAACATACAGCCAGAGCTACAATGGAATGCTTTACAGTTGCACGAAAAAGTATGTGAACCCCTTGGGATTACGTGGAGTTTTGTATGAATTGGGCATAAAATGTGCTCTGAACGTCATCTAAGTCACAACAATAGAAGAACACAGTCTGCTGAACATAATACTACACAAACATTAGATGTTGCCATGGTTTAATTGCATTCACAGTGCAGGGAGGAAAAAGTATGTGAACCTTTGGACTTAATAACTGGTTGACCCTCCTTTGGCAGCAATAACCTCAACCAAACGTTTCCTGTAGTTGCAGATTAGACCTGCACAACGATCTGGAGTAATTCTGGACCACTCCTCTTCACAAAACTGTTTCAGTGTAGCAATATTCTTGGGATGTCTGGTGTGAATCGCTCTCTTAAGGTCATGCAACAGCATTTCAATCGGGTTGAGGTCAGGACTCTGACTGGGCCACTCCAGAAGGCGTATTCTGTGCTGTTGCAGCCATTGATTTGTTGAATTATTTGTATGCTTTGGGTCATTGTCCTGTTGCATCACCCATCCTCTGCGGAGCTTCAGTTGGCGGACAGATGGTCGTACGTTTTCCTGCAAAATGTTTTGATAAACTCTGGAATTCATTTTCCCATCAATGACAACAATCCGTCCAGGCCCTGAGGCAGAAAAGCAGCCCCAAACCATGATGCTCCCTCCGCCATGTTTTACAGTGGGGATGAGGTTTTGATGTTGGTGTGCTGTGCCTTTTTTCCTCCACACATAGTGTTGTGTGTTCTTCCCAAACAACTCAATCTTGGTTTCATCTGTCCACAGTATATTTTGCCAGTAGTGCTGTGGAACATCCAGGCGCTCTTTTGCAAACTTCAAACGTGCTGCAATATTCTTTTTGGACAGCAATGGCTTTCTCCGCGGTGTCCTCCCATGTACTCCATTCTTGTTTAATGTTTTCCTTATTGTAGATGTGTCAACAAAAATGTTAGCATGTGCCAGAGATTTCTGTAGGTCTTTAGCTGACACTCTCGGATTCTTCTTTATCTTATGCAGCATTCTGTGCTGTGCTCTTGCAGTCATTTTTACAGGACGACCACGCCTAGGGAAAGTAGCAACAGTGCTAAACTTTCTCCATTTGTAGACAGTCTGTCTTACCGTGGACACATGAACATCAAGGCTTTTGGAGATACTTTTGTAACCCTTTCCAGCTTCATGCAAGTCAACAATTCTTGATCGTAGGTCTTCTGAGAGCTCTTTTCTGCGAGGCATGGTTCACATCAGACAGTGCTTCTTGAAACCAGTAAACCCAAAACAGGTTTGTGTAGTATTATGTTCAGCAGACTGTGTTCTTCTATTGTTGTGACTTAGATGACGTTCAGAGCACATTTTATGCCCAATTCATGCAAAACTCCACGTAATCCCAAGGGGTTCACATACTTTTTCTTGCAACTGTAGATCAAAGCATATTCATGTGTTAGAATGGCCCAGTCAAAGTCCAGACCTAAATCCAATTGAGAATATGTGGCAAGACTTGAAAATTGCTGTTCACAGATGCTCTCCATCCAATCTGACAGACCTTGAGCTATTTTGCAAAGAAGAATGGGCAAAATTCTCCCTCTCTAGATGTGCAAAGCTGGTAGAGACATCCCCAAAAAGACTTGCAGCTGTAATTGCAGTGAAAGGTGGTTTTACAAAGTACAGACTCAGGGGGGGCTGAATACAAGTGCACACCAACATTTTTCACATATTTGTAAAAAATTTTGAAAACCATTTATCATTTTCTTTCCATTTCACAAATATGTGCCACTTTGTGTTGGTTCAACACATAAAATACATTTACCTTTTTGGCTGTAACATGACAAAATGTGGAACATTTCAAAGGGTATGAATACTTTTTCCAGGCACTGTATGTATGCAACCATACGTGCCCATACATAAGCAGTTCTTTGAAATGTGAATTTTAATCACAGACACACTTTACCTCTATGCAAGTGCAAAAAAAAAGTGAAAAGGAGAATGCTTCTTTTGTCCTGTTTACATACCCAGCAATTGAACCAGGTTGGGGTGTTTAACCTCCTTCATCACAGCAGCTTCTTTCAAAAACTCTTCCACTTCCATTGTGTCCTCCTGAAAACATGGGAGAAAATAAGCAGGTTTTTAAAGGTTCCATTTAACGGCTTCATCGGAAAGGATAAAGCAGCTAGAAGCACTCATAAACACAACATCCTTTAATTCCAGAGCGCATCCTCTGACAGACTTTAATTAAAATGTGCTGCAAAGACATCAGTGGTTGGGTGCTATTATATAGCACAGAGTTTGAGGATAATGTAAAACTGCATAACGTGAATCATTAGAGAAAACCTCCAGGCAATCACATGTTCTAGCATTCAACACCCATTGACAGGGTAAACAATGTCTTCCCCTGCACTCACATCAATAGGAGCTTGCTGCTAGAGAAATATCTACATGGCAGAGCTAGGAGAGGCCTTAACAACAAAGTCAGCCACTAGGTGGCAGCAGCTTACAGGACTGCTATGTTCTATAAATCAATTGATATGAAGACTTTAGTCTCCCTGGGGGTCACTTAGGATAATCTAGGGGTCATTTAGATTAGGGACCTGTGTATAATAAGATGGGGGATCCCTTTAAAGAGTTCTCGAGTTCCCCCGACTAAACTGGAAAACAATCCGTGTCCTGACCCAACATTACCAAAAGTCCCCCCCACTCAAAGCTCCTCAATCAGCTGTTCTCTGCCTTAAAAGGTAGCTCTGAACCCAATTATGAGCTCAGAAGAGCTTGACTTTTTATGTACAATGCTGGCCTGGTTTTGAAAACCCAATAAAAAAAAAAAAAAGCAGCACATAGCAGAGCCTCCCCACAAAAAGGTGGATTGGTTCTGAGCCTTCAAACAAGCTTCAACATCATAGGCAATCATAACTAGAATATAAGAGGATACCCTATAAAAGGAGATAACTTCTAAAAGTTCCTTTTTCAAAAATATATGCAAAAATTTATGTATAAAAAAGTTAAACAATCGTATCACTCGTTTGACTTTAGTTTTTTGCCTCTAATTGCCCCTCTATGTGTTCATGTGTACACAGGCATCGTAGATTGTAAGCTCCAAGGATCAGGGCCCTCCTATCCCTCTTGTATTGAACTGTATTGTTGCTGTATTGTCTCCCTTTATATTGTAAAGCGCTGAGCAAACTATTGGCACTATATAATTCCTGTATAAAAATAATTTACAGATGTTTAAAAGGCAGAGAAAAAAAATCCCAGGGTCAGCTGTTCAGGAGAAGAGCATAAAAAACTTGACGCACCTAAATGTGTCCAAACACGCTTAATTGCTCGGCGCTTGGCAGTTTATTCATTTCAATGGCCATATACTGGCCAATGGAAATAATGAACGCCAAAGCACGTGACACAACTAAACACATTTACAAAATGCGAGTGTAATGTTTTTAATGCTGCTTTTTCCTCCTCTATAACAAGGCATCTAGGGTAGGAAAAAAAAAGGCCCAGTGTGCATGAGGCCAAAAGGATAACTAAACCCAAGAACAAAAAATGTAATGTATTGCTGCTTACAGACCTTAAAGTGATTGGAAAGGGAAATAAAAAAAAACAAAAAACACTAAAACAACATCTCCTCTATACTTACCTGCTCTGTGTAACAGAATTGCACAGAGCAGCCCCGAACCTGTTCTTCTCAGGTCGAGAAAGCTGCTTCCCATAGGGGGCACTTGTGCGTGCTTGATCATGAGCCCCGCTGCTGCATCCATTGATGCCCCGGCCCGGTCCCCAATCCTTCTTCACTGGCTTTGACTGACAACAGCAGGAGCCGATGGTTCCCAAAGCCCCAGCAAAGCCAGAAAGACATGGAAGTGAGGGAAGAGAGGAGCTGCAGACATGGACAGCACTGGATAGAAAGAGGGATCAGGTAAGTACATTGGGGGGGGAGGGGCCAAAACTGATGCTTAAACATTTGTTACCTTAATGCAGGGGTCCTCAAACTATTGAAACAGGGGGCCAGTTCTCGGACCTTTACACTGTTGGGGGGCCGGACTATAGTTTGAAAAATTTTTTAATTCCTATGCACGCCGCACATATATTATTTGTAGTGCAAAAAAAAAAAAAACCCAGGAAAAAACAATACAATATTTCAAATGCACTGCACACTGTAGCGCACTGGACACCGCAATGCACTGCACACTGTAACGCACTGGACACCGCAATGCACTGTACACTGTAACGCACTGGGCACCGCAATGCACTGTACACTGTAACGCACTGGACACCGCAATGCACTGTACACTGTAACGCACTGGACACCGCAATGCACTGTACTGCACTGGGCACTGGAATGCACTGTACGCTTAACGCACTGGACACCGGAATGCAATGTACACTGTACCGCACTGGGCACCGCAATGCACTGTACACTATAACGCACTGGACACCGCAATGCACTGTACTCTGATACACTGGACACCGCAATGCACTGTACACTGACACACTGGACACCGCAATGCACTGTACTCTGATACACTGGACACCGCAATGCACTGTACACTGTAATGCACTGGACACCGCAATGCACTGTACTCTGATACACTGGACACCGCAATGCACTGTACTCTGACACACTGGACACCGCAATGCACTGTACTCTGACACACTGGACACCGCAATGCACTGTACTCTGATACACTGGACACCGCAATGCACTGTACACTGTAATGCACTGGACACCGCAATGCACTGTACACTGTAACGCACTGGACACCGCAATGCACTGTACTGCACTGGGCACCGGAATGCACTGTACACGGACACACTGGACACCGCAATGCACTGTACTCTGATACACTGGACACCACAATGCACTGTACTCTGATACACTGGACACCACAATGCACTGTACTCTGATACACTGGACACCACAATGCACTGTACTCTGATACACTGGACACCGCAATGCACTGTACTCTAATACACTGGACACCGCAATGCACTGTACTCTGATACACTGGACACCGCAATGCACCGTACACGGATACACTGGACACCACAATGCACTGTACTCTGATACACTGGACACCACAATGCACTGTACTCTGATACACTGGACACCACAATGCACTGTACTCTGATACACTGGACACCACAATGCACTGTACTCTGATACACTGGACACCACAATGCACTGTACTCTGATACACTGGACACCACAATGCACTGTACTCTGATACAATGGACACCGCAATGCACTGTACACGGATACACTGGACACCACAATGCACTGTAGATTGATACTCTGGAAACCGCAATGCACTGTACCTGGTGCCTGGTTTGCTCACCTCCATTCCTGTCCTGTTTCTCCTCTGGCTGCAGCAAGTGAAATCCAGGGCTTGCAGGTTGCTGCTCGCTGTGTTCTTGCAGCCTAGCTATTTGCCGGCCGGCGCCATTTTTTTGTTTTTCAGGTTGGCCCGGCAGGCAGGATAAATGTCTTTGGTGGGTCGTATTCAGCCCGCGGGCCATAGTTTGAGGACCCTTGCCTTAAAGCAAGGAATGCATTAAAGTAAAACATGTTTAGCCTTTAGAACCACTTTAAGATGTGATAGCTATATTTGTTTTGTTGCTAGGAACATTTTCAGGAAGTACAGAAAATACCTGTTGATCTTGCCAAAAACGCAGTGTACTTGTCACTTCTGGTGAGCTGCACCTAAGAATATCTTCCTCCCTAGCTATCTTCTGTAAACTACCAATTGCTCTGCCCTCCATACAACTGAAAGGAAGAGATATGGACATGTTTGTAGTCCATATAAGGAGATCAGCCAAAAGTGATAACATGGCTCCCTCCGTAGATACAGAGGAGCCAGGACAGGGAATTTATTATTTAGAGGATTACTAGATGAAAATAAACTAAACAGCTTGAAAAAGAACACAAATGCAACTGCCACACCAAGGACTAATAAGTTGCAATATATTATATTTCTGGTTTTGAGTTTGGAAACAATTAAATTATGTGCTTGTGTAGACATGTTCCTGGGAGCAGCCATATTTGTTAAATCACCTTAGGATCTGATTTGTGTCCCGACAAGGAAGAAAATATGAAGCAACCACTGCATTTAACTACAGGGCAAGACTATTAGTCAGCACAGACATGACAAAAACAATACAGTCAAGAGAATTCAATAGACAGATTTCTGGTGGTAGTTCCCCTAAGAAGTATCTGCGCCTAATTCTGGCAAGCATCGGTACCAGTGTTAGTAACTACCGAAATATGAGCCAAATTCGGGTAGTTCTTATTACTTTCACTGTTGCTGTGACGACAAATCCTTAAAGAATTACTGGCTAAGGGTCATCCGTTTGAGTCCCAACCACGGTACTACCTGCCTGGAGTTTGCATGTTCTCCCTGTGTCTATGTGTGTATCCTCTGGATTCTCCGGTTTCCTCCCACACACCAAAGACACGCTGGATTATTTGGCTCCTGTCTAAATCGGCCCTAGTAAGTGCTGTCAGAATTTCTATGAGAGGAATATTTTCATCTTTTCTCAAACTCAAATCATAGTTGTTTTAAACTCAATAGGTCCCAACAACTCAGGGTCACTTTCAAGTCCCAGTTCACGCAAGAGACAATCTCGTTCCCAACTGAGATAGTTTGTTCTTGCAAAACAGAATTGAGGGAAGCAAGGACACCTCTCACTGCAGGAACAATGGGATTATCACATATTTACCACACCTGGAAAAAACGGAACAACATCTACCAGAATTTCTAGGCCCCAAAAATGTGAAGTGTGGAGACACCTTGAATGTGTGACCAGGTAGACTTGTGGACATTGTTTCAGCTCTGGGATGGGTATACAAGAGACAAACACCTCTCATTAAAGGGATCTCTATGGAAAGTTATACAGATGAACGTTGGAAGTATTTATATGTTTAAAACTATCAATATAACTAAATTCCTTTTATGGACAAAACCATTCTGAATATCATGGACAAATTATAAATAAATGATTTTAACCCCTTGACGCCGACCGTACGCAAATATGCGAACTCTCGACGGCTGGGCCTTGACGCTGAGGAGCCACATATTTATGTACCATTTGAAAACAAATGCCCTGCGCGCTCCCAGCACATATGTCGGTGTCTCACGGAAAGGTCCAGATCTCCCCTTGCGATCAGGACCTTTTACGGTCATGTGACCACCGTGACAGCGAATCCCGGTGGTCACATGACCCTAAAACCCTGTCCCGCCTTCCGGCGCCTGAAACCCCTTAAAGGGCCGGCGTGAAGAGGTTAAATTGTAACACAATGTTGCAAGATATCTAAGTTGATTGGATATAAAAAAAAAGATTTTATCCCAATACAACATCCCATTACTAAAAAGGTTTTCTGAATATTAACACAGGTTATTTATGTGTAATCCCATTAAATATTTAATGTGTTGGAATTTATCTTTATTGAAGAAATATTGTATGTGTGCTGCCATATTTATAAGCAAATCAGTAGTTAAATATGCAAATTATTAGGTTTATATGTACGTACATATACAGTTTGCCTGTGTACAAAGAAATGAAGGGTCTATCATTTTTAGCACAGGTGCATTTTAAATGATAGAGACAGAATATCAACCAAAAATCCAGAAACAAAACACGTGATACAAATGTTATACATTGAGTTGCAGTTTAGTGAGTAAAATAAGTATTTGATCCCCTACCAACCAACAATAATTCTGGCTCCCACAGACTGGCTATGTGCTCATGTGGTACACAGATTACTCCTGTCAATTTAAGAAGGTGCTAATAACAACTCGTTATGTGTATAAAAAACACCTGTCCACAGAATCTCTTTCTTGGGCACCAACAAGGGCAAGACCAAAGAGCTGTCAAAGGACGTCAGGGACAAGATTGTAGACCTGCACAAGGCTGGAATAGGCTACAAGACCATCAGCAAGAAGCTTGGTGAGAAGGAGACAACTGTTGGAGCCATTATTTGCAAATGGAAGAAATACAAAATAAGCATCAATCGCCCTTGGTCTGGAGCACCATGCAAGATTTTGCCTCATGGGGTAAGGATGATCATGAGATCTGCCCAGAACTACACAAGAGGAGTTTGTGAATGACCTCAAGGCAGTTCAGACTAGTGTCACCAAACAATCCATTGGTAACACAATATGCCACCATGGATTGAAATCCTGCAGTGCGCGCAAGATCCCCCTCCTCAAGAAGGCACATGTACAAGTCCGTCTGAAGTTTGCCAATGAATATCTAAATGATTCAGAGAAGGATTGGGAGAAAGTGCTGTAGTCAGAGGAGACCAAAATTGAGCTTATTGACATTAAATTAACTCGCCGTGTTTGGAAGAAGAAAAATGCTGACTATGGCCCTCAGAACACCATCCCTACAGTCAAGTATGGAGGTGGAAACATTATGCTTTGGGGCTGTTTCTCAGCTAAAGTTACAGGCTGACTTTGCCACATTGAGGGGCCAATAGACGGGGCCATGTATTGTAAAATCTTGGATGAGAACCTTCTTCCTTCAGCCAGAACACTGAAGACGGGTCGTGGATGGGTCTTCCAGCATGACAATAATCAAAAACATACCGCCAAGGCAACAAAGGAGTGGCTTAAGGAGAAGCACAATAAGGTCCAGGAGTGGCCTAGCCAGCCTCCAGACCTTAATCCTTTAGAAAATTTATGGAGGGAGCTGAAACTTCCAGTTGCCAAGCAACAGCCAAGAAACCTTAAGGATTTAGAGAAGAGCTGTAAAGAGTGGACCAAAATCCCTCCTGAGATGTGTGCAAACTTGGTAACCAACTACAAGAAATGTCTTACCTCTATGCTTACCAACAAGGGTTTCTCCACCATGTACTAAGTCATGTTTTGCTTGGGGATCAAACACTTATTTTACTCACTGAACTGCAACGCAATTTATAACATTTGTATCATGTGCTTTTTCTTGATATTCTGTCTTTATCTTTTAAAATACACATATGATAAAAATTATAGACCCTTCATTCCTTTCTAAGTGTGCAAACTTACAAAATTTGCAGTGGATCAAATAATTACTTTCCCCACTGTACATATATTAGTTTTTCTTTCTGTCCTGTATGTGCATAAATAATATTTTAATTGGTATATATAAAACTACAACTCTTTATAGCTAATGTTTTACATTTAAAATACTGGTATACAAGGAAATAGGAATAGTATCTACAAAAAAAAAGGAATAATACAAAAACAAACACTGGCTAGATTATTATACAGCAATAAACAGAATGTACGACTTTCTGGGCCACCTTCTGGGCCGGTTTATTAAAATTTTATGAATGTGTTGTGTGCCAATAGACAAAAGAGGAGGTCAGCCATCCATCTGATCATTGGGCTAACTGCACTCACACAAAACGCATCTGATTGTCCACGAGATTTCACATCTGATCATACTCAGGATGCACAATCCAAGCCTGTCTAGATGCCATTTTGTGAGAGCTTAACTCCACCCATCAATAGGCACCCATCTTTGGGTTATCTGAAACTTGAAGGGTAATTATAATCTATTTTCTGGTGATTCTGCTTGATTAGATTAATAAGCTTATTGTCATTTTTCTTGTTGTAACATTTTATAATTGTTTTTGTTCTTGAGCCATATTGGCATACCTATTTGCATAATTTGATGCTTTTTCCTTCTGCTGGGGAATAACCGTTAAAATTCCATAAAACACAACTATTGTCTGATAGTTATTATTTGTTATTTTATCTATGGGGAGAAATTATCAAATGTATTCATCATATACTGTACTGTGTGTGTATATATATATATATATATATATATATATATATATATATATATATATATAATCTATTGCTACAAATTTTGGAACGTTTATGTAAATTAGCTTGTTTTCTGTGTGCATCACAATCGAGCTATTATATTATGTGTTGTAGGTGACTTATGTTAATAAATTTAATTTATTTCAATAATTTGGTTCATCTACACATAGATCTGGTTTGTGTTCTTAAAGGACTTTGGAGTTTGGCTAAACGTTACTCAGAATTATTAAGTTAGTTAAATTATTTTTATACATTTTTGTTATATTTGGAGGCACCTTTAGCTGACTAAATTAATTGTCCGGGCGTTTCCTGGCATAACAGTGTATGTATGAATGTGAATTAGGGACCTTAGATTGTAAGCTACTTAAGGGCAAGGACTGATGTGAATGTGTAATAAATATGTAAAGCACTGCAAAAAATTGACAACACTATACAAGTACTTGTAATAAAAAAATAATAATCAATAAAGAATTACTGCCAGTTCTCAGATTGGGAACTGGTAGTAATTTGGACCAACTCTGAGCTGCCATACAGATCCATGCCTGTGCTAGGAAGTTGTCATATACGCTAAGTGTGCACTTCCTGCACAGGGAAATAACCCCAGCCACAGGGCGGGGGATACAGCTCATATCATTACCCAAATACAGGTAAGGTCATCTCCCAAATATGGCTAACGAACATCCCCACCTGGCCCAATTCACATTTGATTGACAGCGCACAGCACTGGGGAATCAAAAGCCACTACTGGACTGAATAGAGGTTATGGATCCGCCCACTCCCATGTGCTGTTAATCAAACGTGAAGCAGACCTGATGGGAAACTAGCCTCCCATTTCCCCATCAGGCTCCGCCTATCCCTAGTATAAAGCTTCTTGGCCATTCAACTGTTAATGTAATGGGTGCAGTGGCTGGAGAGAAAGAGCAGTAGTGCACTGTGGAAGGAGTGGCCAATGCAGACATGCCTTCCCCAATGCAGACACAGATGGATTCATGAACCTGTCTGCGACAGGTACATGGATTGGCCGCACACGCTGACACTTTCAGTGCTGTACCCCATTAGAATTCTGAAGGGTTTCTAAGATACCCTTTAAGAATTCCCCCCAATGTCCCTAGGCAATTATCACCCTGGTTTTATTTCAGCAAGGGATCTAATTGCTCTTGTGGGGCATGTAGATTATAACCATTGGAACAGGATATCTAGTCGTACACAGCTATAGGCCAGTGGGCATCTGCTTCTATAGACGTGGGATTTTCACATCATTCAGCCAGAAAAAAACTGATTTGACAATGATCTCAGGTCTATGGGCTATGGTAAACACATCCCCAAATCTATCAAACTCATTGATCACAGGTCTATGGGCCATGATAAACACATCCCCAATTCCTTCAAACTCAATGATCTCAGGTCTATGGGCCATGGTAAACACATCCACAATTCCTTCAAACTCAATGATCTCAGGTCTATGGGACATGGTACACATCTCCCCAATTCTTTCAAACTCAATGATCTCAGGTCTATGGGCCATGGTAAACACCTTCCCAATTCCTTCAAACTCATCATCAAAGGAAAACTCCAAATTTCTTGAAAATTGTTACAACATGTTTATGAGCGACACAAGTCATTTATTTTCATTTTACAATAAACTGAGATTCCGCACACTTGTCAATAAATCCTCATTTTAATTCCTCACAAACATGCAAAAGTATTTAGTTTGTACATAGGATTCACAAGTTCTCATCCCCCTGCTGTTGTAGGTGGCTAAAGACCATTTCCAAAAATTTGCATGGAACTAGGGTTAAATTACAGACATCCCAGTAGTAAACCTCTCTCTTAAACGAAGTCTATCCGGCTTCTACCTAGTAAACCGCCATTTATTTCCTCCATCAGCTCATCCCCCCACAGCTATTACCTTTTGTATCACTCAACCCTTCCTACTAGATTGTAGGCTCTGATGAGCAGGGCCCTCTGTTTCCTCTTGTAGCAAATTGTATTGTAACTGTAATGTCTACCTTCATTTTGTAAAGCGCTGAGCAACCTGTTGGCGCATTATAAATCCTGTATAATAATAATAATAGTAGGTTTTTAACCTGACATTGCTATGTCAGGGGATGTTTCTTTTTTACATCACTGAGGCTGACCATGTGATTTAGCATGCATTTTCAGTTTGTCCGATGGCATAGCCTATCTCAGTATCTACAGAACAAAAAAAGGTAAGGATCTATAATAAATCTGGAAAATCCATGCAAAATATACTGCTGACCTGGATGGGATTGTTTTTGTATTCTTCAATTAAACTGCAATTTTGACTAAGTCTATGTTAAAACATTTACAGTGGGGATCGAACGTTTGGGCACCCCAGCTAAAAATTTGTATCAATGTGCATAAAGAAGCCAAGGAAAGATGGAAAAATCTCCAAAAGGCATCAAATTACAGATTAGACAACTGCTTAGAAGAACCCATGGTGCTGATTGTTGGGGCAAGGTCAGATGGGTCTGGGCATTTAAAACCTTTGAGATTGACATCACCTGGTCTTCCCAGACGATGATTGAGAACAATCCATGACACTGGCAGGTCTCAGCTTTGCAAAGGGGGCAGTGCATGCTATAAATTCTGCAGGGTGCCCAAACTTTTGCAGACGCCATTTTTTTGTTTCCTGTTATTTTGAAAGTGTAAATGATGGAAATAAAATCTAACTTTTGTTGAGATATTATAAGAATGTCTAATCTGTAATTTGATGCCTTTTGGAGATTTTTCCATCTTTCCTTGGCTTCTTTATGCACATTAATACAAATTTTTAGCTGGGGTGCCCAAACTTTCAATCCCCACTGTACATAGTGGTGACATATTCCATATCACGTTATTGAGAATGATGAACCATTTAAATTAGTCATCTCCACAGAAGCTTGCAATCCCTATACCAGCTACACAAACAAACAACATACAGCTTAGGCTGAATCAACTCAAGCTTGGCTGCATTTTCCCTAAATTTGTGTCATGTAACAAGCATTGAGTATTTGCGGTTGTAAGCTGTTTTTCAAGCTTGCTATGATACATAAGAATCCATTTTGAGGATGCAGATCTACAATGTATCAGTCTTCCAGCGATATGTGTTAAGACAGCGCAGAGAAAAGTGTGTAACTTTGTCCACATAATAATACTAACCCATTCGCAGTATAAGCTCCTAAAGTGCAAAGTAAAGTGATTTGACTAAACATGCACAACAGACGTCTGGGAAGCGAGCAAGATGTGTCAGCATTTGTTTCCGCTTCGAGCAGCTGAAGGAGACCTGCGCTTCAATGAAGCCTCTGGGTAAGGAGCTGCTGAACACTGTCAGCTTGCATAATTCCCCATTTGGCACACAGCAGGTGTGTTGTCCTGAGGCTACAATTAAACCTACAAACAATGTTAGCCCACATCCTCTTGAAGTATGTTAAACTGAGGCTGTATGCTGAGAGGAGTTTAAACCTTTTTTGGATTCTGGTCTGCAAGAACCCAACATGCCTGGCCCACGGACATTGGCAATCGGACTGGTAACCCGAAAGGGTACGGCTTTCTGTGCCATAAGAACATTAACCTTGCAGCTAAGTAGGAGTGTACTTCCATGCACATTTCTAGTTCTCAGACCCCGACTGTCTGTGATAGCAGCAAGTCCTCTAGCTAACAGGAACCAATCAGTGTGGTCTCTAAACAAAACATCACCATGACAGCCAATTATAGTGATCACAGTTTTTCTTTTATGATCCTATCCAGCCTGCAGTGCACCTCTGTTTGATACTGTAGCTGTCAGAAACAAATACAACATTGAAAATAATTTTATTTTTTTTTTCACATTCAATATATATAAGTTATTCAGGCAGGGAAATCAAGAGTTAGGGTTCGTTTACACTTGCGGTTGGGGGACAGTAAAAACACATGGCTGAGCCCACCCCCCCCCACACACACACACACACACACAACTGGTCCCCCTTAAGCTGTAAAGGTAAAAGCCGGAATTATTACCCCCTCAGGAAACTACCACATGCCAAACATTGCATAATTACATAGTTAGTCTGGTTGACAAAAAGGCACAAGTCTATCCAGCTCAACCAATAACAGAAAAGTGACCCATACAAGTGACCTGTGCACTGTTTCCATTGTCTCACAAATGCATGCGGTTGCGGCATGGTAGTGTGGCATTTATGGGGTTAAAACAGGAAGTGAGGAGGTGACATCACCTCCCTGAATGCCTGTCAAATGTCACAGAAAAGCGATGCAAGCATGGATCACTTTTCAGGGGAGCGGCAGTCCTAGTGTAAACAAGTCCTTATTGTCACGTGAACAGATGCATACTGACACTGCTAAGTTTGGTCTTGGCATCAATGTCCTCTGGTAATGAAAGAGTGAAGCTGCAAGAGGAAACCATAGCATGGGAAGACCAGAAATAATATGAGGTGTAGCGCTATGAATAATGGTATTATAGTATATAATGATAAGCCATAATAGGTATGCAATAATATCCTCTAATAAAGTTCAAATACAGATGGATATGAGAACAGCTCCTTAAGATGGTAAAACGACAGCAGACAAGCTTGTGACGCCAACCAATAGATAAAGTGCGCACTCACCGGAAGCGCATAAGAAAAGCGCAAGTGATATAACCATTAAGGTATCTGTAGATGGGCAGGTCAATCCAGGTGAGGTTATCCCCTATGGTGTAGTCATCAAGCTGCGGTGAGTTGTCTGTTGGATCCAAAGGTCCCCTTAAAGGTAGGTATGGTGCTCAGCCTATATGCTCCTGTTCCTCTAGAGATGATGAGTTGCTGGGGTAACCTGCAGGCTTAATAGCTCCATATAGGAGCCAAAAAACAGGTACCCATAGTGTAGTAGGTTCAAAGCTTTATTCACATAAAGTGCAGTATGCAGAGTGTAATGACATCCAGTAATGTATCACACTGACCAGAGTTAAGATGGCCGCCGGGCTTCCTCCAGGCTCCGGCGGCAGTGTCACGTACTGTCTGGTTCCTCCTGAGGCCTTTCGTACAATGGCACTTCATCAGAGGTTGAACCAGACCCATACAAGTGAACTGTGCACTGCTACCATTGTCTCACAAATGCATGCGGTTGCGGCATGGTAGTGTGGCATTTATGGGGTTAAAACAGGAAGTGAGGAGGTGACATCACATCGCTCAATGCCTGTCAAATGTCATTGAAAAGCGATGCAAGCATGGATCACTTTTCAGGGGAGCGGCAGTCCTAGTGTAAACAAGTCCTTATTGTCACGTGAACAGATGCATGCTGACACTGCTAAGTTTGGTCTTGGCATCGATGTCCTCTGGTAATGAAAGAGTGAAGCTGCAAGAGGAAACCATAGCATGGAAGGAAACCCCCACAAACAAGTTACAGGACATAAAGCTCTATTACTGGAACTAGGTTCAGGAACCCAAAACAGCAAGGCACACATGCTCACCAATGTACTGCTGATTCACAATGCTGAACGGAAAAATAGACGTTATTCCTCCATAGTTACAATGACAGGGGCCAAAGAAAAAATTCCTACCTTCAGAGTCTTTACCGCCACAGTCAAGTTGTACTTTTTCCACACACCCTCATAAACTTCTCCATATTGACCGCCACCCAGCTTGTGCTTCATAGTGATGTCCGTCCTCTCAATCTCCCACTTGTCGTAGTTGGGCGACACACCATATATAGTGGGCTTGTTGCGTTTTGGAGCAGGGTAGTGCAGTGTGGTAATTAGTCCGTCAGACACAGTGGAGTGATGGTGGACCAGCTCTGCCAGTGTGTTAAATCGACTATCTGATGACACATAAAGCTGAGTGCGAGAGAAGAAAAAAAAAAAAAATCACATTAAAGTGACCCTTGTACTGTACATAAAGATAGTCAGTAAAACTTGACTTGTAATAAATAAAAAAAAAAAGCTGTAAATATCAATGCTTTGTGGGGCTACCAAACACAGCTCCGCTGCTGTGAATTCAACTCCTTTAGGCAGGCCATAGACAGGGCGAAAACCAGCCTTTTTTTTTTTTTTTAAAACAAAAAATCGGTCGTTCAATCGGCCGACGTTACCACCATTGGTAAAAATCGGCTGGTTTTTGTCCGGCCGGCAAATATAATAGCGGTGTCCCTGCAGAGAGCTCCGCTATTATATTTGACATTTAAAAGTATCCGTTTCTATTTGGATACAAATAGATACAATGTTGCAACCGTAATACTTTTCAATGTCAAATATAATAGAGGAGTTCTCTGCAGGGACACTCCGCTATTATTTTTGACATTTAAAAGTATTGCGGTTGCAACATTGTATCTATTTGTATCCGAATAGAAACATCTGTATCCGAAATGGATACAAATAGATACAGATGTTCTTCTTGTTCTTTGTCTTCATCTTCTTTTCCTTCTTCTCCTTACTTCTTGTAGGTCACGGCTCATGCGCATTTTTTTTAATCGGTAAAAAGATTGGCCGATTTGCCCATGAAAATTGGCCGATCGACAAAATCGGCTGTTTTTTTCCCCAACATGACGAATTAAAAAAATGTGTCAAAATCACGAAAAACGGCCGACAAATTCACCCACCAACGATCCGAAAATCAGCCGATTATTTTTTTGGATGAATTTTCGGCCGATTTTCGACCCATCTATGGCCTGCCTAAGACCACTGGGAAACCAACAGTTCCAAGAAAGTCAATCTCCTGGGTCTGCTTCAGCTCTCACCGGTTCCTCCTGCTGATTTCTACGTTAACGGAAAAACACAAAAGGGCGCACTCTCCTGCATTAATGTGGTTACAAAAAGGGAGTTCAACTTCCGAAACGCGTCAGTTTTTCCCACCAGGCACCACCATCACAGGACTCCAGTCGTGTGACATTGACCCATTTGGTTTCATGTTCGTTTTTACATTCGTTTTGTGAGTATCCATTTCTTAAGTTTTTAATAAATTCATTTGTAACCACGTTAATGCACGAGGAGAGTGCACCCTTTTGTGTTTTTTGTTTGCTAGTATCAAGACTCCCCCATCTTTAGAGGGCTGCACCTCACCAAGTGACAGATACCGTTTTACATGTGGAGCATGAAGATTAGAGCGATGGTGTTTGTTACCTTTGGGTGACCTCTACGTTACTACCACTACTGTAATGTATGAAGGTCAGCAGGAGGAACCAGTAAGTGCTGAAAGTGACCCAGGAGATCGGCACTCCCAGTAGTGTCGGTCTCCCAGTGGACCTCAGGGCATGATTTCTCTGACTCGGAGTGATGTTCGGCAGCACTGGCAGCAGGAAAGATAAGCATTTACCTTCTTCATGTAAGAAAACCAGTATTTTCAGGACAAGGTTACCAATGGCAGCATATGTATATCCCCCAAGAAAGGTTTCCTTTAAATCACAGCAGGCGATGTGATATTGCTTCCAGGTCACACATGGCCAGACTGTCTCACAGCTGCATCAGAACTGATTGCACAATTTACTCTTTGACTCCATCAGGCTTAGGCAAGCCATAGATAATACAATTTTCTTTCCTGCAACCATGGGTGGGCCAAGGGGAATCCCTCCCACAGCACTATTGTGGGAATCCTTCCCTGCCAGCTGAACAGAATAATTACTGCTAGCGACTATAGCCGGAGGCAGTGATCGTATTGAAAAAAGATCAGAGAACCTGGTTTTATGGAAGTCAATCAATGAATTGGCTTCAGTACAACCAGCATGCTCATAGATGGATTGAACCGATCGAGATTTGTTCCAACTATGGCCGGCTTAAAGTGTTACTAAACCCTGGACCCTGCGTTCACTATGTCTGGTCTCCCCGGACCCTGCGTTCACTATGTCTGGTCTCCCCGGACCCTGCGTCCCCTATACCTGGTCTCCCCGGACCCTGCGTCCCCTATACCTGGTCTCCCCGGACCCTGCGTCCCCTATACCTGGTCTCCCCGGACCCTGCGTCCCCTATACCTGGTCTCCCCGGACCCTGCGTCCCCTATACCTGGTCTCCCCGGACCCTGCGTCCCCTATACCTGGTCTCCCCGGACCCTGCGTCCACTATACCTGGTCTCCCCGGACCCTGCGTCCACTATACCTGGTCTCCCCGGACCCTGCGTCCACTATACCTGGTCTCCCCGGACCCTGCGTCCACTATACCTGGTCTCCCCGGACCCTGCGTCCACTATACCTGGTCTCCCCGGACCCTGCGTCCACTATACCTGGTCTCCCCGGACCCTGCGTCCACTATACCTGGTCTCCCCGGACCCTGCATCCACTATACCTGATCTCCCCAGACCCTGCGTCCACTATATCTGGTCTCCCCGGACCCTGCATTCACTATATCTGGTCTCCCCGAACCTTGCATCCACTATATCTGGTCTCCCCGGACCCTGCATCCACTATATCTGGTCTCCCCGGACCCTGCATTCACTATATCTGGTCTCCCAGGACCCTGCATTCACTATATCCGCTCTCCCCCGGACCCTGCATTCACTATATCTGGTCTCCCCGGACCCTGCATTCACTATATCTGGTCTCCCCGGACCCTGCATTCACTATATCTGGTCTCCCAGGACCCTGCATTCACTATATCCGCTCTCCCCCGGACCCTGCATTCACTATATCTGGTCTCCCCGGACCCTGCATTCACTATATCTGGTCTCCCCGGACCCTGCATCCACTATATCTGGTCTCCCCGGACCCTGCATCCACTATATCTGGTCTCCCCGGACCCTGCATTCACTATATCTGGTCTCCCAGAGTACACAGAACATGGAATTACAATTATTTTAGTAAATATAAACTGCTAAATATCTTTTCTCATCAGCAGTATATAGCAGTCTTGTGACTTCAGCTGAGCACTGGTTAAAGCTTGTAGGAGTTTTATTTCTGCTCTAGGAGGATGCAAAACCCCTGACCTCTGTCTGGACAGTGCTGATTGGCCCTGTGCTGATCACATGCACTCTCCCAAGAAAAAAACAAACTCTCTAGCAATACACACTAAACTGAACATGTGCAGAAGGCCTACGGGTTCAGTCTGTCTTATCGGCGTGGACATTTAAACAAGAGGAGGGGCAGAGAAGACAGGATCAAACAGCCTTTTTACACAATGCAGAGGATTAACCCCTTAGGTTCCACAGTGAGTATAACAAGCGTGCTTTACTGCATATACAGACTGATTTTACTTTTGTGGGTTTAGTAACACCTCAATGGATAAGTTCACCTTTAGGAACATGTTACATGTTCCACCCATTTTTTGGGTGGATCATGAAACATGTTCCCATAGCTGCCACGACACCCCCCCCCCCCTCAAATTTGTCAGATTTGAAAACAGCACTGCCGTGCGGGACTCCGCCCACATGGTCGCGTCATTCATTTATGGACTTCCATGAATGAATGCACTGCAAGTCCCGACAGACTTAGTGGCTGTGGGCTTGTAGTTTTCAATTAACTACCACAGTGCTGTGGAGCATCGCTGTAGTTCATTGAAACATCCCGTACAGCAAGCAGATATTCTGACAGGTCTGCAGGAGACCTGCAAGGCATCAGCGATCTACTGATCTCTGGTGCAATGTTTCCCAGGCTCCTGTACACAAAAATAATAAATGCACATTTTTTTTACCTGCAAACAAATGTGCATTTATTATTTTTGTCCAAAAGGTGAACTTATCCTTTAACTTAACTTCGTGTGATAGCAGAAAACACCTTTCATGTACAAAGTACAGTAACCAATAGCAATCAGATAGCTAGATAAACTAGATAAAACTCATCAAATCACACACAGTATCTCCCAGAAGTGAGTACACCCCTCACATTTTTGTAACTATTTTATTCTATCCTTTAATGTGGCAATACTGAAGAAATGACAATGTAAAGTAGTGAGTGTACAGCTTGTATCACAGTGTAAATTCTGTGAGATACTGTATATAAATAAAGCAAGAATAAATTGAGTATCCACAATCCCCATACCCAGAGTCTGCCCTGCATTTTACATGAATTGGTAAAATTAGTCAAAGGGTCTGCAGGAACCATTCACCATTACTAAACAGTATCCACTTTCTGTAAATAGATCAAAACCATAACAGGATGACATTATCATACACATAATTTAGAAGAGAAAAAACATTCATTGAATATTTTTTTCCCTTTTTTTTTAATCTCAGTTCTGACCACCTCAAGCCTTTTTTTTTAGCCCTTTCCCATCATCATGTACTCGCCCCAGCAACTGCATTGCAACACTGGATCAGCTTCCAAATAGTCACCATGGTGGACCATACCCGTGCAATGCATATGAGCATGGCCACTGATAGCTTCCACCAAGGACACAGGTGACAAGGTAACAATGCAGGGGCACTACTAAAAGACCATTGTCACCCCATAACAGCAGCATGTAATGAAAGGTCTCCATGGCAGGATTGCCAGGTTTATTCTAATGAAAACGAAGAAATACAGAGATTGAAAACAACAGAACATGTTGATCAGCTGTGAGATTTCAGTGATTAGGGTTGCATCTACTTTAAAGTGTATTAAATGAATAAAAAGATATACTGAAGCTTTCGAATGCTGTTTTCCCCATTTCGTTTCAACTGGTGATTCTGCCTATAACACCCTTCCTGTCTTAGATCGATAATACTCATTTTAGTTTATCTATGGAGGAGTGGCATTTTCACCCTAAGAAAGGAAATGTTTTAGGACTGCAGAACACCTCCCCCTCGCCTCATCTTCATAACACAGAATGAAGGTGTACTGTAGTTCACAGAGAGCATCAAAGAAAGCAACCAATAAGAGTGCAGTGCAAGTGCACAGGAAGTAATCAGTTATAACTTTAAAATCATTTTAATTTGGACCTTCACCCTCCCTACTTACTTTCTGTCATTCCATTTCTACCCCCCTCCTCTCTAACAATCAGATTTTTTTTTTTTAATACCTTTTTTGGGGAACTCTTCCTGCACATGCTGGATTCTCGCCAACGCAAGAATGACATATTGGTTACTGTGGGCTCCTGGGATAACCTAGTCATGCATACCATGGAGCAGGCTTTCTCCTCTGTTGTTTGCAACTGGCACCCTAAAAATGCACCACAGAGCTTATGCATCATCAGGGGGGCCAGCTGCAAGAACCCCTTATGTCAGAGAAGAAGATAGCAGGGTGGGACCGGGCGCAGATCCCTACAGAACTCCTTTGCATCACTGGGCTTATATGTTTTTGTGAATAACCCAGTGGAAAAAAAATTTAAGGGGGGGGGTGCTCTTTAAGGCTAGGTTCACACCTATGCAGTTTGCGTTTGATCCATTACTGCAGTGCTTTTTGCAATCCGTTTTGCGTTTTTGACGTGCTTTTGCAGCTTTTAACGGTTTTTACATTTTTAATTTTTTTTTCCTGTTGGTAGGCAGATTAAAACGTAAAATGCATAAAAAATGCACGATTTTCTGCAGCATTTCCATTGAAGTCTATGGAACCAAAAATGCAACTTTTTGCGTTTAAAAAAGTCCCTGACCTTTTCCAAAAAACTCACTGGATGAAAACACAGAGATTTGAATGTGTCCCATAGGAAATCATGTTAAATGGACTGTAGTGCGTTTGTAGAAAACACTTAGGTGTGAACCTAGGGTAAAGAGGATGTCTGTCCATACTTCCCAAAATCATTACATGAGTGTTTGAGGAATTTCTGGTGCACTGGCCATGTGATCATAGCGGACGGGGAATAAGGCAGTGATGTTTATGATGAGCTAGCCAATCAGCAATTGGAGGCTCTGTCTTAACTCTGATCTACCCCTTCAGCAAAGATCCCATGACCAAATTAAAGGTGAGCTTACAGCACAAGCCGCTGTAGGAAAAAATTCACTGTTTCCAAATTATGCCTTTAAAAACGTCGGCAGGTCATGGTAGGGTAGGGAAGGGTAGGGGGTTAATTTTCATTCTGGCTGGTGTCTAGGTGAAATGACATCTTTGCATGTTTCTAGCACACAGTCATGAAAGGATTCTAAGGAAATCAAACTTTCAAATAAAACCATTTCCGCGAAGGTCAGCTAGGAAATTCTTAATGTAGTATGGGAAAGAGAAAAAAAAAAAACAGTGAATCATGACTGATTAACGGCCTGACACTCACAATTTCCGACAATTTAGTGGTTTCGGCAAGGAACTAGCCAACTTCTGAACAATGGTGGTAATGAATCTGACAGGACAATAACATCCGGGGAGCCACGTAATCTGAGGACAAAATTAAAACAAACACACGGCACTGGCCCCTTGCCCCCCTCTCCCTAGCTGTCTGACACGCTATGGTCAAGGCCTGTTGGTGAAGACACAGCTATGAATGATAAATGAGCATATGCCAGTATGCGCGTTACAACTGTCACATTAACCGCACATTTAACAAGCCTCATACTTGCTACCATTACAGGAAATCTGCAGTTTATCCCAGATTATTCTCAAACACCATAATGGTGACACAATACCCTGCAATATACACTATATTACCAAAAGTATTGGGACACCCCACCAAATCATTGGATTCAGGTGTTCCAATCCCCTCCATGGCCACAGGTGTATACAATCAAGCACCTAGGCATTCAGACTGCTTCTACAAACATTTGTGAAAGAATGGGTCGCTCTCAGGAGCTCAGTGAATTCAAGTGTGGTACCGTGATAGGTTGCCACTCGTGCAATATGTCCATCCATGAAATTTCCTTGCTACTAAATATTCCACGGTCATCTGTTAGTGGTATTATAACAAAGTGGAAGCAACTGGGAACAACAGCAAGTCAGCCACGAAGTTGTAGGCCCCGTAAAATGACAGAGTGGGTCAGTGCATACTGAAGCTCACAGTGCGCAGGAGTCGCCAACTGTCTGCAGAGTCAATAGCCAGACTTCGTGTGGCCTTCAGATAAGCACAACAGTGCGTAGGGAGCTTTTTTTCACTGTTGATGTTTTCAAATTACAACGCATCTGGCTTGCAGTGAAATGCTTAACCACCTGCAATGCACTCTGGAGGATTTGGACATTGTGCCTACCACATAAGTGGAAGTTTTTGAGTAATGCCAGAGACAACTTAGTGGACAAGGTAGTGGTAGGTAGGACCAACTGCAGTCAAACTGAGAGGTGGATAAAACAGCAAACAATGGCAACAGAACAAATAGGTCAGCAAGAGCTCCATAAACTCAGACAGCAGAACCTAGCATCAAAGGAGGCCTAAACATCTCCCTGGTAAAACTTAACAAATGAGTGAACAGAAGCCTGGGTGGAAGCTCTGCAAATTTGGGAATGGGATGCCTGATGCTGAAAAGCCCATGAAGCACAGACAGATCTGGTAGAATGTTCCCTAAAACGGAAAAAAGGAACCCTTATCCTTCAGACTATGGGATCCAACGATAACTTGTTTGATCAACCTAGCAATGGTGGGGTGAGAGGCAGGAAGACCCTTGAAGCAATGTTCAGGGAGCATAAAGAGGGAATTTGATTTCCTAAAAGTGGTAGTAACTGAGAGGTAACTTTTCAAAGCGTGGACCATGTCCAGATAGAGTGAGAGAAAATTCCATAGGATGTCTCGGACCCAGACATGAAGAAGGAAGGACAATATCCTGATTAAGAATAATGGCATAGGCCATCATTGGGAGGAAGGAAGCCATGGGTCTCACAACAACTTTGTCAATGTGCAACACTAAAGAGGGATTCTTACATAATAAGGCCACTAACTCAGAGACTCTTTTTGCAGAGGTGATAGGTACAATAAAAAAAAAACCCTATGGACAAGGTCAGACAGAGGAATATCCCTGGTAGATACAAAGGGTGACAGTCTGAAGAGCTGAGAAAACCAGGTTTAGATCCCAAGGGGATACAGAGGAATGAACAGGGGAAGAGATAGGTGCTACTCCCTTTCTTGGAGGAAGGACAGGTTATGTCTCATAGACTACCTTGTAGGATGAAAGTTCTTGGACTCACACTGAGACTGAGTCTGAAAGGCTTCTGTCCTTCAGGACTGTGGTTTCAACAGTCATGCCTTTAAAGCCAGTCACTGAGAAGCAGGATCAAAAAGTGGCCTTTTGCAACAGGACACCCAGATGACCTGGAAGCACTCTCAGAGTGTCAGAGATTCTGTATGTGTGAGTCCTGGGCCAATTCAGTGGAGAGGACTGCCTTAATGCCCTCCTTCTCGATCCTAAAAAGCAGGAGGAAAACCTGGAGGGATGGAAAAAAAACAGATCAGGTTGCATTGGTCCCATGACGAGTGTTAACTGGAAAGACCCGAGGGTCCCTGGACCTTGCGACAAATCTGTCCAGTGTCTGGCTGAATCTGAGTGGAAGGACACCTACATCTGGTGCTTCACAACTGTGGCAAAAAAAAATGAAAGACCTCCAGATTGAGAGTCCATTTCCCGGATCCAGACACTGAGGACTAAGCAAGTCCATGCGTCAATTTTCCATGCCCCGGATGTGAATGGTGGGCAGGGCTGGAACAAATTCTGCCAAGAGGGGATCCATAAGGAAGAACTGGGTTCTAGGCAGCAAATGTCTGACATGTCATAGACACAACTGTGTGATGCATGGCAAGGCCCACCAGAGCAAAGAAGTTGTTGCAAAAACTATGAATTGAAAAATGAACAAAGCATATCCTTCTATAGTGTATACTTGCCACAATGTAAAACACCAAGTGTCACTTCTGCCTGCTGTCTCCTTCCTCTGCTACCTGCATGAGTCATTTTTAACAGGTTATATCAACAACAAACTAGGGAGATTGCCGAGCCCCATCTCCAGCACACAGCAGGTGATTGGCAGCCTCAGCCATCTATGTTTCCCTATAAGAGTATGTAGAGCAGGTGTATCCATTCCCTCTGCTCAGGTCTCAGATTATATTGAGCTCTCCCTATTATGCTGTGCTGAAGTGTGGGATGTCAGATCCCTGCCCCCTGCCATCAGGAGCAGAGAAAAAGCCTTTGATCGGTTTCAGAAGGCTGTAGAGAAAAGTGAGTACAGATAAACGGGTACAACTTATGTGGGAAGATTTGTTTCAGCTCTGTATAACCAGAGGTTAGTCATTTTAGTGGGTATACTGTATGTAAGATAGGGCTTGAAAAATCCCAGGCTTGGGCCCCCGTTAGCTCGCACTGCCCCGCACTTCCTCACCCCATGTCCTCAGCTGGTCCCTCTCTCCTGCCCCACAGAATGGAGCCCAGCCCAGTGTCCTGGGACCCCCGGAGTCCAGGTGGAGCCCACCGATGCACACCTCTCCTGGGCAAAGAATCCTCCCATACTCCCCAGACACCCCCATAAAGGACACCCCCCCCCCCCCCGTAGGACACCGAAGGCTTGTCCTCCACAACATAGCCACACCCTTTGTGGAGAGCCCATGGGGCGGAGAATGCGGCTGCAGCACTGTACACCGGAGCCCATCAATGCCACCATTAATGGTAATGGGCAACTATACATGCATCTCTCCCCCCAGAGGAGCACCATCTGCAGACTGTAGCCACCAATGTGGCAGGACAGTGGACAGCCCCACCACCAGCTCGGTGCCCCCCTCCCTTGCCCACCGACCACAACAACCAGGAATACAAAGGCTCAGCTACCCCTCCTGGCACCAGATCCTCTCCACTGACGCCATCTGACAGAGCTGCTGTTGGAGAGGTGAGAGCTGGGAAGACTGGCAATTCCCAAGGTGTGTGTGACAGTGCCCCCGACCTGTTCCACTGCCCCCCTCCCATGATACTTCTCTTCTCTTGTCCCACTGCCCCCCTTCCATCCTGCTGCCCCCCTCCAGTGATACTCCCCCCTTCTGTCCTGCTGCCCCCCTCCCATGACACTGCCCCCTGCTGTGACAATTCCCCCTCCAGTTCTGCTGCCCCCCACCCACCCACCTGGCTCCTAACATTTTAACTGGCTCCTAAATTCAAAGCAAATTTGTCAAGCCCTAATGTAAGGGTTTCCAACCACTTGAAGGAGGGCATCAAACCTTTCATATTCTGAATCTTTAAACACAGGGTAATCCTCCATGGGAGAAGTGAGGGTCAATTAGGATAAGAAACGGCCAGATCTATCACAGGAATTGCAATTGCTAATTTCCTAAGGAAACATTCTTTAACAGGATATTTTTGGGTGAAACATTTATGAGGAAAAGAAAAAATCTGGGCCTGGCTGAAGGGCAAAGTCAAAGACTGATGCAGCAGGAGAGGTCGAAGGGGCACAGCCATGCCTCTTGCTTTCCAAAGCTCCAAGAAAAACAGACATTCTGTGCATCAACTATGATATAGTGGCAGAAAATTTCTCGCTAGAAAGGATGTAGCTTTTGTGGCCAACGGCCTGGCTCTATGACCAGAAGAATGAAGGGAGTCACAGTAGGGACAACCATCAGAGGAGAGGGTACCAGGCCCCTGCACAGATGCACTACAACCCCCAAGAGAGCTAAAGACTGAGCCTGAACTACTGAGCCCATCTGATCTTTTATCTCTGCGCTTATGGTCCAATGCTGCCTGCAGGTCAGTAAGTACTGATATATGTTGATGTTTGACGCCTGCTTACTAATCTGTAGCCTCTGGGATGTGTCCGGAGGATGTCACTCTCACTTAGGTGAGAAATGAGCAACTGGGAGGTTGGAAATACAAAAATAAGCCATTTTCTAAACAAAATTATTTGCGATTATGTAACAAATTAGTGGGCGGACGACAAAACTTCCAATAAATGTTGAAAGGCACACTTTTAAAAGAACATTGTTCTTTAAGAAAAAAAAAATCCACGTTATTTACATTAAATTCAACTGGAGAAAAAAAAAAGTTGAAGGTCATGTCTAAATACAATGCAAAAGTTGTCAGACATGCGGAAATTGGGATAAACATGGAAGTCCCATCCAAAGGTCAGAACTCCTCGGAAAAAGTGTCGACGTTGCCTCTTCTTGTGCATTCCTCTCCATCCAACCTTCTGCTCCATCCATCGGTAGTGATGTCAGCTTTG
The DNA here is from genome assembly GCF_062004578.1 of Staurois parvus. Classification (NCBI taxonomy): domain Eukaryota; kingdom Metazoa; phylum Chordata; class Amphibia; order Anura; family Ranidae; genus Staurois; species Staurois parvus. Next base: position 3,950,646 of record NW_028317864.1, read on the forward strand.
TATTTGTTTATTTACAACAGATTGCAAGATGTTCTAAGAGTGGGCAGGAGGCTGGAGTAATTAGATTACAGGCACGCTGGATTCTTTGGATCTGTTGCCAAGGGGGTTTGTGGTTGCTGCGAAAAGCGGAGATGGAGCCGCAGCTCTGCCAAGTCACATCGAATAATTTAGTATTTAAATTCTCGCTATGCCCAGTTGCCGGCTTTAGAAATCCATAAGGATTAACCCAGTTTTGCAGGTTTGCCTACTCTATGCCAGAATCCACATTCTTTCACTTCATTATGGCATACTTAACATATTTAGCTGCTTTTGTGCTAGAAAAAGGACTGGATATATAATACGTAACAATGGGGACTATCACAAAAAAAATTTTGTCAGCAGAATTTCAAACAATTTGGTCATTAGGTTTTTTACTATATATGTGTAGAGACAGCCCTGAAGGTCAAGACCATCCTAATCTGGACTGGCTAGCTTACCCCTGTAATAATTACCAATTATACGATGATATTCATTTTTCAATGTCACGTGACTGCACAGCGCTACTCTTCCTGATAGCGAGGGGGCGGGTACCTAACATGTAACAAGAGACAGGGAAATATGTAGTGATCACTGCGTTCCAGATGGATATGCCTCCTTTCTCGGATCTGACTGGCTGCGATTGAAAGAGCAGACTGTGATTGGTCACAGCACTGATCTACATGGCATGGCAGAGCATGGGAGCGGAAACGACTACAGAAGTGACCGGCACACAGTGCATGTGTATGGCATTCTGTAACTTGGTGTGGTCAGTTTTGAATAAGGACGAAGGGCGATTGGCCAGTTATTTTATTATTATTTTTATCATTTTATTTCAGGTACTTATGTAGCACCGTCAATTTGCGCAGCACTTTATACATATATACAGTGGGGCAAAAAAGTATTTAGTCAGTCACCAATTGTGCAAGTTCTCCCACTTACAGTTGTGGCCAAAATTATTCAACCCCCAATGCTGTAAAGGGGTTTAGGGACTATAGTGTACATTTGGAATTGTATTCAGAATCAAATCCTACAAGGACGTTGTAACTACCCAAATGCAACTAAAATGACATCAATTGTTTATGTAATACAGTAGTAAATGGTTCTTATGTGGTTTCTTCATTGCCACAATTATTCAACCCCTTAAAGACTACCACTCTGAAGAACAGAGGTTCATACAGGTGCTTTCCATCAGGTATTGAAAACACCTGTGGATGTCACCGAGCAGCAATCAAGCATAATAAGCACCAATTAGGCAGCTTTAAAATGACTGTGATACTCAGCTCCTTCTAGACATTTACTGGTGTGGTTACAAACATGGTGAAGGCAAGAGAATGGTCCAGGAAGACAAGAGAAGAGGTGATTTCTCTTCACAGGAAGGGCAATGGCTATAAGAAGATTGCAAAGATGTTAAACATACCAAGAGACACCTTAGGAAGCATCATTCGCAAATTCAAGGCAAAGGGCACTGTTGAAACGCTACCTGGTCGTGGCAGAAAGAAGATGCTGACTTCGACTGCTGTGCGCTACCTGAAGCGTAGAGTGGAGAGAAGTCCCCGTGTGACTGCTGAGGAACTGAGAAAAGATTTGTCAGATGTGGGTACAGAAGTTTCAGCCCAGACAATAAGACGCACACTGCGTAATGAAGGCCTCCGTGCCAGAACTCCCAGGCGTACCCCCTTGCTGTCTCCAAAGAATAAGAAGAGTCGACTGCAGTATGCCAAAAGCCATGTGGACAAACCACAAAAGTTGTGGGATAGTGTTCTGTGGACTGATGAAACAAAATTAGAACTGTTTGGGCCCATGGATCAACGCTATGTTTGGAGGAGGAAGAACAAGGCCTATGATGAAAAGAACACCTTGCCTACTGTGAAGCATGGTGGAGGGTCAATCATGCTTTGGGGCTGTTTTGCTTCTGCAGGTACAGGGAAGCTTCAGCGTGTGCAAGGTACCATGAATTCTCTTCAGTACCAGGAGATATTGGATGGAAACGTGATGCAGTCCGTCACACACCTGAGGCTTGGGAGACGTTGGACCTTTCAACAGGACAATGATCCCAAGCATACCTCCAAGTCCACTAGAGCATGGTTGCAGAGGAAAGGCTGGAACATTTTGGAGTGGCCATCGCAGTCACCAGACTTAAATCCGATTGAGAACCTCTGGTGGGACTTAAAGAAAGCAGTTGCAGTGCGCAAGCCTAAGAATGTGACTGAACTGGAGGCCTTTGCCCATGAAGAATGGGCGAAGATACCCGTAGATCGCTGCAAGACACTTGTGTCAAGCTATGCTTCACGTTTAAAAGCTGTTATAACTGTAAAAGGATGCTGTACTAAGTACTAAGATTGAATGTCACTTGGGGGTTGAATAAAACTGATAATGCTGTGAGCACAGAAAAGACATTTGTGGTTATTTCATTATAACTGTTATGTTATATTTGTCTGACCTACAAGTGCCTCTTTAATGTAAATGTAAGCAAGATGACTGAATGATCAAAAGCAATGTCAAACTGGCCAAAACACTCAATTTCAGTGGGGGTTGAATAATTTTGGCCACAACTGTACAAAGATGAGAGAGGCCTGTAATTGGAATCATAGGTAAACCTCAACTATGAGAGACAAAATGAGAAAAAAAATCCAGACAATCACATTGGCTGATTTGGAAAGAATTTATTTGCAAATTATGGTGGAAAATAAGTATTTGGTCAATATCAAAAGTTCATCTCAATACTTTGTTATATATCCTTTGTTGGCAATGACAGAGGTCAGACGTTTCCTGTAAGTCTTCACAAGGTTGGCACACACTATTGCTGGTATGTTGGCCCATTCCTCCATGCAGATCTCCTCTGGAGCAGTGATGTTTTGGGGCTGTCGCTGGGCAACACGGACTTTCAACTCCCTCCAAAGGTTTTCTATGGGGTTGAGATCTGGAGACTGGCTAGGCCACTCCAGGACCTTGAAATGCTTCTTACGAAGCCACTCCTTCGTTGCCCGGGTGGTATGTTTGGGATCATTGTCATGTTGGAAGACCCAGCCACGTTTCATCTTCAATGCCCATGCTGATGGAAGGAGGTTTGCACTCAAAATCTCACGATACATGGCCCCATTCATTCTGTCCTTTACATGGATCAGTCATCCTGGTCCCTTTGTGGAGAAACAGCTCCAAAGCATGATGTTCCCACCCCCATGCTTCACAGTAGGTATGGTGTTCTTTGGATGCAACTCAGCATTCTCTCTCCTCCAAACATGACGAGTTGTGTTTCTACCAAACAGTTCTATTTTGGTTTCATCTGACCATATGACATTCTCCCAATCCTCTTCTGGATCATCCAAATGCTCTCTAGCAAACTTCAGACGGGCCCGGACATGTACTGGCTTAAGCAGGGGGACACGTCTGGCACTGCAGGATCTGAGTCCCTGGCGGCGTAGTGTGTTACTGATGGTAGCCTTTGTTACGTTGGTCCCAGCTCTCTGCAGGTCATTCACTAGGTCCCCCCGTGTGGTCCTGGGATTTTTGCTCACCGTTCTTGCTATCATTTTGACCCCACGGGGTGAGATCTTGCGTGGAGCCCCAGATCGAGGGAGATTATCAGTGGTCTTGTATGTCTTCCATTTTCTAATTATTGCTCCCACAGTTGATTTGTTCACACCAAGCTGCTTGCCTATTGCAGATTCAGTCTTCCCAGCCTGGTGCAGATCTACAATTTTGTTTCTGGTGTCCTTCGACAGCTCTTTGGTCTTCACCATAGTGGAGTTTGGAGTGTGACTGTTTGAGGTTGTGGACAGGTGTCTTTTATACTGATAACAAGTTCAAACAGGTGCCATTGATACAGGTAATGAGTGCAGGACAGAGGAGCCTCTTAAAGAAGAAGGTACAGGTCTGTGAGAGACAGAAATCTTGCTTGTTTGTAGGTGACCAAATACTTATTTTCCACCATAATTTGCAAATAAATTCTTTCCAAATCAGCCGATGTGATTGTCTGGATTTTTTTTCTCGTTTTGTCTCTCATAGTTGAGGTCTACCTATGATGCCAATTACAGGCCTCTCTCATCTTTTTAAGTGGGAGAACTTGCACAATTGGTGGCTGACTAAATACTTTTTTGCCCCACTGTATATATTGTGCATTCACTTCAGTCCCTAACCCTCAAGGAGCTTACAATCGAAGGTCCCTAACTCACATTCATACACATACAAACTAGGGCCAGTTTAGATAGGAGCTAGTTAACCTACCAGTCTTTGGAGTGTGGGAGGAAATCGGAACACCCTGAGGCACAGGGAGAACATGCAAACTCCAGGCAGGTAGTGTCATGGTTGGGATTCGAACCGGCGACCTTTGTGCTGCCAGAAGTGCTAACCATTTAGCCACTGTGCTGGCCCAGTTCAATCAAGGAAAGGATAAACACTTTGATTTGCACATATGTTAAGACACAAATAGAAACTGAATATGTAGGGTAACATACACTTTAAATAATGTAAGACACTAGAAAGAAAATCTACATTTGCATATGATATGCAAAAATCATGAAAATATGACAATACAAGCATGTAAACTCTGACAAGGCACACTTTAAAGCTACACTTCAGCCAACATTCCAAAAATCACCTTGCAGTGAGGCTCTCCCCACACTGCAAGAATTTTAGTGCTTGCTTAATCACGGGGGTGATAAATAAATTGAAAGCTGGGGCTATTCTCTTCTCTCCGATGCTCCTGGAATATAAGCGGGCCCTCAGCACCCCAAATCACAGTGAAGGACCATTGGCAGAAAGCTTTTCTTGGGCAAGGCATGAAGAAGAGTGGCTTTGGGGACCAGTTGTACAGTGGGAAGAAAGACTGTGGAAGTGAAGAATAAAGTAAAAGGTCAAAGCTGCGCAGCAAAGACTCTCAAGACTCTTTTCTGAAAGCACACCAAAACTCCCGAATACAGGAGTTTTAGTGTGCTTTTAGAAAGTGCAGCAGACCTGCAAGATATAATAGAAGTCTATGACAAAGCGCAGCTAACCCGCAGGAAAGCTTCAGCTGTGCTGCACTCACGGGGAGGGTAAACCACAGCACATCAGTGTGAAAGCAGCTTTATAGGGGGCTTAGGAAAGGCTCATTTACATTTGTAGTTTGGGAGGCAGTAAAACGCCATAACTGAGACTTTTTTTCTACCTATATTACCCACCCACTAGTATAGTGTCAGAGGTCACAATGGTGACTCCGCCCCATGCTCCAGGGGGCCTGTGCGGCCTCCATGTCACATTTTGTTTTACACTTGAACAGAAGGGGTAGCATATATAGGAACCAATCCTCCATTTTCCTCCTGCAACCACTGAAATTCAGCTTCTCCTCCTCTCCCTCCCGCCGTGCAGAGGGTGCAGGATGAACATGTTCACCATGCTATTCAAAATAAAAAAAAGTCAAAATTCTGAACCATTTCATCATGGCCCACGACCGGTTGCCAAATCACTTAGGTGGCCCTCACTCTTCAAAAGCTTGAGCATTCCTGTCTTTAAAAAAAAAAAAAAAAAAAAAAAAGGACTTTCGGTCATCATTTTGTTCCATGTCCTGGAAATAAGCTAGGATGTAGGAATATAAACACTGGGTTTATTTTGGCCAGGCTTCATGGTGGACAGAACAGGCCAACAGGTATGGCATTTGTAATAAACAATATCATTAACAGCCCTTTGTATTTTAAACTACCGGCAGTCCGGCCAGTTTATGTAAAAGATGAACTTAGCCTTTAAAGCTAAAATGTTTTTTACCTTAATACATTCCCTGCATTAAGGTAAAATGTTTTAGAACTTGCTGTGCCCCCCTCCCCCTCTATACACTTCCCTGACTTCTGGATTGATCCAGCGCTGTGCCCACCTGCAGTCTTCTCTCCACCCTACGTCTTCACACAGGGATTGGCAGGCAGCAGCATAAGCCATTGGCTCCTGCTATTGTCAGTCAAATCCAGTGAGGAGGGAGTTGGGGGGGAGGCGACCAGCACTGTATCTGTCAATAGATGCACACAGCCCAGCCCGGGAGAGAACCCATAGGTGTGCCCTCGTAGGAGTAGACTTCCTATGGGGGAGCATCAAGAAGAAGAGGAGTCTACAGCACTTGCAGGAGGCTCCAGAAAAGGTGGTTTGGGGGCCACTCTGTGCAATCCAACTGCACAGAGTGGGTAACATGTTTTTTTGTTTTTTTTGGGGGGGACTTTAAAATCACTTACAATTTAAATGACTTGCTTATCTGGTCCATGTTTACTTCCTTAGGAATAAGGGGTCTATTTATAACGATTTTCAGCCAAGAATCACACAACTTTATTCTCAAAAGTCACACAATTTTCTAATTGGAATAATTTGGAAATACGTGTAAATCCTAAGTGAAAAACATTATAAATAGACGCTTCATGTTTGTAACAAAGTGTTTATAACACTTTGACACTGTCTGCATGAAAAAAAAACTATACATTTAATGATGTGGTAATAAATACAGAGCTATATTTAATTGTGTCTTTAAAAGCTGCCTGAAGTTCAGCTTTAACAATGTTGTAATTAACACTTAAATTGCTAGAATTATATTTTTGTATATATATATTGCTGGTGTTTTCTTTATGAATGACACTGGAATTATATCTATATTTTTTTCTGTCCATCAGCAGCTTGTGGAGCCAGGCTGATTACATTACAGGCTCTGTGGAAGTCAGCCGCCGGGACATGGCTCCCCAGAGCTGGAAACTTATGCACAGAATCTCAGGCATGTGGCTGAAGAGCTCACAGTGAGTGAGAAGTATGAGTGGCCTTCCAGGCATGCTGAACAGAACAACATCTTCTGTCCTCAGAGTAACCCCCTCCCCTGGAGCCTGCCTGCTTCTCCAACTGTATAGTGCCTGCCTCGTACACAATGACTTTCCACAGGCACAAAGCAGACAGGCGGAATGAAGGAATGCCATCACGCAAAGGAAATTGCCATACAACTCACTCTCAAAACACAGAGGTCCATTCTCTTTATATTTAAATCCCCTTTGTGTATTTGTTAAGACTCTATAACTGAGCAGTCACAATACGTGAGGAGTTATCAGCGGTGCACAGCCCCTAAGAATCAATGTAGTGCTGCATAAAGCCAAAAAAGGCCATGCAGAGCCAAAGCTCATTTCAGCATGTTTTATTACCTCGACGGGCAGCAAATCAGCAGGCAGATGGCTTTCTTGCTAAAAGTAGTAAACCATTTCAAGGGAAATCTAGAGTACATTTAAAGATTTTTGGACAAATAATGTGATCACTTTAATGTGAATTTTCCAATCGGTATATACAGTATTTTCTGGCGTATAAGACTACTTTTTATACTTAAAAATATACCCCAAAAATTGGGGGTCGTCTTATACGCAGGGTATAAAATGTGAACCTTGAGTTTGTTTGGGTCAAGCTGGCTGGATGTGTGGTAATACTGTACATACAATATACCGTGCTGAGCCAAGCTGGATCAAAACAAATGTCCCTATGACAGATTAATCTGTCAGCCCGCTGGATGTGCGGTATATACAGTATACTGCGCTGAGCCAAGCGGTTTCAAAACGTACTGGTACGTCAGCCCGCTGGATGCGTGTATGTACGGTAGCTGCGGCTACATACAGTATACACTGGGCCAATCACGGCAAGCGATGTATTCTACTAATGAATACAAAGCCTGCTCGGATTGGCTGAGTCAGAGAGGTGGGCTGATGATGTCACAACCTCAGCCAATCCGAGCAGGCTTTGTACATACACGCATCCAGTGGGCTGATTACAGTAGGGACGTACCGGTACATTTTGAAACAGCTTGGCTCAGTATACTGTATATACCACACATCCAGCGGGCTGACAGATTAATCTGTCATAGGGACAGCGCGGTATACAGTATGTACATTACTGCACATCCAGCAGGCTGTATATATACTGTATGTAGCCGAAGCTACCGTATTACCGCACATCCAGCGGTAACCATCTGATTTGGAATTTGATCCATATGATGACTGTCTTACAAATGTATCACAAGATGTCATTCATGAACTTATGATGTCAGAGGATGAACATGAGGATTTTGAAGGATTTTAAGTACAGGTAAGTCATAACCCTTTCAATAAAAAAATCTGATGTTTTTAAATGGTGTTGCCTCGGAAAGGGGGTAGTCGTATATGGCGAGTATAGCCCAAAACCAATGTTTTAACTGGAAAATTAGGGGGTCGTCTTATACACCCAGTCGCCTTATACGCCGGAAAATACGGTATTTAAAGAAGAACTTCTCCCGAATTTGGGAAAAAGACAGCAGCTACAAGAACTGGCCCAGTGTACGACTACCTCGCATAGGTGAGAAAAAAGAAAATACCACCAAAAAAAATGTCTTAATAGACTGGGGACCAGGAAGAGAAGGATGGGATCTTGATTTTTCAGCTTTTCCACTTAACTGCAGTGATAGTAATTATTATTCCAGGTACTTATATAGCGCCGTCAATTTACGCAGCGCTTCACATATATATTGTACATTCACATCAGTCCCTGATGGGGCGTACAATCTAAGGTCCCTGACTTACATTCATACATACACATACTAGGGCCAATTTAGACGGGAGCCAATTAACCTACCAGCATGTCTTTGGAGTGTAGGAGGAAACTGGAGAATAAATACATTTTTTACCTCTTGTTAAGAACATGTATATCATTTCATGTCCATGGTCTGGGCACAAGTGCAATTTAAAGCAGTTCCACTGTTATTCACTGCAAGCAGACAGGCTTTTTATTGCAGAAGAGAGAAGTAATGTCCCTTCCGCAATAAAACACACTTGCCTGCTCTCAGTGTTCCCCAGCATACAAACTGAGCTGCGCATGCGCAGCTCAGCTTACAGTAGTCTTCCCAGTCCCTGTGTGCCAGGACAACTAGATCCCGTGCCAGTTAATTAAGATGGCTGAAAAACAGCACACAGATGATAGTGGCACAGACCATTGGAAGAAAGGGGAGTATTCATCTCTTTAGTTCTACTTTAACTTGTTTATGCACATTCAAAAGGAATTTTAATAGTCAGCTGTCAATAAACAAATGCCTGTATGACGATTAAATGTTCACTTATTGCTTGTTACAGGGTGACAAAACCCTGTCTCTGTCTCCCAACTGTGCTCCTGTGTCGTCACCCAGGCTTACGAAGCAGACTACAAGTGGCCGTTGTACCACACATTATAGTTTACTCACCCTCTGAAAACCTGCCCTGAGAAATACCATGCAGCAATCACTGGAGTGTAGGTACAAAGGAAATGGCTGCATGGGGTCAGCAGCACTGGGAAAAAGGATGAAAAAAGTAAACACAAGTATTTTATGTATTCTTATTATAGGTACTTATATAGCACCAATTTACACAGTGCTTTACATATAAATTGTACATTCACATCAGTCCCTAACCCTCAAGGGGTGTACAATCTATATTTAAAAAACATCAACTGTTTATCAATGTTCCTCTGGACTGCAGAACATCTCTGGAGATGGAGGGGGAAGGGTTCTGCACAAATATCCTAGAGCGACAATGCCTCTCCTACATACATACTGTATGGTGAGAAAGTGTTGTCATACTAGACAAGGAAGTGGCAGGGTCACCAGGTGAGAATAAATGAAAAAAGTCCAAAATAAAAAGCATCTAAGGCAAGGTTTCTCAACTAGGGTTCCGTGGAAGCCTAGGGCTCCTCCACAGGCTGCTGAGGGGTCCTTGAGCAATGAGAAATGTCTGCCTCTCAGATAAGTTCCCACTGACACCTTTGATCCTTTTAGCTATCTGTGATGGGGGAATTTTTTCCAATGACCACAAGTATAGGGAGCATTCCTCCCTCCATCCCCCATAGTAATTATTAGCAGGGGCTCTCTGGGACCAGAACGTTATCAAGGGTTCCTCTGTGTTGAAAAGGTTGAGAAAGAGGGATCTAAGGAGTGATAAACTGTAATATATTTTTGATCTTGTGTTTAGATATGTAGTAAGGGCACTCCTACTGTACAGAGAGCAGTCTGGTGGCTGGGGCTTATCCCAGCAGAAAGGGAAGTCAAGCCTCTAGTATAATATATTCAAAAACAAAGTATGTGCGGTGTTTAATTAAAAAGTAAAACAAAAAACCTGCATGTCACTCCCTCAAAATGCAACACAAATAAAGTAACAAACATCATCATCAGTAGCAATAAAGCGAAATCAATAAGTCAAGAATTTCGTCCTACCTTTCCATCAGAAGCAGTGTTGATACGGTAGTGGTAAACCCTGCCTTCGTATCTCAGCGATATGGACCTCTGTCCGGGGCTACTCTCACTCTCCCGAACCAAGAAGCTGCCATTAATCCCGCTGCTCAGCAGATATTCTGCAGCATTTCGAGACACAGGTCCATGGTACCAGGAATGCTTCTCAGGGCTGTTGACTGGCGTGATGTAGTTACTGGGCACCCAGCCCTGTCCATTCTTGGTCTGGGCCTCACACCACTCCCCATTGTGATTGTATCCCAAAACACGGAGCTTCTCACCTGACAAACAGAAAAACGTTATGTAGAAGATCAGAGGTGATTAGCTTGTGGCCCTTCAGTGCCACTTGTCGGTACTCATGATTAAAGTGACTATGAAGCCAAACGTGTTTAGAAGTTGAAAGGAAGATTAATACTTTTTACCCTAGACACCAATGTCACCAAGACAGAAAGTGAGGGAAATTTCAAATTTTATTTGTCACTAGAACAGGATTAGAGGGGGGAATCTTCTAATGGGGACCCCCATGTGACAACAGGGGTTTTAACCATTCTCTACTCCGGGGTCTCCAAACTACGGCCCACAGGCCAAATTCAGCCCGCGGCATGATTTTAATCTAGCTCTCTGATGTAAGAAGGAACCCTTATGGCGACCCTGGTGTAAGGGGTGACTCTGATGGGGACTCTGATGGGCTCAAGTCTATCTGGAATGTCTTTGCTTTGTGTTAGCGAAGTTGTTGTTTTCTGTTGTCCTAATTAATGAAATGCTAATAACACATTAAATCCAAGTAAAACATATTCATTAATTTAAATTTGATTCATTTGTCTACAAATTTTTGCAGGATGAAAAATAAAACTTTTTTTAAAATATCAACTTAAGATCCGGAACATTTTACCCCTTCATGACCAGGACATTTTTTGCTATTCAGCCCTGTGTTACTTAAACTGGCAAATGGATGGTCATGCAACACTGTACGCAAATTAAATTTATATCATTTTATTCACAAAAATAGAGCTTTCTTTTGGTGGTATTTTATCACCACTGGGTTTTGTATTTTTTATTAAACACAAAAATTTTGAAGAAAAAAAAAACCTTTCTGCTGTAAAACATATCCAATAAAAAAAAAGGTTAAAAAATCAAATTTCTTCAAAAAATGTAAACCAGTATTCTGCAGTCTTTAGTAAAACAAAATGCCAGTAAGTGTATGCCGATTAGTTTGCATGAAATTTATAGTGTCTATAAACTATGGGAGATATACTGGGTGTTTATATATATATATATATATATATATATATATATATATATATATATATAGGCAAAAAAGTATTTAGTCAGCCACCAATTGTGCAAGTTCTGCCACTTAAAAAGATGAGAGAGGCCTGTAATTGGCATTATAGGTAGACCTCAACTATGAGAGACAAAATGAGAAAAAAATCCAGACAATCACATTGGCTGATTTGGAAAGAATTTATTTGCAAATTATGGTGGAAAATAAGTATTTGGTCAATATCAAAAGTTCATCTCAATACTTTGTTATATATCCTTTGTTGGCAATGACAGAGGTCAAACGTTTCCTGTAAGTCTTCACAAGGTTGGCACACACTGTTGCTGGTATGTTGGCCCATTCCTCCATGAAGATCTCCTCTAGAGCAGTGATGTTTTGGGGCTGTCGCTGGGCAACACGGACTTTCAACTCCCTCCAAAGGTTTTCTATGGGGTTGAGATCTGGAGACTGGCTAGGCTACTCCAGGACCTTGAAATGCTTCTTACGAAGCCATTCCTTTGTTGCCCGGGTGGTATGTTTGGGATCATTGTCATGTTGGAAGACCCAGCCACGTTTCATCTTCAATGCCCTTGCTGATGGAAGGAGGTTTGCACTCAAACTCTCACGATACATGGCCCCATTCATCCTGTCCTGTACATGGATCAGTCGTCCTGGTCCCTTTGCGGAGAACCAGCCCCAAAGCATGATGTTGCCACCCCCATGCTTCACAGTAGGTATGGTGTTCTTTGGATGCAACTCAGCATTCTCTCTCCTCCAAACACGAGTTGTGTTTCTACCAAACAGTTCTATTTTAGTTTCATCTGACCATATGACATTCTCCCAATCCTCTTCTGGATCATCCAAATGCTTTCTAGCAAACATCAGACGGGCCCGGACATGTACTGGCTTAAGCAGGGGGACACGTCTGGCACTGCAGGATCTGAGTCCCTGGCGGCGTAGTGTGTTACTGATGGTAGCCTTTGTTACGTTGGTCCCAGCTCTCTGCAGGTCATTCACTAGGTCCCCCCGTGTGGTCCTGGGATTTTTGCTCACCGTTCTTGTGATCATTTTGACCCCACGGAGTGAGATCTTGCGTGGAGCCCCAGATCGAGGGAGATTATCAGTGGTCTTGTATGTCTTCCATTTTCTAATTATTGCTCCCACAGTTGATTTGTTCACACCAAGCTGCTTGCCTATTGCAGATTCAGTCCTCCCAGTCTGATGCAGGTCTACAATTTTGTTTCTGGTGTCCTTCGACAGCTCTTTGGTCTTCACCATAGTGGAGTTTGGAGTGTGACTGTTTGAGGTTGTGGACAGGTGCCTTTTATACTGATAACAAGTTCAAACAGGTGCCATTGATACAGGTAATGAGTGCAGGACAGAGGAGCCTCTTAAAGAAGAAGGTACAGGTCTGTGAGAGCCAGAAATCTTGCTTGTTTGTAGGTGACCAAATACTTATTTTCCACCATACTTTGCAAATAAATTCTTTCCAAATCAGCCAATGTGATTGTCTGGATTTTTTTTCTCATTTTGTCTCTCATAGTTGAGGTCTACCTATGATGCCAATTACAGGCCTCTCTCATCTTTGTAAGTGGGAGAACTTGCACAATTGGTGGCTGACTAAATACTTGTTTGCCCCACTGTATATATACTAGTAATGGTGGCAAATAGCGACTTATAGTGAGACTGTGACACTGAAACATTGTGGGAACTGATTAACTGACACTGACATCACCAGTAACACTAATAGAGTGATCAGTGCAAATAATATACACTGTCGCTGTACTAATGACACTGACTGGGAAGGGATTAACATTTAGGGGTAATCAAAGAGTTAACTGTGTGTTTAACAATGTTTATTGTGTTTACTGTGTGGTGCATGTACTAAGCAATCTGCCAGTTTTTACTCCCTGCTTTGCAGGGAGAAAAAAAAAACACGTTACATTGCTGCTGTCTGTAGAGAGCCCTGTGTTGTTTACCAACACAGGGCGCTCTTCTATCATTCGCTCCACCGATCAGCGGGTGCCGGCCATGGTCATGGCCAGGACCCACTGATCAGCTTGTGCTGTAGCCAATAACAGCACATGCCCCCCCACTCGGAAATACTGGATCATGTACATGATCCAGCGCAGCGGACCCACACAGTCAACATTTATGTACAGTGCGCCTTCCGCAAATGGATAAACAACGTGACCCTCCTACTGAAAAGTTTGGAGACCCCTGTGCTACTCTATCTATAATGGAAAAAAAAAAACATTTTGGCTTCAAATAAATTGTTCCATTCTGTCCTTTTTACCTATAGATAGTTTTTGTTTATGTCAAAGATTTTGGTGTGTTATTGTGGACAGTGGTGGAAACAACACAAAACTACAGAAGCTGCACATAGAATAGGTTAATAAAAATGGGTTATGTATAAAAAATGTTATTTGTAGTACTGTCAACCATAATCCTTAACACCGAGACTTGGGAAAGTTAGGCCTCTTGCACATGAACACAACAATTTACTGAGACACGCAGGTTGTCTCTGGTTATGTTCCATAAAGACCTTGCTTACACATGTGTACACGTATACAACCATAAGTGCGCATGCGTATACACATGTAAAATTATTCTTCATGAACTTCTAGCTGCAAGTGTTGCAATTTAGGCATATGTGTGTAAATTACTGCACTGAAATGTAACATCTTAATTTAAAAAAAAAAAAAAAAAAAAAATGCTACAAATGTGGTGCTTTTTTGACTGTGTGCAAGAGGCCAAGGAGTATTATTTAAAGCTAAACATCAAGAAATACACACTAAAATACACATAAGGCATGTCACATATGTTACATATCAATATATTTATAAGCCAGTTCGGAGAACCTTGCTAGACAGCACAGCTAAATCTGTGACCTTTTCTCCAATGAACATAGGAATCCAGTATGGTCACTGGCCTGCCTGACTGTATGTATAGCCAATTTATTTTTTATTTGTAGTTTTGCATAGTAAGGAAGGGTTAGAACCCCTTGCTGTTGGTGGTCCGGATAGGTAAATTCACTATCTCTTATTTGTGTTGGTCACCATTGTCACAGAGTCAGAAAGTGAGGGGAAACTCAAACGTTTAAAGCTGCCATGAGAACAAGAGGTAAGATTAAATCTATCACTGAAGACACCTGGTGACAACTGTATTCACTATGTAGAGATTTCAATACACTTTCTGTTGCGTCTCTGAGAGCAGAAGTGAAGGGAAACCTCCCCATCAAGACACAGCTAGAAATAAATTGATTTCAGCCCTTCACAGGGGCGGACTGACAACTCATGAGGCCCCTGGGCAATAGGGGATCATGGGGCCCCTGTGTCCTTGCCCAAACTCAAAAAAGTCTATGAAAAAGGTACCAGGGGCATCTCATGGGGCCCCCTACTGACCCCGGGCCCTCAGGCAGTGCCCGAGTTCTCAAATGGTCAGTATAGGCCCTTCCCTATTGTATCCAAAACTAAAAAACCTTTATCTACACATATAGGGGGAGATTTACTAACCCTGATGCACCTGGTGTCTGGAGCAGCTGAGCATGATAGCCAATCAGCTTCCAACTTCAGTTTGTTCAGTTTGTTTGCTTTGACAATAAAACCTGGAAGCCGATTGGTTTCTATGCAGAGCTGCACCATGTTTTAGCAGTACACCATTAAGGTCACTCCTCTTCTCATCCATTACTGTAAGTGGGTTCAGTAAGGGGGACTGGAAACATTGAGCAATGAAGTCGTTTTATTGACATCTCGTTCTCCGAGTCCCGCTCACAGGAGGTGAATGTCAATCCAGCACTTATGGTATTTATATGACATTTTTTTTTATATCTGCTTGGAGTTCAATTTTAAACAAGCACCCATACAGAAGGCTATAAAATAGAGAGAGAAATGCGCAGACAAAATAATTACAATATCTGTCAAATTGAATTACTTCACTGACAGACTTCTGCGAGGTTGGAGATGAGACTGGAAACGGTAATATTTACAGTGCAGTGTTGTATCGGGTTCTGAGTACAATATTACCCACGTTTATGCGCTAATCCCATGTCACCAATGCTTCCATGCTTGAGTCTCATCAAATGTCAAAGGATGCCACAAATCAGAGGCAGTCAGTCGCAGCCAGGAACGTCACATCTGAAAGTTTGCCTGAAGCAGCTGCTCATTTTCTGACCGGACACGATGTCAGGGCAGGAACGCTGGAATGGGCAGGCAGGCCTATGGTACGGTCACGCTGCGACTGACGACAGCCACTACCCACAGACCAGAGTCCCTCAGGGCGCGGAGTCTAAGCCCCAGGCTACCCTTCACCAGGGCCCCTGATGGTGGGGATGGACTTGACGCAGCCTGAGACCAGGTCGCGGCCCCCGAGTGACCCCAGCTGCGATAACGACTGCCGCCAATGGCGTACAGCTGGTGGGAGCTAGATGGGATCACGAGTAGAGTAGTCAGACAAGCCGGGTCAATAACAACGGAGCAGACAGTACTAGACGGTAGGCAAAGAATACTCAGGTCACGGGCCGGGTTCAACAACGGGAGGTCAGATAAAGGGTTAACGCAGAGAGTAGTCTTGTCCAAGCCGAGTCGGTTACCAGGAGAGCAATGGGAACAACACAAGAGCTTGCAACAGGGCAACATACAGGACACAAGTGCAGAGCACACTTGCAGACAGCAGGTTTAAATGTGCTCAACCACACCCTTCTGAGGAGGAGCCGCAGAAGCCTGAAGGCATAAAGGTTCCCACCATGCTTTGCAGAAAACCAAGATGGAGGCCAGCTCATGGAGATGCACAAGCTCTGAAGAAAGGTAGGACCTTGACACACGACTCCCCACCCCCTTGTCAAAATGGTGAGCGTGTATACATGGACAGCCTTACCACCACCCAAGGCAAACATTTTTCACCATGGATGAAGGGGTAAGTTAACAGGGTCAGAAAAATGGCAGCTCATGTAACAGGCTTAGTGATGCTCAGTCTGTTTAAAGGGCAGTTCAGTTTTGGGCACCAAGTCACAAAAAGAACATTGGGGAACTGGAGAAAGTACAGAGAAGGGAAACCAAACTGATAAGAGGCATGGAGGAGCTCAGCTATGAGGAAAGATTAGAGGAACTGAATGTATTCTCTCTTGAGAAGAGATTAAAGGGGGATATGATCAACATGTATAAATACATCAGTGGTTCATATAGTGAACTCTGTGAAGACCTCAGGGTGAATAGCTCTACACCGAGGACAAGGGGGCACTCAAAATTTCTTTTCCTCCAGATGTAAAATCTCCAAACACAGAAAGGTTTCTACACAGTGAGAGCTGTGAAAATGTGGAATAGACTCCCTCAAGAGTTGGTTCTGACCAGCTCAGTGGATTTCTTTAAAAAAGGCCTGGATTATTTCTTGGATACACAGAATATAACTGGATACTAACATTTGTAGGTAAAGTTGATCCAGGGAATATCTGATTGCCTCTCAGGGGATCAGGAAGGATTTTTTTCCCCTGCAGGAGCAAATTGAATCTTGTTTTGCTGGTTTTTTTGCCTTCCTCTGGATCAACTGTAGGTAAAGGATTATATCTGTGTTTTGTTTTTTTTTAATGACTGAACTGGATGGACTTATGTCTTTTTTCATCCAGACTATGTATCACTGAAAAAAAGACTCTGTCTGGACACTGAGTAGCCTCAGTCGATAAAGCTGCCTATGTAATGAATGTGGCAACTAGGCAGCAAGCTCAGTAATGATGAGCCTATGGTTTTACCTAGCTCAGCCTTACTGAACAACCCTGATATGGGAATGTCCATATAGGCCAGCTTCGGTGCAGCACCCTACAGTTCCTTTGATGGCCTTATAGAAGGAATAGCCCTGTTTGGACTCTATCAAAGACTTACCACACAGAAGATAATTTTCAGGGAATTTCAATTAGCTTTTAAATGCAAAGCATCTGAACAGATTAAAGTAACCTTCCCTCAATCGCTTCAATGCTTTCATGTTTTAGCAGTCATTTATTATCCTGTTAGACGGATTTAAGGTCAAATCTGATTGCCTATCTGCAATGATGTACTAGAGCTTGCATAAGTACATGGAGACTGAAAAACCACATAGAACATACAAAAATTCCACTATTCTCTCCCAGCAGAATTGTGGAAAGAGTATATCAGAATTAAAATAATCAGGTGCCATATAATGTTTGTTTTGTCAGGACTGAAAGCAAAGAAAATGCTTCACTAAGCTCCTGTGTGTTTTACGGGATAACTCAGAGCATACGAAGAACAGAGAGGGTCTCCATATTTAGTCTACTGGTTCATTCAAACTTGACACGCCTGTTCTATAGGGTTACTCTGTGGAACCCCCAAAACCCAGTGATAGTACTTAAAGTCTCTGTATTGTCTCAGGGTGAAGGGTTTGTACCAAATTTTCTTAATAAATGGGAAAATGATTTTGGTCTTCAACTAACAGCTAAGCAAAGGGATCATGCTTTATTTTTTGAACACAAGTCTTCCATCTTAAGCAGATAGCTGGATACAAACTTTAGACCCAGTGGTGTAGGGTGCCCACCTTTTTACACAAAATGTTCCCTGCCACTCCACCGTTCTGTTGGAGGTTCCATCGAGAATGGGGGACTTTACTTCACATTTTTGGGATTGCCCACTAGTATGTCTGTTCTGGGAAGACATCCAGAAAACAGTGTTCAAATGGAGAACCGACCCAAGGCATGTTGTTGCATTTTACCATGCTCCCTTAAAATCACTGTTTAAAAAAAACAAAAAAAAACCAAAAAAAACCCAAAAAAACACTTTTTAAGACTCCATGCACACTAGCATAGGTTTTTTTTTTAATAAACTCAAAAAAACGCTGTGAAAAACATTAGATAAAAAACGCTGGCAATAGTGGATTTTCAGTAGCGTTTAGAAACGTTAGCATTTTATTAACATTTCTACAGTAGATGTAGAGGCAAACAAAGCTAGAAAAAAGCTGTTATGAGCGTTTTAGTAGCGTTTATTTTTTTCTGCTGGAAAAATGCTCCAAAAAAAACTCTGCAGAAACAATTTTATTTCTGCTCCTAGAAGCTGAAGCTCACAAAATTCTAATAGCCTAAAGTAGTGTGCATGGACACATAGGATAACATTATTTAGCTTCTAGGAGCAGAAAAAAATATGCTGATAACAGCTTCTAGGAGCTTAAAAAACCGCTAGTGTGCATGGAGCCTTAGTTAATTTAGTGAATGGGGTCTGTATACCACAAAAATGGAAAAGCACTGAGCCACCTTCGATAGGACAATGGCTTTCTGTAGTTGATGAACTTCAGCAGATGGAGAAACTTACGGCTTCTCTAAAAAAGGAAAAAGCACTGAAAAATATGGTTTTAGTGGAACGCTTCCAAGTTCTCCCAGGACTTCTGCTCCTATGTGACCCAATAGTGTCTCTGACCCTCGTCCCTGAATGCTCAGCCTGCTGTACGGTGATATTGGTAGGTGAGAGGGTCCCCCCTCAACCCTTTTTTTTCTTCTTCTTTCCCCCTTCTAGTTAATTGCTTCCTTTTTTTGTAATTTTCTGATTTGACTGCTCTCTTATTTGCTACTGTTTTATATATTCAAATACTATCCTTAGACTCAAGAACATTACTTCTAACTTGAATTTTCGAGAGCTACCTTGTAATTGGAGGCAAATTACATTGGATTGTGTGAAGCGTGCCTTTGGATAGACATTTTGTTCTTGTAGGTGAAGTTTATGATTCTCCAAATCCCCGATGTGTATTGGGTCTGTGTTGAAGGATTTAATTAACAAAAAAGGGAGTAGTCACGTGACCTGTCAAAGTCACAAGACTGGCTCTCCATTGATTAGGAAGTCCTCTAGGTTGCGTTGAGGAAATCTGTAGCATACCACAGGCTATAAAATGCAGGCCGCAGTATGGAGTAAGCTGGAAGAGTAGAATAGAGACAAGATCGTAATAAACACTGTCCATTATAAATGGGCCCTTAAGTATTATTTGTAACTAAATGTAATGGGAATATACAGTTATCCGGCCTACTCTAACATCTTTATTGGTAATATTTAAAAGCAATGAACCCACAAATGTCTTACCTTTAGTGATGCTGAGAGTATTGTCCCCGCTGGCTACAAAGTCATACAGTGCAACAAACAGATTGGGGTCATTTTCACTTGGTCCTGATAGGAGGTTTTCCTTGGAATTCCACCGAGCAGCTTCACTCAAGCCTTGAGGCTCAAAATCAGATACTATTGGTCTTTGCAAGGCTTCTGCAGAGAAAACAAAGAAAAGTCATGTTACATTTTAATGTGCAGTATGAATACCACACAGCCATAGTTAACATAGTCAATCAAGTCAATAAACCTAAAACATTTCCCATAACGTCAGCAGGTGACCTAAAGCACAAACACATCCACCAGAAGGTTGAAACTTACATTCATATGCATCCACAATGATATTCTGCAGGCATGCATGCACATAGTTCTTCCTTTGATGAAACCCACAAATTAAAACCACCCGACACTTTCTTTGGTTTCTGGAGCTCTACTGGTGATATCTTTGTGCCTAGTTACCATTTTGCATACCTTCTGTGCCCGTTATGAGGGGGGGGCTTCCACTCTCCCTGCTGGATTTTTATCTCTTTTGCTTTATGAAGAACATAATAGAAGAAACTGAAACACAAGGTATGGAGAACACCAAAGACCAGGTGGATAGGAGCAGTTTGGAAATATAGCAGGGAGATCTTTCTGTTGGAGTATGCAAGACATATAAGAATCCCGGCACCTTCTATATGTAAAAAAACTATTTTGGGTGGACTAACCCTTTAAGGATCTCTGTGAGTCTAAATGAATCAACGCACCTGCATCAACAGGGGGGCCACACTGGTAAGTTGTAGTATCAGGTCCCCAAGAAAGACCAATTGTTGCTCACATCTGGCAAAATCCAATGAGTCAGGTGATGAGCAGTAAATGAATATGAGAAAAAATAATGTTAAATTATGCTCTAGGATTTTTTGCAGCTTCAATGTTGCGACATAAAACACATTTTTCCACCTTAAAGAAAAACTACATTTGACTTTACCCATAATTGTAAGCAGGTATAGTACTATTGCTAGGTTTCTTCTGCCAGAAAAGCATCTGTTCTGGCCTGATCACAATGTCTTCCTATTTGTAGCCTACTTGCCATGCATGTGCAGTTCAGTGTACAATCTCAGAACCAGTGGGATGGCAGGATAAAGTCATTTCTGTGCGCATGTGTTACTCAGTCATCTGTTGCCAGTCAATGCAAAAGACAGAAGACTCCAGGATCCAGATAGAAGATAGCAGTGGCAGCAAGACAGCAGGTGGGGGTGGAGGGGGTCATGAACATCCCATTCTTGGAGGGCGGCTCACTACAGTTGGACATAGCTGGATCGAATCTTGGCTGGGTCAGCAGTGGTTGGGCAAGATTCGATCCATCTATGGTCTGGCTGATTGTACCCAAGTAAATCCATAGGTTTGTAGCATTCAATTATTGGTCACAGCTATAGCCGCTAGCAGTAATCATTGTATTCTGCAGGCCAGGAAAGCCGCCACCAGCAGAATACAACGGCACTGCAGGAGGAATTCCCCCATCAACACAGTCAGGGAATCGAGCAGATTTCCTTCCTACAACCCATAGTGCAAGGAAAGAAAATTGATAAATCTATGGCTTGCCTATGAGGTGTGCCACAAAGCTTCACTTTAACCAACATGACTTTATTTTATTTACAGAAGGAAGCAGCACTCATGTATTTAATGGGCAAATATGGCAGCCTCCAGGTACACAAAGGATTACAAATTATACATAAAAACATGATTTCTTAGCTTTTATGTTATTATTATACAGTGTTTATATAGCGCCAAAGGGTATGCTCAGAGCTGTACAGTAGCAAGGGGGACAGAAGATGAGACAAGACAGTAACAATACACGAGGGGTTCGAGGGCCCTGCTCTTTCGAGCTTACAATCTAGGAGGGAGGGGAAGGTGGTGCAGGAGGAGATGGCTGTGGGGGATGGAGTGGTGGGAGGAGTGGAGGAGGTTAGTTGTTAGGTGAGGTCGGGTGTTAGGTGAGGTTGGGGTAGGCTTCCCTGAAGAGGAGGGTTTTCAGGGTGCACCTGAAGGTGAGGAGGGTAGGTGACAGTCTGATGGATTGGGGTAGGGAGTTCCAGAGGATGGGGGAAGTCCTGGAGAAGTCCTGCAATCGGGCGTGGGAGGAGGAGACCAGGGAGCTAGAGAGCAGGAGGTCCTGTGAGGAGCGGAGTGCACAGGTAGGGTAGTATCTGGGCCTTGTGAATGGCCTTGTAGGTCAGGGTTAGCAACTTGAACTTGATGCGTTGGGCAATCGGGAGCCAATGAAGGGATTGGCAGAGGGGGGAAGCAGATGTGGAGCGCTTGGTGAGGTGGATGAGTCTGGCCGCTGAGTTTTATGTGTGCCTATTCCTGTTATGAAAGTCATTACTAGCCCCTGCGTGGGCAAACCAATTGCCTGTTCATTACTTGTTAACACCAATAAACATTATTGAAATAGAAAACATGATTTCTAAACATTCACACACATTGAAGATCATTTACTTCAAGCTGATTTCGTTTACATGCTAATCCAAAAAAAAAAGACTATACATTACTTTTACACGAATAAATGTAGTAAAGATTTTCCCTTTATTTATGTGGGGACTACTTTATTTATGAGCTCCTGAAGATGCCGGAGACTCCGTTGTCACGTAATCTTGTTTATACAGCATTCACTGCAATGTTAACAACCTTCAAGGTGTTATTTTACACTGACCTGGAGAAGGGAGCCCTCCTGAGAACACATTTCTTTGGCTCTGCAATGAATGCCAGTTTTCCATGGAATCGGCCTACAATTCCATTGTAGAGGACACACAGGGCAGGATGTGGCGTTGCACATCACCCAGTCAGGGCTCATTCAACAGGAAGGCAGGAAATCCAGCCTTATCCCCCCCCCCCCCCACCTCTAATTTAAACTCAACACAAACTCATGCTTAACTTAAAGAATAACTCCGCCATTTACCAGAGAACTGCAGGCAAGCCAAACACTTGACTACTGTGTACCGTGAAATGCTTTTTTTCACTTAGTGAACACTTTGTTTTCAGAAGCACTGTTTGCAAAAGGAGTACAGTGCAACCACCAGCAGTAATCGCATACAAAAAAATTAACAGGCTCGTTGTACTGAAGCCGATCAATGGATCAACTTCAATACAAAAAGTCTGCCCATAGAGGGATCAAATCTTAGCCAATCCCTGCTGAACCGGCCGAGATCCAATCCATCTATGGCCAGGTTAAACTGCAGGGAAAGTAAAAATCTCCCCTTGCAGTGGAAGGGTTCAATGCTTGTTTAGGTCTAGGGGACTGGAAAAAAGTTTTACTGACCTAATACTTTGCTCTCACCGTTTTTTTTCTGTGCTACTAGATCAGTGCTGCAGCCTCTTCTCTCGGAGTCTAGATTCACACCTATGCAGTTTGCGTTTGATGCGTTTCTGCATTGCGTTCTTGGACTTGTGTTTTTGTCGCGTTTTTGTCTTTCATTTTTTTTATTTCTTGTTGCTAGGCAGATTTTAAACGAAAAATTCAAAAGGCATCAAAAACGCAATATATGATTTTCTGCAGCGTTCCCATTGAAGTCTATGGGCAGCACAGTGGCTAAATGGTTAGCACTTCCGCCTGGCAGTACTAGGGTCGTTGGTTCGAATCCCAACCACGGCACCACCTGCCTGGAGTTTGCATGTTCTCCCTGTGCATGCGTGGGTTTCCTCCGGGTACTCCGGTTTCCTCCCACACTCCAAAGACATGCTGGTAGGTTAATTGGATCCTGTGTAAATTGGCCCTAGTATGTGTATGTATGAATGTGAGTTAGGGACCTTAGATTGTACACCCCTTGAGGGTTGGGGACTGAAGGGAATGTACAATATACATGTAAAGCGCTGCGTAAATTGATGGCGCTATATAAGTACCTGAAACAGTAATAATATAGAACCAAAAAAGTCCCGGACCCTTTCCAAAAACGCACCAGGTGAAAATGCACATTTATGAACATGTCCCATAGGAAATCATGTTAAATGAACTGTACTATGTTTCTGAAAAAAGCTGCAGAAAACGCTTGTGAACCTAGGGTTATGCTTTGGAGGCGGCAACCTCTCTGATGTAAAATGCAGGGTTCGTAGTCCATGGAGATGCAGAGGGACAGTCCATCGTTGGGGCTAAAGAGAGTCCTGGCTACCAGAGGAGCAGCAATCATGTATATAAGGGCTCCTTTACACTTGCATTGGCCCCATAAAGAGAGATCTGTGATGGATCACTTTTCAGAGGGCATTCTATAGACTGCAAGGTGGCATTATGTCACCTTCTCACCACCTGTTTTAGCCCCTAAAAACCCACACCACTGTGTTCACTACATGCAGTTGAGGAACACCCCCAGCAGGCATTTTTACAGAGGCATGTGTACACCCCCATATGGATGCTTTTACAGCTTAGGGATGAGTGGTAAAAATATGTACTACAGCTTCTATGAATTGACCACGATCTCTGAATGGAGGGGGCTGAGCCATGAAAACTCCATTTGTCCCCTCCCACATTCATAGATCTTGTTTCATTCATAGAAGCTTTAGTACAGCTTCTATGAATGGAGGAGCAGGGTAGAGGCGCTGTGAAGGAGTCTGTGTCAGCCAGTTAGTTCTATTAGCCCCCATCACACCAGAAGATTATGGCGGCAGGCAGGGCTGCTGTTAGAAACCTCGGGCCCCATGCAGCCAACCTGACAGGGCCCCCCCTAAAAAAAATCCCCAAAAAACACAGTTTACTATGCTTCAGTTATGAATGAAAACAGTGAGTGATTGGTACAAATCACTCATTGTGTTCATCCAGAAAAGGAAGGGGCTGGTAAATGTAACATATTTAGAGGACCCTTCCCCCAACTCTCCATCCTGAAGGATCCTATTGTGTGCTGGCAGCTGCTGGTGGGAAGAAGAGGAGGGAAGCCGCAGCACTGTGGGGGCACACAGGAGGGCCTGGGTAGCAGGGGGGATGTATGATACACAGGGAGGGTGATAGGTGCATCAGGGGGCAATTACTGGAACCGATCCCCTATATGGCTCTCTCTGCAGCAGCTGAAACCCAGCGGGAGGGAGAGGAGAAGACAGCTTTCAGTTGCTGCAGAGAGAGCCATAGAGGAGATCGGTTCCAGTAATTTATCTATTTCATGTACTTATGTAATTTACGCGGCGCTTTACATATATATTGTGCATTCACATCAGTCCCTAACCCTCAAGGGGCGTACAATATAAGGTCCTTAACTCACATTCATACATACACATACTAGGGACAATTTAGACAGGATCCAATTAACCTACCAGCATGTCTTTGGGGTGTGGGAGGAAACCGGAGCACCCGGAGAAAACCCACACAGACACAGGGAGAACATGCAAACTCTAGGCAGGTGGTGCCGTGGTTGAGATTTGAACCAATGAACCTAGTACTGCTAGGCGGAAGTGCTAACCACTTAGCCACTGTGAGCCCAATTGCGCCCCCCCCCCCCCCCAGCACCATGCCGATCATCTTCCCTGCCCACATCTGATTCACCCAGCTGGCCTGGGCCCCATACAGGAGGTCTGGTGGTACCCACTTATGCACAGCCCTGGCAGCAGGGGTGGGGGGCAGAAAAGCCCCTACAAGTAACAGACGATGCATCAGCACAAGGGACTACTTTTTTTTTGCTGCACTTAGGCTGGCAATAGCTGCCTGTTTTTTTTTTATTTCACTCTCCGCTGTGCCGTTGTATTATGACAGCAAATCACCTCTGCTGTCTGAATACACTGATCAGCACCTGCAGCCATCTGATCCAGAAACAATTTCTAAACAGTCCCTTCAACAGAAGTTGATTGTTAGATTGACTTCTCCTGGGTGAAAACAGCCATAGATGGACTGAAATTCGGCTGGTCTCTGCTGAACCGGCCTGAATTTGGATTCATTTGCAGGGGTGTCAAACTGGAGGCCCTCCAGCTGTTGCAAAACTACAAGTCCCATCATGCCTATGCCCTTGGGAGTCATGCTTGTAACTGTCAGTCTTGCAATGCCTCATGGGACTTGTAGTTTGGCAACAGCTGGAGGGCCGCCAGTTTGACACCCGTGGTCTAGGGTCAGCTCCAGGCTGTAAAAACCAATTGCTTCCTTTCACAATGGTAGGGAGGGGGAAGTTAAGTTATATGTCAGATGTACTTGGCTCCAGAGACTAGCATGTCTTTTTGCAGGAACAGTGGGGTGTGTACACCAACAGCTAGAGATGTGCCATGCAATACCTAATATAGGAAACAGAGAAACTGACAAATCAGGCAAGCTTGCAAAGAAAACGGAATTTCATTAACTCTGAACTCCAGGCAGATCTAAAAGACACAAATTAAAGCAGCTCAGCATTCATTAATATACAATGGGGATCGAAATTTTGGGCACCCCAGCTAAAAATTTGTATTAATGTGCATAAAGAAGCCAAGAAAAGATGGAAAAATCTCCAAAAGGCATCAAATTACAGATTAGACATTCTTATAATATGTCAACAAAAGTTAGATTTTATTTCCATCATTTACACTTTCGAAATAACAGAAAACAAAAAAATGGCGTCTGCAAAGGTTTGGGCACCCTGCAGAGTTAATATCTTGTACTGCCCCCTTTGGCAAGTATCACAGCTTGTAAACGCTTTTTGTAGCCAGCCAAGAGTCTTTCAATTCTTGTTTGAGGTATCTTTGCCCATTCTTCCTTACAAAAGTCTTCCAGTTCTTTGAGATTTCTGGGCTGTCTGTCACGCACTGCTCTTTTAAGGTCTATCCATAGATTTTCAATTATGTTGAGGTCAGGAGATTGTGAAGGCCATGGCAAAACCTTCAGTTTACGCCTCTTGATGTAATCCCCCGTGGATTTCGAGGTGTGTTTAGGATCATTATCCATTTGTAGAAGCCATCCTCTCTTTAACTTCAGCTTTTTCACAGATGGCATCAAGTTACCATCCAAAATTTGGTGACATTTTATTGAATCCATTTTTCCTTCTACTCGTGAGATGTTCCCTGTGCCACTGGCTGCAACACAACCCCAAAGCATGACTGATCCAACCCCATGCTTAACAGTTGGACAGAGGTTCTTTTCATTAAATTCTGTGCTCCTTCTTCTCCAAATGTACCTTTGCTCATTCCGGCCAAAAAGTTCAATTTTAACCTCATCGGTCCACAGAACTTGTTTCCAAAATGCATCAGGCTTGTCTATATGTTCATTTGCAAAGTTCAAACGATGATTTTTGTGGTGAGGACGTAGAAGAGGTTTTCTTCTGATGACTCTTCCATGAAGACCATATTTGTACAAGTATCTCTTTATAGTGGAATAGTGTACCACAACTCCAGTGTCTGCCAGATCTTTCTGGAGGGATCGTGCAGTCAAACGTGGGTTTTGAATTGTTTTTTTCACAATCCTGCGAACTGTTCTGTCTGATATTTTTCTTGGTCTTCCAGATCTTGCTTTAACTTCCACTGTTCCTGATGACTGCCATTTCTTAATTACATTCCGAACAGAGGATATTGACATCTGAAAACGCTTTGCTATCTTCTTATAGCCTTCTCCAGCTTTGTGAGTGTCAACTATTTTCAGTTTCAGTTTTCTAGACAACTGCTTAGAAGAACCCATAGTGCTGATTGTTGGGGCAAGGTCAGATGAGTCTGGGCATTTAAAACCTTTGGGAAGACCAGGTTATGTCAATCTCAGACGATGATTGAGAACAATCCATGACACTGGCAGGTCTCAGCTTTGCAAAGGGGGCAGTGCATGCTATAAATTCTGCAGGGTGCCCAAACTTTTGCAGACGCCATTTTTTGGTTTTCTGTTATTTTGAAAGTGTAAATGATGGAAATAAAATCTAACTTTTGTTGACATATTATAAGAATGTCTAATCTGTAATTTGATGCCTTTTGGAGATTTTTCCATCTTTCCTTGGCTTCTTTATGCACATTAATACAAATTTTTAGCTGGGGTGCCCAAACTTTCGATCCCCACTGTATCATTAAAGGAATTATTTAATTCAAGCAGTGTAATTAGCTGAATGAAACCTCTGGAAATCCGCTGTATATTAGAGCTCAGACTGGGAGAGGAAGAAGCAGCACAAGGACACAAATCAGTATCCTAGGAGAATATAGCTGACAGAGAGGTGAGCTCTTCAGTCTGCCGTTTCTCCTTTCACAGTCCAATCATAAGCTAGGGCTGGAGAGATAATCTAGAAAACACGTGCTATGCTGTGTGGCAGAACTGTGTAAATTTCAGGACTGGATGGACAGAAACAAAAAGCATTTAGCAGGTAAATCCACTCCAAAATAAAAAAATATTGCATCTGTACATTTAGTTGTTTGCCTGAATTTCAGCATTGAACATAAAACCTCAACTGACAATGAGCCTTTCTGCAGACAGTGGGGATATAAAAGGACCAAAGGGAAGAAAAAAAAAAACTACAAAACTGTAAAATATGTTGGTGAGATTTATTTCTTCTGCACACAGGTGGAATTCTAGTTTACATTACTGACAAGGAGGTGAAATAAACACCAACAATAGCTGTGAGTATGTGTATAAGGGGCAGTGCATTTTCCGCCATGTCTGGGGAAGTACATAATTAACTCTCTGGAGTCCAAGACACCCCACTGAGCAGTTAGGAATTATTAGTACCTCTGTGGAGACCACACATAGATACGGTTCTGTAGCCTTTGCTTCTCTCACCGCAGGCTAATGCACTGTTAACCGCACAAAACCTGTTTAACAAAGAAAATATCGGGGTATTGCTTGACCACAGCAGCACATACAGAGCCCCCAATGCATTCTCTAAGACCCCCTCCCCCAGAAATTGAAGCTTTTTTTTTGACCATTTGGGCAGCACAGTGGCTAAATGGTTAGCACTTCCGCCTGGCAGTACTAGGGTCATTGGTTCAAATCCCAGCCACGGCACCTTCTGCCTGGAGTTTTCATGTTCTCCCTGTGCCTGCGCGGGTTTCCTCCGGGTACTCCGGTTTCCTCCCACACTCCAAAGACAAGCTGGTAGGTTAATTGGCTCTTGTCTAGTATGTGTATGTATGAATGTGAGTTAGGGACCTTAGATTGTACAATTAGGGACTGATGTGAATGTACAATATCTATGTAAAGCGCTGTGTAAATTGATGGCGCTATATAAGTACCTGAAATAAATAAATACATTTGTCCTCCAGAGGATTTACCCCCCTTCCTGACCAGGCCATTTTTTGAGATACGGAGCTGCGTTACTTGAACTGACAATTTCACAGTCATGCGACGCTGTACATAAATGAAATTTATGTTCTTTTCCCCCACAAATAGAGCTTTCTTTCAGTGGTATTTGATTACATGTGCGGTTTTTATTTTTTGAGCTATAACTAATAAAAAGACAGAAAATTTTTGAAAAAAAGAAAAAAACAATATTTTGGTCTTTTTGCTATTAAACATATCCAGTAAAAAAAAAATCAAATTTCTTCATAAATTGAGGGCAAAATGTATTCCGTTACACGTCTTTGCTAAAAAAATCCCAATATGTGTAAATTAATTGGTTTACATGAAAGTTATAGTATCTACAAATGGCAGTATATATACTGGAATTTTTTTTATACTATTAATGGTGGTGATCAGCAACTTATAGCGGGACTGCGGTGGGCATTCTGACACCAGGTGTGAACTGACTAACTGCCACTGACATCCCCAGTGACACCAATACAGTGATTAATGCTAATAAAAAGCACTGGCACCGTACTAATGGCACTGGGCAGGAAGGGGGAAACATCTGGGGCGATCAAAGGGTTAACTGTGTGATGTTTTACTTTGGCTGGGTCTGTGTGCTTCACTGTAAGCACACTGCTTTGCATGGCTGTGATTTAGTAGAACTAAATAAATAAAACAGGTGGCGCACACACCTAGTGCATTATCCAAGGTTTATTGTAGTGTGGCATCAACAGCAAGGCTCTTACTTTCCATTCATCATACATTAGCATCAGAGGTTGGTCATCAGCTCTGAGGAAAGGGATTCGTCCCCGAAACGCGTCAGTCATTTGACCGCACTGACAGTGAGAACACCTTGCCTGCCGTTGTGGCCATTGTCATTTTTCTATGCTTTTTAGATACATGCTTCGTCTGTGAGTATGTTTTTATTATTCTTTCACTCCTACAATAAACCTTGGATAATGCACTAGGTGTGTGCGCCACCTGTTTTCTCTCTATCCAGTGGCTGATTTCCCCATCTGAGGAGGGCTGCACCCCTGAAGCATTTCCTTTGGTTGTCACTGTCCTGGTACCCTTGGCTTCCCTTTTGGCTGTGCATATCCTGTGGCGCTGGAGAGTACATACGATATCCGGTTTAGTAGAACTAAAGGATACATTTTTTCCTCATTTTGGATAGAGTAAGGGGAGGTTATAACCTGTCAGTTTATTTTTTTGCCATCTGTGCCCCATTGGGGAGATTTACCGTCAATTGTCTCATAGCCAAAACAGGAAGTAAAAGGAAATCTCTGCAAATTAAGGGAATTCCTTGGGGACGCACAGGTCTTCAGAACTGGTGTCCCCATTGGAAGATTTCCTCTCCATTACTTTTCTGGGGACAACCCATAATTTGAGGTTTTCTTTTACTTTTGATAATGGTAAACAGGAAGAATAGAGAGGGTGAGTCTCCCTTTTGGGGGATACTTTAAGTTTTAAAGCTGAACCCTGGGATAAGCACATGGTCAAATTCAAGAGTTCCTCCTTGGTGCCCTTTGTGTATTTCTTTCAGATCTGTGCAGTAATCCAGTTTGACACTGTCCCTCTGTGGAGCTTCCTATAATAAAGAACTGTCACTGCTGCTCTCTCCCCTTGTAGAGAGTGACTGGTCTTGTGTCTCCATCCCCTCCTGTAGTTTTCTGCAGACAGCCTATAGTGGGTGGAGCTGCTGGGCCCCTACCACAGCTCTGCTCTCTGCACACACTATACACTGCACATTGATGACATAACTGCTACTTTTACATGGTAAAATCTAGGTTTGCATAGGTACATGATGCTTATAAGTTGAATTTATATCCTTTGTGGCAATGAAAAATGTATTTAAAATAAAGATTTGTGCCCGGAGTTCAGTTTTAATGTTGAAAACTATGTAGATATTTAAAAAAATTACTTAGAGGTTCATTTATAACAGACAGTGGATAATCCTACCTGCTCTCTGTGATACTTTGCTTTGCTACACCAACCATGGCCTCCATTCATAAAAATCATGCCACAGTGTGTATTCAGCAAAGCTATATGGAGCTCTTTCTGATCAATGGAGCCGAGAGAGCTCTGTGATTGGAAGAGAGCCATTCACGTGACTGACAGGTCACATGACTGGGTTCTCCTCCTGGCTCAGAGTCCTAAAGTAAAAGGAGAGCAGAGAACATTTGTAGATCACATTGTTGTGCTTTATGTATTTTTGTATCACAGAAATATATCCATGGTGCTGCCATATCATGGATTTTAAATGAGCCCCTAAAAGTAGTTTTAAATGCAACTAGCGTATTCCTGAATCTGACTTGATTTTAGCAGTTCCCTGTATAGCAGCATTCTGTGAAAATCTGAGCCAATCAGGTGCCCTGCATTCACATTTACTGACAAAGGAGAGAGCAGACAGATTACCCTATCATTCTTCTCCATCACTGCCTAATCACAGGCGGAGGGCAGATAGGAGGCCAGGCTGTGCTAGCTGCAGCAGAAAAAAAGTCAGGTGACAAGCCTGGCTGTACTGTCTAACAGGGCTATGTAGATCTCAGGGCTGGATGGACAGAAATCCAAGTTCCTTGGCAGGTAAGGCAGTTCCCATGTAGTTAGCATTTTCAGCTTTAAAGGATTGGTCTATTTAGTATGAATATTGTTGTTACAAATATGATATGAAACACCCCCGGCTTTTCCTATCTGTTGGACGATCTAGTGATTAGATCTCACAGATCCTCTTTAACCATCAAATCCAACAATGACATGCACTTGCTGCTGCACCCTGTACCCTTTTCTTGATGGGTTTTTGTTTATTACAGAGGACAATGGTGTTTGTCAAGAAAAAAAGAGAACCATTACATGGGACCCTGGGACAGGTGAACATGTGTTTATTAAAGTCAGCAGATACAGTTTTTGTAGCTGCTGACTTTTAATAAACACAAACACGACTAGAACTTCGCTTTAATGGAAACACACTGTGGGAGCAGACAATGATTTTTCCCTTTCCTATAACAAGACAGGAACTCTACTCATAAATGCCACACAAGCATGCACCCATCTACAGAAGACTGAGGTGAGTTAAAGCCCATCTCTTTGTCTTTGGGGAAACTGAACCCCCCAATCATTGTGTTACTAAACCCAGGACCCTGCATTCACTATATCTGATCTCCCACAGAACATGTAAATGCAATTATTTTAGTAAATATAAACTGCTAAATAGCTTTTCTCATCAGCAGTTACAGCAGTCAAGTGACTTCTATCAGTGTCCAGCAGAGCACTGGTTCAAGCTTGTAAGAGGAGTTTTCATTCTCCTCTCACTGCCCTATGAGGCTGAAGGACCCCAGACCCTCTGTCTGGCTTGTGCTGACCACATGTACCCTCCGGGGAAAAAAAAAAACCTCTCCAGCCATACACACTAAACTGAGCATGTGTAGCTTGAATTTCGATGCTCTGTTCTAACAGGAGATGAAATGGGGACAGTGGAAGAAGTTGAGGATGAGAGAAGACAGGATCAAACAGCCTTTTTACACAATGCAGGGGATTAACCCCTTAAGTTCCACAGTGAGTATAACAAGCATGCTTTACTACATATACAGATTCGTTTTACTGTCGTGGGTTTAGTAACACTTAAATAAAAAAATTTCTAAAGCAGCTTTTAACTCAACTCAGTTTACGTTGGCGTGTCCCTTGCTGGCACCCCTTCTGGCAATGGAGACTGGTGATCAAGCGCTGTAGTCTGTACCCAGCACCAACAGGTCCTGTCACTGTAACGTCATCAAGCTAAGTGCCGCAGTCTGTACCCGCCACCAACAGGTCCTGTCATTGTAACGTCATCAAGCTAAGTGCCGCAGTCTGTACCCGCTACCAACAGGTCGTGTAACGTCATCAAGCTAAGTGCCGCAGTCTGTACCCGCCAGCAACAGGTCCTGTCACTGTAACATCATCAAGCTAAGTGCTGCAGCCTGTACCTGCTACCAACAGGTCCTGTCACTGTAATGTCATCAAGCTAAGTGCCGCAGCCTGTACCTGCTACCAACAGGTCCTGTCACTGTAATGTCATCAAGCTAAGTGCCGCAGTCTGTACCTGCTACCAACAGGTCCTGTCACGTCATCAGCTAAGTGCCGCAGCCTGTACCTGCTACCAACAGGTCCTGTCACTGTAACGTCATCAAGCCAAGTGCCTCAGTCTGTACCCGCCAGCAACAGGTCCTGTCACTGTAACGTCATCAAGCTAAGTGCCGCAGCCTGTACCCGCCAGCAACAGGTCCTGTCACTGTAACGTCATCAAGCTAAGTGCCGCAGCCTGTACCTGCTACCAACAGGTCCTGTCACGTCATCAAGCTAAGTGCCGCAGTCTGTACCTGCTACCAACAGGTCCTGTCACGTCATCAAGCTAAGTGCCGCAGCCTGTACCTGCTACCAACAGGTCCTGTCACGTCATCAAGCTAAGTGCCGCAGCCTGTAACTGCTACCAACAGGCCCTGTCACTGTAATGTCATCAAGCTAAGTGCGGCAGTCTGTACCCGCTACCAACAGGTCCTGTCACTGTAATGTCATCAAGCCAAGTGCCGCAGCCTGTACCCGCCAGCAACAGGTCCTGTCACTGTAACGTCATCAAGCTAAGTGCCGCAGCCTGTACCTGCTACCAACAGGTCCTGTCACTGTAATGTCATCAAGCTAAGTGCCGCAGCCTGTACCCGCTACCAACAGGTCCTGTCACTGTAATGTCATCAAGCCAAGTGCCGCAGTCTGTACCTGCCACCAACAAGTCCTATCGATGAAACATCATTAAGCTAAGTGCTGCAGTCAGCATCTACCAACAACACGTTCCACCACTGTAACGTCATCACGCTACTACAGTATTCTAGAGCCTTAGAGCAACCTACTGACTGACAGACAATAGAAAGTGTCCATATCACCCAGACAGTGATTGGGCACATGATGATGGACTCTTGTCACTTTGCAATCTAGAAGATAGATGACTCAGTAACAAGGGAATCATGTGACCCCAGGTTCAGGTGAGTAATAGGAATTTTGGTTATATTTTTCGATTTGCTGCAGTGATTAGTTATAATGGGGGCAGGGGTATTGCTTGTGGTGGGCATGCCTGGCTGGAATACAGCTTTGATGAAGGAAAGACATTTACCAGTCTTACACAAAGCAAATCGGTGACATGTTGCTAAACGTTTGGCAACCTAGTGATCATACAGATCAAAAACTAGAATTCTGTGGGTATCCTACAGTTTGCTACTTCATGCAAATGGCAACTAAAGAGTTAAAAATAACTAATAGAAAGGTTGAAAACCTTCATGGCAATCGCCTACTGTGAAAAACCCCCAAAACATTAATATATTCAAAAACCACAACACGGAATTTCTTTGTAACAGAAGAAGAGCTGATCCACAAATCCAGTAACTGACACCTTCACAGTGCTCATCCAGTTCACCATAACATCAATGAAAGCTTTTTGTTTTGTATTTGTTTGCCCGCTCTACCTCTTCTGTATGTCATCGTTGTGCAGATCTCAACCACATAAAGTCAAATCAAATCCATGGAAGATCTGATTGCCTCTCGGGGGATCAGGAAGAAATTTTTTCCCCTGCAGGAGCAAATTGGATCATGCTTTGCTGGGTTTTTTTTTTTGCCTTCCTCTGGATCAACTGTGAGTATAGGATTATAACTTTTTTTTACTCTATGGTTCAACTGGATGGACTTTTGTCTTTTTTCAGCCACACTAACTACTGTATGTAACTATATACGTTGGGAATTAAAAACAAGAAAAACAGAAAAAACAAAAAACAAAAACAAAAAAAAAACCTGGATTTTTGCTAGCACATTTTTCACATGATCCACCCTTGCAAAAAAATTAAATGTGTACCCTCCCCTCCATTTTAAGAACATAACTTTTATTTGTTTAGGGGGGTGACCTAATACAGAGTAGTAACTTACCCTGCAGTCCCACAAAACTTGATGCTCTTCTCACCAGTGCTAGAAAGTAAGTAGCCACTCCTAGGCCATACAATACAATGCAGGGCCAGCATTGGTCACCTGCCCTACATCGCACGGTTGATGCTGCCAGGAGGATGGCAGCATGACTATTTGGGTACTGGAAAGAAGAGAGGCTTCAGGGACCAGGTTACAGGACTGCACTTAGTTATGTACTCCTTTGACCTGTTTTCAGTCGACAGCAGACTTTAGTCATCCAGCCAGTCTGGGCTCTGGATTGATCCCAACTTTAATGCCAGGATCCACACAGTTGCCTAGACTGGGAACTGGCTCAGCCTCTCGGCGTGCCGCTGAGAGCCCGCGCCACCCGATCCTACATCCTCCACAACCCAGTGCTCCAGTGAGCCCTGGAGGGGCAGAGCAGAGAGACAGTGACTGATAGTCTTCAGTGAGCAGAGAGGTGGTGACTAAGAACTAAGTGATCAGTAGTCTTCGATGAGAGCCTGAGCCAGCCGGTCCTACGTCCTCCACAACCCTGACAGCCTGAGCCAGCCGGTCCTACGTCTTCCACAACCCAGTGCTCCAGTGAGCCCTGGAGGGGCAGAGCAGAGAGACAGTGACCAACAGTCACCACCTCTCTGCTCATTGAAGACTAAGAACTGAGTGATCAGTAGTCTTTGATGAGAGCCTGAGCCAGCCGGTCCTATGTCCTCCACAACCCTGACAGCCGGTTCTACATCCTCCACAATCCAGCGCTTCAGTGAGCCCTGGAGGGGCAGAGCAGAGAGACAGTGACTGACAGTCACCACCTCTATGCTCATTGAAGACTAAGAACTGAGTGATCAGTAGTCTTTGATGAGAGCCTGAGCCAGCCGGTCCTACGTCCTCCACAACCCTGACAGCCGGTCCTACGTCCTCCACAATCCAGCGCTTCAGTGAGCCCTGGAGGGGCAGAGCAGAAAGACAGTGACTGACAGTCACCACCTCCCTGCTCACTGAAGACTAAGAACTGAGTGATCAGTAGACTTTGATTGATCGTTCAGTTCTCAATCTTATAGGCGATGGGGGACAGATGTAGCATTGGACCGATGCTGCATCCACCTAGGTGAGTATAATTATGTTTTGTTTTTTCATTTCTCAAACATCTCTTTCAATTAATACTCTACATTTATAACCTCTGAAAACCAGCATTTCCTGAAGAAAAGAGAAGTTGCATTTTACTTTGTAAGCTCAGTCTGAAGTCCGGCTTTAGCCGATTACTTTTAGTGAGCTCAAAAGTCTCTCTTTTCAAAACAATATCCTGCTTTTTACAACGGCATGCTCATACATTGTAGTGCTAGAGAATATGTCTACAAACAAAACAATGCAAAGTCAAAAACATTATAAAAAGCAAAATTGTTTGCAAATGACATAAGCAATGGTAGTGATGAAATCCAGCTCAGGTTCCTTTGAAGCGCCTACATGTGGTCTCGGCATGATTTGTGTTTTGCAATAATGTGCTTGCAAGAAGATAAACAGAGACTTTACGTCAAATCATCTCTTATATTAAGAGGCGGATCCGCTGCTCGAAAAGTCGAGAAGAGCCTTTCTATAGCCTTACAATTTCCTGAAACATTCTGTAGTCTGCCAAAAACCCTGTAGTGTAGGTGGGTAAGTTTGTGGCACTGCATCACTGATAAAAACAAAGTACCATAGCTGAAGAAGCCAGCTTGCATTAACGTGAACCTGCATTTAGCCCACGTGAGGCAGAGCCAGAGGTTTACTCAGCTTTCCCTCTGCAGTCTTCTGCAGCCTGAGAGGACCCTGCCACTGGTCAGCCAATTGGAAATGTCCGTATCACTCAAGCATTCTGAATAAATGCAAAGCATTCTCTGATTGGATGAAGAAGAGAGAACACTATTCAGAGTGCCATTCAAAGAATGATTTGCATTCATTCAGAAAATGCAGAACATTCTCTAAATGTTGCCTGTGCCGAGCGTCCGATCTCCTGTGTACAGAATGCAGCAGGGCAGCTGCCCAACACAGGACCCAGAAGTAAGTAGAGGTCACTGGAGTAGCTGTACTTCAGTGATTTCCAGCTTCCAGGGGCAGGGGCCAGGTATGGTATATACATAGTTACTATGTATAAAATATATATTTATGTATAAAATTCTAATTTAATTCAATTCAAAAGGCAGGAGCATATGGGTAACGTGTCACCTTCACAATAGACCTGGGAGTGCAAAACTGTGCAAAAGAGGGGGGAAAAAATGCCACAAAGATCTTGTTCATTAAAGTGGTTGTAATTGTAAACACTTACATATAGTTAATGAAGTGACTATCATCAGGTGATACACAGAGATGAAACAAATCCTCCTACAAAAGTTGTACCTGTTGCTGGTCAATGTGCAGAATTTTTACAGCTTGTCTGAGATTTCAGAAAGCAGGGGATGGTGAGCTGAAATCACATACTGCAGAGCTCAGAGAGAACTGACTGGAAGGAAGGGATACACCCCCATCACACAGAACACAGGAACAGAGCTGGAACTGTCAATCACAGGCTGCGTGCTGGAGCTCCCTCCCCATCACCTTTTTTTTCCTCTTGGTGTCAGGAACATTTGTCAGAATTGCCTTCTCTTCTCTATTTCCATTCAGAGTGCTGAATTTCTAAAGCTTGTCTGAGAGTTCAGAAAAAAGTAGGCGGAGAGCTGATTGCAGGGAAGGGGCACACTCCTCTCCACACAGCACACAGGAACAGAGCTGAGACTGTCACTCTGCTGGAGATCCCTCCAGTTCTCATGTTACATAGCCAGACCAATCAAAAAGCACCAGTGATGTCACAAGGGAAAGGGCATAAATTGCTTGATACTTATACCCCTATACACCTAGTGTGTGTCTTCATTCCTGGTGGTGACTGGAAGGTAAAACAAGATGATATGGAGGCCAGATGTAAAGTGAACTTGTTGCTTTTACTTGCATGGTCAAAACAATGGTTCATGTTAAGGCCCAAACAATGGTTCACGTTAAGGCCCAAACAATGGTTCACGTTAAAGCCCCGTTAACATCTCCACGTTCCCATTCGCACGGCAGACCGCATAGAAAATGTGCACTTTACCGAACATTTCGGAAAGAGCAAATTTGCATTATGCTTGCGTTGCCATTAAATGTTAGCTGGTGTGCATTTGCTGCGTAATTTGTCACATGAAAAATGGGTTCCAAATGCACCACAAAGTGTGGTAAAAAAAAGTGTCATGCTCAACTCCAAAAAAAGTACAGGAGCTTGGAGAATTTATTGTGTGTAGCGCAGTCCATTCAAGTGAATGGGCTGCCCTACGCGCATTAACGCAGGAAAGATACGCAAAAATGCGAATGGAACCATGACTTTCCGCTATGAGCAGACATGAATGGGGTCAAAGAGTTATATTTTTGTATCATCCTATTTAGCTGTTATCTACTGTAGGCCATTGCACAAATGTGTCTTTTCATCATACATATAATTGCTCTAAAAGGTGTCCCTCTTTCACATCTCAGAAAGTTGGAGGTATGACATTATATGGTAAATGATATGTTGATTCATAAACTCCCCCTGTGGTTCAGAGGTAGCACTGTTCCAATATTAAATATACTCGTTATCAATTCTTAGTCCTTGTCCTCACAGGTGTACTTAAAAGTGTTACTAATCCCAGGAGCCTGCAATCACTATATATAGTCCCCCACAGTACACAGAACATGGAAATGCAATTATTTTAGTAAACATAAACTGCTAAACACCTTTTATCATCAGCAGTTACAGCAGTCCTGTGACCTCTATCAGTGTTCAGCAGAGCACTGGTTAAAGCTTGTAGGAGGAGCTTTCTTTCTGCTCTAGGATGCAGAACCCCTGACCTCTGTCTGGACAATGCTGATTGGCCCTGTGCTGATCACATGCACTCTCTCAAGAAAAAAAAAAAGCTCCATAGCAATATACACCAAACTGAGCATGTGCAGAGTGACTTCACACAATATGTGTTATCAGATGATAAAGAGGGGGACACTGGAAGGGGAGGATCAGAGAAGTCAGGATCAATTAGCATTTTTACACAATGCAGAGCAATAACCCCTTAGGTTCCACAGTGAGTATAACAAGCATTCTTTACTGCATATACAGACTGATTTTATTGTTGTGGGTTTAGTAACACTTTAAATGTACATGACCTGCCAGGGACATGGTTGCTTCCATTGCTAAGCCATTCTAAAAATACTAGCTGCCTGGCTGTCAAACTGACCCCTTGCTTTGATACTCTGACTCAGACTTCCAACAGTCTTGATACCTGTTCCAAATCAGGGACTCGATATTGAAGCCAAAGGGTTCTGGGACAGCAAGAAGGTTGGGAATTTTAGCAGCTACATTTTCCCCAAGATAGGTTAAGGCTACATTCAGACGAGCAGGTTGAGAGGCCACCTGCTAGATTCAGATTCTTTTTGGCGGAGCTGCGTGCTGCATTCACAAAGATATAAGGGTTCAGGGTCACGGTGGCAAAAAAAGCAGCAGTATATATTTTGTTTACGGATATTAATGCTGTCTTACTATATTCTATGGGCCCGAGCACACAGTGCCTGAGGGTCAATAAACCTGCACCATGTTCTGTAAAATCAAAATAGAAAAATCTGCATTCTACGTTTAGAAAATGTATGTGTACACATATAAACGTGTATGCAGAAACTTTTTACACACAGGGAATTCCATGCCAATATTGGGGTAGGCAACCTGCGGCTCTCTAGCTGTTGTGGAACTACATTTCCCATGAGGCATTGCAACATTACAAAACTGACAATTACAGCTATGACTTGCAGAGGCATGATGGAACTTGTAGTCCTGCAACAGCTGAAGAGCCGCAGGTTGCCTATCCCCTGACCTAGCCATATACTTCCATTGCAAAACGCACAAATGTGAACCAGGTGTATAAAAACAGATCCTGCATGTTCATTTTTTCCATGTGATAAGGTGCAGTGCCAGTCTATTCACAATGAATGGGCTGTCTTAAAGCATACCAACGTGTTGTACAGTGTGAAGAGGTCCGAAGACTATTGATTCCTGGCTTCAAGGGTTTGGACAACCCGCACACGTCCAGCATTTTTTTTTTTTTTGCAGATACTATTACAAATAATGGGGAATGTTTGCGGAAGCAAGCAGATAAAACAAGCAATATCTGTGATGCTGGCAAAACACACGCTTCTGCAAATTGCTCACTTTTGCTAATTACCTCACCAAACACTTAGAACACCCATCTGCATAATAAAGAACACGCACTATGGAAAATGACACGCACTGTAAACATTCAGCTACTACTGAGCTAGAAGCCCCAGCATGTGTCAGTCTGTTAACCAAACTAACACACTCTAGGCCCTGAGGAACTACAAATCCCCCTTGGCATGCTGTTGACATGTCAGAAGCACAAATCCTGGCGCAGCAAGAGCTTGGCGGACGATTCAAGAACGAATAGTTCTGAAGATGACGCATAGAGTTACGTAATTTTTTTTTTTTAATCACCTAACAGTCTTCTGTCAATAGTCACCCCACAACTTAAACTAAATGGAAACAATCATGGATTGCAAAGTAAAAGACATCCAGTAAAACACTCAGAGAAACTTTCAAGGAATTTGCTCTCGAACACTTTACCATGTAAGGTGAGGTCAGCAAAGGACGCAGGATGCACTTATTCAAGGCCTGATCATCACACATGCATTTACTAATGCCCAAAGAAAAAAAAAAACAAAATGTAAAAAAGCACTAAGAGCTAGAAATCCTATTCTCTTTTTAATCCAGGAACAACAAACTTTAAAAAGCTTTGGCTGGAAAACATAAGGCTATCTAGTCACAAAGGCACCAATGGATCCTTCCAAAGTGTTCACTTTTATCCATGGTCTCAGTGTTTTGCCTGAGGCCACAAGAGAGAGGGGAAGCTGCTAGCTTCTAATCTGTGCTGAGGCCTACAGAAAGGGGATTACAGATTGGAAGGCTCCAGCTGGCTGTAGCCTCCCCTCCTCTACCACCCCCATCCTCCCCTTCTTCCCGGACACCCCCTTATCTCACCTTCCAGATAGCAGCTGGAGGAGGAGGACAGTCCCTTTTTGGATTTGCAGCCCACTAACTTTAAACAGATCTCCAACATTTTCATCTGTTGGATACAGGACTTGCTGGATCTTTTCTTCCTCCTGGAGCGCTCGATGATCTCCCCTCCCTCCAACATGCGAAAAGTCCAGAGCGGGATAGGCCACTTGGCCTCAAACCAAATCCTATTCGGCTTGTCGTACTGGGGCTCTGTCTAACTCCTCGTCTTCTTGATGCAGGACAACTCCAAAACTCAGCAGAGACTCCGAACTTCATCGATCCGAGCAGGATTTTAGCCAGAAAAGGAGAGGCACAGATCCCTAAGAAGAAGGGGAGGGCTTGCTAGCATCCCTTTGGAGCAATCCCCCCATACTGACCACAGAATCTTCCTAATCACCAGGAGAGGCGTGGGGAGTCAATCGTTCACTCTTTCAGCTAAGTTCTTGCTCTTCGTTTAGGCTCTTTCTTTGAGTCCAATAGGCGAAGAGTGTTAGACAGTGAAAGCTGCTTACGTTAGACTGCCAACAAAGGGCCCCCTTCATCCTCTGGCTGCCTCTAGTGATGACATCTGAGGTCTAGCTACGCCTACTCCTGCACAAAGCACTGTTAACCCTCGCCTGAAAGCTGTGCAACTCCTGCCCTCTCCATGTACTTAACCTTCACAAGTTCAAGCAAGGAAAGCCATAGGATTTGTCAGTCTGCTGAAGCACAACAACTTCACAAGCTACAAAGATGAATACACACAAGAAGATTTGCTTTTGAAATGAACCCAGCCGCATCTCCCTGCCTTTTGTATGTTTTACGTTAAGCCGTTCAAAAGAAAAACTTTACTTTTGAAGAAGATGAACTCTAAACTGCAACACGCTCTGAGAACAGACAAGGGCAGTGTATCTAAACCCAACAACAAAAATGTAATATTTACTTCTGAAGAAGATGAACTCTAAACTGCAACACGCTATGAGATCAGACAAGGGCAGTGTATCTAAACCCAACAACAAAAATGTAATATTTACTTCTAAAGATGAACTCTAAACTGCAACACGCTATGAGATCAGACAAGTGTAGTGTATCTAAACCCAACAACAAAAATGTAATATTTACTTCTGAAGAAGATGAACTCTAAACTGCAACACGCTATGAGATCAGACAAGTGTAGTGTATCTAAACCCAACAACAAAAATGTAATATTTACTTCTAAAGATGAACTCTAAACTGCAACACGTTCTGAGATCAGACAAGTGCAGTGTATCTAAACCCAACAACAAAAAATGTAATATATGGCAGCTTAAAGTGGAAGTCCAGGATAAACCTATGTAACAACATATCTTAAAGGATAAATTCACCTTTGGGAACATGTTACATGTTCCACCCGTTTTTATGATGGAACATGTATAATGTTCCCAATGCTGCAGCCTTGTCCAATCCACCCCCCCCCCCTTCCTCCCCGTGACAGTAGTACGGGGAGAGGTTCCCCGTACTAGCTGCCACTTTTGAAAAACAGCGTGGCCGAGCAGGGCTCCGCTCACACGGATGCATCATTCATTCACAGTGTTCTGTGAATAAATTAACTACAAGTCCCGACAGCCGTAGCAGCTGCTGGCTTGTGGTTCTCAATGAACTACCACGGTGCTATAGAGTGCTGTGATAGGTCACGGATTCTATATCTGCTTGGGCAACCAAAGATAATCAAAAATATGCAAAAAGTAATGCAACCAAAAATAATAAATACACATTTTTTTTACCTGTAAAAAAACATGCATTTATTATTTTCGGTCAAAAGGTGAACTTATCCTTTAAACCTGCCCTCACCCCATCCGCTAAACCTGCCCTCACCCCATCCGCTAAACCTGCCCTCACCCCCATCCGCTAAACCTGCCCTCACCCCCATCCGCTAAACCTGCCCTCACCCCCATCCTTTAAACCTGCCCTCACCCCCATCCTTTATACCTGCTCTCACCCCCATCCTTTATACCTGCTCTCACCCCCATCCTTTATACCTGCTCCCACCCCCAACCTTTACACCTGCTCTCACCCCCATCCCTTAAACCTGCTCTCACCCCCATCCTTTAAACCTGCTCTCACCCCCATCCTTTAAACCTGCTCCCACCCCCATCCTTTATACCTGCTCCCACCCCCATCCTTTATACCTGCTCCCACCCCCATCCTTTATACCTGCTCCCACCCCCATCCTTTATACCTGCTCCCACCCCCATCCTTTATACCTGCTCCCACCCCCATCCTTTATACCTGCTCCCACCCCCATCCTAAGTTTTATATTAAAGCAGAGTTCCACCCAAAAGGAAAAGTTCCGCTTTAATGCTTTGTCTCCCTCTCTCCATTTAGGATTGGCACCTTTTGGGACTGGAGAGGGGGAGCGAGTACCCAAATTTGACAGGTACCAGCTCCGATCGCTTAGGTGATCGGAAGCGGACGTTATCCTCCCTCCCTCCCCGTAACCTTCAGGGACATGTGACAGGTCCCAGAAGACTACAGGGCCATTCACAAAGCCCAGCGCTTCTCGCACATGAGCAGTGGGCACCCAGCTGTGAAGTCACAAGCTGTCACAGCCGGGTGCCCACAGTAAAGATGCTGTTGAGGACACAGCTGGACCGAGGGACAGGTAAGTGTCTGTATTTTAAAAGTCAGCAGCTACAGTTTTTGTAGCTGCTGTCTTTCTTTTTTTTTTTCAGCTGGAACTCCGCTTTAACTACCCTGTAAAGGGAAGATGTCTATACTTACCTACTCTAAGGGCGCTCTGGTCCGGTCACACGATGAGCAGCGACAACGGCTACAGTGCCTGGGCGGTGACATCACCCATAGACTTACTATGGGACATCAGTTGTCGGCTGTCTCTCCTCTCCCCTGAAGCCAGTGCTGGCAGCCGATCACATAACCGGACAGGAGAGCCCAGGGAATAGGTAAGTATACACATCTTTCCTCTACAGGCTAGTTAGTATAGGACTCAGAATGGGAGTGGGAGCAGGTTTAAGACTGGGTTTAGCCCAGACTTCCACTTTAACAGGTGATGGCTGCTTTAGGTTTCTAATTTCAGGCTTTTTTCATTTTCTTTATATGACCTTGCCAATTACATACCTCTTACCCTAGGGTGGCACCACTCGCTTAGAGCAAGTTTACACAAGCACTGCTCCCTAAAAAATACTGTATCCCCTCCTCACCACCCATTTTAACCCCCGAAATGCCACACTACTGTGCCGCAACTGCAAGTGGCTGCAGCGTGGCTCCTTTAACTTGAATGGGCAGTAGTGACCACCAAATGCAGTAGGGGGTACATTTCCATGTCGTGGCTGTGAAGCAAAGCATTTC
Source organism: Staurois parvus (assembly GCF_062004578.1). Lineage (NCBI taxonomy): Eukaryota > Metazoa > Chordata > Amphibia > Anura > Ranidae > Staurois > Staurois parvus. The sequence continues at coordinate 3,994,716 of NW_028317864.1, forward strand.
AGCTGCAGAGTGTGTACACCCCCAATCCATTGCCTTTCTAGGTAAAGAGAAGTGGTAGAGGGGTTAGTTGAAGCTGCCGGCCCCATTCACTATAGTGACAGGTTGCAGGCAGCAGCAGGTATATGTGCTGTCCGCACATCCAGCGATTACCTGAAGTGATGGCTAGTGGAGGAGCGTTGACAACCTAGGACAGGAAATGTGTTAGGACTCCCCAAATGCTCTTCTCCATAGGTGGCAGAATCTCTGTAACCCTAAAACACTTCCAGAGTGAAGAGGAAACAGGCAGCACTGGAATTCTGGCAGGATCAACAGGTTTTTTTTTTTTTTGCACTTATCAAACAGGTAAAACAAAAGGGCTTACAATGGTGTATCTATATCTAATTAACCAAAATGGCCCACAAATAGATAAGATTTACAATAACTCCAAAGCCAAAAAAACTCTGACAGTAGGCAAGTTTCACTTTCCTCTCTGGTGTCATTCACAAGATATATCTTGGCTATCCCTGCTGTGCTCCCAATGCCTCACAACTCAGGGCACAGGAGCATGCAAAGCGTGCCACAGGCAACATGCAGCATCTGAAAAAAATCCTACAAAGACTTCAGCAAAGCTGGCCATACAAATTCTAACTGTGGCCAGCCCTGTTGATACCTTCCCATCCAACATCCTGAGCAGAAAACTTTCAGCAGAACATCTGCTGCATCCAATCAAATGCAGACACTGTTCAGGTATTCTGACAATCGCAGGTACCAGCTGTCAGAATACATTAGCTGGCAGGGGAAATTCCTGTTTAGAATGGATGGGGGAATCAATACATTTCTTTCATTCAGTCTATAGGACTGAACAAGAGAAATATTATGGTGTGCATCATGGTGTATGGCCAGTTTAACTGTCAGGGGTGCGCAGGAACAAAAGGTGAGGCATGCAATACAAAAAAACAAGAGACAGAATAAAAAAACCTTTAATGGAAATCCTCCTCATGGTAAAAAAAACCATTAAATAAAAAAGAAATGTTTAGAGGCAAAAAAACGTAACAGTGGTGAAACTTTATCAGGAAAAAAAATGAAAGGCGCACGTAAGCTGCCACTGCTGACTGCCTTCTAAATTGCTAGCTCTGGCCTAGTTCTGAATGCCAGAACAAACAGGAAAGCTAACAAAGCCGTAGAAAATTCAGCACCCCTGTTTTCAACATGTTTTATGATCGGTGCCTTAAATATTATTAAAGTTGTAATAAAATCACAGTTTGAAAAAATTGCTGTTAGACGTCATGTACACCGAGCCACACACGCGCAGCTCAGTGTACATTTATGGCCCCTGATCTATGTCGTGGCAGTGTGAATCACGCATACATGGGAAAACAGTGTGGTCAGTTCTCTAGCTGATTTGGGAACCTGCTCTCCTCCAATGATCAAACTTGTGCTGACCCCCCCCCCCCCCCCCCCACACACACACACACATACACACACAGCCATTCACTGGGAAGACCAGTGTGTGCGTCTGTTTCTCCACCCTCACCTCTCTATGCAGCTGAGAACAGAGGGTATGTGATCATGAAAGTTGAGGTACAGCGTTTTGTGCATGAGCGTTGGGAATGTGATGGTCTGGAAAGCCAAGGCATGAGATCAGAGCAGTAGAGCTGTGAGAAGAGCCATGAGGCTGAATACGGTTTGTGTTGTTTCATACTGATTGTTGATCATACAGATGATTGATGTGAGCTTTTGTTTGTTTTAAATAAGTGGGTAGAAACAGCCCTGAAACTTACCTCTGTCATGGAGTGAACTCACTGCCAATGAGCTACAAAACTCTCAACCTGTCATAGTATACACAAACGTCTTACCTTTCATTTCTATTGGCTGTATACAAGGTGAGGGTTTACATATACTGTAAGTTATGCTATGATAACATCTGGGGCGATCAAAGGGTTAACTGTGTGCTGTTTTAGAGTGTCAGCAGCTTGCTTTGTATTGCTCTGATCGACAGCTGTAGCTGCCAGTGACAGCGTGGGTAGGGCGTGCGCGTGTCCCCTACCTGAAAATGGTAAATCACGTATATATATATATATATATATATATATATATATATATATATATATAGATAGAGGTGGTGGGCAAGCCCCTCCCTGCCCAGTGTCATTAGTACAGTGTTAGTGCTTTTTATTAGCACTGATCACTGTATTAGTGTCACTGGGGATGTCAGTGACAGTCAGTCCAGCCCCCACCCAGTGTCAGAATGCCCGCCGCAGTCCCACTATAAGTTGCTGATTGCCACCAATAAAAAAAATTCAAGTATATAGAACGCCATTTGTAGACGCTATAACGTTCATGTAAACCAATTAATTTACACGTATTTGTTTTTTTTTTTTTAACCAAGACATGTAGCAGAATACATTTTGGCCTAAATTTATGACGAAATTTTATTTTTTAATTTTTTTTTACTGGACAGGTTTAATAGCAAAAAGTCAAAAATATTGTTTTTTTTCTCAAAATTGGCAGTCTTTTTTTGTTTATAGCGCAAAAAATAATAACCGCAGAGGCGGTCAAATACCATCGAAAGAAAGCTCCATTTGGGGGAAAAAAAGGACATTAATTTAATTTGGGTGCAGCATTGCAAAGTAACGCAGTGCTGTATCGCACACAATGGTGTGGTCAGGAAGAGGGGTAAATCCTCTGGAGGGCAAGTGGTTAATGGGACAAATAATAATAAAAGTAGGTGTTATTTCAATTTGCAATGCAGAGGGACTACTTGTAAAGTTGAAGCTGTAAGAGGGAACATAAGGGGGTATACATGTCACAGCGGCAGTAGGAGTTATACACCCTGTCATGACTGGTGACAAGCATGACCCATTCAAGTGAGGCCGCCCTGCAAGTGCCCTGAGACCTTGTGCAGTACAGCAAACAAGAAGTTAGCAGGCAGCATTGTGTTGCTTTTTCACCACCTGCTTAAAGTGTTGCTAAACCCAGGACCCTGCATTCACTATATCCGGTCTCCCATAGTACACAGAACATGGAAATGCAATTATTTTAGTAAATATAAACTGCTAAATACATTTTCTCATCAGCAGTTAGAGCAGTCTTGTGACTTCTATCAGTGTCCAGCAGAGCACTGGTTAAAGCCTGCAGGAGGAGTTTTCTTTCTGCTCTAGGGTGATGCAGAACCCCTGACCTCAGTCTGGACAGGGCTGATTGGCCCTGTGTTGATCACATGCGCTTTCCCAAGAAATTAAAAAAAAAAAATTCTCTAGCAATACACACCAAACTGACCATGTGCAAAATGGCTATGTGCTCAGTCTGTCTTATCTGGAGAGGAGATCTGGACATTTGAAGAAGAGGAGGAGCAGAGAAGAAAGGATCAAACAGCCATTTTACACAATGTGGATTATTAACCCCTTAGGTTCCACAGTGAGTATAACAAGCATCCTTTACTGTATGTACAGACTGATTTTACTGTTGTGGGCTTAGTAACACTTTACACCCTTGGACCCAACAGGAGCATACAGTTGTGGGGTGATTGCAGAGTGGCCTATTTACATTAATGGGTCATGATTGGCAGGCGGTAGCATCCACCAAAAGCAAAAGGGGTCAGCAGCTAAAGGGGGTAGCGATTGGGTGTGGTAAAACAACTCAAACAACTCAACCACAGGGATTTACCCCCCCCCCCAACTTTATGTGTGAACGAGCCCTAAGGGGTCTGCTGCAAAATGCAACTAAGAGCTCATTCGCAAGGTGGTGAGGAAGCATTATGTTGCCTCCTCATCAACTGATTTAAACCCACGATTGCAGTGCAATGTACGATTGTGACACAGTAGTACAACAATTAGACGTTTAACACCTTCCCACCCGGCCTATAGCAGACTGACGGCCGGGCGGGACACTCGCCGTTGTGACTGGGCGTCATATGACGTCCTGTCAATACGCAGCAGCGCAATCTGTCACATATCACTACACCGGCCCGTTGCCAGTGTCATGTGACCGATGTGACCAATCACAGCAGATCATATGTCAACTGTATACAATGAATGATTTCCTGTCATGCCATCCATTGTATACAATTATGTTGTTAGCTGTGACTGGTCAAGGCAGTCACATGATACAGACAGGGCCAATCACAGCCCATCTGTATCATGTGATCATCTTTGCCCAATCACAGCTAATCACAACAAAAGACTGAATGAATCCGTTTCATTCAGTAACAATGATTGCAAATATCAATGAAATACATTTGTATTAGCAATCATAATGTGTTAGAAAAAAAAATCCTGATCACTTGCCCACAGTAGTTCAGTGTCACTATGGTAGCATTGTATTGCTTTGATCACAGTCTGCTGAAAAATAAAATAGTAAAAAAAAATGTAATAAAACATAAAAAAAAAAATAGAAACATTTGAAAAGAAAATACAAATTCAATTATTATTATTTTCAGCAAAGAAATGTAGCAGAATAAATTTTGACCTAAATTTATGAAGAAATGTTATTTATTTGTAAAATTTTATAACAGAAACGAAGAAAAGTACGTTTTTTTCAAAAGAATCAGGTCTTTTTTGTTTTAGCAGTTTCATTCAGTAACAATGATTGCAAATATCAATGAAATACATTTGTATTAGCAATCATAATGTGTTAGAAAAAAAAATCCTGATCACTTGCCCACAGTAGTTCAGTGTCACTATGGTAGCATTGTATTGCTTTGGTCACAGTCTGCTGAAAAATAAAATAGTAAAAAAAAATGTAATAAAACATAAAAAAAAAATAGAAACATTTGAAAAGAAAATACAAATTCAATTATTATTATTTTCAGCAAAGAAATGTAGCAGAATAAATTTTGACCTAAATTTATGAAGAAATGTTATTTATTTGCAAAATTTTATAACAGAAACGAAGAAAAGTACGTTTTTTGTTTTCAAAATTATCAAGTGTTTTTTGCTGTAGTTAGCAAAAAATAAAAAAACTCAGTGGTGATTAAATGCCACCAAAAAAAAGCTCTATTTGTGTGAAAAAAATGATAAACATGTCATATGGGTACAGTGTTGCATGACCGCACAATTGTCACTCAAAGTGTAACAGTACTGAAAGCTGAAAATTGGCCTGGGCATGAAGGGGGTATAAGTGCCCGGTATTGAAGTGGTAAAACCAGATGTGAGGAGGTGACACTGTGCCCGGAGATCTTTGACTCCTCCCATGTAGTTCAGGTAGCGCTCCACCTCCACCTAGATCTCAGCCTCTAAGGTTGCCTACCCCTGGGTTAGAGCCACCCCAATTCCCAACAAGACCCCAATCACATCTTGCCAAGTGCCACCATGTGGAACATCTGCTCCACTGATGTAAGAAAAGGAAAAGTCGCATAATACTTTTTCTGAACACATGAAACTGCACAGCCTGAATTAGCGCAGCATCCGTACTGCAGCCAAGAAAACAAGAGGAAGAGATGATATATCACAAGACTAATAATGGGGAATCCACATCTAATTTCAGAATGGATGCCAGCGCGCGTTAGACTAAACAAGTGAGCTATAAATTATCTTCATTGGCGCGGTGAAGCCATACAGTTAAGTGGATATTATACTGTAAAAGAAAACATTTGGAGTTATGTATATTGGATGGCTGATCTAAAACTCCCCCTGGTAATTTAAACACGAACACCTGCGCTGCGAGATCTAGGCTCACAGGCGAGGTTATTTAAGGTGAATATGTTGATCATTAAATGATCCTCCTAAAAAGGGATGTTTCAGGTTTGGGCAACTGCAGGAGGCCTACATCATGCCATCTTGTCACTCTTGGGGACACCAAGAATAAGATCGCAGCACGTGCTGTAACCAGTGCGAAGAATGTGCTTCCTTTATTTGACATCATGAAAACTGGAAGCATGAGAAGTGAGACTCTGTTGCTACAATGGCTTCTGTCAAGACTAAAGCTGGCCACAGATGAAATGATTTTCTTTCCTTCCAGAAAATCACTCACTTCTCCCATCAACACTGAATGTGTTGATGGGGAAATCTCTCCCGTGGAGCCATTGTGTTCTCCTGACGGGGGAAGCCATCCCTGCCAGAAAGCCATCCCAGCTAGCAATAATCACATGTAAAATCTGGCAACCTTTCAAATCGATCAACTCATCCTGACATACATGGTTGGATTTAACCCATCTATGGTTGGTTTAAAAAGAAGCATTAAAATGAGATGACAGTCACCTGATCTGGCAGTTGTTATTTTTATGGACCTCACACACAACTACTAGAGACCACTCGGGAGAAATAGGTGGCATTGGCAATATCTACTACCACCGCTCTCCTCCTCACCCTAATCACTTAAAAGTGGTTGTAAACCTCAGACATGAAATATGAACAAAGCATATCCCTCCATATAGTGTGTAGTTGTCTCAGTCCAGAGCACTATGTTATTTCTGCCTGCTGCTTTATTCTTCTATCAGTATGAATCACTTCCGCCAAGTTTTTCTGACACCAAGAGAAAATGGTGACAGGGAGGGATCTCCAGCAGAGTGACAGTCTCAGCTCTGTTCCCGTGTGCTGTATGGAGAGGAGTGAATCCCTTTCCTACAGTCAGCTCCCCATCCACTTTTTGCTGAACTCTCAGACAAGCTTTAGAAATTCAGCACTCTGCATGGAAAAAGAAGAGAATGTGGCAGATAAACAGGTACAGCTTATGTAGGAGGATTTGTTTCATCTCTGTATCGCCTGAGGCCAGTCACTTCACTGGGTATATGTAAGGGTCCTGTTACATAGGCAGACCCATTTAGCGGATCCGTTTACTCAGTGGGGGATCTCTCTGCTGATCCTAGCTGAGCAAGTGGATGACAGGTCTATGTCTGCTCCGCTGCTGCAAAGCGGACACAGAGCAGTTTGCTCTCCTCAATGGGCAGTCAGAAGAAAACGGACCGCCTGTCCGTTACTATCTGATTTGATCCGACGAACGGACGGGGAATTGAATCTACATCCTTCCCTTTTTTGTGTATCAGATCGGATATCTGCGGGTGTAAACGGACACATGTCCGTTTATACCCGCCGCTCCATACAGGAGAATAGAGGTTCCGATTGCGTCCGCCTGAAAAACAGGCAGGCAGACCTGATCGGAACATCCATGTCAAAGAGGCCTAAGAGTTCACAACCACTTTAAACACATTAGTATTTCTGACAGAGCTGTACAAGACCTCCCCAGGGCAACCGGATTGACAATTGTATGAGTAACAGTGAAAATGTAAAATTTATAGATATAATAACACAAGTAAAGAATGAGATTTATAAAGATTATCAGCCAATATGCCTTTACAAGACACACGGAAAGCTTGAGTTGGGCTAAGAGTGAACTGAAACTATCCTGAACAAGTCAACCAGAGAAGCAGAGGTCAACTTCAGAAAAAAGCCTCAAGTCAAAGTCATGCAGAAGATACAAGAAGCTACACATAGGCTACTTGCACACAGATCTGCATATTTAATGCTTTTGAGAATAGTTTTTGTGAAAAGACATGTGACTCAAAATTGTACCAAAAACAGGTGCGTATTTGCAGCATTTTTAATTGATTTCAATAGGGAGGTGTGTTTATAGGTGTGTTTTTTTTTCTGCACCACAAATGCAGCAAGCAGGACTTAACAGGAAAAACGCAGGGGACCTGCAATAGATCAGTGTGAAGAGTTCCAAAGGAATATGTGGTCACATGATTTTCTCTTGCAATTTTTTTTTTTTTTTTTTTACGCAAAAGTGGAAGAAAAACGGATCAGTGTGAAAGCAGCCTTATATGTAAATATAGACTTTTCTTTAAAAGTCAAGCTAGACCTCACCTTTTCACCTCCTGAGCTTTCCTATTATTCTAAAAGGTTGTTCCTCATTTAAGGACCAACAGGAGGACTTGAGAGCGGGTGAGGACTAGTAGTATGAAGAACTGTCCTTCTCTAACTCCTAAATCACTATTATTTTTATTTTATTACAGATACTTGTATAGTCAAATTACGCAGCTCTTTACATATATATTGTACATTCCCATCAGTCCCTAATCCTCAAGGGGTTTACAATCTAAGGTCCCTAACTTATTTATTTTATTTATTTCAGGTACTTGTATAGCGCAGTCAATTTACGCAGCGCTTTACATATATATTGTACATTCCCATCAGTCCCTAACCCTCAAGGGGCGTACAATCTAAGGTCCCTAACTTATTTATTTCAGGTACTTATATAGTGCCGTCCATTTACGCAGCGCTTTACATACATATTGTACATTCACATCAGTCCCTAACCCTCAAGGGGTGTACAATCTAAGGTCCCTAACTCACATTCATACATACACATACTAGGGCCAATTTAGACAGGGTCTAATTTACGTACCAGCATGTCTTTGGAGTGTGAGAGGAAACCAGAGTACCCGGAGGAAACCCACGCAGGCACAGGGAGAACATGCAAACTCCAGGCAGGTGGGGCTGTGGTTGGGATTCAAACCAGCGACCCGAGTGCTGCCAGGCGGAAGTGCTAACCATTTAGCCACTGTGCTGCCCATTCATACATACACATACTAGGGACAATTTTAGACAGGAGCCAATTAACCTAGCAGCATGTCTTTGGAGTGTGGGAGGAAACCGGAGCACCCGGAGGAAACCCACGCAGGCACAGGGAGAACATGCAAACTCTAGGCAGTTGGGGCTGTGGTTGGGATTCAAACCAGCAACCCGAGTGCTGCCAGGTGGAAGTGCTAGCCATTTAGCCACTGTGCTGCCCATTCATACATACACATACTAGGGACAATTTTAGACAGGAGCCAATTAACCTAGCAGCATGTCTTTGGAGGGTGGGAGGAAACCAGAGCACCTGGAGGAAACCCACGCAGGCACAGGGAGAACATGCAAACTCCAGGCAGGAGGTGCCATGGCTGGGATTTGAACCAATGATCCTAGTACTGCCAGGCGAAAGTGCTAACCATTTGGCCACTGTGCTGCACTATAAATATTTATGTCGCCCTCACTCCCCCACCACTCATTCAGTGTTGGGGCTCATGAAAATGACTGATGCTTCCAGAATTGAAGGAACATGAGACAACACTGGTCCCTCACACAGTCCATAACCCCGTGTAAGCTATGAATCCATGGACTTGTAGCTTTCACAGGGCTTGCCATTTGCTCCCAGTGGCTAAACAGAATGGTGTGAGAGCGAAAGGAAGACAGATATGCATATTCTACAGAGGAAGAAGTAAATGCATCTTTGGAAGCCTGAAATAAAATGAACACATTGCTTTGCACTGCATAATGAAAAACAATCTGTACAATAAATGCATGTAAAGCCGAAACTTTTTTTTTCGTTTTGGATTCAGTAGGGAAGGGTTAAAGCTGAACTCTAGGAAAGATCTTCATTGCACCTTTACATTAGTCAAGCTTGGACCAACATAAGTACGTACTGTCATGGCACCCCTGCATTTCTGTCCGATAATGCACCACTTCGCCCAGGAAATGTTTGCAATTACAAATGTTTAGACATTCTCAAGTTTATTTATTTTGTTTGTATTGGTAAGACACAGAAGGTGGAGAAACAAAAAAAAAAAAACAAATTATTGCCACCATCAATTTAAAGGATAATTTCACCTTTTGACCAAAAATTATAAATGCACATTTTTTTTACAGGTAAATAAAATGTGCATTATTATTTTTGGTTGCAGCAGCCTGTAAACCACTGCACCAGTGATCAGCAGATTACTGGGGCCAGGCAGGTCTCCTGCAGACCTGTCAGGTTGTACAGGCAAGCAAATATACCGAGAGGAAGAATCAATGAACTACCACAGCGCCGTGATAGTTCGTTGAGAACTACAAGCTGACAGCTGCTAAGGCTGTTGGGACTTGCAGTTTACACATTCACAGAACCCTGTGGGGGGAATCCAGTGGCGGCTGCAGCTTTGGGAACATGTAGCAGGTTCAAGTTCCCAAAGGTGACATGTAACATGTTCCCAAAGGTCAACTTTGCTTTAAAATTTAGCACACCCCTTGGAAAAAATAACTGAAATCAATGGCTTCCTGTTACCATCAATGCGTTTCTTACACCTCTCTACTGGGATTGTGGACCACTCTTCCTTCGCCAACTGATCCAGGTCTCTCAGATCGGAAGGGTTCCTTTTCCCCAACTGCTGTTTTGAGATCTCTACACAGGCACTTTATGGAATTGAGATCTGGACTCATTGCTTGCAAGTTCAGTATTGTACAGCACTTTGTCTGAAACCATTTCTGGGTGCTTTTTGACATGTGCTTTGGGTCATTGTCCTGCTGTAAGACCCATGACTTCTGATGAAGACCCAACTTTCTGACACTGGACTCTACATTGCACCCCAGAGTCCTTTGGTAGTCTTCAGATTTCATAATGCCATGCACACGGTCAAGACATCCAGTGCCTGAAGCAGCAATACAACCCCAAAACATCAGTGAACCTCCACCATGTTTGACTGTACTCCATTCTTTAAAGGCCTCATTGCTTTCTATGAAAACAGTAGAATGACGGGCTTAACCAAAAAGCTGTGATTTTGTTTCATCTGTCCACAGCACATTCCACCATAAGGATTTAGGCTTCCTCAGGTAAGTTTTGGCAAACTCCAATATGGCTTTTTTATGTTTCTGTGTCAGCAGTGGGGTCCTCCTGGGTCTCCTACCATAGTGTCCCTTTTCAATCAGATGGCGTCGTATAGTGCGAGTTGACACAGTTGTACCCTGTGCTTGAAGGTCAGCTTGCATTTATCTGGAAGTTGATTGAGGTTCTTTAGCCACCATTGGAACAATCATTTGTTGCAATCTTTGATCAATTTTTCTTTTTCGTCCACGGAGATTAGCTATAGTGTCATGGGCTGTAAACTTCTTGACAATGTTGCGGACAGTGGACACAGGAACATTAAGATCTCTGGAGATGAACTTGTAACCTTGGGATTGTCCACGCTTTTCCACAACTTTTGTTTTCAAATCCTCAGACAATTATTTGCTGTTCTTTCTCTTCTCTATGCTCCACGTGGCACACAGAGACACACAACAGAAAGGATGAGTCCAATTTTCACCATTTTAACTGGTTGCCGGTGTGATTTCTATATTGTCAGCACCTTTTAATCTATACAGGTGAGTTTAATTACAAGAGCATTACAAGTTTGGAATGCACTTATTTCTTACAATTTTGAGAAGGTCCCAGTCATTTTGTCCAGTCCATTTTTTGGGGTTTTGCGTGGAATGTGTCAAATTTGGCTTTTTGTTTCTCCACTTTTTTGTGTCATACCAATACAAACAAAAGAAATAAACACGAGAAAGACTAAATATTTGTAATGGCAACAATTTTCTGAGTGAAGTGGTGCATTATCGGACATAAATACAGGGGTGTCAATATTTTTGGCCATGACTGAATATCTCAAACTTGAGGAACTGCTGGGGTAACCAATGATCACTACAGTAGTTGGTGCTACAACAGTGATATCCTCCATCTTCTGTGTCTGTGACTAACAGGTTACCTGAACACAGAGGGTCGCTTTTGGCACTGCTGCCATGCACAGAGCTTCTTGTATTTTTTCCAATGTATAAAAGGCCTCATCCAATTGTATGAGGAGATTGTGATGACACCACTCATCCTCTCCACCTTATCCAATCAGAAAATGCCTTGCATTCTTTAAAAGAATACAAGACGTTCTCTTAATGATGGCAGTGCCAAACGTTCACCCCCACTGTAGTCAGTTTGCAGCTGTTCACATAGAACATGGAAGATCTCAGCTATCACTGGATCTACCCTCAGCTGTCCATTGGAAGGTTTGTTCTGGGGAAAACACAAATGTTTTGGATTTCTTATTACTTTTTGCCCTTGTCACAATAGTTATTAGCACACATCAAAGTAGACACACTTGAAATCATAGCACTAAGGGGTTATTGAGAATATTGTGAAAGATAACATTCTAGTGTCAGCTCTCCATCCAAGGCTTTGCTCTGAAGAAGAAGGCTTGTCTCTTGAAATGCATCACATGGAAATTCTGATTGAAGTCAGGGTCGTGAGAATTTCATCTCTAACTTAGATTCACCTTGCCACTTGGGTGTTTTATATATATATATTGCTGTTTGAGCCTAAGGTCACTGTGAGTATGCTTAATCATTACTAGGACAAAAGAGAGGGCAGAATCTCCCCCAGTAGAGACTTATGCAGGCCATAGATGGGTCAAAAATTGGCCGATTTGTCGGGCGAAAAAAATAATCGGCCGATTTTCGGATCGTTAGTGGGGTAATCGGTCGGCCGTTTTTCGTAATTTTGACACTTCTTATTGTCGGTCATGTTGGGAAAAAAAATCGGCCGATTTTGTCGGTCGGCCGATTTTCGCGGCAATGATGGACAAATCGGACGATCTTTTTACCGATTTTGACCTGCAAGAAGAAGGAAAAGAAGAAGTAGAATATGAATAAGAAGAAGAAATAGAATATGAATAAGAAAAAGTAAAAGAAGAAATAGATTATGAATAATAAGAAGAAAAAGAATATGAATGAGAAGAAGAAATAGAAGAAAAAAAAATAATTTCAGTCCAATATTATATTTGACATTTAAAAGTATTGCAGTTGCAACATTGTATCTATTTGTAGCCGAATAGAAACATCTGTATCTGAAATGGATACAAATAGACACAATGTTGCAACTTTGCTATACTTTTAAATGTCAAATATAATAGCTGTGCTCTCTGCAGAGACACCGCTATTATATTTGCCGGGCGTAGACGGGACAAAAATCAGCCAACTTTTTTTTACCAATGGTGGTAACGTCGGACGATTGAACGACCGATTGTTCATTTTTCTAAAAAAAAAAAACGTCCGGTTTTCTCCCCGTCTATGGCCTTCAATAGACAGCATAACAACTTGACAGGGAACATAAAAACATGGCAGGGAGTCTAAACTTTCTCCACCCCATCCAAAACAAAAAGAAAAGGTGTTGTGAAGAGATACAATTTAGGAAAGCTGCTTGAAACCTGTAAAAATATATCTAAAAATTCCCTTCATTTTCTGTCCTGTAAATATAGAAGGAAGTAAAAGGAAATCTCTACAAGGTGAGGAAAATTTACTCTCAGCCTGGGTTCACATATATGCGGTGCCGTATATCGCATGTCATTCGCACAGGAACCGCACCACATTCCTATGCAAACCACATGCGATTTGTGTGCAGTGTGATTAGAGCCATAGATTTTGTATGGCTCTAATCACATAGCACCAAAAAGGTGCAGGACCCTTTTTTTTGGTCCGCACTATAATCGGATCGCATGGGTATGCGATCCAATTCGGCAAATCGCACTGCATTTTGCGGGCCGCTTTCGGGGTTTTGTTAACTTAACATACACACCTGCAGTGGTTCACATGAATGGGATGTGATTCTGATGCGGTGCAGAATTCGCACAAAAAAACGCTGTATATTCCGCACCGCATTGGTGTGAACCAGGGCTGAGTCAATTGTCACTGAAACAGGAAGATTTCCCCTTTGGTCCTGTTTTGGTGACAACGGTACAATGTTTGATTTCTCATCCCATCCTGATCACCCCTATAAAGAGGACAAACTTCTGCAGCACAGATACAGGCAACAATTTTTGTTTTGGTGCCAAATTCAAATTCTGGATTCCATCATTTTCAATCTCACTGACAAGGGTCACCAGGGCAAATAAAGATGGTGGAATTCCAAAAGGGGGGTTTAACTGTTCTGTACTACATCAAAAAAAAAGTTTTGGTTTTAGCTTCATTTCGAAAATGCCTTCTGAATGTGATGATCTTTATACTAACGTCTATAAGCAAAGATCCAGCCAGGCTGGTGTTTAGAGCTTTTTTTTTTTTTTTTTTTTTAAAAAGCAAATACTGCAGAATATACTCGCCAATGCCAAGGTTCCCTTGCAATAAAGTGGATGAATAGCAGGTAGAAGTGAAGTATGGACAGTGTGGAGGTGAATTTGATTATCAAAGAAATCCAGCACATCTCCGTTTACTGCAATTTCTTCCAAATAAACAACCAGCTAATCGAAGCAATGGACACCGGATCAGCAATATAAGCATCTTTTTTTATGGGAACAGCAATTTACACTCAACTTTTAACCTCATTTCCACTCTCGCTTATCGATGGCTAAACTGCATAATCCATTACTGCTCTGTAAAGGTGTACGACAAGAAATATAAACGTGTAATTTCTAATAACAATACAATCTGCAGTGGCTAGACACAAAGGTAAAGATCCAGATAAAATGTATCAAATAGGATAGCTAAAACAGATCTGAACTAAAAACTGAAAGCTCATACTGTGAATATGGGTGTGTGTGTGTGTGTGTATATATATATATATATATACATATACACACATATACATATACGCACACATACATACACACTCTATATATATATATATATATATATATATATATATATATATATATATACACACACATACACACACACTATATATACACACACACACACATATAAGTACAAGATATTAACTCTGCAGGGTGCCCAAACTTTTGCAGACGCCATTTTTTTGTTTTCTGTTATTTTGAAAGTGTAAATGATGGAAATAAAATCTAACTTTTGTTGACATATTATAAGAATGTCCAATCTGTAATTTGATGCCTTTTGGAGATTTTTCCATCTTTCCTTGGCTTCTTTATGCACATTAATAAAAAATTTTAGCTGGGGTGCCCAAACTTTCGATCCCCACTGTGTATATATATATATATATATATATATATATATATATATATATATATATATACACACACACACACACATATATATATATATATACATATATATATAGATATACACACACACACACATATATACACACACACACATATATACACACACACACATATATATATATACATATTTATACACACATATATATATATTTATACACATATATATATTTATATACAACCATGTCATACATACCTACTCTGTGCAATTGTTTTGCACAGAGCAGCCCTGATCCAGTGAGCCAATGGTTCCTGCTGCTGTCTCTCAGCCAATGAGGAGGGACAGACCTGGGAAAACAGCTGCTCTCGTGCACTTCGCTGGATCGAGCTTAGGCAGGTATGGGGGGGGGGTATGAAGGCAGAGCTGCGCACTGAGCCCTGATTCACATATGTGCTGGTTTCAGGTGCAATTTTGTTCAGTGGCAGAGGTGCAATTCTGATGCACATTGTCAAATGTCCAAGGCTGGAAATTGCACACACAATGTACTGAAAATCACACAGGACCCTTTTCAAAATCACTCTGTGGCTGGACCGCATGCATGTGAATTGGCTTGGCAGAACACTGTGTTATTTGACCTGTCTTGGGAATCAGTGCTGTTCAAAACGCATCTGAATTTGCATATGTGTGAACCAGGGCTGAAGGTTTTTAACCTTCATGCATAGAATTTATGAATGAAAAAAACTTTCAGCCTTTAAAACCACTTCAGGTCAGCAGCACTTTGTGCAGTACTATACTGTGAACCCAAACTGACATGATGGCACACATCCTGGGTGTCCTGGGCTCACACAAAGTGGGTTGAATGGCGCTGGCCACCATTCATTTCAAAAGATGACCAGCAGCGGAGCAGACTTTCTGTAAGGGCTTGTGTTGCAGAGAAGGTAAGTAATGCATTGAAAGCTGAATTTGTTAACTCTGAACTATAAAAAAACACCAGTAAGTGAAGTCGTGTATCATTACATTTGTAGAAAGAACACAAGCACTCAACAGGGAACTGACAGCAGCCAATCCTACCTTCCTATGACTTACCTGCCACCATTTTTGCCTGCGGGAACACTAATTCTAATCCTCGTGAAGACTGCATGTCAGAACTTAGAATAAATTCCCTTTGCCCCACATGGGTGCTCAAGCCTGGCAATTGGCCACTAAGGCCCAAACACTGCACCCTAGGAGGAAGGGGAGAGGCTTACAAACTCCCCCATACCTGGAAGTACTGGGAATTTCCAAAGGCTCTGACAGATGAATGGAGTGGTAAGGGAGCATGGGGAAGGTAAGCATCAGTGAGTAGAGGGGTTCTCTATCAAGATTCTCTAACACTGAAATAACAGGTGGCAGGATTTAATTAGGCGATAGAAGGGTGATAACTCATCAACATCCTGCTCCTCCTTTATTGTCCAGGCACATACTGATGTGAGCCCTGGACCAGACTTCATTGTTCAGCGGTAGTGTACTCTACAGTTGTCCTGGATCTGGTTGTGCTCTCTAGCAGTGGGACCTGAACAACAAGATTGGTTGGACACACTTAGAAATCTTGTACATTTCGTTTTTTTTCTGGGATCTATGCTTTAAAGCAGTAGTAAATACTAAAAATAAAATTCTGGGTACCCTGCAAGTTGATGGCATAATGTGCTAATATGCATTGCAAACTACCACATTATGAAAGACTTGCCCTAAAACGAAGCCCTCCAGCGGTGCGCTGTCACTGCTAACAGAGCTTCTATCTTTGTGCGGTCTTCCTTCTGGGTTCGCAAGCACTGGCTGTCTGGGTTAGTGACGTTATCGTGCTCAGCCATTCAAATGCGCATGGGAGTCACAATTGTGGCACAGTGCTCTGAACGTATGGCATAATCAGTATACGGTCTCTTCAGAGCGCACCGACAACGCCACTGGCTGCAACATATGCGAATATCTCCTAAACGGTGCATTTTTAGGAGATACAATAAAGCTTTGCTAAAAGTTGCAAAGCAAAGTTTATTACTGATTTAAGCTCAGATAAGGGAAGTTTAACTTTTCTCTAATCAGGCAAACTACACCCCTCCCTGGTTCTTAGTTACATGACCCAGTGCTGCAAGGTAAGAGTGTTAACCTGTTAGCCCTGTGATACTATTTACTCTTTGGCTGCAGAATTTATAAAGAATTTGAATATTGACAGACGTTGAGCGATTAGGCATAAGTCAGGCTTTAGAAGAGGAGGTCCATTACTTGATATCTGTCCAGAGCATCTGATAATTCTAATATGCCACTGACCTAGGTCTCTGCCAGAAAGAAAAAATCAGAAGTATCCTGTGTAAAGATCTGCAGAAATGTCAGGGTCTTTATATTAATTTAGATTTATCTTGAGAGCAATTTTATCACAACACAATTTCATGAACTCTCAGGATAGGCTCCAATATTGTCTTGTTAAAGTCAGTCAGTTCTGGATTTATAATTAGACATATAAAAGTACGTGCCTACAGGAACTTAACAGAAGGGGGCAAATCAGTCAAGCTGCTCTTGCTGATCTCATCTATTTAAATTAAATCCATCAATTTTCTATACCCAAGGGATCCTTACAATAATTCTGTTCTACAGAGATTTTCCTGTAAAATGCCAGTGAGACCGATATATAGAAAGGCAGTACTTAGCTCCAGTGGCCCTGGCGTCCAATTAAATGCCAGTCATTTCCCTGCACCTTTCTTCATAAAAGCTAGCACAACGATACCAGAATAAACGGAAACCCCAAAAATTGTTCACATTTCATTCTTCTGCACTTGTTTCAACTCCACAAGGTGCGGAAAGAAATGAGAATTGTGTCAGAGACAGGGTGGATAAAAATCAATGATTTTTTTAAAAAAATTTAAAAAAATCAGATTTTTTTGATTTAAATCGGATTTTTTTGATTTAAATCGAATTTTTTTGATTTAAATCGGATTTTTTTTATTTAAATCGGATTTTTTTTAAATAAAATGCTTTTTGAGGAAAATATATTACCACCCCAAGG
The DNA here is from genome assembly GCF_062004578.1 of Staurois parvus. Lineage (NCBI taxonomy): Eukaryota > Metazoa > Chordata > Amphibia > Anura > Ranidae > Staurois > Staurois parvus. Next base: position 4,012,398 of record NW_028317864.1, read on the forward strand.
TTATTCCATCATGAAATAAAGATTAGTTTTTTAATTATGTAGCATAAGGCTGTATATGTTTAATTGTTTTGGTAAATAAATTCCATGAATCCATTCACAATGTCATGCTCTTCCAGAGGTTTTTGTAAGATTATTGGGCAGTTTCTCTGCCGACAAGATATTATCACAGATGCTTGGTTTACTTTTGCAGTTCTCAAAACTGAATTTGACTCAGCGGAGATCACATGCCTCTTCTTCACAGCAAAAATGTTATAACATGAACAGAGTTAAGAAAAAGACCTTCATCCTAACTTCTACAAACCTATGAATACAGAATCAACCCCTTCAGTGCTAAGTTTCAAGAAGTTCAGTGAATAGAATAGAAACAATATTTTTCTGATTGTTTGGAGTGGAATAGATCTGCACAAGAAGAAAGTGAAACTAAGTGTGAGGAGGAAGGGGCTGACAGTCTAAGTTTCTTAAAATATATAGATTTTGTTTAGCCAAATTAGTTACCAAACATGGATGTTTAAGCAAATCACATATGCTGGAATGTTATTGTTTCAGTTGAATAAATCTATTTAAATTGTTATTATTAAGGTAATGATTATTTTTCTCCTTCCTAAGTACAACAGAAAAGTTGTCCAAATATGAATGATTAACCTATTAAACTGGGGATAAAAAAACTAATATGAAAAGTTGTTATTCTAAAAATCTTCATCTACTTGCATATTAAAGTTATACCAGCAAGAATTAGTCTATGTAGAAAACTAGGATTTAAATCAAGCCTTACTGACTAGTGATTTAAATCACGATATAAATCAGTTTGATTTAAATCAAATCCACCCTGGACAGAGAGATCTCACTATTGTGGTATTCAAGACATACTGTGTAAGAAGACGCTGACTGATTCAGCTCCCTGTGTTCCAACTATACCTAACGTATCACTCCTGGGTGGAATGGCCTTCTAAGTTCACTTTCTGACAATATTAAAATTTGGTAAATGACATTAGCAGTCCACCAATTGGTTTCAACAGTTGCCTGCAACTGCTCTTCTAAGCAAACTCAGTGATGAAATCCCCCAATGCTTACCAGAGCAAAAAGAACCAGGTGCACAGTAGTGTGAGATTGAAATGTTGGAGGAGCTCTGGACGTAAAGGATAATATGCAGGTATGTAGTGAGAACAGCTCTCTGGAAACAGGTGAACCTAGCATTGATCACTGAACAGTGATACAAATAGGATGGTCATGTGAGAGCGCCAACCAACACACTGACTACTCCCGTGACTCTCACATTGACACATTAGGATTAAATGGACCCGTCTAACTTAGCTGGTACTCTCACCTATTGACTTTTTTTTTTTTTGTTGCACAGTGTGAGCGGAAGGGTGGGTGCACAGCTATGCCATATCATGAGAGAGTTTTAAGGTCCCAGAAGCAGCTAAAAGCCTTCTACATCTGGCTTTGTGAGATTATTAACCTCCCTGGCGGTCTGTCAATATTTTTGAATGTCAAAGCGGTACATTATTTTGCATGGAAATTTCAGTGTCAGATGACGAATTTCCCCACGAATCATTATCACTCAATTCTGCAAGTGATTCTAATTTACTATCGCTGTTTTCTAGCTGGTCTAAAACCGCTTTTGACCTAAAAGGGACGCTTTTTGGATGCCATGGACGTTCTCAAGTTTCCAGGCAGAAAGAACGGTAAAAGTGCAGACAGGGCACAGGACAAAACTGAGGTGAAATGGTTTGATACAGTAATGGGCCGGAGGACACCGTGGGTGGACATGGGCCAGAGGACACGGGCCGGAGGACAGCGTGGGAGGACACGGGCCGGAGGACAGCGTGGGAGGACATGGGCCGGAGGACAGCGTGGGAGGACATGGGCCGGAGGACACCGTGGGAGGACATGGGCCGGAGGACACAGTGGGAGGACATGGACCGGAGGACACAGTGGGAGGACATGGACCGGAGGACACCGTGGGAGGTCATGGGTCGGAGGACACAGTGGGAGGACATGGGCCGGAGGACACCGTGGGAAGACATCGGCTGGAGGACACAGTTGGAGGACATCGGCCGGAGGACACTGTGGGAGGACATCGGCCAGAGGACACAGTGGGAGGACAGGGGCTGGAGGACATCGGCCGGAGGACACAGTGGGAGGACACCGTGGGAGGACATCGGCCGGAGGACACCGTGGGAGGACATGGGCCGGAGGACACAGTTGGAGGACATCGGCCGGAGGACACAGTGGGAGGACAGGGGCTGGAGGACATCGGCCGGAGGACACAGTGGGAGGACACCGTGGGAGGACATGGGCCGGAGGACACAGTTGGAGGACATCGGCCGGAGGACACCGTGGGAGGACATGGGCCGGAGGACACAGTTGGAGGACATCGGCCGGAGGACACCATGGGAAGACATCGGCCGGAGGACACAGTTGGAGGACATCGGCCGGAGGACACCGTGGGAGGACATCGGCCGGAGGACACCGTGGGAGGACACCGGCCGGAGGACACCGTGGGAGGACATCGGCCGGAGGACACCGTGGGAGGACACCGGCCGGAGGACACCGTGGGAGGACACCGGCCGGAGGACACCGTGGGAGGACATCGGCCGGAGGACACCGTGGGAGGACATCGGCCGGAGGACACCGTGGGAGGACATCGGCCGGAGGACACCGTGGGAGGACATCGGCCGGAGGACACCGTGGGAGGACATCTGCCGGAGGACACAGTTGGAGGACATCGGCCGGAGAACACAGTTGGAGGACATGGGCCGGAGGACACCGTGGGAGGACATGGGCCGGAGGACACCGTGGGAGGACATCGGCCGGAGGACACCGTGGGAGGACATCGGCCGGAGGACACCGTGGGAGGACATCGGCCGGAGGACATCGGGGGATCGCGGGGACAAGGTAAATTACACTACACACACTACAGTGTAATCCCAAGTGTAGCTCAGGGTTATCGCTTTTGGTACTGAAAATTAACCCAGAGCCACACTCAGGTTTACTGCCAGGGAGGTTAAGATTATTATTTCTGATACTCAATGGGGTTGATTTACTAAAGGTAAACATACTGTGCACTGCAAATGCAATTGCTTTAGATCCGAGGGGAAGCTCTGAAATGAGGCAAAGGTCTGCAAATTTCTTTCATCCAATCATGTGCAACCAAAAATGCTGTTTTTTTTTTTACTTTCCCTGCATATTCCCCTCAGATCTAGAGCAACTGCACTTTTAGTGCACAGCCTATTTGCCTTTAGTAAATCAACCCCCACAGTCTTCTATAAGTTTTATTTCAAAGCTTTCAATTACAATTAGGCGGTTTCTACTTTAATACGAGTCTCCTTGTGGCAAAAGTCACAATGACTTTCCTCCTGTGACCCCTCGCAGTCCTTCCCAATGCTCAGTAAAGCTAGGCCATAGGCAGATCAAATCTCAGCCCATTCAGTAGGGACTGGCTAAATTTTGGCTGGCTGTACTGATGGCAATCTATCGATAGACTTTACGACAACCAGCCTGCCATTTTTTCTTTTTGTACAATCACTGCCATTAGTTATAGCCAGCAGTAGTGATCATTGCATTCTGTCACAATACAAAAGCACAGTGGGAGGGATTCCCCCATCAATAATGTGTGGATGGGGAAATTGAGCAATTTTCCTTCCTTCAACCTGTGGCTCTCCTTAGTCAGTTTTTTTCGTTCAACCAGTGGATATCCTCCTTGCTGAGCTACTGGATTCTGACATGGGCTGCCTTAAGCTGGTCATACATGGATCGAAATTCAGCTGAGCACTGGCCGATCCAAGTACGGGCACCCTGGTTGTACACAAGTTGCTCTATAGTGTACAACCAGCCTGTCGGGTTTTCCCCAACGATTAGTGCTGTCGTCTATAGCGGACAACACTAATCGTTGTGTTCTGCCAGCAGGGAAGGCATCCCGCTGGCAAAACACAATTATTATTATTATAATACAGGACTTGTATAGCGCCGACAGTTTGCTCAGTGCTTTAAATAATGGAGGGAGACATTACAGTAACAATACAGTTCAATACAAGAGGGATTAGAGGGCCCTGCTCCTTAAAACTGTGAGAGGGATTCCCCCATCAACACTAACTGTGTTGATGAGGGAATAGAGCAATTTTCTTTCCTTCTACCTGTGGTGGAAAGAAACATGCATAATCTAAGGGCTGCTTTTCTTAGCTGGATCTCCATGTGAAAAAGGAAAAAAACAGTCTAGAAAAAACAAAAACTAATGCAGTCACCACGTCTAAGAAATGGTAGGCTACAACTAAATATTTTGTTTTATTTTTGGGTATAACACCCCGTAAAGTTCCATTTCTCTTTTTGTAGTCAGATCAATAGCTGCTTGGGAATGTTGATTTAATAGACAGACATTGTGATATGTCATTTCCATATACCGTCATTCATAATTTATCATCCATGGGATTACAGAAAACTGACTAGCAAAGTTGCGCACCTTCCCAGATAACATTGACAGTCTACTGTTTTTATATGTCGTCTGGTATAACACTTTAAATGTACCGAAATATTCTGTGTGAACCAGACCAGATCCCGCAATCAAACACCCAGCCTTGCACACCATCACATCGATGGCTCTCCACCCCCTCCAGATTCCTGGATAAGCGCAGTGAGATGCGCGGTGCACCTGGTTCCAATACAGAGTACATAATGCAATGTTTAGCCTGCCAAAAACATTACAGCATCCAAGAGATGACATACCGTTTAGCCTGAATGATATAAATGATAAATGTAAAGGCCTTCTCGAGTCTCGGCACACACTGGATATTGGCAACAGATTCAGATGAGACAATGTATGTGTGCAGAAGAGCACAAATATTTCCATGAGGGCATACAAGGTCCTATAGTAGTGTGGACTAAGTGATCACCGGTCACTGGCATGAATGGACATACCTTGTATGATGACACTGCGGTCACTGGCATGGATGGACATACCTTGTATGATGACACTGCGGTCACTGGCATGAATGGACATACCTTGTATGATGACACTGCGGTCACTGGCATGAATGGACATACCTTGTATGATGACACTGCGGTCACTGGCATGGATGGACATACCTTGTATGATGACACTGCGGTCACTGGCATGAATGGACATACCTTGTATGATGACACTGCGGTCACTGGCATGGATGGATATACCTTGTATGATGACACTGCGGTCACTGGCATGGATGGACATACCTTGTATGATGACACTGCGGTCACTGGCATAAATGGACATACCTTGTATGATGACACTGCGGTCACTGGCATGAATGGACATACCTTGTATGATGACACTGCGGTCACTGGCATGAATGGACATACCTTGTATGATGACACTGCGGTCACTGGCATGAATGGACATACCTTGTATGATGACACTGCGGTCACTGGCATGGATGGACATACCTTGTATGATGACACTGCGGTCACTGACATGGATGGACATACCTTGTATGATGACACTGCGGTCACTGGAATGGATGGACATACCTTGTATGATGACACTGCGGTCACTGGCATGAATGGACATACCTTGTATGATGACACTGCGGTCACTGGCATGAATGGACATACCTTGTATTATGACACTGCGGTCACTGGCATGAATGGACATACCTTGTATGATGACACTGCGGTCACTGGCATGAATGGACATACCTTGTATGATGACACTGCGGTCACTGGCATGAATGGACATACCTTGTATGATGACACTGCGGTCACTGGCATGGATGGACATACCTTGTATGATGACACTGCGGTCACTGGCATGGATGGACATACCTTGTATGATGACACTGCGGTCACTGGCATGAATGGACATACCTTGTATGATGACACTGCGGTCACTGGCATGGATGGACATACCTTGTATGATGACACTGCGGTCACTGGCATGGATGGATATACCTTGTATGATGACACTGCGGTCACTGGCATGGATGGACATACCTTGTATGATGACACTGCGGTCACTGGCATAAATGGACATACCTTGTATGATGACACTGCGGTCACTGGCATGAATGGACATACCTTGTATGATGACACTGCGGTCACTGGCATGAATGGACATACCTTGTATGATGACACTGCGGTCACTGGCATGAATGGACATACCTTGTATGATGACACTGCGGTCACTGGCATGGATGGACATACCTTGTATGATGACACTGCGGTCACTGACATGGATGGACATACCTTGTATGATGACACTGCGGTCACTGGAATGGATGGACATACCTTGTATGATGACACTGCGGTCACTGGCATGAATAGACATACCTTGTATGATGACACTGCGGTCACTGGCATGAATGGACATACCTTGTATTATGACACTGCGGTCACTGGCATGAATGGACATACCTTGTATGATGACACTGCGGTCACTGGCATGAATGGACATACCTTGTATGATGACACTGCGGTCACTGGCATGAATGGACATACCTTGTATGATGACACTGCGGTCACTGGCATGAATGGACATACCTTGTATGATGACACTGCGGTCACTGGCATGGATGGACATACCTTGTATGATGACACTGCGGTCACTGGCATGAATGGACATACCTTGTATGATGACACTGCGGTCACTGGCATGGATGGACATACCTTGTATGATGACACTGCGGTCACTGGCATGGATGGATATACCTTGTATGATGACACTGCGGTCACTGGCATGGATGGACATACCTTGTATGATGACACTGCGGTCACTGGCATAAATGGACATACCTTGTATGATGACACTGCGGTCACTGGCATGAATGGACATACCTTGTATGATGACACTGCGGTCACTGGCATGAATGGACATACCTTGTATGATGACACTGCGGTCACTGGCATGAATGGACATACCTTGTATGATGACACTGCGGTCACTGGCATGAATGGACATACCTTGTATGATGACACTGCGGTCACTGGCATGGATGGACATACCTTGTATGATGACACTGCGGTCACTGACATGGATAGACATACCTTGTATGATGACACTGCGGTCACTGGAATGGATGGACATACCTTGTATGATGACACTGCGGTCACTGGAATGGATGGACATACCTTGTATGATGACACTGCGGTCACTGGCATGAATAGACATACCTTGTATGATGACACTGCGGTCACTGGCATGAATGGACATACCTTGTATGATGACACTGCGGTCACTGGCATGAATGGACATACCTTGTATGATGACACTGCGGTCACTGGCATGAATGGACATACCTTGTATGATGACACTGCGGTCACTGGCATGAATGGACATACCTTGTATGATGACACTGCGGTCACTGGCATGAATGGACATACCTTGTATGATGACACTGCGGTCACTGGCATGAATGGACATACCTTGTATGATGACACTGCGGTCACTGGCATGAATGGACATACCTTGTATGATGACACTGCGGTCACTGGCATGAATGGACATACCTTGTATGATGACACTGCGGTCACTGGCATGAATGGACATACCTTGTATGATGACAATGCGGAACTGGCCAGGTTTCTTTTACACAGATATTATTCCCATTTATATAATGCAGTACATTAGGTTTTG